>NW_027363534.1:0-691508 GCF_046119375.1 Phyllobates terribilis | reverse complement strand
ATGATAAAGAAGATTCAAAGAGAGTGAGATGCCAGCTCCTTTCATTCAGTCAGTATCTTCAAACATTTCTGGACGTTTTTCAATGGCAAAAATCAATGAATATTGTAAATGCACAAACAGTAATATCTCCACATTGCAAGGTGCAATTCTGAAATTTTTTGCTTTTTCCTGCTTATCCTAGCATGATAAAGAAGATTCAAAGAGAGTGAGATGCCAGCTCCTTTCATTCAGTCAGTAGCTTCAAACATTTCTGGACGTTTTTCAATGGCAAAAATCAATGAATATTGTAAATGCACAAACAGTAATATCTCCACATTGCAAGGTGCAATTCTGAAATTTTTTGCTTTTTCCTGTTAATCCTAGCATGATAAAGAAGATTCAAAGAGAGTGAGATGCCAGCTCCTTTCATTCAGTCAGTAGCTTCAAACATTTCTGGTATATGAAAAACATGTTTTTCACTGGCAAAAATCAATGAATATTGTAAATGCACAAACAGTAATATCTCCACATTGCAAGGTGCAATTCTGAAATGTTTTGCTTTTTCCTGCTAATCCTAGCATGATAAAGAAGATTCAAAGAGAGTGAGATGCCAGCTCCTTTCATTCAGTCAGTAGCTTCAAACATTTCTGGTATATGAAAAACATGTTTTTCAATGGCAAAAATCAATGAATATTGTAAATGCACAAACAGTAATATCTCCACATTGCAAGGTGCAATTCTGAAATTTTTTGCTTTTTCCTGCTAATCCTAGCATGATAAAGAAGATTCAAAGAGAGTGAGATGCCAGCTCCTTTCATTCAGTCAGTAGCTTCAAACATTTCTGGTATATGAAAAACATGTTTTTCAATGGCAAAAATCAATGAATATTGTAAATGCACAAACAGTAATATCTCCACATTGCAAGGTGCAATTCTGAAATTTTTTGCTTTTTCCTGCTAATCCTAGCATGATAAAGAAGATTCAAAGAGAGTGAGATGCCAGCTCCTTTCATTCAGTCAGTAGCTTCAAACATTTCTGGACGTTTTTCAATGGCAAAAATCAATGAATATTGTAAATGCACAAACAGTAATATCTCCACATTGCAAGGTGCAATTCTGAAATTTTTTGCTTTTTCCTGTTAATCCTAGCATGATAAAGAAGATTCAAAGAGAGTGAGATGCCAGCTCCTTTCATTCAGTCAGTAGCTTCAAACATTTCTGGTATATGAAAAACATGTTTTTCAATGGCAAAAATCAATGCATATTGTAAATGCACAAACAGTAATATCTCCACATTGCAAGGTGCAATTCTGAAATTTTTTGCTTTTTCCTGCTAATCCTAGCATGATAAAGAAGATTCAAAGAGAGTGAGATGCCAGCTCCTTTCATTCAGTCAGTAGCTTCAAACATTTCTGGACGTTTTTCAATGGCAAAAATCAATGAATATTGTAAATGCACAAACAGTAATATCTCCACATTGCAAGGTGCAATTCTGAAATTTTTTGCTTTTTCCTGCTAATCCTAGCATCATAAAGAAGATTCAAAGAGAGTGAGATGCCAGCTCCTTTCATTCAGTCAGTAGCTTCAAACATTTCTGGTATATGAAAAACATGTTTTTCAATGGCAAAAATCAATGAATATTGTAAATGCACAAACAGTAATATCTCCACATTGCAAGGTGCAATTCTGAAATTTTTTGCTTTTTCCTGCTAATCCTAGCATGATAAAGAAGATTCAAAGAGAGTGAGATGCCAGCTCCTTTCATTCAGTCAGTAGCTTCAAACATTTCTGGACGTTTTTCAATGGCAAAAATCAATGAATATTGTAAATGCACAAACAGTAATATCTCCACATTGCAAGGTGCAATTCTGAAATTTTTTGCTTTTTCCTGTTAATCCTAGCATGATAAAGAAGATTCAAAGAGAGTGAGATGCCAGCTCCTTTCATTCAGGCAGTAGCTTCAAACATTTCTGGTATATGAAAAACATGTTTTTCAATGGCAAAAATCAATGAATATTGTAATTGCACAAACAGTAATATCTCCACATTGCAAGGTGCAATTCTGAAATTTTTTGCTTTTTCCTGCTAATCCTAGCATGATAAAGAAGATTCAAAGAGTGAGATGCCAGCTCCTTTCATTCAGTCAGTAGTTTCAAACATTTCTGGACGTTTTTCAATGGCAAAAATCAATGAATATTGTAAATGCACAAACAGTAATATCTCCACATTGCAAGGTGCAATTCTGAAATTTTTTGCTTTTTCCTGTTAATCCTAGCATGATAAAGAAGATTCAAAGAGAGTGAGATGCCAGCTCCTTTCATTCAGTCAGTAGCTTCAAACATTTCTGGTATATGAAAAACATGTTTTTCACTGGCAAAAATCAATGAATATTGTAAATGCACAAACAGTAATATCTCCACATTGCAAGGTGCAATTCTGAAATGTTTTGCTTTTTCCTGCTAATCCTAGCATGATAAAGAAGATTCAAAGAGAGTGAGATGCCAGCTCCTTTCATTCAATCAGTAGCTTCAAACATTTCTGGTATATGAAAAACATGTTTTTCAATGGCAAAAATCAATGAATATTGTAAATGCACAAACAGTAATATCTCCACATTGCAAGGTGCAATTCTGAAATTTTTTGCTTTTTCCTGCTAATCCTAGCATGATAAAGAAGATTCAAAGAGAGTGAGATGCCAGCTCCTTTCATTCAGTCAGTAGCTTCAAACATTTCTGGTATATGAAAAACATGTTTTTCAATGGCAAAAATCAATGAATATTGTAAATGCACAAACAGTAATATCTCCACATTGCAAGGTGCAATTCTGAAATGTTTTGCTTTTTCCTGCTAATCCTAGCATGATAAAGAAGATTCAAAGAGAGTGAGATGCCAGCTCCTTTCATTCAGTCAGTAGCTTCAAACATTTCTGGTATATGAAAAACATGTTTTTCAATGGCAAAAATCAATGAATATTGTAAATGCACAAACAGTAATATCTCCACATTGCAAGGTGCAATTCTGAAATTTTTTGCTTTTTCCTGCTAATCCTAGCATGATAAAGAAGATTCAAAGAGAGTGAGATGCCAGCTCCTTTCATTCAGTCAGTAGCTTCAAACATTTCTGGACGTTTTTCAATGGCAAAAATCAATGAATATTGTAAATGCACAAACAGTAATATCTCCACATTGCAAGGTGCAATTCTGAAATTTTTTGCTTTTTCCTGTTAATCCTAGCATGATAAAGAAGATTCAAAGAGAGTGAGATGCCAGCTCCTTTCATTCAGTCAGTAGCTTCAAACATTTCTGGTATATGAAAAACATGTTTTTCAATGGCAAAAATCAATGAATATTGTAAATGCACAAACAGTAATATCTCCACATTGCAAGGTGCAATTCTGAAATTTTTTGCTTTTTACTGCTAATCCTAGCATGATAAAGAAGATTCAAAGAGAGTGAGATGCCAGCTCCTTTCATTCAGTCAGTAGCTTCAAACATTTCTGGTATATGAAAAACATGTTTTTCAATGGCAAAAATCAATGAATATTGTAAATGCACAAACAGTAATATCTCCACATTGCAAGGTGCAATTCTGAAATTTTTTGCTTTTTCCTGCTAATCCTAGCATGATAAAGAAGATTCAAAGAGAGTGAGATGCCAGCTCCTTTCATTCAGTCAGTAGCTTCAAACATTTCTGGTATATGAATAACATGATGTTTTTCAATGGCAAAAATCAATGAATATTGTAAATGCACAAACAGTAATATCTCCACATTGCAAGGTGCAATTCTGAAATTTTTTGCTTTTTCCTGCTAATCCTAGCATGATAAAGAAGATTCAAAGAGAGTGAGATGCCAGCTCCTTTCATTCAGTCAGTAGCTTCAAACATTTCTGGACGTTTTTCAATGGCAAAAATCAATGAATATTGTAAATGCACAAACAGTAATATCTCCACATTGCAAGGTGCAATTCTGAAATTTTTTGCTTTTTCCTGCTAATCCTAGCATGATAAAGAAGATTCAAAGAGAGTGAGATGCCAGCTCCTTTCATTCAGTCAGTAGCTTCAAACATATCTGGACGTTTTTCAATGGCAAAAATCAATGAATATTGTAAATGCACAAACAGTAATATCTCCACATTGCAAGGTGCAATTCTGAAATTTTTTGCTTTTTCCTGTTAATCCTAGCATGATAAAGAAGATTCAAATAGAGTGAGATGCCAGCTCCTTTCATTCAGTCAGTGGCTTCAAACATTTCTGGTATATGAAAAACATGTTTTTCACTGGCAAAAATCAATGAATATTGTAAATGCACAAACAGTAATATCTCCACATTGCAAGGTGCAAATCTGAAATTTTTTGCTTTTTCCTGCTAATCCTAGCATGATAAAGAAGATTCAAAGAGTGAGATGCCAGCTCCTTTCATTCAGTCAGTAGCTTCAAACATTTCTGGTATATGAAAAACATGTTTTTCAATGGCAAAAATCAATGAATATTGTAAATGCACAAACAGTAATATCTCCACATTGCAAGGTGCAATTCTGAAATTTTTTGCTTTTTCCTGCTAATCCTAGCATGATAAAGAAGATTCAAAGAGAGTGAGATGCCAGCTCCTTTCATTCAGTCAGTAGCTTCAAACATTTCTGGACGTTTTTCAATTGCAAAAATCAATGAATATTGTAAATGCACAAACAGTAATATCTCCACATTGCAAGGTGCAATTCTGAAATTTTTTGCTTTTTCCTGTTAATCCTAGCATGATAAAGAAGATTCAAAGAGAGTGAGATGCCAGCTCCTTTCATTCAGGCAGTAGCTTCAAACATTTCTGGTATATGAAAAACATGTTTTTCAATGGCAAAAATCAATGAATATTGTAAATGCACAAACAGTAATATCTCCACATTGCAAGGTGCAATTCTGAAATTTTTTGCTTTTTCCTGCTAATCCTAGCATGATAAAGAAGATTCAAAGAGTGAGATGCCAGCTCCTTTCATTCAGTCAGTAGTTTCAAACATTTCTGAACGTTTTTCAATGGCAAAAATCAATGAATATTGTAAATGCACAAACAGTAATATCTCCACATTGCAAGGTGCAATTCTGAAATTTTTTGCTTTTTCCTGTTAATCCTAGCATGATAAAGAAGATTCAAAGAGAGTGAGATGCCAGCTCCTTTCATTCAGTCAGTAGCTTCAAACATTTCTGGTATATGAAAAACATGTTTTTCACTGGCAAAAATCAATGAATATTGTAAATGCACAAACAGTAATATCTCCACATTGCAAGGTGCAATTCTGAAATGTTTTGCTTTTTCCTGCTAATCCTAGCATGATAAAGAAGATTCAAAGAGAGTGAGATGCCAGCTCCTTTCATTCAATCAGTAGCTTCAAACATTTCTGGTATATGAAAAACATGTTTTTCAATGGCAAAAATCAATGAATATTGTAAATGCACAAACAGTAATATCTCCACATTGCAAGGTGCAATTCTGAAATTTTTTGCTTTTTCCTGCTAATCCTAGCATGATAAAGAAGATTCAAAGAGAGTGAGATGCCAGCTCCTTTCATTCAGTCAGTAGCTTCAAACATTTCTGGTATATGAAAAACATGTTTTTCAATGGCAAAAATCAATGAATATTGTAAATGCACAAACAGTAATATCTCCACATTGCAAGGTGCAATTCTGAAATGTTTTGCTTTTTCCTGCTAATCCTAGCATGATAAAGAAGATTCAAAGAGAGTGAGATGCCAGCTCCTTTCATTCAGTCAGTAGCTTCAAACATTTCTGGTGTATGAAAAACATGTTTTTCAATGGCAAAAATCAATGAATATTGTAAATGCACAAACAGTAATATCTCCACATTGCAAGGTGCAATTCTGAAATTTTTTGCTTTTTCCTGCTAATCCTAGCATGATAAAGAAGATTCAAAGAGAGTGAGATGCCAGCTCCTTTCATTCAGTCAGTAGCTTCAAACATTTCTGGACGTTTTTCAATGGCAAAAATCAATGAATATTGTAAATGCACAAACAGTAATATCTCCACATTGCAAGGTGCAATTCTGAAATTTTTTGCTTTTTCCTGTTAATCCTAGCAT
The DNA here is from genome assembly GCF_046119375.1 of Phyllobates terribilis. Lineage (NCBI taxonomy): Eukaryota > Metazoa > Chordata > Amphibia > Anura > Dendrobatidae > Phyllobates > Phyllobates terribilis. The sequence goes on along the minus strand of NW_027363534.1, from coordinate 685,445 downwards.
GATAAAGAAGATTCAAAGAGAGTGAGATGCCAGCTCCTTTCATTCAGTCAGTAGCTTCAAACATTTCTGGTATATGAAAAACATGTTTTTCAATGGCAAAAATCAATGAATATTGTAAATGCACAAACAGTAATATCTCCACATTGCAAGGTGCAATTCTGAAATTTTTTGCTTTTTACTGCTAATCCTAGCATGATAAAGAAGATTCAAAGAGAGTGAGATGCCAGCTCCTTTCATTCAGTCAGTAGCTTCAAACATTTCTGGTATATGAAAAACATGTTTTTCAATGGCAAAAATCAATGAATATTGTAAATGCACAAACAGTAATATCTCCACATTGCAAGGTGCAATTCTGAAATTTTTTGCTTTTTCCTGCTAATCCTAGCATGATAAAGAAGATTCAAAGAGAGTGAGATGCCAGCTCCTTTCATTCAGTCAGTAGCTTCAAACATTTCTGGTATATGAATAACATGATGTTTTTCAATGGCAAAAATCAATGAATATTGTAAATGCACAAACAGTAATATCTCCACATTGCAAGGTGCAATTCTGAAATTTTTTGCTTTTTCCTGCTAATCCTAGCATGATAAAGAAGATTCAAAGAGAGTGAGATGCCAGCTCCTTTCATTCAGTCAGTAGCTTCAAACATTTCTGGACGTTTTTCAATGGCAAAAATCAATGAATATTGTAAATGCACAAACAGTAATATCTCCACATTGCAAGGTGCAATTCTGAAATTTTTTGCTTTTTCCTGCTAATCCTAGCATGATAAAGAAGATTCAAAGAGAGTGAGATGCCAGCTCCTTTCATTCAGTCAGTAGCTTCAAACATATCTGGACGTTTTTCAATGGCAAAAATCAATGAATATTGTAAATGCACAAACAGTAATATCTCCACATTGCAAGGTGCAATTCTGAAATTTTTTGCTTTTTCCTGTTAATCCTAGCATGATAAAGAAGATTCAAAGAGAGTGAGATGCCAGCTCCTTTCATTCAGTCAGTGGCTTCAAACATTTCTGGTATATGAAAAACATGTTTTTCACTGGCAAAAATCAATGAATATTGTAAATGCACAAACAGTAATATCTCCACATTGCAAGGTGCAATTCTGAAATTTTTTGCTTTTTCCTGCTAATCCTAGCATGATAAAGAAGATTCAAAGAGTGAGATGCCAGCTCCTTTCATTCAGTCAGTAGCTTCAAACATTTCTGGAATTTTTTCAATGGCAAAAATCAATGAATATTGTAAATGCACAAACAGTAATATCTCCACATTGCAAGGTGCAATTCTGAAATTTTTTGCTTTTTCCTGTTAATCCTAGCATGATAAAGAAGATTCAAAGAGAGTGAGATGCCAGCTCCTTTCATTCAGTCAGTAGCTTCAAACATTTCTGGTATATGAAAAACATGTTTTTCAATGGCAAAAATCAATGAATATTGTAAATGCACAAACAGTAATATCTCAACATTGCAAGGTGCAATTCTGAAATTTTTTGCTTTTTCCTGCTAATCCTAGCATGATAAAGAAGATTCAAAGAGAGTGAGATGCCAGCTCCTTTCATTCAGTCAGTAGCTTCAAACATTTCTGGACGTTTTTCAATGGCAAAAATCAATGAATATTGTAAATGCACAAACAGTAATATCTCCACATTGCAAGGTGCAATTCTGAAATTTTTTGCTTTTTCCTGTTAATCCTAGCATGATAAAGAAGATTCAAAGAGAGTGAGATGCCAGCTCCTTTCATTCAGTCAGTAGCTTCAAACATTTCTGGTATATGAAAAACATGTTTTTCAATGGCAAAAATCAATGCATATTGTAAATGCACAAACAGTAATATCTCCACATTGCAAGGTGCAATTCTGAAATTTTTTGCTTTTTCCTGCTAATCCTAGCATGATAAAGAAGATTCAAAGAGAGTGAGATGCCAGCTCCTTTCATTCAGTCAGTAGCTTCAAACATTTCTGGACGTTTTTCAATGGCAAAAATCAATGAATATTGTAAATGCACAAACAGTAATATCTCCACATTGCAAGGTGCAATTCTGAAATTTTTTGCTTTTTCCTGTTAATCCTAGCATGATAAAGAAGATTCAAAGAGAGTGAGATGCCAGCTCCTTTCATTCAGGCAGTAGCTTCAAACATTTCTGGTATATGAAAAACATGTTTTTCAATGGCAAAAATCAATGAATATTGTAAATGCACAAACAGTAATATCTCCACATTGCAAGGTGCAATTCTGAAATTTTTTGCTTTTTCCTGCTAATCCTAGCATGATAAAGAAGATTCAAAGAGAGTGAGATGCCAGCTCCTTTCATTCAGTCAGTATCTTCAAACATTTCTGGACGTTTTTCAATGGCAAAAATCAATGAATATTGTAAATGCACAAACAGTAATATCTCCACATTGCAAGGTGCAATTCTGAAATTTTTTGCTTTTTCCTGCTAATCCTAGCATGATAAAGAAGATTCAAAGAGAGTGAGATGCCAGCTCCTTTCATTCAGTCAGTAGCTTCAAACATTTCTGGACGTTTTTCAATGGCAAAAATCAATGAATATTGTAAATGCACAAACAGTAATATCTCCACATTGCAAGGTGCAATTCTGAAATTTTTTGCTTTTTCCTGTTAATCCTAGCATGATAAAGAAGATTCAAAGAGAGTGAGATGCCAGCTCCTTTCATTCAGTCAGTAGCTTCAAACATTTCTGGTATATGAAAAACATGTTTTTCACTGGCAAAAATCAATGAATATTGTAAATGCACAAACAGTAATATCTCCACATTGCAAGGTGCAATTCTGAAATGTTTTGCTTTTTCCTGCTAATCCTAGCATGATAAAGAAGATTCAAAGAGAGTGAGATGCCAGCTCCTTTCATTCAGTCAGTAGCTTCAAACATTTCTGGTATATGAAAAACATGTTTTTCAATGGCAAAAATCAATGAATATTGTAAATGCACAAACAGTAATATCTCCACATTGCAAGGTGCAATTCTGAAATTTTTTGCTTTTTCCTGCTAATCCTAGCATGATAAAGAAGATTCAAAGAGAGTGAGATGCCAGCTCCTTTCATTCAGTCAGTAGCTTCAAACATTTCTGGTATATGAAAAACATGTTTTTCAATGGCAAAAATCAATGAATATTGTAAATGCACAAACAGTAATATCTCCACATTGCAAGGTGCAATTCTGAAATTTTTTGCTTTTTCCTGCTAATCCTAGCATGATAAAGAAGATTCAAAGAGAGTGAGATGCCAGCTCCTTTCATTCAGTCAGTAGCTTCAAACATTTCTGGTATATGAAAAACATGTTTTTCAATGGCAAAAATCAATGAATATTGTAAATGCACAAACAGTAATATCTCCACATTGCAAGGTGCAATTCTGAAATTTTTTGCTTTTTCCTGCTAATCCTAGCATGATAAAGAAGATTCAAAGAGAGTGAGATGCCAGCTCCTTTCATTCAGTCAGTAGCTTCAAACATTTCTGGACGTTTTTCAATGGCAAAAATCAATGAATATTGTAAATGCACAAACAGTAATATCTCCACATTGCAAGGTGCAATTCTGAAATTTTTTGCTTTTTCCTGTTAATCCTAGCATGATAAAGAAGATTCAAAGAGAGTGAGATGCCAGCTCCTTTCATTCAGTCAGTAGCTTCAAACATTTCTGGTATATGAAAAACATGTTTTTCAATGGCAAAAATCAATGCATATTGTAAATGCACAAACAGTAATATCTCCACATTGCAAGGTGCAATTCTGAAATTTTTTGCTTTTTCCTGCTAATCCTAGCATGATAAAGAAGATTCAAAGAGAGTGAGATGCCAGCTCCTTTCATTCAGTCAGTAGCTTCAAACATTTCTGGACGTTTTTCAATGGCAAAAATCAATGAATATTGTAAATGCACAAACAGTAATATCTCCACATTGCAAGGTGCAATTCTGAAATTTTTTGCTTTTTCCTGCTAATCCTAGCATCATAAAGAAGATTCAAAGAGAGTGAGATGCCAGCTCCTTTCATTCAGTCAGTAGCTTCAAACATTTCTGGTATATGAAAAACATGTTTTTCAATGGCAAAAATCAATGAATATTGTAAATGCACAAACAGTAATATCTCCACATTGCAAGGTGCAATTCTGAAATTTTTTGCTTTTTCCTGCTAATCCTAGCATGATAAAGAAGATTCAAAGAGAGTGAGATGCCAGCTCCTTTCATTCAGTCAGTAGCTTCAAACATTTCTGGACGTTTTTCAATGGCAAAAATCAATGAATATTGTAAATGCACAAACAGTAATATCTCCACATTGCAAGGTGCAATTCTGAAATTTTTTGCTTTTTCCTGTTAATCCTAGCATGATAAAGAAGATTCAAAGAGAGTGAGATGCCAGCTCCTTTCATTCAGGCAGTAGCTTCAAACATTTCTGGTATATGAAAAACATGTTTTTCAATGGCAAAAATCAATGAATATTGTAAATGCACAAACAGTAATATCTCCACATTGCAAGGTGCAATTCTGAAATTTTTTGCTTTTTCCTGCTAATCCTAGCATGATAAAGAAGATTCAAAGAGAGTGAGATGCCAGCTCCTTTCATTCAGTCAGTAGTTTCAAACATTTCTGGACGTTTTTCAATGGCAAAAATCAATGAATATTGTAAATGCACAAACAGTAATATCTCCACATTGCAAGGTGCAATTCTGAAATTTTTTGCTTTTTCCTGTTAATCCTAGCATGATAAAGAAGATTCAAAGAGAGTGAGATGCCAGCTCCTTTCATTCAGTCAGTAGCTTCAAACATTTCTGGTATATGAAAAACATGTTTTTCACTGGCAAAAATCAATGAATATTGTAAATGCACAAACAGTAATATCTCCACATTGCAAGGTGCAATTCTGAAATGTTTTGCTTTTTCCTGCTAATCCTAGCATGATAAAGAAGATTCAAAGAGAGTGAGATGCCAGCTCCTTTCATTCAGTCAGTAGCTTCAAACATTTCTGGTATATGAAAAACATGTTTTTCAATGGCAAAAATCAATGAATATTGTAAATGCACAAACAGTAATATCTCCACATTGCAAGGTGCAATTCTGAAATTTTTTGCTTTTTCCTGCTAATCCTAGCATGATAAAGAAGATTCAAAGAGAGTGAGATGCCAGCTCCTTTCATTCAGTCAGTAGCTTCAGACATTTCTGGTATATGAAAAACATGTTTTTCAATGGCAAAAATCTATGAATATTGTAAATGCACAAACAGTAATATCTCCACATTGCAAGGTGCAATTCTGAAATTTTTTGCTTTTTCCTGTTAATCCTAGCATGATAAAGAAGATTCAAAGAGAGTGAGATGCCAGCTCCTTTCATTCAGGCAGTAGCTTCAAACATTTCTGGTATATGAAAAACATGTTTTTCAATGGCAAAAATCAATGAATATTGTAAATGCACAAACAGTAATATCTCCACATTGCAAGGTGCAATTCTGAAATTTTTTGCTTTTTCCTGCTAATCCTAGCATGATAAAGAAGATTCAAAGAGAGTGAGATGCCAGCTCCTTTCATTCAGTCAGTAGCTTCAAACATTTCTGGACGTTTTTCAATGGCAAAAATCAATGAATATTGTAAATGCACAAACAGTAATATCTCCACATTGCAAGGTGCAATTCTGAAATTTTTTGCTTTTTCCTGTTAATCCTAGCATGATAAAGAAGATTCAAAGAGAGTGAGATGCCAGCTCCTTTCATTCAGTCAGTAGCTTCAAACATTTCTGGTATATGAAAAACATGTTTTTCAATGGCAAAAATCAATGAATATTGTAAATGCACAAACAGTAATATCTCCATATTGCAAGGTGCAATTCTGAAATTTTTTGCTTTTTCCTGCTAATCCTAGCATGATAAAGAAGATTCAAAGAGAGTGAGATGCCAGCTCCTTTCATTCAGTCAGTAGCTTCAAACATATCTGGACGTTTTTCAATGGCAAAAATCAATGAATATTGTAAATGCACAAACAGTAATATCTCCACATTGCAAGGTGCAATTCTGAAATTTTTTGCTTTTTCCTGTTAATCCTTGCATGATAAAGAAGATTCAAAGAGAGTGAGATGCCAGCTCCTTTCATTCAGTCAGTGGCTTCAAACATTTCTGGTATATGAAAAACGTTTTTCACTGGCAAAAATCAATGAATATTGTAAATGCACAAACAGTAATATCTCCACATTGCAAGGTGCAATTCTGAAATTTTTTGCTTTTTCCTGCTAATCCTAGCATGATAAAGAAGATTCAAAGAGTGAGATGCCAGCTCCTTTCATTCAGTCAGTAGCTTCAAACATTTCTGGAATTTTTTCAATGGCAAAAATCAATGAATATTGTAAATGCACAAACAGTAATATCTCCACATTGCAAGGTGCAATTCTGAAATTTTTTGCTTTTTCCTGCTAATCCTAGCATGATAAAGAATATTCAAAGAGAGTGAGATGCCAGCTCCTTTCATTCAGTCAGTAGCTTCAAACATTTCTGGTATATGAAAAACATGTTTTTCAATGGCAAAAATCAATGAATATTGTAAATGCACAAACAGTAATATCTCCACATTGCAAGGTGCAATTCTGAAATTTTTTGCTTTTTCCTGTTAATCCTAGCATGATAAAGAAGATTCAAAGAGAGTGAGATGCCAGCTCCTTTCATTCAGTCAGTAGCTTCAAACATTTCTGGTATATGAAAAACATGTTTTTCAATGGCAAAAATCAATGAATATTGTAAATGCACAAACAGTAATATCTCAACATTGCAAGGTGCAATTCTGAAATTTTTTGCTTTTTCCTGCTAATCCTAGCATGATAAAGAAGATTCAAAGAGAGTGAGATGCCAGCTCCTTTCATTCAGTCAGTAGCTTCAAACATTTCTGGACGTTTTTCAATGGCAAAAATCAATGAATATTGTAAATGCACAAACAGTAATATCTCCACATTGCAAGGTGCAATTCTGAAATTTTTTGCTTTTTCCTGTTAATCCTAGCATGATAAAGAAGATTCAAAGAGAGTGAGATGCCAGCTCCTTTCATTCAGTCAGTAGCTTCAAACATTTCTGGTATATGAAAAACATGTTTTTCAATGGCAAAAATCAATGCATATTGTAAATGCACAAACAGTAATATCTCCACATTGCAAGGTGCAATTCTGAAATTTTTTGCTTTTTACTGCTAATCCTAGCATGATAAAGAAGATTCAAAGAGAGTGAGATGCCAGCTCCTTTCATTCAGTCAGTAGCTTCAAACATTTCTGGACGTTTTTCAATGGCAAAAATCAATGAATATTGTAAATGCACAAACAGTAATATCTCCACATTGCAAGGTGCAATTCTGAAATTTTTTGCTTTTTCCTGTTAATCCTAGCATGATAAAGAAGATTCAAAGAGAGTGAGATGCCAGCTCCTTTCATTCAGGCAGTAGCTTCAAACATTTCTGGTATATGAAAAACATGTTTTTCAATGGCAAAAATCAATGAATATTGTAAATGCACAAACAGTAATATCTCCACATTGCAAGGTGCAATTCTGAAATTTTTTGCTTTTTCCTGCTAATCCTAGCATGATAAAGAAGATTCAAAGAGAGTGAGATGCCAGCTCCTTTCATTCAGTCAGTATCTTCAAACATTTCTGGACGTTTTTCAATGGCAAAAATCAATGAATATTGTAAATGCACAAACAGTAATATCTCCACATTGCAAGGTGCAATTCTGAAATTTTTTGCTTTTTCCTGCTAATCCTAGCATGATAAAGAAGATTCAAAGAGAGTGAGATGCCAGCTCCTTTCATTCAGTCAGTAGCTTCAAACATTTCTGGACGTTTTTCAATGGCAAAAATCAATGAATATTGTAAATGCACAAACAGTAATATCTCCACATTGCAAGGTGCAATTCTGAAATTTTTTGCTTTTTCCTGTTAATCCTAGCATGATAAAGAAGATTCAAAGAGAGTGAGATGCCAGCTCCTTTCATTCAGTCAGTAGCTTCAAACATTTCTGGTATATGAAAAACATGTTTTTCACTGGCAAAAATCAATGAATATTGTAAATGCACAAACAGTAATATCTCCACATTGCAAGGTGCAATTCTGAAATGTTTTGCTTTTTCCTGCTAATCCTAGCATGATAAAGAAGATTCAAAGAGAGTGAGATGCCAGCTCCTTTCATTCAGTCAGTAGCTTCAAACATTTCTGGTATATGAAAAACATGTTTTTCAATGGCAAAAATCAATGAATATTGTAAATGCACAAACAGTAATATCTCCACATTGCAAGGTGCAATTCTGAAATTTTTTGCTTTTTCCTGCTAATCCTAGCATGATAAAGAAGATTCAAAGAGAGTGAGATGCCAGCTCCTTTCATTCAGTCAGTAGCTTCAAACATTTCTGGTATATGAAAAACATGTTTTTCAATGGCAAAAATCAATGAATATTGTAAATGCACAAACAGTAATATCTCCACATTGCAAGGTGCAATTCTGAAATTTTTTGCTTTTTCCTGCTAATCCTAGCATGATAAAGAAGATTCAAAGAGAGTGAGATGCCAGCTCCTTTCATTCAGTCAGTAGCTTCAAACATTTCTGGACGTTTTTCAATGGCAAAAATCAATGAATATTGTAAATGCACAAACAGTAATATCTCCACATTGCAAGGTGCAATTCTGAAATTTTTTGCTTTTTCCTGTTAATCCTAGCATGATAAAGAAGATTCAAAGAGAGTGAGATGCCAGCTCCTTTCATTCAGTCAGTAGCTTCAAACATTTCTGGTATATGAAAAACATGTTTTTCAATGGCAAAAATCAATGCATATTGTAAATGCACAAACAGTAATATCTCCACATTGCAAGGTGCAATTCTGAAATTTTTTGCTTTTTCCTGCTAATCCTAGCATGATAAAGAAGATTCAAAGAGAGTGAGATGCCAGCTCCTTTCATTCAGTCAGTAGCTTCAAACATTTCTGGACGTTTTTCAATGGCAAAAATCAATGAATATTGTAAATGCACAAACAGTAATATCTCCACATTGCAAGGTGCAATTCTGAAATTTTTTGCTTTTTCCTGCTAATCCTAGCATCATAAAGAAGATTCAAAGAGAGTGAGATGCCAGCTCCTTTCATTCAGTCAGTAGCTTCAAACATTTCTGGTATATGAAAAACATGTTTTTCAATGGCAAAAATCAATGAATATTGTAAATGCACAAACAGTAATATCTCCACATTGCAAGGTGCAATTCTGAAATTTTTTGCTTTTTCCTGCTAATCCTAGCATGATAAAGAAGATTCAAAGAGAGTGAGATGCCAGCTCCTTTCATTCAGTCAGTAGCTTCAAACATTTCTGGACGTTTTTCAATGGCAAAAATCAATGAATATTGTAAATGCACAAACAGTAATATCTCCACATTGCAAGGTGCAATTCTGAAATTTTTTGCTTTTTCCTGTTAATCCTAGCATGATAAAGAAGATTCAAAGAGAGTGAGATGCCAGCTCCTTTCATTCAGGCAGTAGCTTCAAACATTTCTGGTATATGAAAAACATGTTTTTCAATGGCAAAAATCAATGAATATTGTAAATGCACAAACAGTAATATCTCCACATTGCAAGGTGCAATTCTGAAATTTTTTGCTTTTTCCTGCTAATCCTAGCATGATAAAGAAGATTCAAAGAGAGTGAGATGCCAGCTCCTTTCATTCAGTCAGTAGCTTCAAACATTTCTGGACGTTTTTCAATGGCAAAAATCAATGAATATTGTAAATGCACAAACAGTAATATCTCCACATTGCAAGGTGCAATTCTGAAATTTTTTGCTTTTTCCTGTTAATCCTAGCATGATAAAGAAGATTCAAAGAGAGTGAGATGCCAGCTCCTTTCATTCAGGCAGTAGCTTCAAACATTTCTGGTATATGAAAAACATGTTTTTCAATGGCAAAAATCAATGAATATTGTAAATGCACAAACAGTAATATCTCCACATTGCAAGGTGCAATTCTGAAATTTTTTGCTTTTTCCTGCTAATCCTAGCATGATAAAGAAGATTCAAAGAGAGTGAGATGCCAGCTCCTTTCATTCAGTCAGTATCTTCAAACATTTCTGGACGTTTTTCAATGGCAAAAATCAATGAATATTGTAAATGCACAAACAGTAATATCTCCACATTGCAAGGTGCAATTCTGAAATTTTTTGCTTTTTCCTGCTAATCCTAGCATGATAAAGAAGATTCAAAGAGAGTGAGATGCCAGCTCCTTTCATTCAGTCAGTAGCTTCAAACATTTCTGGACGTTTTTCAATGGCAAAAATCAATGAATATTGTAAATGCACAAACAGTAATATCTCCACATTGCAAGGTGTAATTCTGAAATTTTTTGCTTTTTCCTGTTAATCCTAGCATGATAAAGAAGATTCAAAGAGAGTGAGATGCCAGCTCCTTTCATTCAGTCAGTAGCTTCAAACATTTCTGGTATATGAAAAACATGTTTTTCACTGGCAAAAATCAATGAATATTGTAAATGCACAAACAGTAATATCTCCACATTGCAAGGTGCAATTCTGAAATGTTTTGCTTTTTCCTGCTAATCCTAGCATGATAAAGAAGATTCAAAGAGAGTGAGATGCCAGCTCCTTTCATTCAGTCAGTAGCTTCAAACATTTCTGGTATATGAAAAACATGTTTTTCAATGGCAAAAATCAATGAATATTGTAAATGCACAAACAGTAATATCTCCACATTGCAAGGTGCAATTCTGAAATTTTTTGCTTTTTCCTGCTAATCCTAGCATGATAAAGAAGATTCAAAGAGAGTGAGATGCCAGCTCCTTTCATTCAGTCAGTAGCTTCAAACATTTCTGGTATATGAAAAACATGTTTTTCAATGGCAAAAATCAATGAATATTGTAAATGCACAAACAGTAATATCTCCACATTGCAAGGTGCAATTCTGAAATTTTTTGCTTTTTCCTGCTAATCCTAGCATGATAAAGAAGATTCAAAGAGAGTGAGATGCCAGCTCCTTTCATTCAGTCAGTAGCTTCAAACATTTCTGGACGTTTTTCAATGGCAAAAATCAATGAATATTGTAAATGCACAAACAGTAATATCTCCACATTGCAAGGTGCAATTCTGAAATTTTTTGCTTTTTCCTGTTAATCCTAGCATGATAAAGAAGATTCAAAGAGAGTGAGATGCCAGCTCCTTTCATTCAGTCAGTAGCTTCAAACATTTCTGGTATATGAAAAACATGTTTTTCAATGGCAAAAATCAATGCATATTGTAAATGCACAAACAGTAATATCTCCACATTGCAAGGTGCAATTCTGAAATTTTTTGCTTTTTCCTGCTAATCCTAGCATGATAAAGAAGATTCAAAGAGAGTGAGATGCCAGCTCCTTTCATTCAGTCAGTAGCTTCAAACATTTCTGGACGTTTTTCAATGGCAAAAATCAATGAATATTGTAAATGCACAAACAGTAATATCTCCACATTGCAAGGTGCAATTCTGAAATTTTTTGCTTTTTCCTGCTAATCCTAGCATCATAAAGAAGATTCAAAGAGAGTGAGATGCCAGCTCCTTTCATTCAGTCAGTAGCTTCAAACATTTCTGGTATATGAAAAACATGTTTTTCAATGGCAAAAATCAATGAATATTGTAAATGCACAAACAGTAATATCTCCACATTGCAAGGTGCAATTCTGAAATTTTTTGCTTTTTCCTGCTAATCCTAGCATGATAAAGAAGATTCAAAGAGAGTGAGATGCCAGCTCCTTTCATTCAGTCAGTAGCTTCAAACATTTCTGGACGTTTTTCAATGGCAAAAATCAATGAATATTGTAAATGCACAAACAGTAATATCTCCACATTGCAAGGTGCAATTCTGAAATTTTTTGCTTTTTCCTGTTAATCCTAGCATGATAAAGAAGATTCAAAGAGAGTGAGATGCCAGCTCCTTTCATTCAGGCAGTAGCTTCAAACATTTCTGGCATATGAAAAACATGTTTTTCAATGGCAAAAATCAATGAATATTGTAAATGCACAAACAGTAATATCTCCACATTGCAAGGTGCAATTCTGAAATTTTTTGCTTTTTCCTGCTAATCCTAGCATGATAAAGAAGATTCAAAGAGAGTGAGATGCCAGCTCCTTTCATTCAGTCAGTAGTTTCAAACATTTCTGGACGTTTTTCAATGGCAAAAATCAATGAATATTGTAAATGCACAAACAGTAATATCTCCACATTGCAAGGTGCAATTCTGAAATTTTTTGCTTTTTCCTGTTAATCCTAGCATGATAAAGAAGATTCAAAGAGAGTGAGATGCCAGCTCCTTTCATTCAGTCAGTAGCTTCAAACATTTCTGGACGTTTTTCAATGGCAAAAATCAATGAATATTGTAAATGCACAAACAGTAATATCTCCACATTGCAAGGTGCAATTCTGAAATTTTTTGCTTTTTCCTGTTAATCCTAGCATGATAAAGAAGATTCAAAGAGAGTGAGATGCCAGCTCCTTTCATTCAGTCAGTAGCTTCAAACATTTCTGGTATATGAAAAACATGTTTTTCAATGGCAAAAATCAATGCATATTGTAAATGCACAAACAGTAATATCTCCACATTGCAAGGTGCAATTCTGAAATTTTTTGCTTTTTCCTGCTAATCCTAGCATGATAAAGAAGATTCAAAGAGAGTGAGATGCCAGCTCCTTTCATTCAGTCAGTAGCTTCAAACATTTCTGGACGTTTTTCAATGGCAAAAATCAATGAATATTGTAAATGCACAAACAGTAATATCTCCACATTGCAAGGTGCAATTCTGAAATTTTTTGCTTTTTCCTGCTAATCCTAGCATCATAAAGAAGATTCAAAGAGAGTGAGATGCCAGCTCCTTTCATTCAGTCAGTAGCTTCAAACATTTCTGGTATATGAAAAACATGTTTTTCAATGGCAAAAATCAATGAATATTGTAAATGCACAAACAGTAATATCTCCACATTGCAAGGTGCAATTCTGAAATTTTTTGCTTTTTCCTGCTAATCCTAGCATGATAAAGAAGATTCAAAGAGAGTGAGATGCCAGCTCCTTTCATTCAGTCAGTAGCTTCAAACATTTCTGGACGTTTTTCAATGGCAAAAATCAATGAATATTGTAAATGCACAAACAGTAATATCTCCACATTGCAAGGTGCAATTCTGAAATTTTTTGCTTTTTCCTGTTAATCCTAGCATGATAAAGAAGATTCAAAGAGAGTGAGATGCCAGCTCCTTTCATTCAGGCAGTAGCTTCAAACATTTCTGGTATATGAAAAACATGTTTTTCAATGGCAAAAATCAATGAATATTGTAAATGCACAAACAGTAATATCTCCACATTGCAAGGTGCAATTCTGAAATTTTTTGCTATTTCCTGCTAATCCTAGCATGATAAAGAAGATTCAAAGAGAGTGAGATGCCAGCTCCTTTCATTCAGTCAGTAGCTTCAAACATTTCTGGACGTTTTTCAATGGCAAAAATCAATGAATATTGTAAATGCACAAACAGTAATATCTCCACATTGCAAGGTGCAATTCTGAAATTTTTTGCTTTTTCCTGTTAATCCTAGCATGATAAAGAAGATTCAAAGAGAGTGAGATGCCAGCTCCTTTCATTCAGGCAGTAGCTTCAAACATTTCTGGTATATGAAAAACATGTTTTTCAATGGCAAAAATCAATGAATATTGTAAATGCACAAACAGTAATATCTCCACATTGCAAGGTGCAATTCTGAAATTTTTTGCTTTTTCCTGCTAATCCTAGCATGATAAAGAAGATTCAAAGAGAGTGAGATGCCAGCTCCTTTCATTCAGTCAGTATCTTCAAACATTTCTGGACGTTTTTCAATGGCAAAAATCAATGAATATTGTAAATGCACAAACAGTAATATCTCCACATTGCAAGGTGCAATTCTGAAATTTTTTGCTTTTTCCTGCTAATCCTAGCATGATAAAGAAGATTCAAAGAGAGTGAGATGCCAGCTCCTTTCATTCAGTCAGTAGCTTCAAACATTTCTGGACGTTTTTCAATGGCAAAAATCAATGAATATTGTAAATGCACAAACAGTAATATCTCCACATTGCAAGGTGTAATTCTGAAATTTTTTGCTTTTTCCTGTTAATCCTAGCATGATAAAGAAGATTCAAAGAGAGTGAGATGCCAGCTCCTTTCATTCAGTCAGTAGCTTCAAACATTTCTGGTATATGAAAAACATGTTTTTCACTGGCAAAAATCAATGAATATTGTAAATGCACAAACAGTAATATCTCCACATTGCAAGGTGCAATTCTGAAATGTTTTGCTTTTTCCTGCTAATCCTAGCATGATAAAGAAGATTCAAAGAGAGTGAGATGCCAGCTCCTTTCATTCAGTCAGTAGCTTCAAACATTTCTGGTATATGAAAAACATGTTTTTCAATGGCAAAAATCAATGAATATTGTAAATGCACAAACAGTAATATCTCCACATTGCAAGGTGCAATTCTGAAATTTTTTGCTTTTTCCTGCTAATCCTAGCATGATAAAGAAGATTCAAAGAGAGTGAGATGCCAGCTCCTTTCATTCAGTCAGTAGCTTCAAACATTTCTGGTATATGAAAAACATGTTTTTCAATGGCAAAAATCAATGAATATTGTAAATGCACAAACAGTAATATCTCCACATTGCAAGGTGCAATTCTGAAATTTTTTGCTTTTTCCTGCTAATCCTAGCATGATAAAGAAGATTCAAAGAGAGTGAGATGCCAGCTCCTTTCATTCAGTCAGTAGCTTCAAACATTTCTGGACGTTTTTCAATGGCAAAAATCAATGAATATTGTAAATGCACAAACAGTAATATCTCCACATTGCAAGGTGCAATTCTGAAATTTTTTGCTTTTTCCTGTTAATCCTAGCATGATAAAGAAGATTCAAAGAGAGTGAGATGCCAGCTCCTTTCATTCAGTCAGTAGCTTCAAACATTTCTGGTATATGAAAAACATGTTTTTCAATGGCAAAAATCAATGCATATTGTAAATGCACAAACAGTAATATCTCCACATTGCAAGGTGCAATTCTGAAATTTTTTGCTTTTTCCTGCTAATCCTAGCATGATAAAGAAGATTCAAAGAGAGTGAGATGCCAGCTCCTTTCATTCAGTCAGTAGCTTCAAACATTTCTGGACGTTTTTCAATGGCAAAAATCAATGAATATTGTAAATGCACAAACAGTAATATCTCCACATTGCAAGGTGCAATTCTGAAATTTTTTGCTTTTTCCTGCTAATCCTAGCATCATAAAGAAGATTCAAAGAGAGTGAGATGCCAGCTCCTTTCATTCAGTCAGTAGCTTCAAACATTTCTGGTATATGAAAAACATGTTTTTCAATGGCAAAAATCAATGAATATTGTAAATGCACAAACAGTAATATCTCCACATTGCAAGGTGCAATTCTGAAATTTTTTGCTTTTTCCTGCTAATCCTAGCATGATAAAGAAGATTCAAAGAGAGTGAGATGCCAGCTCCTTTCATTCAGTCAGTAGCTTCAAACATTTCTGGACGTTTTTCAATGGCAAAAATCAATGAATATTGTAAATGCACAAACAGTAATATCTCCACATTGCAAGGTGCAATTCTGAAATTTTTTGCTTTTTCCTGTTAATCCTAGCATGATAAAGAAGATTCAAAGAGAGTGAGATGCCAGCTCCTTTCATTCAGGCAGTAGCTTCAAACATTTCTGGCATATGAAAAACATGTTTTTCAATGGCAAAAATCAATGAATATTGTAAATGCACAAACAGTAATATCTCCACATTGCAAGGTGCAATTCTGAAATTTTTTGCTTTTTCCTGCTAATCCTAGCATGATAAAGAAGATTCAAAGAGAGTGAGATGCCAGCTCCTTTCATTCAGTCAGTAGTTTCAAACATTTCTGGACGTTTTTCAATGGCAAAAATCAATGAATATTGTAAATGCACAAACAGTAATATCTCCACATTGCAAGGTGCAATTCTGAAATTTTTTGCTTTTTCCTGTTAATCCTAGCATGATAAAGAAGATTCAAAGAGAGTGAGATGCCAGCTCCTTTCATTCAGTCAGTAGCTTCAAACATTTCTGGTATATGAAAAACATGTTTTTCACTGGCAAAAATCAATGAATATTGTAAATGCACAAACAGTAATATCTCCACATTGCAAGGTGCAATTCTGAAATGTTTTGCTTTTTCCTGCTAATCCTAGCATGATAAAGAAGATTCAAAGAGAGTGAGATGCCAGCTCCTTTCATTCAGTCAGTAGCTTCAAACATTTCTGGTATATGAAAAACATGTTTTTCAATGGCAAAAATCAATGAATATTGTAAATGCACAAACAGTAATATCTCCACATTGCAAGGTGCAATTCTGAAATTTTTTGCTTTTTCCTGCTAATCCTAGCATGATAAAGAAGATTCAAAGAGAGTGAGATGCCAGCTCCTTTCATTCAGTCAGTAGCTTCAGACATTTCTGGTATATGAAAAACATGTTTTTCAATGGCAAAAATCTATGAATATTGTAAATGCACAAACAGTAATATCTCCACATTGCAAGGTGCAATTCTGAAATTTTTTGCTTTTTCCTGTTAATCCTAGCATGATAAAGAAGATTCAAAGAGAGTGAGATGCCAGCTCCTTTCATTCAGGCAGTAGCTTCAAACATTTCTGGTATATGAAAAACATGTTTTTCAATGGCAAAAATCAATGAATATTGTAAATGCACAAACAGTAATATCTCCACATTGCAAGGTGCAATTCTGAAATTTTTTGCTTTTTCCTGCTAATCCTAGCATGATAAAGAAGATTCAAAGAGAGTGAGATGCCAGCTCCTTTCATTCAGTCAGTAGCTTCAAACATTTCTGGACGTTTTTCAATGGCAAAAATCAATGAATATTGTAAATGCACAAACAGTAATATCTCCACATTGCAAGGTGCAATTCTGAAATTTTTTGCTTTTTCCTGTTAATCCTAGCATGATAAAGAAGATTCAAAGAGAGTGAGATGCCAGCTCCTTTCATTCAGTCAGTAGCTTCAAACATTTCTGGTATATGAAAAACATGTTTTTCAATGGCAAAAATCAATGAATATTGTAAATGCACAAACAGTAATATCTCCATATTGCAAGGTGCAATTCTGAAATTTTTTGCTTTTTCCTGCTAATCCTAGCATGATAAAGAAGATTCAAAGAGAGTGAGATGCCAGCTCCTTTCATTCAGTCAGTAGCTTCAAACATATCTGGACGTTTTTCAATGGCAAAAATCAATGAATATTGTAAATGCACAAACAGTAATATCTCCACATTGCAAGGTGCAATTCTGAAATTTTTTGCTTTTTCCTGTTAATCCTAGCATGATAAAGAAGATTCAAAGAGAGTGAGATGCCAGCTCCTTTCATTCAGTCAGTGGCTTCAAACATTTCTGGTATATGAAAAACATGTTTTTCACTGGCAAAAATCAATGAATATTGTAAATGCACAAACAGTAATATCTCCACATTGCAAGGTGCAATTCTGAAATTTTTTGCTTTTTCCTGCTAATCCTAGCATGATAAAGAAGATTCAAAGAGTGAGATGCCAGCTCCTTTCATTCAGTCAGTAGCTTCAAACATTTCTGGAATTTTTTCAATGGCAAAAATCAATGAATATTGTAAATGCACAAACAGTAATATCTCCACATTGCAAGGTGCAATTCTGAAATTTTTTGCTTTTTCCTGCTAATCCTAGCATGATAAAGAAGATTCAAAGAGAGTGAGATGCCAGCTCCTTTCATTCAGTCAGTAGCTTCAAACATTTCTGGTATATGAAAAACATGTTTTTCAATGGCAAAAATCAATGAATATTGTAAATGCACAAACAGTAATATCTCCACATTGCAAGGTGCAATTCTGAAATTTTTTGCTTTTTCCTGTTAATCCTAGCATGATAAAGAAGATTCAAAGAGAGTGAGATGCCAGCTCCTTTCATTCAGTCAGTAGCTTCAAACATTTCTGGTATATGAAAAACATGTTTTTCAATGGCAAAAATCAATGAATATTGTAAATGCACAAACAGTAATATCTCAACATTGCAAGGTGCAATTCTGAAATTTTTTGCTTTTTCCTGCTAATCCTAGCATGATAAAGAAGATTCAAAGAGAGTGAGATGCCAGCTCCTTTCATTCAGTCAGTAGCTTCAAACATTTCTGGACGTTTTTCAATGGCAAAAATCAATGAATATTGTAAATGCACAAACAGTAATATCTCCACATTGCAAGGTGCAATTCTGAAATTTTTTGCTTTTTCCTGTTAATCCTAGCATGATAAAGAAGATTCAAAGAGAGTGAGATGCCAGCTCCTTTCATTCAGTCAGTAGCTTCAAACATTTCTGGTATATGAAAAACATGTTTTTCAATGGCAAAAATCAATGCATATTGTAAATGCACAAACAGTAATATCTCCACATTGCAAGGTGCAATTCTGAAATTTTTTGCTTTTTCCTGCTAATCCTAGCATGATAAAGAAGATTCAAAGAGAGTGAGATGCCAGCTCCTTTCATTCAGTCAGTAGCTTCAAACATTTCTGGACGTTTTTCAATGGCAAAAATCAATGAATATTGTAAATGCACAAACAGTAATATCTCCACATTGCAAGGTGCAATTCTGAAATTTTTTGCTTTTTCCTGTTAATCCTAGCATGATAAAGAAGATTCAAAGAGAGTGAGATGCCAGCTCCTTTCATTCAGGCAGTAGCTTCAAACATTTCTGGTATATGAAAAACATGTTTTTCAATGGCAAAAATCAATGAATATTGTAAATGCACAAACAGTAATATCTCCACATTGCAAGGTGCAATTCTGAAATTTTTTGCTTTTTCCTGCTAATCCTAGCATGATAAAGAAGATTCAAAGAGAGTGAGATGCCAGCTCCTTTCATTCATTCAGTATCTTCAAACATTTCTGGACGTTTTTCAATGGCAAAAATCAATGAATATTGTAAATGCACAAACAGTAATATCTCCACATTGCAAGGTGCAATTCTGAAATTTTTTGCTTTTTCCTGCTAATCCTAGCATGATAAAGAAGATTCAAAGAGAGTGAGATGCCAGCTCCTTTCATTCAGTCAGTAGCTTCAAACATTTCTGGACGTTTTTCAATGGCAAAAATCAATGAATATTGTAAATGCACAAACAGTAATATCTCCACATTGCAAGGTGCAATTCTGAAATTTTTTGCTTTTTCCTGTTAATCCTAGCATGATAAAGAAGATTCAAAGAGAGTGAGATGCCAGCTCCTTTCATTCAGTCAGTAGCTTCAAACATTTCTGGTATATGAAAAACATGTTTTTCACTGGCAAAAATCAATGAATATTGTAAATGCACAAACAGTAATATCTCCACATTGCAAGGTGCAATTCTGAAATGTTTTGCTTTTTCCTGCTAATCCTAGCATGATAAAGAAGATTCAAAGAGAGTGAGATGCCAGCTCCTTTCATTCAGTCAGTAGCTTCAAACATTTCTGGTATATGAAAAACATGTTTTTCAATGGCAAAAATCAATGAATATTGTAAATGCACAAACAGTAATATCTCCACATTGCAAGGTGCAATTCTGAAATTTTTTGCTTTTTCCTGCTAATCCTAGCATGATAAAGAAGATTCAAAGAGAGTGAGATGCCAGCTCCGTTCATTCAGTCAGTAGCTTCAAACATTTCTGGTATATGAAAAACATGTTTTTCAATGGCAAAAATCAATGAATATTGTAAATGCACAAACAGTAATATCTCCACATTGCAAGGTGCAATTCTGAAATTTTTTGCTTTTTCCTGCTAATCCTAGC
Organism: Phyllobates terribilis; assembly: GCF_046119375.1. Taxonomy (NCBI): domain Eukaryota; kingdom Metazoa; phylum Chordata; class Amphibia; order Anura; family Dendrobatidae; genus Phyllobates; species Phyllobates terribilis. Next base: position 665,622 of record NW_027363534.1, on the reverse strand, counting down.
ATGATAAAGAAGATTCAAAGAGAGTGAGATGCCAGCTCCTTTCATTCAGTCAGTAGCTTCAAACATTTCTGGACGTTTTTCAATGGCAAAAATCAATGAATATTGTAAATGCACAAACAGTAATATCTCCACATTGCAAGGTGCAATTCTGAAATTTTTTGCTTTTTCCTGTTAATCCTAGCATGATAAAGAAGATTCAAAGAGAGTGAGATGCCAGCTCCTTTCATTCAGTCAGTAGCTTCAAACATTTCTGGTATATGAAAAACATGTTTTTCAATGGCAAAAATCAATGCATATTGTAAATGCACAAACAGTAATATCTCCACATTGCAAGGTGCAATTCTGAAATTTTTTGCTTTTTCCTGCTAATCCTAGCATGATAAAGAAGATTCAAAGAGAGTGAGATGCCAGCTCCTTTCATTCAGTCAGTAGCTTCAAACATTTCTGGACGTTTTTCAATGGCAAAAATCAATGAATATTGTAAATGCACAAACAGTAATATCTCCACATTGCAAGGTGCAATTCTGAAATTTTTTGCTTTTTCCTGCTAATCCTAGCATCATAAAGAAGATTCAAAGAGAGTGAGATGCCAGCTCCTTTCATTCAGTCAGTAGCTTCAAACATTTCTGGTATATGAAAAACATGTTTTTCAATGGCAAAAATCAATGAATATTGTAAATGCACAAACAGTAATATCTCCACATTGCAAGGTGCAATTCTGAAATTTTTTGCTTTTTCCTGCTAATCCTAGCATGATAAAGAAGATTCAAAGAGAGTGAGATGCCAGCTCCTTTCATTCAGTCAGTAGCTTCAAACATTTCTGGACGTTTTTCAATGGCAAAAATCAATGAATATTGTAAATGCACAAACAGTAATATCTCCACATTGCAAGGTGCAATTCTGAAATTTTTTGCTTTTTCCTGTTAATCCTAGCATGATAAAGAAGATTCAAAGAGAGTGAGATGCCAGCTCCTTTCATTCAGGCAGTAGCTTCAAACATTTCTGGTATATGAAAAACATGTTTTTCAATGGCAAAAATCAATGAATATTGTAAATGCACAAACAGTAATATCTCCACATTGCAAGGTGCAATTCTGAAATTTTTTGCTTTTTCCTGCTAATCCTAGCATGATAAAGAAGATTCAAAGAGAGTGAGATGCCAGCTCCTTTCATTCAGTCAGTAGTTTCAAACATTTCTGGACGTTTTTCAATGGCAAAAATCAATGAATATTGTAAATGCACAAACAGTAATATCTCCACATTGCAAGGTGCAATTCTGAAATTTTTTGCTTTTTCCTGTTAATCCTAGCATGATAAAGAAGATTCAAAGAGAGTGAGATGCCAGCTCCTTTCATTCAGTCAGTAGCTTCAAACATTTCTGGTATATGAAAAACATGTTTTTCACTGGCAAAAATCAATGAATATTGTAAATGCACAAACAGTAATATCTCCACATTGCAAGGTGCAATTCTGAAATTTTTTGCTTTTTCCTGCTAATCCTAGCATGATAAAGAAGATTCAAAGAGAGTGAGATGCCAGCTCCTTTCATTCAGTCAGTAGCTTCAGACATTTCTGGTATATGAAAAACATGTTTTTCAATGGCAAAAATCTATGAATATTGTAAATGCACAAACAGTAATATCTCCACATTGCAAGGTGCAATTCTGAAATTTTTTGCTTTTTCCTGTTAATCCTAGCATGATAAAGAAGATTCAAAGAGAGTGAGATGCCAGCTCCTTTCATTCAGGCAGTAGCTTCAAACATTTCTGGTATATGAAAAACATGTTTTTCAATGGCAAAAATCAATGAATATTGTAAATGCACAAACAGTAATATCTCCACATTGCAAGGTGCAATTCTGAAATTTTTTGCTTTTTCCTGCTAATCCTAGCATGATAAAGAAGATTCAAAGAGAGTGAGATGCCAGCTCCTTTCATTCAGTCAGTAGCTTCAAACATTTCTGGACGTTTTTCAATGGCAAAAATCAATGAATATTGTAAATGCACAAACAGTAATATCTCCACATTGCAAGGTGCAATTCTGAAATTTTTTGCTTTTTCCTGTTAATCCTAGCATGATAAAGAAGATTCAAAGAGAGTGAGATGCCAGCTCCTTTCATTCAGTCAGTAGCTTCAAACATTTCTGGTATATGAAAAACATGTTTTTCAATGGCAAAAATCAATGAATATTGTAAATGCACAAACAGTAATATCTCCATATTGCAAGGTGCAATTCTGAAATTTTTTGCTTTTTCCTGCTAATCCTAGCATGATAAAGAAGATTCAAAGAGAGTGAGATGCCAGCTCCTTTCATTCAGTCAGTAGCTTCAAACATTTCTGGTATATGAATAACATGTTTTTCAATGGCAAAAATCAATGAATATTGTAAATGCACAATCAGTAATATATCCACATTGCAAGATGCAATTCTGAAATTTTTTGCTTTTTCCTGCTAATCCTAGCATGATAAAGAAGATTCAAAGAGAGTGAGATGCCAGCTCCTTTCATTCAGTCAGTAGCTTCAAACATTTCTGGACGTTTTTCAATGGCAAAAATCAATGAATATTGTAAATGCACAAACAGTAATATCTCCACATTGCAAGGTGCAACTCTGAAATTTTTTGCTTTTTCCTGCTAATCCTAGCATGATAAAGAAGATTCAAAGAGAGTGAGATGCCAGCTCCTTTCATTCAGTCAGTAGCTTCAAACATTTCTGGACGTTTTTCAATGGCAAAAATCAATGAATATTGTAAATGCACAAACAGTAATATCTCCACATTGCAAGGTGCAATTCTGAAATTTTTTGCTTTTTCCTGTTAATCCTAGCATGATAAAGAAGATTCAAAGAGAGTGAGATGCCAGCTCCTTTCATTCAGTCAGTGGCTTCAAACATTTCTGGTATATGAAAAACATGTTTTTCACTGGCAAAAATCAATGAATATTGTAAATGCACAAACAGTAATATCTCCACATTGCAAGGTGCAATTCTGAAATTTTTTGCTTTTTCCTGCTAATCCTAGCATGATAAAGAAGATTCAAAGAGAGTGAGATGCCAGCTCCTTTCATTCAGTCAGTAGCTTCAAACATTTCTGGACGTTTTTCAATGGCAAAAATCAATGAATATTGTAAATGCACAAACAGTAATATCTCCACATTGCAAGGTGCAATTCTGAAATTTTTTGCTTTTTCCTGCTAATCCTAGCATCATAAAGAAGATTCAAAGAGAGTGAGATGCCAGCTCCTTTCATTCAGTCAGTAGCTTCAAACATTTCTGGTATATGAAAAACATGTTTTTCAATGGCAAAAATCAATGAATATTGTAAATGCACAAACAGTAATATCTCCATATTGCAAGGTGCAATTCTGAAATTTTTTGCTTTTTCCTGCTAATCCTAGCATGATAAAGAAGATTCAAAGAGAGTGAGATGCCAGCTCCTTTCATTCAGTCAGTAGCTTCAAACATTTCTGGTATATGAATAACATGTTTTTCAATGGCAAAAATCAATCAATATTGTAAATGCACAAACTAATATATCCACATTGCAAGATGCAATTCTGAAATTTTTTGCTTTTTCCTGCTAATCCTAGCATGATAAAGAAGATTGAAAGAGAGTGAGATGCCAGCTCCTTTCATTCAGTCAGTAGCTTCAAACATTTCTGGACGTTTTTCAATGGCAAAAATCAATGAATATTGTAAATGCACAAACAGTAATATCTCCACATTGCAAGGTGCAACTCTGAAATTTTTTGCTTTTTCCTGCTAATCCTAGCATGATAAAGAAGATTCAAAGAGAGTGAGATGCCAGCTCCTTTCATTCAGTCAGTAGCTTCAAACATTTCTGGACGTTTTTCAATGGCAAAAATCAATGAATATTGTAAATGCACAAACAGTAATATCTCCACATTGCAAGGTGCAATTCTGAAATTTTTTGCTTTTTCCTGTTAATCCTAGCATGATAAAGAAGATTCAAAGAGAGTGAGATGCCAGCTCCTTTCATTCAGTCAGTGGCTTCAAACATTTCTGGTATATGAAAAACATGTTTTTCACTGGCAAAAATCAATGAATATTGTAAATGCACAAACAGTAATATCTCCACATTGCAAGGTGCAATTCTGAAATTTTTTGCTTTTTCCTGCTAATCATAGCATGATAAAGAAGATTCAAAGAGAGTGAGATGCCAGCTCCTTTCATTCAGTCAGTAGCTTCAAACATTTCTGGACGTTTTTCAATGGCAAAAATCAATGAATATTGTAAATGCACAAACAGTAATATCTCCACATTGCAAGGTGCAATTCTGAAATTTTTTGCTTTTTCCTGCTAATCCTAGCATCATAAAGAAGATTCAAAGAGAGTGAGATGCCAGCTCCTTTCATTCAGTCAGTAGCTTCAAACATTTCTGGTATATGAAAAACATGTTTTTCAATGGCAAAAATCAATGAATATTGTAAATTCACAAACAGTAATATCTCCACATTGCAAGGTGCAATTCTGAAATTTTTTGCTTTTTCCTGTTAATCCTAGCATGATAAAGAAGATTCAAAGAGAGTGAGATGCCAGCTCCTTTCATTCAGTCAGTAGCTTCAAACATTTCTGGACGTTTTTCAATGGCAAAAATCAATGAATATTGTAAATGCACAAACAGTAATATCTCCATATTGCAAGGTGCAATTCTGAAATTTTTTGCTTTTTCCTGCTAATCCTAGCATGATAAAGAAGATTCAAAGAGAGGGAGATGCCAGCTCCTTTCATTCAGTCAGTAGCTTCAAACATTTCTGGTATATGAATAACATGTTTTTCAATGGCAAAAATCAATGAATATTGTAAATGCACAAACAGTAATATATCCACATTGCAAGATGCAATTCTGAAATTTTTTGCTTTTTCCTGCTAATCCTAGCATGATAAAGAAGATTTAAAGAGAGTGAGATGCCAGCTCCTTTCATTCAGTCAGTAGCTTCAAACATTTCTGGACGTTTTTCAATGGCAAAAATCAATGAATATTGTAAATGCACAAACAGTAATATCTCTACATTGCAAGGTGCAATTCTGAAATTTTTTGCTTTTTCCTGTTAATCCTAGCATGATAAAGAAGATTCAAAGAGAGTGAGATGCCAGCTCCTTTCATTCAGTCAGTAGCTTCAAACATTTCTGGTATATGAAAAATATGTTTTTCAATGGCAAAAATCAATGAATATTGTAAATGCACAAACAGTAATATCTCCATATTGCAAGGTGCAATTCTGAAATTTTTTGCTTTTTCCTGCTAATCCTAGCATGATAAAGAAGATTCAAAGAGAGTGAGATGCCAGCTCCTTTCATTCAGTCAGTAGCTTCAAACATTTCTGGTATATGAATAACATGTTTTTCAATGGCAAAAATCAATGAATATTGTAAATGCACAAACAGTAATATATCCACATTGCAAGATGCAATTCTGAAATTTTTTGCTTTTTCCTGCTAATCCTAGCATGATAAAGAAGATTCAAAGAGAGTGAGATGCCAGCTCCTTTCATTCAGTCAGTAGCTTCAAACATTTCTGGACGTTTTTCAATGGCAAAAATCAATGAATATTGTAAATGCACAAACAGTAATATCTCCACATTGCAAGGTGCAATTCTGAAATTTTTTGCTTTTTCCTGTTAATCCTAGCATGATAAAGAAGATTCAAAGAGAGTGAGATGCCAGCTCCTTTCATTCAGTCAGTAGCTTCAAACATTTCTGGTATATGAAAAACATGTTTTTCAATGGCAAAAATCAATGCATATTGTAAATGCACAAACAGTAATATCTCCACATTGCAAGGTGCAATTCTGAAATTTTTTGCTTTTTCCTGCTAATCCTAGCATGATAAAGAAGATTCAAAGAGAGTGAGATGCCAGCTCCTTTCATTCAGTCAGTAGCTTCAAACATTTCTGGACGTTTTTCAATGGCAAAAATCAATGAATATTGTAAATGCACAAACAGTAATATCTCCACATTACAAGGTGCAATTCTGAAATTTTTTGCTTTTTCCTGCTAATCCTAGCATCATAAAGAAGATTCAAAGAGAGTGAGATGCCAGCTCCTTTCATTCAGTCAGTAGCTTCAAACATTTCTGGTATATGAAAAACATGTTTTTCAATGGTAAAAATCAATGAATATTGTAAATGCACAAACAGTAATATCTCCACATTGCAAGGTGCAATTCTGAAATTTTTTGCTTTTTCCTGCTAATCCTAGCATGATAAAGAAGATTCAAAGAGAGTGAGATGCCAGCTCCTTTCATTCAGTCAGTAGCTTCAAACATTTCTGGACGTTTTTCAATGGCAAAAATCAATGAATATTGTAAATGCACAAACAGTAATATCTCCACATTGCAAGGTGCAATTCTGAAATTTTTTGCTTTTTCCTGTTAATCCTAGCATGATAAAGAAGATTCAAAGAGAGTGAGATGCCAGCTCCTTTCATTCAGGCAGTAGCTTCAAACATTTCTGGTATATGAAAAACATGTTTTTCAATGGCAAAAATCAATGAATATTGTAAATGCACAAACAGTAATATCTCCACATTGCAAGGTGCAATTCTGAAATTTTTTGCTTTTTCCTGCTAATCCTAGCATGATAAAGAAGATTCAAAGAGAGTGAGATGCCAGCTCCTTTCATTCAGTCAGTATCTTCAAACATTTCTGGACGTTTTTCAATGGCAAAAATCAATGAATATTGTAAATGCACAAACAGTAATATCTCCACATTGCAAGGTGCAATTCTGAAATTTTTTGCTTTTTCCTGCTAATCCTAGCATGATAAAGAAGATTCAAAGAGAGTGAGATGCCAGCTCCTTTCATTCAGTCAGTAGTTTCAAACATTTCTGGACGTTTTTCAATGGCAAAAATCAATGAATATTGTAAATGCACAAACAGTAATATCTCCACATTGCAAGGTGCAATTCTGAAATTTTTTGCTTTTTCCTGTTAATCCTAGCATGATAAAGAAGATTCAAAGAGAGTGAGATGCCAGCTCCTTTCATTCAGTCAGTAGCTTCAAACATTTCTGGTATATGAAAAACATGTTTTTCACTGGCAAAAATCAATGAATATTGTAAATGCACAAACAGTAATATCTCCACATTGCAAGGTGCAATTCTGAAATGTTTTGCTTTTTCCTGCTAATCCTAGCATGATAAAGAAGATTCAAAGAGAGTGAGATGCCAGCTCCTTTCATTCAGTCAGTAGCTTCAAACATTTCTGGTATATGAAAAACATGTTTTTCAATGGCAAAAATCAATGAATATTGTAAATGCACAAACAGTAATATCTCCACATTGCAAGGTGCAATTCTGAAATTTTTTGCTTTTTCCTGCTAATCCTAGCATGATAAAGAAGATTCAAAGAGAGTGAGATGCCAGCTCCTTTCATTCAGTCAGTAGCTTCAAACATTTCTGGACGTTTTTCAATGGCAAAAATCAATGAATATTGTAAATGCACAAACAGTAATATCTCCACATTGCAAGGTGCAATTCTGAAATTTTTTGCTTTTTCCTGTTAATCCTAGCATGATAAAGAAGATTCAAAGAGAGTGAGATGCCAGCTCCTTTCATTCAGTCAGTAGCTTCAAACATTTCTGGTATATGAAAAACATGTTTTTCAATGGCAAAAATCAATGAATATTGTAAATGCACAAACAGTAATATCTCCACATTGCAAGGTGCAATTCTGAAATTTTTTGCTTTTTCCTGCTAATCCTAGCATGATAAAGAAGATTCAAAGAGAGTGAGATGCCAGCTCCTTTCATTCAGTCAGTAGCTTCAAACATTTCTGGACGTTTTTCAATGGCAAAAATCAATGAATATTGTAAATGCACAAACAGTAATATCTCCACATTGCAAGGTGCAATTCTGAAATTTTTTGCTTTTTCCTGCTAATCCTAGCATGATAAAGAAGATTCAAAGAGAGTGAGATGCCAGCTCCTTTCATTCAGTCAGTAGCTTCAAACATTTCTGGACGTTTTTCAATGGCAAAAATCAATGAATATTGTAAATGCACAAACAGTAATATCTCCACATTGCAAGGTGCAATTCTGAAATGTTTTGCTTTTTCCTGTTAATCCTAGCATGATAAAGAAGATTCAAAGAGAGTGAGATGCCAGCTCCTTTCATTCAGGCAGTAGCTTCAAACATTTCTGGTATATGAAAAACATGTTTTTCAATGGCAAAAATCAATGAATATTGTAAATGCACAAACAGTAATATCTCCACATTGCAAGGTGCAATTCTGAAATTTTTTGCTTTTTCCTGCTAATCCTAGCATGATAAAGAAGATTCAAAGAGAGTGAGATGCCAGCTCCTTTCATTCAGTCAGTATCTTCAAACATTTCTGGACGTTTTTCAATGGCAAAAATCAATGAATATTGTAAATGCACAAACAGTAATATCTCCACATTGCAAGGTGCAATTCTGAAATTTTTTGCTTTTTCCTGCTAATCCTAGCATGATAAAGAAGATTCAAAGAGAGTGAGATGCCAGCTCCTTTCATTCAGTCAGTAGTTTCAAACATTTCTGGACGTTTTTCAATGGCAAAAATCAATGAATATTGTAAATGCACAAACAGTAATATCTCCACATTGCAAGGTGCAATTCTGAAATTTTTTGCTTTTTCCTGTTAATCCTAGCATGATAAAGAAGATTCAAAGAGAGTGAGATGCCAGCTCCTTTCATTCAGTCAGTAGCTTCAAACATTTCTGGTATATGAAAAACATGTTTTTCACTGGCAAAAATCAATGAATATTGTAAATGCACAAACAGTAATATCTCCACATTGCAAGGTGCAATTCTGAAATGTTTTGCTTTTTCCTGCTAATCCTAGCATGATAAAGAAGATTCAAAGAGAGTGAGATGCCAGCTCCTTTCATTCAGTCAGTAGCTTCAAACATTTCTGGTATATGAAAAACATGTTTTTCAATGGCAAAAATCAATGAATATTGTAAATGCACAAACAGTAATATCTCCACATTGCAAGGTGCAATTCTGAAATTTTTTGCTTTTTCCTGCTAATCCTAGCATGATAAAGAAGATTCAAAGAGAGTGAGATGCCAGCTCCTTTCATTCAGTCAGTAGCTTCAAACATTTCTGGACGTTTTTCAATGGCAAAAATCAATGAATATTGTAAATGCACAAACAGTAATATCTCCACATTGCAAGGTGCAATTCTGAAATTTTTTGCTTTTTCCTGTTAATCCTAGCATGATAAAGAAGATTCAAAGAGAGTGAGATGCCAGCTCCTTTCATTCAGTCAGTAGCTTCAAACATTTCTGGACGTTTTTCAATGGCAAAAATCAATGAATATTGTAAATGCACAAACAGTAATATCTCCACATTGCAAGGTGCAACTCTGAAATTTTTTGCTTTTTCCTGCTAATCCTAGCATGATAAAGAAGATTCAAAGAGAGTGAGATGCCAGCTCCTTTCATTCAGTCAGTAGCTTCAAACATTTCTGGACGTTTTTCAATGGCAAAAATCAATGAATATTGTAAATGCACAAACAGTAATATCTCCACATTGCAAGGTGCAATTCTGAAATTTTTTGCTTTTTCCTGTTAATCCTAGCATGATAAAGAAGATTCAAAGAGAGTGAGATGCCAGCTCCTTTCATTCAGTCAGTGGCTTCAAACATTTCTGGTATATGAAAAACATGTTTTTCACTGGCAAAAATCAATGAATATTGTAAATGCACAAACAGTAATATCTCCACATTGCAAGGTGCAATTCTGAAATTTTTTGCTTTTTCCTGCTAATCCTAGCATGATAAAGAAGATTCAAAGAGAGTGAGATGCCAGCTCCTTTCATTCAGTCAGTAGCTTCAAACATTTCTGGACGTTTTTCAATGGCAAAAATCAATGAATATTGTAAATGCACAAACAGTAATATCTCCACATTGCAAGGTGCAATTCTGAAATTTTTTGCTTTTTCCTGCTAATCCTAGCATCATAAAGAAGATTCAAAGAGAGTGAGATGCCAGCTCCTTTCATTCAGTCAGTAGCTTCAAACATTTCTGGTATATGAAAAACATGTTTTTCAATGGCAAAAATCAATGAATATTGTAAATGCACAAACAGTAATATCTCCATATTGCAAGGTGCAATTCTGAAATTTTTTGCTTTTTCCTGCTAATCCTAGCATGATAAAGAAGATTCAAAGAGAGTGAGATGCCAGCTCCTTTCATTCAGTCAGTAGCTTCAAACATTTCTGGTATATGAATAACATGTTTTTCAATGGCAAAAATCAATCAATATTGTAAATGCACAAACTAATATATCCACATTGCAAGATGCAATTCTGAAATTTTTTGCTTTTTCCTGCTAATCCTAGCATGATAAAGAAGATTCAAAGAGAGTGAGATGCCAGCTCCTTTCATTCAGTCAGTAGCTTCAAACATTTCTGGACGTTTTTCAATGGCAAAAATCAATGAATATTGTAAATGCACAAACAGTAATATCTCCACATTGCAAGGTGCAACTCTGAAATTTTTTGCTTTTTCCTGCTAATCCTAGCATGATAAAGAAGATTCAAAGAGAGTGAGATGCCAGCTCCTTTCATTCAGTCAGTAGCTTCAAACATTTCTGGACGTTTTTCAATGGCAAAAATCAATGAATATTGTAAATGCACAAACAGTAATATCTCCACATTGCAAGGTGCAATTCTGAAATTTTTTGCTTTTTCCTGTTAATCCTAGCATGATAAAGAAGATTCAAAGAGAGTGAGATGCCAGCTCCTTTCATTCAGTCAGTGGCTTCAAACATTTCTGGTATATGAAAAACATGTTTTTCACTGGCAAAAATCAATGAATATTGTAAATGCACAAACAGTAATATCTCCACATTGCAAGGTGCAATTCTGAAATTTTTTGCTTTTTCCTGCTAATCATAGCATGATAAAGAAGATTCAAAGAGAGTGAGATGCCAGCTCCTTTCATTCAGTCAGTAGCTTCAAACATTTCTGGACGTTTTTCAATGGCAAAAATCAATGAATATTGTAAATGCACAAACAGTAATATCTCCACATTGCAAGGTGCAATTCTGAAATTTTTTGCTTTTTCCTGCTAATCCTAGCATCATAAAGAAGATTCAAAGAGAGTGAGATGCCAGCTCCTTTCATTCAGTCAGTAGCTTCAAACATTTCTGGTATATGAAAAACATGTTTTTCAATGGCAAAAATCAATGAATATTGTAAATTCACAAACAGTAATATCTCCACATTGCAAGGTGCAATTCTGAAATTTTTTGCTTTTTCCTGTTAATCCTAGCATGATAAAGAAGATTCAAAGAGAGTGAGATGCCAGCTCCTTTCATTCAGTCAGTAGCTTCAAACATTTCTGGACGTTTTTCAATGGCAAAAATCAATGAATATTGTAAATGCACAAACAGTAATATCTCCATATTGCAAGGTGCAATTCTGAAATTTTTTGCTTTTTCCTGCTAATCCTAGCATGATAAAGAAGATTCAAAGAGAGGGAGATGCCAGCTCCTTTCATTCAGTCAGTAGCTTCAAACATTTCTGGTATATGAATAACATGTTTTTCAATGGCAAAAATCAATGAATATTGTAAATGCACAAACAGTAATATATCCACATTGCAAGATGCAATTCTGAAATTTTTTGCTTTTTCCTGCTAATCCTAGCATGATAAAGAAGATTCAAAGAGAGTGAGATGCCAGCTCCTTTCATTCAGTCAGTAGCTTCAAACATTTCTGGTATATGAATAACATGTTTTTCAATGGCAAAAATCAATGAATATTGTAAATGCACAAACAGTAATATATCCACATTGCAAGATGCAATTCTGAAATTTTTTGCTTTTTCCTGCTAATCCTAGCATGATAAAGAAGATTCAAAGAGAGTGAGATGCCAGCTCCTTTCATTCAGTCAGTAGCTTCAAACATTTCTGGACGTTTTTCAATGGCAAAAATCAATGAATATTGTAAATGCACAAACAGTAATATCTCCATATTGCAAGGTGCAATTCTGAAATTTTTTGCTTTTTCCTGCTAATCCTAGCATGATAAAGAAGATTCAAAGAGAGGGAGATGCCAGCTCCTTTCATTCAGTCAGTAGTTTCAAACATTTCTGGACGTTTTTCAATGGCAAAAATCAATGAATATTGTAAATGCACAAACAGTAATATCTCCACATTGCAAGGTGCAATTCTGAAATTTTTTGCTTTTTCCTGTTAATCCTAGCATGATAAAGAAGATTCAAAGAGAGTGAGATGCCAGCTCCTTTCATTCAGTCAGTAGCTTCAAACATTTCTGGTATATGAAAAACATGTTTTTCACTGGCAAAAATCAATGAATATTGTAAATGCACAAACAGTAATATCTCCACATTGCAAGGTGCAATTCTGAAATTTTTTGCTTTTTCCTGTTAATCCTAGCATGATAAAGAAGATTCAAAGAGAGTGAGATGCCAGCTCCTTTCATTCAGTCAGTAGCTTCAAACATTTCTGGTATATGAAAAACATGTTTTTCACTGGCAAAAATCAATGAATATTGTAAATGCACAAACAGTAATATCTCCACATTGCAAGGTGCAATTCTGAAATGTTTTGCTTTTTCCTGCTAATCCTAGCATGATAAAGAAGATTCAAAGAGAGTGAGATGCCAGCTCCTTTCATTCAGTCAGTAGCTTCAAACATTTCTGGTATATGAAAAACATGTTTTTCAATGGCAAAAATCAATGAATATTGTAAATGCACAAACAGTAATATCTCCACATTGCAAGGTGCAATTCTGAAATTTTTTGCTTTTTCCTGCTAATCCTAGCATGATAAAGAAGATTCAAAGAGAGTGAGATGCCAGCTCCTTTCATTCAGTCAGTAGCTTCAAACATTTCTGGACGTTTTTCAATGGCAAAAATCAATGAATATTGTAAATGCACAAACAGTAATATCTCCACATTGCAAGGTGCAATTCTGAAATTTTTTGCTTTTTCCTGTTAATCCTAGCATGATAAAGAAGATTCAAAGAGAGTGAGATGCCAGCTCCTTTCATTCAGTCAGTAGCTTCAAACATTTCTGGACGTTTTTCAATGGCAAAAATCAATGAATATTGTAAATGCACAAACAGTAATATCTCCACATTGCAAGGTGCAACTCTGAAATTTTTTGCTTTTTCCTGCTAATCCTAGCATGATAAAGAAGATTCAAAGAGAGTGAGATGCCAGCTCCTTTCATTCAGTCAGTAGCTTCAAACATTTCTGGACGTTTTTCAATGGCAAAAATCAATGAATATTGTAAATGCACAAACAGTAATATCTCCACATTGCAAGGTGCAATTCTGAAATTTTTTGCTTTTTCCTGTTAATCCTAGCATGATAAAGAAGATTCAAAGAGAGTGAGATGCCAGCTCCTTTCATTCAGTCAGTGGCTTCAAACATTTCTGGTATATGAAAAACAAGTTTTTCACTGGCAAAAATCAATGAATATTGTAAATGCACAAACAGTAATATCTCCACATTGCAAGGTGCAATTCTGAAATTTTTTGCTTTTTCCTGCTAATCCTAGCATGATAAAGAAGATTCAAAGAGAGTGAGATGCCAGCTCCTTTCATTCAGTCAGTAGCTTCAAACATTTCTGGACGTTTTTCAATGGCAAAAATCAATGAATATTGTAAATGCACAAACAGTAATATCTCCACATTGCAAGGTGCAATTCTGAAATTTTTTGCTTTTTCCTGCTAATCCTAGCATCATAAAGAAGATTCAAAGAGAGTGAGATGCCAGCTCCTTTCATTCAGTCAGTAGCTTCAAACATTTCTGGTATATGAAAAACATGTTTTTCAATGGCAAAAATCAATGAATATTGTAAATGCACAAACAGTAATATCTCCATATTGCAAGGTGCAATTCTGAAATTTTTTGCTTTTTCCTGCTAATCCTAGCATGATAAAGAAGATTCAAAGAGAGTGAGATGCCAGCTCCTTTCATTCAGTCAGTAGCTTCAAACATTTCTGGTATATGAATAACATGTTTTTCAATGGCAAAAATCAATCAATATTGTAAATGCACAAACTAATATATCCACATTGCAAGATGCAATTCTGAAATTTTTTGCTTTTTCCTGCTAATCCTAGCATGATAAAGAAGATTCAAAGAGAGTGAGATGCCAGCTCCTTTCATTCAGTCAGTAGCTTCAAACATTTCTGGACGTTTTTCAATGGCAAAAATCAATGAATATTGTAAATGCACAAACAGTAATATCTCCACATTGCAAGGTGCAACTCTGAAATTTTTTGCTTTTTCCTGCTAATCCTAGCATGATAAAGAAGATTCAAAGAGAGTGAGATGCCAGCTCCTTTCATTCAGTCAGTAGCTTCAAACATTTCTGGACGTTTTTCAATGGCAAAAATCAATGAATATTGTAAATGCACAAACAGTAATATCTCCACATTGCAAGGTGCAATTCTGAAATTTTTTGCTTTTTCCTGTTAATCCTAGCATGATAAAGAAGATTCAAAGAGAGTGAGATGCCAGCTCCTTTCATTCAGTCAGTGGCTTCAAACATTTCTGGTATATGAAAAACATGTTTTTCACTGGCAAAAATCAATGAATATTGTAAATGCACAAACAGTAATATCTCCACATTGCAAGGTGCAATTCTGAAATTTTTTGCTTTTTCCTGCTAATCATAGCATGATAAAGAAGATTCAAAGAGAGTGAGATGCCAGCTCCTTTCATTCAGTCAGTAGCTTCAAACATTTCTGGACGTTTTTCAATGGCAAAAATCAATGAATATTGTAAATGCACAAACAGTAATATCTCCACATTGCAAGGTGCAATTCTGAAATTTTTTGCTTTTTCCTGCTAATCCTAGCATCATAAAGAAGATTCAAAGAGAGTGAGATGCCAGCTCCTTTCATTCAGTCAGTAGCTTCAAACATTTCTGGTATATGAAAAACATGTTTTTCAATGGCAAAAATCAATGAATATTGTAAATTCACAAACAGTAATATCTCCACATTGCAAGGTGCAATTCTGAAATTTTTTGCTTTTTCCTGTTAATCCTAGCATGATAAAGAAGATTCAAAGAGAGTGAGATGCCAGCTCCTTTCATTCAGTCAGTAGCTTCAAACATTTCTGGACGTTTTTCAATGGCAAAAATCAATGAATATTGTAAATGCACAAACAGTAATATCTCCATATTGCAAGGTGCAATTCTGAAATTTTTTGCTTTTTCCTGCTAATCCTAGCATGATAAAGAAGATTCAAAGAGAGGGAGATGCCAGCTCCTTTCATTCAGTCAGTAGCTTCAAACATTTCTGGTATATGAATAACATGTTTTTCAATGGCAAAAATCAATGAATATTGTAAATGCACAAACAGTAATATATCCACATTGCAAGATGCAATTCTGAAATTTTTTGCTTTTTCCTGCTAATCCTAGCATGATAAAGAAGATTCAAAGAGAGTGAGATGCCAGCTCCTTTCATTCAGTCAGTAGCTTCAAACATTTCTGGTATATGAATAACATGTTTTTCAATGGCAAAAATCAATGAATATTGTAAATGCACAAACAGTAATATATCCACATTGCAAGATGCAATTCTGAAATTTTTTGCTTTTTCCTGCTAATCCTAGCATGATAAAGAAGATTCAAAGAGAGTGAGATGCCAGCTCCTTTCATTCAGTCAGTAGCTTCAAACATTTCTGGACGTTTTTCAATGGCAAAAATCAATGAATATTGTAAATGCACAAACAGTAATATCTCCATATTGCAAGGTGCAATTCTGAAATTTTTTGCTTTTTCCTGCTAATCCTAGCATGATAAAGAAGATTCAAAGAGAGGGAGATGCCAGCTCCTTTCATTCAGTCAGTAGCTTCAAACATTTCTGGTATATGAATAACATGTTTTTCAATGGCAAAAATCAATGAATATTGTAAATGCACAAACAGTAATATATCCACATTGCAAGATGCAATTCTGAAATTTTTTGCTTTTTCCTGCTAATCCTAGCATGATAAAGAAGATTCAAAGAGAGTGAGATGCCAGCTCCTTTCATTCAGTCAGTAGCTTCAAACATTTCTGGACGTTTTTCAATGGCAAAAATCAATGAATATTGTAAATGCACAAACAGTAATATCTCTACATTGCAAGGTGCAATTCTGAAATTTTTTGCTTTTTCCTGTTAATCCTAGCATGATAAAGAAGATTCAAAGAGAGTGAGATGCCAGCTCCTTTCATTCAGTCAGTAGCTTCAAACATTTCTGGTATATGAAAAATATGTTTTTCAATGGCAAAAATCAATGAATATTGTAAATGCACAAACAGTAATATCTCCATATTGCAAGGTGCAATTCTGAAATTTTTTGCTTTTTCCTGCTAATCCTAGCATGATAAAGAAGATTCAAAGAGAGTGAGATGCCAGCTCCTTTCATTCAGTCAGTAGCTTCAAACATTTCTGGTATATGAATAACATGTTTTTCAATGGCAAAAATCAATGAATATTGTAAATGCACAAACAGTAATATATCCACATTGCAAGATGCAATTCTGAAATTTTTTGCTTTTTCCTGCTAATCCTAGCATGATAAAGAAGATTCAAAGAGAGTGAGATGCCAGCTCCTTTCATTCAGTCAGTAGCTTCAAACATTTCTGGACGTTTTTCAATGGCAAAAATCAATGAATATTGTAAATGCACAAACAGTAATATCTCCACATTGCAAGGTGCAATTCTGAAATTTTTTGCTTTTTCCTGTTAATCCTAGCATGATAAAGAAGATTCAAAGAGAGTGAGATGCCAGCTCCTTTCATTCAGTCAGTAGCTTCAAACATTTCTGGTATATGAAAAACATGTTTTTCAATGGCAAAAATCAATGCATATTGTAAATGCACAAACAGTAATATCTCCACATTGCAAGGTGCAATTCTGAAATTTTTTGCTTTTTCCTGCTAATCCTAGCATGATAAAGAAGATTCAAAGAGAGTGAGATGCCAGCTCCTTTCATTCAGTCAGTAGCTTCAAACATTTCTGGACGTTTTTCAATGGCAAAAATCAATGAATATTGTAAATGCACAAACAGTAATATCTCCACATTGCAAGGTGCAATTCTGAAATTTTTTGCTTTTTCCTGCTAATCCTAGCATCATAAAGAAGATTCAAAGAGAGTGAGATGCCAGCTCCTTTCATTCAGTCAGTAGCTTCAAACATTTCTGGTATATGAAAAACATGTTTTTCAATGGCAAAAATCAATGAATATTGTAAATGCACAAACAGTAATATCTCCACATTGCAAGGTGCAATTCTGAAATTTTTTGCTTTTTCCTGCTAATCCTAGCATGATAAAGAAGATTCAAAGAGAGTGAGATGCCAGCTCCTTTCATTCAGTCAGTAGCTTCAAACATTTCTGGACGTTTTTCAATGGCAAAAATCAATGAATATTGTAAATGCACAAACAGTAATATCTCCACATTGCAAGGTGCAATTCTGAAATTTTTTGCTTTTTCCTGTTAATCCTAGCATGATAAAGAAGATTCAAAGAGAGTGAGATGCCAGCTCCTTTCATTCAGGCAGTAGCTTCAAACATTTCTGGTATATGAAAAACATGTTTTTCAATGGCAAAAATCAATGAATATTGTAAATGCACAAACAGTAATATCTCCACATTGCAAGGTGCAATTCTGAAATTTTTTGCTTTTTCCTGCTAATCCTAGCATGATAAAGAAGATTCAAAGAGAGTGAGATGCCAGCTCCTTTCATTCAGTCAGTATCTTCAAACATTTCTGGATGTTTTTCAATGGCAAAAATCAATGAATATTGTAAATGCACAAACAGTAATATCTCCACATTGCAAGGTGCAATTCTGAAATTTTTTGCTTTTTCCTGCTAATCCTAGCATGATAAAGAAGATTCAAAGAGAGTGAGATGCCAGTTCCTTTCATTCAGTCAGTAGTTTCAAACATTTCTGGACGTTTTTCAATGGCAAAAATCAATGAATATTGTAAATGCACAAACAGTAATATCTCCACATTGCAAGGTGCAATTCTGAAATTTTTTGCTTTTTCCTGTTAATCCTAGCATGATAAAGAAGATTCAAAGAGAGTGAGATGCCAGCTCCTTTCATTCAGTCAGTAGCTTCAAACATTTCTGGTATATGAAAAACATGTTTTTCACTGGCAAAAATCAATGAATATTGTAAATGCACAAACAGTAATATCTCCACATTGCAAGGTGCAATTCTGAAATGTTTTGCTTTTTCCTGCTAATCCTAGCATGATAAAGAAGATTCAAAGAGAGTGAGATGCCAGCTCCTTTCATTCAGTCAGTAGCTTCAAACATTTCTGGTATATGAAAAACATGTTTTTCAATGGCAAAAATCAATGAATATTGTAAATGCACAAACAGTAATATCTCCACATTGCAAGGTGCAATTCTGAAATTTTTTGCTTTTTCCTGCTAATCCTAGCATGATAAAGAAGATTCAAAGAGAGTGAGATGCCAGCTCCTTTCTTTCAGTCAGTAGCTTCAAACATTTCTGGACGTTTTTCAATGGCAAAAATCAATGAATATTGTAAATGCACAAACAGTAATATCTCAACATTGCAAGGTGCAATTCTGAAATTTTTTGCTTTTTCCTGTTAATCCTAGCATGATAAAGAAGATTCAAAGAGAGTGAGATGCCAGCTCCTTTCATTCAGTCAGTAGCTTCAAACATTTCTGGTATATGAAAAACATGTTTTTCAATGGCAAAAATCAATGCATATTGTAAATGCACAAACAGTAATATCTCCACATTGCAAGGTGCAATTCTGAAATTTTTTGCTTTTTCCTGCTAATCCTAGCATGATAAAGAAGATTCAAAGAGAGTGAGATGCCAGCTCCTTTCATTCAGTCAGTAGCTTCAAACATTTCTGGACGTTTTTCAATGGCAAAAATCAATGAATATTGTAAATGCACAAACAGTAATATCTCCACATTGCAAGGTGCAATTCTGAAATTTTTTGCTTTTTCCTGCTAATCCTAGCATCATAAAGAAGATTCAAAGAGAGTGAGATGCCAGCTCCTTTCATTCAGTCAGTAGCTTCAAACATTTCTGGTATATGAAAAACATGTTTTTCAATGGCAAAAATCAATGAATATTGTAAATGCACAAACAGTAATATCTCCACATTGCAAGGTGCAATTCTGAAATTTTTTGCTTTTTCCTGCTAATCCTAGCATGATAAAGAAGATTCAAAGAGAGTGAGATGCCAGCTCCTTTCATTCAGTCAGTAGCTTCAAACATTTCTGGACGTTTTTCAATGGCAAAAATCAATGAATATTGTAAATGCACAAACAGTAATATCTCCACATTGCAAGGTGCAATTCTGAAATTTTTTGCTTTTTCCTGTTAATCCTAGCATGATAAAGAAGATTCAAAGAGAGTGAGATGCCAGCTCCTTTCATTCAGGCAGTAGCTTCAAACATTTCTGGTATATGAAAAACATGTTTTTCAATGGCAAAAATCAATGAATATTGTAAATGCACAAACAGTAATATCTCCACATTGCAAGGTGCAATTCTGAAATTTTTTGCTTTTTCCTGCTAATCCTAGCATGATAAAGAAGATTCAAAGAGAGTGAGATGCCAGCTCCTTTCATTCAGTCAGTAGTTTCAAACATTTCTGGACGTTTTTCAATGGCAAAAATCAATGAATATTGTAAATGCACAAACAGTAATATCTCCACATTGCAAGGTGCAATTCTGAAATTTTTTGCTTTTTCCTGTTAATCCTAGCATGATAAAGAAGATTCAAAGAGAGTGAGATGCCAGCTCCTTTCATTCAGTCAGTAGCTTCAAACATTTCTGGTATATGAAAAACATGTTTTTCACTGGCAAAAATCAATGAATATTGTAAATGCACAAACAGTAATATCTCCACATTGCAAGGTGCAATTCTGAAATGTTTTGCTTTTTCCTGCTAATCCTAGCATGATAAAGAAGATTCAAAGAGAGTGAGATGCCAGCTCCTTTCATTCAGTCAGTAGCTTCAAACATTTCTGGTATATGAAAAACATGTTTTTCAATGGCAAAAATCAATGAATATTGTAAATGCACAAAGAGTAATATCTCCACATTGCAAGGTGCAATTCTGAAATTTTTTGCTTTTTCCTGCTAATCCTAGCATGATAAAGAAGATTCAAAGAGAGTGAGATGCCAGCTCCTTTCATTCAGTCAGTAGCTTCAGACATTTCTGGTATATGAAAAACATGTTTTTCAATGGCAAAAATCTATGAATATTGTAAATGCACAAACAGTAATATCTCCACATTGCAAGGTGCAATTCTGAAATTTTTTGCTTTTTCCTGTTAATCCTAGCATGATAAAGAAGATTCAAAGAGAGTGAGATGCCAGCTCCTTTCATTCAGGCAGTAGCTTCAAACATTTCTGGTATATGAAAAACATGTTTTTCAATGGCAAAAATCAATGAATATTGTAAATGCACAAACAGTAATATCTCCACATTGCAAGGTGCAATTCTGAAATTTTTTGCTTTTTCCTGCTAATCCTAGCATGATAAAGAAGATTCAAAGAGAGTGAGATGCCAGCTCCTTTCATTCAGTCAGTAGCTTCAAACATTTCTGGACGTTTTTCAATGGCAAAAATCAATGAATATTGTAAATGCACAAACAGTAATATCTCCACATTGCAAGGTGAAATTCTGAAATTTTTTGCTTTTTCCTGTTAATCCTAGCATGATAAAGAAGATTCAAAGAGAGTGAGATGCCAGCTCCTTTCATTCAGTCAGTAGCTTCAAACATTTCTGGTATATGAAAAACATGTTTTTCAATGGCAAAAATCAATGAATATTGTAAATGCACAAACAGTAATATCTCCATATTGCAAGGTGCAATTCTGAAATTTTTTGCTTTTTCCTGCTAATCCTAGCATGATAAAGAAGATTCAAAGAGAGTGAGATGCCAGCTCCTTTCATTCAGTCAGTAGCTTCAAACATTTCTGGTATATGAATAACATGTTTTTCAATGGCAAAAATCAATGAATATTGTAAATGCACAATCAGTAATATATCCACATTGCAAGATGCAATTCTGAAATTTTTTGCTTTTTCCTGCTAATCCTAGCATGATAAAGAAGATTCAAAGAGAGTGAGATGCCAGCTCCTTTCATTCAGTCAGTAGCTTCAAACATTTCTGGACGTTTTTCAATGGCAAAAATCAATGAATATTGTAAATGCACAAACAGTAATATCTCCACATTGCAAGGTGCAACTCTGAAATTTTTTGCTTTTTCCTGCTAATCCTAGCATGATAAAGAAGATTCAAAGAGAGTGAGATGCCAGCTCCTTTCATTCAGTCAGTAGCTTCAAACATTTCTGGACGTTTTTCAATGGCAAAAATCAATGAATATTGTAAATGCACAAACAGTAATATCTCCACATTGCAAGGTGCAATTCTGAAATTTTTTGCTTTTTCCTGTTAATCCTAGCATGATAAAGAAGATTCAAAGAGAGTGAGATGCCAGCTCCTTTCATTCAGTCAGTGGCTTCAAACATTTCTGGTATATGAAAAACATGTTTTTCACTGGCAAAAATCAATGAATATTGTAAATGCACAAACAGTAATATCTCCACATTGCAAGGTGCAATTCTGAAATTTTTTGCTTTTTCCTGCTAATCCTAGCATGATAAAGAAGATTCAAAGAGAGTGAGATGCCAGCTCCTTTCATTCAGTCAGTAGCTTCAAACATTTCTGGACGTTTTTCAATGGCAAAAATCAATGAATATTGTAAATGCACAAACAGTAATATCTCCACATTGCAAGGTGCAATTCTGAAATTTTTTGCTTTTTCCTGCTAATCCTAGCATGATAAAGAAGATTCAAAGAGAGTGAGATGCCAGCTCCTTTCATTCAGTCAGTAGCTTCAAACATTTCTGGTATATGAATAACATGTTTTTCAATGGCAAAAATCAATCAATATTGTAAATGCACAAACTAATATATCCACATTGCAAGATGCAATTCTGAAATTTTTTGCTTTTTCCTGCTAATCCTAGCATGATAAAGAAGATTGAAAGAGAGTGAGATGCCAGCTCCTTTCATTCAGTCAGTAGCTTCAAACATTTCTGGACGTTTTTCAATGGCAAAAATCAATGAATATTATAAATGCACAAACAGTAATATCTCCACATTGCAAGGTGCAATTCTGAAATTTTTTGCTTTTTCCTGCTAATCATAGCATGATAAAGAAGATTCAAAGAGAGTGAGATGCCAGCTCCTTTCATTCAGTCAGTAGCTTCAAACATTTCTGGACGTTTTTCAATGGCAAAAATCAATGAATATTGTAAATGCACAAACAGTAATATCTCCACATTGCAAGGTGCAATTCTGAAATTTTTTGCTTTTTCCTGCTAATCCTAGCATCATAAAGAAGATTCAAAGAGAGTGAGATGCCAGCTCCTTTCATTCAGTCAGTAGCTTCAAACATTTCTGGTATATGAAAAACATGTTTTTCAATGGCAAAAATCAATGAATATTGTAAATTCACAAACAGTAATATCTCCACATTGCAAGGTGCAATTCTGAAATTTTTTGCTTTTTCCTGTTAATCCTAGCATGATAAAGAAGATTCAAAGAGAGTGAGATGCCAGCTCCTTTCATTCAGTCAGTAGCTTCAAACATTTCTGGACGTTTTTCAATGGCAAAAATCAATGAATATTGTAAATGCACAAACAGTAATATCTCCATATTGCAAGGTGCAATTCTGAAATTTTTTGCTTTTTCCTGCTAATCCTAGCATGATAAAGAAGATTCAAAGAGAGGGAGATGCCAGCTCCTTTCATTCAGTCAGTAGCTTCAAACATTTCTGGTATATGAATAACATGTTTTTCAATGGCAAAAATCAATGAATATTGTAAATGCACAAACAGTAATATATCCACATTGCAAGATGCAATTCTGAAATTTTTTGCTTTTTCCTGCTAATCCTAGCATGATAAAGAAGATTTAAAGAGAGTGAGATGCCAGCTCCTTTCATTCAGTCAGTAGCTTCAAACATTTCTGGACGTTTTTCAATGGCAAAAATCAATGAATATTGTAAATGCACAAACAGTAATATCTCTACATTGCAAGGTGCAATTCTGAAATTTTTTGCTTTTTCCTGTTAATCCTAGCATGATAAAGAAGATTCAAAGAGAGTGAGATGCCAGCTCCTTTCATTCAGTCAGTAGCTTCAAACATTTCTGGTATATGAAAAATATGTTTTTCAATGGCAAAAATCAATGAATATTGTAAATGCACAAACAGTAATATCTCCATATTGCAAGGTGCAATTCTGAAATTTTTTGCTTTTTCCTGCTAATCCTAGCATGATAAAGAAGATTCAAAGAGAGTGAGATGCCAGCTCCTTTCATTCAGTCAGTAGCTTCAAACATTTCTGGTATATGAATAACATGTTTTTCAATGGCAAAAATCAATGAATATTGTAAATGCACAAACAGTAATATATCCACATTGCAAGATGCAATTCTGAAATTTTTTGCTTTTTCCTGCTAATCCTAGCATGATAAAGAAGATTCAAAGAGAGTGAGATGCCAGCTCCTTTCATTCAGTCAGTAGCTTCAAACATTTCTGGACGTTTTTCAATGGCAAAAATCAATGAATATTGTAAATGCACAAACAGTAATATCTCCACATTGCAAGGTGCAATTCTGAAATTTTTTGCTTTTTCCTGTTAATCCTAGCATGATAAAGAAGATTCAAAGAGAGTGAGATGCCAGCTCCTTTCATTCAGTCAGTAGCTTCAAACATTTCTGGTATATGAAAAACATGTTTTTCAATGGCAAAAATCAATGCATATTGTAAATGCACAAACAGTAATATCTCCACATTGCAAGGTGCAATTCTGAAATTTTTTGCTTTTTCCTGCTAATCCTAGCATGATAAAGAAGATTCAAAGAGAGTGAGATGCCAGCTCCTTTCATTCAGTCAGTAGCTTCAAACATTTCTGGACGTTTTTCAATGGCAAAAATCAATGAATATTGTAAATGCACAAACAGTAATATCTCCACATTGCAAGGTGCAATTCTGAAATTTTTTGCTTTTTCCTGCTAATCCTAGCATCATAAAGAAGATTCAAAGAGAGTGAGATGCCAGCTCCTTTCATTCAGTCAGTAGCTTCAAACATTTCTGGTATATGAAAAACATGTTTTTCAATGGTAAAAATCAATGAATATTGTAAATGCACAAACAGTAATATCTCCACATTGCAAGGTGCAATTCTGAAATTTTTTGCTTTTTCCTGCTAATCCTAGCATGATAAAGAAGATTCAAAGAGAGTGAGATGCCAGCTCCTTTCATTCAGTCAGTAGCTTCAAACATTTCTGGACGTTTTTCAATGGCAAAAATCAATGAATATTGTAAATGCACAAACAGTAATATCTCCACATTGCAAGGTGCAATTCTGAAATTTTTTGCTTTTTCCTGTTAATCCTAGCATGATAAAGAAGATTCAAAGAGAGTGAGATGCCAGCTCCTTTCATTCAGGCAGTAGCTTCAAACATTTCTGGTATATGAAAAACATGTTTTTCAATGGCAAAAATCAATGAATATTGTAAATGCACAAACAGTAATATCTCCACATTGCAAGGTGCAATTCTGAAATTTTTTGCTTTTTCCTGCTAATCCTAGCATGATAAAGAAGATTCAAAGAGAGTGAGATGCCAGCTCCTTTCATTCAGTCAGTATCTTCAAACATTTCTGGACGTTTTTCAATGGCAAAAATCAATGAATATTGTAAATGCACAAACAGTAATATCTCCACATTGCAAGGTGCAATTCTGAAATTTTTTGCTTTTTCCTGCTAATCCTAGCATGATAAAGAAGATTCAAAGAGAGTGAGATGCCAGCTCCTTTCATTCAGTCAGTAGTTTCAAACATTTCTGGACGTTTTTCAATGGCAAAAATCAATGAATATTGTAAATGCACAAACAGTAATATCTCCACATTGCAAGGTGCAATTCTGAAATTTTTTGCTTTTTCCTGTTAATCCTAGCATGATAAAGAAGATTCAAAGAGAGTGAGATGCCAGCTCCTTTCATTCAGTCAGTAGCTTCAAACATTTCTGGTATATGAAAAACATGTTTTTCACTGGCAAAAATCAATGAATATTGTAAATGCACAAACAGTAATATCTCCACATTGCAAGGTGCAATTCTGAAATGTTTTGCTTTTTCCTGCTAATCCTAGCATGATAAAGAAGATTCAAAGAGAGTGAGATGCCAGCTCCTTTCATTCAGTCAGTAGCTTCAAACATTTCTGGTATATGAAAAACATGTTTTTCAATGGCAAAAATCAATGAATATTGTAAATGCACAAACAGTAATATCTCCACATTGCAAGGTGCAATTCTGAAATTTTTTGCTTTTTCCTGCTAATCCTAGCATGATAAAGAAGATTCAAAGAGAGTGAGATGCCAGCTCCTTTCATTCAGTCAGTAGCTTCAAACATTTCTGGACGTTTTTCAATGGCAAAAATCAATGAATATTGTAAATGCACAAACAGTAATATCTCCACATTGCAAGGTGCAATTCTGAAATTTTTTGCTTTTTCCTGTTAATCCTAGCATGATAAAGAAGATTCAGAGAGTGAGATGCCAGCTCCTTTCATTCAGTCAGTAGCTTCAAACATTTCTGGTATATGAAAAACATGTTTTTCAATGGCAAAAATCAATGAATATTGTAAATGCACAAACAGTAATATCTCCACATTGCAAGGTGCAATTCTGAAATTTTTTGCTTTTTCCTGCTAATCCTAGCATGATAAAGAAGATTCAAAGAGAGTGAGATGCCAGCTCCTTTCATTCAGTCAGTAGCTTCAAACATTTCTGGACGTTTTTCAATGGCAAAAATCAATGAATATTGTAAATGCACAAACAGTAATATCTCCACATTGCAAGGTGCAATTCTGAAATTTTTTGCTTTTTCCTGCTAATCCTAGCATGATAAAGAAGATTCAAAGAGAGTGAGATGCCAGCTCCTTTCATTCAGTCAGTAGCTTCAAACATTTCTGGACGTTTTTCAATGGCAAAAATCAATGAATATTGTAAATGCACAAACAGTAATATCTCCACATTGCAAGGTGCAATTCTGAAATTTTTTGCTTTTTCCTGTTAATCCTAGCATGATAAAGAAGATTCAAAGAGAGTGAGATGCCAGCTCCTTTCATTCAGGCAGTAGCTTCAAACATTTCTGGTATATGAAAAACATGTTTTTCAATGGCAAAAATCAATGAATATTGTAAATGCACAAACAGTAATATCTCCACATTGCAAGGTGCAATTCTGAAATTTTTTGCTTTTTCCTGCTAATCCTAGCATGATAAAGAAGATTCAAAGAGAGTGAGATGCCAGCTCCTTTCATTCAGTCAGTATCTTCAAACATTTCTGGACGTTTTTCAATGGCAAAAATCAATGAATATTGTAAATGCACAAACAGTAATATCTCCACATTGCAAGGTGCAATTCTGAAATTTTTTGCTTTTTCCTGCTAATCCTAGCATGATAAAGAAGATTCAAAGAGAGTGAGATGCCAGCTCCTTTCATTCAGTCAGTAGTTTCAAACATTTCTGGACGTTTTTCAATGGCAAAAATCAATGAATATTGTAAATGCACAAACAGTAATATCTCCACATTGCAAGGTGCAATTCTGAAATTTTTTGCTTTTTCCTGTTAATCCTAGCATGATAAAGAAGATTCAAAGAGAGTGAGATGCCAGCTCCTTTCATTCAGTCAGTAGCTTCAAACATTTCTGGTATATGAAAAACATGTTTTTCACTGGCAAAAATCAATGAATATTGTAAATGCACAAACAGTAATATCTCCACATTGCAAGGTGCAATTCTGAAATGTTTTGCTTTTTCCTGCTAATCCTAGCATGATAAAGAAGATTCAAAGAGAGTGAGATGCCAGCTCCTTTCATTCAGTCAGTAGCTTCAAACATTTCTGGTATATGAAAAACATGTTTTTCAATGGCAAAAATCAATGAATATTGTAAATGCACAAACAGTAATATCTCCACATTGCAAGGTGCAATTCTGAAATTTTTTGCTTTTTCCTGCTAATCCTAGCATGATAAAGAAGATTCAAAGAGAGTGAGATGCCAGCTCCTTTCATTCAGTCAGTAGCTTCAAACATTTCTGGACGTTTTTCAATGGCAAAAATCAATGAATATTGTAAATGCACAAACAGTAATATCTCCACATTGCAAGGTGCAATTCTGAAATTTTTTGCTTTTTCCTGTTAATCCTAGCATGATAAAGAAGATTCAAAGAGAGTGAGATGCCAGCTCCTTTCATTCAGTCAGTAGCTTCAAACATTTCTGGACGTTTTTCAATGGCAAAAATCAATGAATATTGTAAATGCACAAACAGTAATATCTCCACATTGCAAGGTGCAACTCTGAAATTTTTTGCTTTTTCCTGCTAATCCTAGCATGATAAAGAAGATTCAAAGAGAGTGAGATGCCAGCTCCTTTCATTCAGTCAGTAGCTTCAAACATTTCTGGACATTTTTCAATGGCAAAAATCAATGAATATTGTAAATGCACAAACAGTAATATCTCCACATTGCAAGGTGCAATTCTGAAATTTTTT
Organism: Phyllobates terribilis; assembly: GCF_046119375.1. Taxonomy (NCBI): domain Eukaryota; kingdom Metazoa; phylum Chordata; class Amphibia; order Anura; family Dendrobatidae; genus Phyllobates; species Phyllobates terribilis. The sequence goes on along the minus strand of NW_027363534.1, from coordinate 638,012 downwards.
GCTTTTTCCTGTTAATCCTAGCATGATAAAGAAGATTCAAAGAGAGTGAGATGCCAGCTCCTTTCATTCAGTCAGTGGCTTCAAACATTTCTGGTATATGAAAAACATGTTTTTCACTGGCAAAAATCAATGAATATTGTAAATGCACAAACAGTAATATCTCCACATTGCAAGGTGCAATTCTGAAATTTTTTGCTTTTTCCTGCTAATCCTAGCATGATAAAGAAGATTCAAAGAGAGTGAGATGCCAGCTCCTTTCATTCAGTCAGTAGCTTCAAACATTTCTGGACGTTTTTCAATGGCAAAAATCAATGAATATTGTAAATGCACAAACAGTAATATCTCCACATTGCAAGGTGCAATTCTGAAATTTTTTGCTTTTTCCTGCTAATCCTAGCATCATAAAGAAGATTCAAAGAGAGTGAGATGCCAGCTCCTTTCATTCAGTCAGTAGCTTCAAACATTTCTGGTATATGAAAAACATGTTTTTCAATGGCAAAAATCAATGAATATTGTAAATGCACAAACAGTAATATCTCCATATTGCAAGGTGCAATTCTGAAATTTTTTGCTTTTTCCTGCTAATCCTAGCATGATAAAGAAGATTCAAAGAGATTGAGATGCCAGCTCCTTTCATTCAGTCAGTAGCTTCAAACATTTCTGGTATATGAATAACATGTTTTTCAATGGCAAAAATCAATCAATATTGTAAATGCACAAACTAATATATCCACATTGCAAGATGCAATTCTGAAATTTTTTGCTTTTTCCTGCTAATCCTAGCATGATAAAGAAGATTCAAAGAGAGTGAGATGCCAGCTCCTTTCATTCAGTCAGTAGCTTCAAACATTTCTGGACGTTTTTCAATGGCAAAAATCAATGAATATTGTAAATGCACAAACAGTAATATCTCCACATTGCAAGGTGCAACTCTGAAATTTTTTGCTTTTTCCTGCTAATCCTAGCATGATAAAGAAGATTCAAAGAGAGTGAGATGCCAGCTCCTTTCATTCAGTCAGTAGCTTCAAACATTTCTGGACGTTTTTCAATGGCAAAAATCAATGAATATTGTAAATGCACAAACAGTAATATCTCCACATTGCAAGGTGCAATTCTGAAATTTTTTGCTTTTTCCTGTTAATCCTAGCATGATAAAGAAGATTCAAAGAGAGTGAGATGCCAGCTCCTTTCATTCAGTCAGTGGCTTCAAACATTTCTGGTATATGAAAAACATGTTTTTCACTGGCAAAAATCAATGAATATTGTAAATGCACAAACAGTAATATCTCCACATTGCAAGGTGCAATTCTGAAATTTTTTGCTTTTTCCTGCTAATCATAGCATGATAAAGAAGATTCAAAGAGAGTGAGATGCCAGCTCCTTTCATTCAGTCAGTAGCTTCAAACATTTCTGGACGTTTTTCAATGGCAAAAATCAATGAATATTGTAAATGCACAAACAGTAATATCTCCACATTGCAAGGTGCAATTCTGAAATTTTTTGCTTTTTCCTGCTAATCCTAGCATCATAAAGAAGATTCAAAGAGAGTGAGATGCCAGCTCCTTTCATTCAGTCAGTAGCTTCAAACATTTCTGGTATATGAAAAACATGTTTTTCAATGGCAAAAATCAATGAATATTGTAAATTCACAAACAGTAATATCTCCACATTGCAAGGTGCAATTCTGAAATTTTTTGCTTTTTCCTGTTAATCCTAGCATGATAAAGAAGATTCAAAGAGAGTGAGATGCCAGCTCCTTTCATTCAGTCAGTAGCTTCAAACATTTCTGGACGTTTTTCAATGGCAAAAATCAATGAATATTGTAAATGCACAAACAGTAATATCTCCATATTGCAAGGTGCAATTCTGAAATTTTTTGCTTTTTCCTGCTAATCCTAGCATGATAAAGAAGATTCAAAGAGAGGGAGATGCCAGCTCCTTTCATTCAGTCAGTAGCTTCAAACATTTCTGGTATATGAATAACATGTTTTTCAATGGCAAAAATCAATGAATATTGTAAATGCACAAACAGTAATATATCCACATTGCAAGATGCAATTCTGAAATTTTTTGCTTTTTCCTGCTAATCCTAGCATGATAAAGAAGATTCAAAGAGAGTGAGATGCCAGCTCCTTTCATTCAGTCAGTAGCTTCAAACATTTCTGGTATATGAATAACATGTTTTTCAATGGCAAAAATCAATGAATATTGTAAATGCACAAACAGTAATATATCCACATTGCAAGATGCAATTCTGAAATTTTTTGCTTTTTCCTGCTAATCCTAGCATGATAAAGAAGATTCAAAGAGAGTGAGATGCCAGCTCCTTTCATTCAGTCAGTAGCTTCAAACATTTCTGGACGTTTTTCAATGGCAAAAATCAATGAATATTGTAAATGCACAAACAGTAATATCTCCATATTGCAAGGTGCAATTCTGAAATTTTTTGCTTTTTCCTGCTAATCCTAGCATGATAAAGAAGATTCAAAGAGAGGGAGATGCCAGCTCCTTTCATTCAGTCAGTAGCTTCAAACATTTCTGGTATATGAATAACATGTTTTTCAATGGCAAAAATCAATGAATATTGTAAATGCACAAACAGTAATATATCCACATTGCAAGATGCAATTCTGAAATTTTTTGCTTTTTCCTGCTAATCCTAGCATGATAAAGAAGATTCAAAGAGAGTGAGATGCCAGCTCCTTTCATTCAGTCAGTAGCTTCAAACATTTCTGGACGTTTTTCAATGGCAAAAATCAATGAATATTGTAAATGCACAAACAGTAATATCTCTACATTGCAAGGTGCAATTCTGAAATTTTTTGCTTTTTCCTGTTAATCCTAGCATGATAAAGAAGATTCAAAGAGAGTGAGATGCCAGCTCCTTTCATTCAGTCAGTAGCTTCAAACATTTCTGGTATATGAAAAATATGTTTTTCAATGGCAAAAATCAATGAATATTGTAAATGCACAAACAGTAATATCTCCATATTGCAAGGTGCAATTCTGAAATTTTTTGCTTTTTCCTGCTAATCCTAGCATGATAAAGAAGATTCAAAGAGAGTGAGATGCCAGCTCCTTTCATTCAGTCAGTAGCTTCAAACATTTCTGGTATATGAATAACATGTTTTTCAATGGCAAAAATCAATGAATATTGTAAATGCACAAACAGTAATATATCCACATTGCAAGATGCAATTCTGAAATTTTTTGCTTTTTCCTGCTAATCCTAGCATGATAAAGAAGATTCAAAGAGAGTGAGATGCCAGCTCCTTTCATTCAGTCAGTAGCTTCAAACATTTCTGGACGTTTTTCAATGGCAAAAATCAATGAATATTGTAAATGCACAAACAGTAATATCTCCACATTGCAAGGTGCAATTCTGAAATTTTTTGCTTTTTCCTGTTAATCCTAGCATGATAAAGAAGATTCAAAGAGAGTGAGATGCCAGCTCCTTTCATTCAGTCAGTAGCTTCAAACATTTCTGGTATATGAAAAACATGTTTTTCAATGGCAAAAATCAATGCATATTGTAAATGCACAAACAGTAATATCTCCACATTGCAAGGTGCAATTCTGAAATTTTTTGCTTTTTCCTGCTAATCCTAGCATGATAAAGAAGATTCAAAGAGAGTGAGATGCCAGCTCCTTTCATTCAGTCAGTAGCTTCAAACATTTCTGGACGTTTTTCAATGGCAAAAATCAATGAATATTGTAAATGCACAAACAGTAATATCTCCACATTGCAAGGTGCAATTCTGAAATTTTTTGCTTTTTCCTGCTAATCCTAGCATGATAAAGAAGATTCAAAGAGAGTGAGATGCCAGCTCCTTTCATTCAGTCAGTAGTTTCAAACATTTCTGGACGTTTTTCAATGGCAAAAATCAATGAATATTGTAAATGCACAAACAGTAATATCTCCACATTGCAAGGTGCAATTCTGAAATTTTTTGCTTTTTCCTGTTAATCCTAGCATGATAAAGAAGATTCAAAGAGAGTGAGATGCCAGCTCCTTTCATTCAGTCAGTAGCTTCAAACATTTCTGGTATATGAAAAACATGTTTTTCACTGGCAAAAATCAATGAATATTGTAAATGCACAAACAGTAATATCTCCACATTGCAAGGTGCAATTCTGAAATGTTTTGCTTTTTCCTGCTAATCCTAGCATGATAAAGAAGATTCAAAGAGAGTGAGATGCCAGCTCCTTTCATTCAGTCAGTAGCTTCAAACATTTCTGGTATATGAAAAACATGTTTTTCAATGGCAAAAATCAATGAATATTGTAAATGCACAAACAGTAATATCTCCACATTGCAAGGTGCAATTCTGAAATTTTTTGCTTTTTCCTGCTAATCCTAGCATGATAAAGAAGATTCAAAGAGAGTGAGATGCCAGCTCCTTTCATTCAGTCAGTAGCTTCAAACATTTCTGGACGTTTTTCAATGGCAAAAATCAATGAATATTGTAAATGCACAAACAGTAATATCTCCACATTGCAAGGTGCAATTCTGAAATTTTTTGCTTTTTCCTGTTAATCCTAGCATGATAAAGAAGATTCAAAGAGAGTGAGATGCCAGCTCCTTTCATTCAGTCAGTAGCTTCAAACATTTCTGGTATATGAAAAACATGTTTTTCAATGGCAAAAATCAATGCATATTGTAAATGCACAAACAGTAATATCTCCACATTGCAAGGTGCAATTCTGAAATTTTTTGCTTTTTCCTGCTAATCCTAGCATGATAAAGAAGATTCAAAGAGAGTGAGATGCCAGCTCCTTTCATTCAGTCAGTAGCTTCAAACATTTCTGGACGTTTTTCAATGGCAAAAATCAATGAATATTGTAAATGCACAAACAGTAATATCTCCACATTGCAAGGTGCAATTCTGAAATTTTTTGCTTTTTCCTGCTAATCCTAGCATCATAAAGAAGATTCAAAGAGAGTGAGATGCCAGCTCCTTTCATTCAGTCAGTAGCTTCAAACATTTCTGGTATATGAAAAACATGTTTTTCAATGGCAAAAATCAATGAATATTGTAAATGCACAAACAGTAATATCTCCACATTGCAAGGTGCAATTCTGAAATTTTTTGCTTTTTCCTGCTAATCCTAGCATGATAAAGAAGATTCAAAGAGAGTGAGATGCCAGCTCCTTTCATTCAGTCAGTAGCTTCAAACATTTCTGGACGTTTTTCAATGGCAAAAATCAATGAATATTGTAAATGCACAAACAGTAATATCTCCACATTGCAAGGTGCAATTCTGAAATTTTTTGCTTTTTCCTGTTAATCCTAGCATGATAAAGAAGATTCAAAGAGAGTGAGATGCCAGCTCCTTTCATTCAGGCAGTAGCTTCAAACATTTCTGGTATATGAAAAACATGTTTTTCAATGGCAAAAATCAATGAATATTGTAAATGCACAAACAGTAATATCTCCACATTGCAAGGTGCAATTCTGAAATTTTTTGCTTTTTCCTGCTAATCCTAGCATGATAAAGAAGATTCAAAGAGAGTGAGATGCCAGCTCCTTTCATTCAGTCAGTAGTTTCAAACATTTCTGGACGTTTTTCAATGGCAAAAATCAATGAATATTGTAAATGCACAAACAGTAATATCTCCACATTGCAAGGTGCAATTCTGAAATTTTTTGCTTTTTCCTGTTAATCCTAGCATGATAAAGAAGATTCAAAGAGAGTGAGATGCCAGCTCCTTTCATTCAGTCAGTAGCTTCAAACATTTCTGGTATATGAAAAACATGTTTTTCACTGGCAAAAATCAATGAATATTGTAAATGCACAAACAGTAATATCTCCACATTGCAAGGTGCAATTCTGAAATGTTTTGCTTTTTCCTGCTAATCCTAGCATGATAAAGAAGATTCAAAGAGAGTGAGATGCTAGCTCCTTTCATTCAGTCAGTAGCTTCAAACATTTCTGGTATATGAAAAACATGTTTTTCAATGGCAAAAATCAATGAATATTGTAAATGCACAAACAGTAATATCTCCACATTGCAAGGTGCAATTCTGAAATTTTTTGCTTTTTCCTGCTAATCCTAGCATGATAAAGAAGATTCAAAGAGAGTGAGATGCCAGCTCCTTTCATTCAGTCAGTAGCTTCAGACATTTCTGGTATATGAAAAACATGTTTTTCAATGGCAAAAATCTATGAATATTGTAAATGCACAAACAGTAATATCTCCACATTGCAAGGTGCAATTCTGAAATTTTTTGCTTTTTCCTGTTAATCCTAGCATGATAAAGAAGATTCAAAGAGAGTGAGATGCCAGCTCCTTTCATTCAGGCAGTAGCTTCAAACATTTCTGGTATATGAAAAACATGTTTTTCAATGGCAAAAATCAATGAATATTGTAAATGCACAAACAGTAATATCTCCACATTGCAAGGTGCAATTCTGAAATTTTTTGCTTTTTCCTGCTAATCCTAGCATGATAAAGAAGATTCAAAGAGAGTGAGATGCCAGCTCCTTTCATTCAGTCAGTAGCTTCAAACATTTCTGGACGTTTTTCAATGGCAAAAATCAATGAATATTGTAAATGCACAAACAGTAATATCTCCACATTGCAAGGTGAAATTCTGAAATTTTTTGCTTTTTCCTGTTAATCCTAGCATGATAAAGAAGATTCAAAGAGAGTGAGATGCCAGCTCCTTTCATTCAGTCAGTAGCTTCAAACATTTCTGGACGTTTTTCAATGGCAAAAATCAATGAATATTGTAAATGCACAAACAGTAATATCTCCATATTGCAAGGTGCAATTCTGAAATTTTTTGCTTTTTCCTGCTAATCCTAGCATGATAAAGAAGATTCAAAGAGAGTGAGATGCCAGCTCCTTTCATTCAGTCAGTAGCTTCAAACATTTCTGGTATATGAATAACATGTTTTTCAATGGCAAAAATCAATGAATATTGTAAATGCACAATCAGTAATATATCCACATTGCAAGATGCAATTCTGAAATTTTTTGCTTTTTCCTGCTAATCCTAGCATGATAAAGAAGATTCAAAGAGAGTGAGATGCCAGCTCCTTTCATTCAGTCAGTAGCTTCAAACATTTCTGGACGTTTTTCAATGGCAAAAATCAATGAATATTGTAAATGCACAAACAGTAATTTCTCCACATTGCAAGGTGCAATTCTGAAATTTTTTGCTTTTTCCTGTTAATCCTAGCATGATAAAGAAGATTCAAAGAGAGTGAGATGCCAGCTCCTTTCATTCAGTCAGTGGCTTCAAACATTTCTGGTATATGAAAAACATGTTTTTCACTGGCAAAAATCAATGAATATTGTAAATGCACAAACAGTAATATCTCCACATTGCAAGGTGCAATTCTGAAATTTTTTGCTTTTTCCTGCTAATCCTAGCATGATAAAGAAGATTCAAAGAGAGTGAGATGCCAGCTCCTTTCATTCAGTCAGTAGCTTCAAACATTTCTGGACGTTTTTCAATGGCAAAAATCAATGAATATTGTAAATGCACAAACAGTAATATCTCCACATTGCAAGGTGCAATTCTGAAATTTTTTGCTTTTTCCTGCTAATCCTAGCATCATAAAGAAGATTCAAAGAGAGTGAGATGCCAGCTCCTTTCATTCAGTCAGTAGCTTCAAACATTTCTGGTATATGAAAAACATGTTTTTCAATGGCAAAAATCAATGAATATTGTAAATGCACAAACAGTAATATCTCCATATTGCAAGGTGCAATTCTGAAATTTTTTGCTTTTTCCTGCTAATCCTAGCATGATAAAGAAGATTCAAAGAGAGTGAGATGCCAGCTCCTTTCATTCAGTCAGTAGCTTCAAACATTTCTGGTATATGAATAACATGTTTTTCAATGGCAAAAATCAATCAATATTGTAAATGCACAAACTAATATATCCACATTGCAAGATGCAATTCTGAAATTTTTTGCTTTTTCCTGCTAATCCTAGCATGATAAAGAAGATTCAAAGAGAGTGAGATGCCAGCTCCTTTCATTCAGTCAGTAGCTTCAAACATTTCTGGACGTTTTTCAATGGCAAAAATCAATGAATATTGTAAATGCACAAACAGTAATATCTCCACATTGCAAGGTGCAACTCTGAAATTTTTTGCTTTTTCCTGCTAATCCTAGCATGATAAAGAAGATTCAAAGAGAGTGAGATGCCAGCTCCTTTCATTCAGTCAGTAGCTTCAAACATTTCTGGACGTTTTTCAATGGCAAAAATCAATGAATATTGTAAATGCACAAACAGTAATATCTCCACATTGCAAGGTGCAATTCTGAAATTTTTTGCTTTTTCCTGTTAATCCTAGCATGATAAAGAAGATTCAAAGAGAGTGAGATGCCAGCTCCTTTCATTCAGTCAGTGGCTTCAAACATTTCTGGTATATGAAAAACATGTTTTTCACTGGCAAAAATCAATGAATATTGTAAATGCACAAACAGTAATATCTCCACATTGCAAGGTGCAATTCTGAAATTTTTTGCTTTTTCCTGCTAATCATAGCATGATAAAGAAGATTCAAAGAGAGTGAGATGCCAGCTCCTTTCATTCAGTCAGTAGCTTCAAACATTTCTGGACGTTTTTCAATGGCAAAAATCAATGAATATTGTAAATGCACAAACAGTAATATCTCCACATTGCAAGGTGCAATTCTGAAATTTTTTGCTTTTTCCTGCTAATCCTAGCATCATAAAGAAGATTCAAAGAGAGTGAGATGCCAGCTCCTTTCATTCAGTCAGTAGCTTCAAACATTTCTGGTATATGAAAAACATGTTTTTCAATGGCAAAAATCAATGAATATTGTAAATTCACAAACAGTAATATCTCCACATTGCAAGGTGCAATTCTGAAATTTTTTGCTTTTTCCTGTTAATCCTAGCATGATAAAGAAGATTCAAAGAGAGTGAGATGCCAGCTCCTTTCATTCAGTCAGTAGCTTCAAACATTTCTGGACGTTTTTCAATGGCAAAAATCAATGAATATTGTAAATGCACAAACAGTAATATCTCCATATTGCAAGGTGCAATTCTGAAATTTTTTGCTTTTTCCTGCTAATCCTAGCATGATAAAGAAGATTCAAAGAGAGGGAGATGCCAGCTCCTTTCATTCAGTCAGTAGCTTCAAACATTTCTGGTATATGAATAACATGTTTTTCAATGGCAAAAATCAATGAATATTGTAAATGCACAAACAGTAATATATCCACATTGCAAGATGCAATTCTGAAATTTTTTGCTTTTTCCTGCTAATCCTAGCATGATAAAGAAGATTCAAAGAGAGTGAGATGCCAGCTCCTTTCATTCAGTCAGTAGCTTCAAACATTTCTGGACGTTTTTCAATGGCAAAAATCAATGAATATTGTAAATGCACAAACAGTAATATCTCTACATTGCAAGGTGCAATTCTGAAATTTTTTGCTTTTTCCTGTTAATCCTAGCATGATAAAGAAGATTCAAAGAGAGTGAGATGCCAGCTCCTTTCATTCAGTCAGTAGCTTCAAACATTTCTGGTATATGAAAAATATGTTTTTCAATGGCAAAAATCAATGAATATTGTAAATGCACAAACAGTAATATCTCCATATTGCAAGGTGCAATTCTGAAATTTTTTGCTTTTTCCTGCTAATCCTAGCATGATAAAGAAGATTCAAAGAGAGTGAGATGCCAGCTCCTTTCATTCAGTCAGTAGCTTCAGACATTTCTGGTATATGAAAAACATGTTTTTCAATGGCAAAAATCTATGAATATTGTAAATGCACAAACAGTAATATCTCCACATTGCAAGGTGCAATTCTGAAATTTTTTGCTTTTTCCTGTTAATCCTAGCATGATAAAGAAGATTCAAAGAGAGTGAGATGCCAGCTCCTTTCATTCAGGCAGTAGCTTCAAACATTTCTGGTATATGAAAAACATGTTTTTCAATGGCAAAAATCAATGAATATTGTAAATGCACAAACAGTAATATCTCCACATTGCAAGGTGCAATTCTGAAATTTTTTGCTTTTTCCTGCTAATCCTAGCATGATAAAGAAGATTCAAAGAGAGTGAGATGCCAGCTCCTTTCATTCAGTCAGTAGCTTCAAACATTTCTGGACGTTTTTCAATGGCAAAAATAAATGAATATTGTAAATGCACAAACAGTAATATCTCCACATTGCAAGGTGCAATTCTGAAATTTTTTGCTTTTTCCTGTTAATCCTAGCATGATAAAGAAGATTCAAAGAGAGTGAGATGCCAGCTCCTTTCATTCAGTCAGTAGCTTCAATCATTTCTGGTATATGAAAAACATGTTTTTCAATGGCAAAAATCAATGAATATTGTAAATGCACAAACAGTAATATCTCCATATTGCAAGGTGCAATTCTGAAATTTTTTGCTTTTTCCTGCTAATCCTAGCATGATAAAGAAGATTCAAAGAGAGTGAGATGCCAGCTCCTTTCATTCAGTCAGTAGCTTCAAACATTTCTGGTATATGAATAACATGTTTTTCAATGGCAAAAATCAATGAATATTGTAAATGCACAATCAGTAATATATCCACATTGCAAGATGCAATTCTGAAATTTTTTGCTTTTTCCTGCTAATCCTAGCATGATAAAGAAGATTCAAAGAGAGTGAGATGCCAGCTCCTTTCATTCAGTCAGTAGCTTCAAACATTTCTGGACGTTTTTCAATGGCAAAAATCAATGAATATTGTAAATGCACAAACAGTAATATCTCCACATTGCAAGGTGCAACTCTGAAATTTTTTGCTTTTTCCTGCTAATCCTAGCATGATAAAGAAGATTCAAAGAGAGTGAGATGCCAGCTCCTTTCATTCAGTCAGTAGCTTCAAACATTTCTGGACGTTTTTCAATGGCAAAAATCAATGAATATTGTAAATGCACAAACAGTAATATCTCCACATTGCAAGGTGCAATTCTGAAATTTTTTGCTTTTTCCTGTTAATCCTAGCATGATAAAGAAGATTCAAAGAGAGTGAGATGCCAGCTCCTTTCATTCAGTCAGTGGCTTCAAACATTTCTGGTATATGAAAAACATGTTTTTCACTGGCAAAAATCAATGAATATTGTAAATGCACAAACAGTAATATCTCCACATTGCAAGGTGCAATTCTGAAATTTTTTGCTTTTTCCTGCTAATCCTAGCATGATAAAGAAGATTCAAAGAGAGTGAGATGCCAGCTCCTTTCATTCAGTCAGTAGCTTCAAACATTTCTGGACGTTTTTCAATGGCAAAAATCAATGAATATTGTAAATGCACAAACAGTAATATCTCCACATTGCAAGGTGCAATTCTGAAATTTTTTGCTTTTTCCTGCTAATCCTAGCATCATAAAGAAGATTCAAAGAGAGTGAGATGCCAGCTCCTTTCATTCAGTCAGTAGCTTCAAACATTTCTGGTATATGAAAAACATGTTTTTCAATGGCAAAAATCAATGAATATTGTAAATGCACAAACAGTAATATCTCCATATTGCAAGGTGCAATTCTGAAATTTTTTGCTTTTTCCTGCTAATCCTAGCATGATAAAGAAGATTCAAAGAGAGTGAGATGCCAGCTCCTTTCATTCAGTCAGTAGCTTCAAACATTTCTGGTATATGAATAACATGTTTTTCAATGGCAAAAATCAATCAATATTGTAAATGCACAAACTAATATATCCACATTGCAAGATGCAATTCTGAAATTTTTTGCTTTTTCCTGCTAATCCTAGCATGATAAAGAAGATTCAAAGAGAGTGAGATGCCAGCTCCTTTCATTCAGTCAGTAGCTTCAAACATTTCTGGACGTTTTTCAATGGCAAAAATCAATGAATATTGTAAATGCACAAACAGTAATATCTCCACATTGCAAGGTGCAACTCTGAAATTTTTTGCTTTTTCCTGCTAATCCTAGCATGATAAAGAAGATTCAAAGAGAGTGAGATGCCAGCTCCTTTCATTCAGTCAGTAGCTTCAAACATTTCTGGACGTTTTTCAATGGCAAAAATCAATGAATATTGTAAATGCACAAACAGTAATATCTCCACATTGCAAGGTGCAATTCTGAAATTTTTTGCTTTTTCCTGTTAATCCTAGCATGATAAAGAAGATTCAAAGAGAGTGAGATGCCAGCTCCTTTCATTCAGTCAGTGGCTTCAAACATTTCTGGTATATGAAAAACATGTTTTTCACTGGCAAAAATCAATGAATATTGTAAATGCACAAACAGTAATATCTCCACATTGCAAGGTGCAATTCTGAAATTTTTTGCTTTTTCCTGCTAATCATAGCATGATAAAGAAGATTCAAAGAGAGTGAGATGCCAGCTCCTTTCATTCAGTCAGTAGCTTCAAACATTTCTGGACGTTTTTCAATGGCAAAAATCAATGAATATTGTAAATGCACAAACAGTAATATCTCCACATTGCAAGGTGCAATTCTGAAATTTTTTGCTTTTTCCTGCTAATCCTAGCATCATAAAGAAGATTCAAAGAGAGTGAGATGCCAGCTCCTTTCATTCAGTCAGTAGCTTCAAACATTTCTGGTATATGAAAAACATGTTTTTCAATGGCAAAAATCAATGAATATTGTAAATTCACAAACAGTAATATCTCCACATTGCAAGGTGCAATTCTGAAATTTTTTGCTTTTTCCTGTTAATCCTAGCATGATAAAGAAGATTCAAAGAGAGTGAGATGCCAGCTCCTTTCATTCAGTCAGTAGCTTCAAACATTTCTGGACGTTTTTCAATGGCAAAAATCAATGAATATTGTAAATGCACAAACAGTAATATCTCCATATTGCAAGGTGCAATTCTGAAATTTTTTGCTTTTTCCTGCTAATCCTAGCATGATAAAGAAGATTCAAAGAGAGGGAGATGCCAGCTCCTTTCATTCAGTCAGTAGCTTCAAACATTTCTGGTATATGAATAACATGTTTTTCAATGGCAAAAATCAATGAATATTGTAAATGCACAAACAGTAATATATCCACATTGCAAGATGCAATTCTGAAATTTTTTGCTTTTTCCTGCTAATCCTAGCATGATAAAGAAGATTCAAAGAGAGTGAGATGCCAGCTCCTTTCATTCAGTCAGTAGCTTCAAACATTTCTGGTATATGAATAACATGTTTTTCAATGGCAAAAATCAATGAATATTGTAAATGCACAAACAGTAATATATCCACATTGCAAGATGCAATTCTGAAATTTTTTGCTTTTTCCTGCTAATCCTAGCATGATAAAGAAGATTCAAAGAGAGTGAGATGCCAGCTCCTTTCATTCAGTCAGTAGCTTCAAACATTTCTGGACGTTTTTCAATGGCAAAAATCAATGAATATTGTAAATGCACAAACAGTAATATCTCCATATTGCAAGGTGCAATTCTGAAATTTTTTGCTTTTTCCTGCTAATCCTAGCATGATAAAGAAGATTCAAAGAGAGGGAGATGCCAGCTCCTTTCATTCAGTCAGTAGCTTCAAACATTTCTGGTATATGAATAACATGTTTTTCAATGGCAAAAATCAATGAATATTGTAAATGCACAAACAGTAATATATCCACATTGCAAGATGCAATTCTGAAATTTTTTGCTTTTTCCTGCTAATCCTAGCATGATAAAGAAGATTCAAAGAGAGTGAGATGCCAGCTCCTTTCATTCAGTCAGTAGCTTCAAACATTTCTGGACGTTTTTCAATGGCAAAAATCAATGAATATTGTAAATGCACAAACAGTAATATCTCTACATTGCAAGGTGCAATTCTGAAATTTTTTGCTTTTTCCTGTTAATCCTAGCATGATAAAGAAGATTCAAAGAGAGTGAGATGCCAGCTCCTTTCATTCAGTCAGTAGCTTCAAACATTTCTGGTATATGAAAAATATGTTTTTCAATGGCAAAAATCAATGAATATTGTAAATGCACAAACAGTAATATCTCCATATTGCAAGGTGCAATTCTGAAATTTTTTGCTTTTTCCTGCTAATCCTAGCATGATAAAGAAGATTCAAAGAGAGTGAGATGCCAGCTCCTTTCATTCAGTCAGTAGCTTCAAACATTTCTGGTATATGAATAACATGTTTTTCAATGGCAAAAATCAATGAATATTGTAAATGCACAAACAGTAATATATCCACATTGCAAGATGCAATTCTGAAATTTTTTGCTTTTTCCTGCTAATCCTAGCATGATAAAGAAGATTCAAAGAGAGTGAGATGCCAGCTCCTTTCATTCAGTCAGTAGCTTCAAACATTTCTGGACGTTTTTCAATGGCAAAAATCAATGAATATTGTAAATGCACAAACAGTAATATCTCCACATTGCAAGGTGCAATTCTGAAATTTTTTGCTTTTTCCTGTTAATCCTAGCATGATAAAGAAGATTCAAAGAGAGTGAGATGCCAGCTCCTTTCATTCAGTCAGTAGCTTCAAACATTTCTGGTATATGAAAAACATGTTTTTCAATGGCAAAAATCAATGCATATTGTAAATGCACAAACAGTAATATCTCCACATTGCAAGGTGCAATTCTGAAATTTTTTGCTTTTTCCTGCTAATCCTAGCATGATAAAGAAGATTCAAAGAGAGTGAGATGCCAGCTCCTTTCATTCAGTCAGTAGCTTCAAACATTTCTGGACGTTTTTCAATGGCAAAAATCAATGAATATTGTAAATGCACAAACAGTAATATCTCCACATTGCAAGGTGCAATTCTGAAATTTTTTGCTTTTTCCTGCTAATCCTAGCATCATAAAGAAGATTCAAAGAGAGTGAGATGCCAGCTCCTTTCATTCAGTCAGTAGCTTCAAACATTTCTGGTATATGAAAAACATGTTTTTCAATGGCAAAAATCAATGAATATTGTAAATGCACAAACAGTAATATCTCCACATTGCAAGGTGCAATTCTGAAATTTTTTGCTTTTTCCTGCTAATCCTAGCATGATAAAGAAGATTCAAAGAGAGTGAGATGCCAGCTCCTTTCATTCAGTCAGTAGCTTCAAACATTTCTGGACGTTTTTCAATGGCAAAAATCAATGAATATTGTAAATGCACAAACAGTAATATCTCCACATTGCAAGGTGCAATTCTGAAATTTTTTGCTTTTTCCTGTTAATCCTAGCATGATAAAGAAGATTCAAAGAGAGTGAGATGCCAGCTCCTTTCATTCAGGCAGTAGCTTCAAACATTTCTGGTATATGAAAAACATGTTTTTCAATGGCAAAAATCAATGAATATTGTAAATGCACAAACAGTAATATCTCCACATTGCAAGGTGCAATTCTGAAATTTTTTGCTTTTTCCTGCTAATCCTAGCATGATAAAGAATATTCAAAGAGAGTGAGATGCCAGCTCCTTTCATTCAGTCAGTAGTTTCAAACATTTCTGGACGTTTTTCAATGGCAAAAATCAATGAATATTGTAAATGCACAAACAGTAATATCTCCACATTGCAAGGTGCAATTCTGAAATTTTTTGCTTTTTCCTGTTAATCCTAGCATGATAAAGAAGATTCAAAGAGAGTGAGATGCCAGCTCCTTTCATTCAGTCAGTAGCTTCAAACATTTCTGGTATATGAAAAACATGTTTTTCACTGGCAAAAATCAATGAATATTGTAAATGCACAAACAGTAATATCTCCACATTGCAAGGTGCAATTCTGAAATGTTTTGCTTTTTCCTGCTAATCCTAGCATGATAAAGAAGATTCAAAGAGAGTGAGATGCCAGCTCCTTTCATTCAGTCAGTAGCTTCAAACATTTCTGGTATATGAAAAACATGTTTTTCAATGGCAAAAATCAATGAATATTGTAAATGCACAAACAGTAATATCTCCACATTGCAAGGTGCAATTCTGAAATTTTTTGCTTTTTCCTGCTAATCCTAGCATGATAAAGAAGATTCAAAGAGAGTGAGATGCCAGCTCCTTTCATTCAGTCAGTAGCTTCAAACATTTCTGGACGTTTTTCAATGGCAAAAATCAATGAATATTGTAAATGCACAAACAGTAATATCTCCACATTGCAAGGTGCAATTCTGAAATTTTTTGCTTTTTCCTGTTAATCCTAGCATGATAAAGAAGATTCAAAGAGAGTGAGATGCCAGCTCCTTTCATTCAGTCAGTAGCTTCAAACATTTCTGGTATATGAAAAACATGTTTTTCAATGGCAAAAATCAATGCATATTGTAAATGCACAAACAGTAATATCTCCACATTGCAAGGTGCAATTCTGAAATTTTTTGCTTTTTCCTGCTAATCCTAGCATGATAAAGAAGATTCAAAGAGAGTGAGATGCCAGCTCCTTTCATTCAGTCAGTAGCTTCAAACATTTCTGGACGTTTTTCAATGGCAAAAATCAATGAATATTGTAAATGCACAAACAGTAATATCTCCACATTGCAAGGTGCAATTCTGAAATTTTTTGCTTTTTCCTGCTAATCCTAGCATCATAAAGAAGATTCAAAGAGAGTGAGATGCCAGCTCCTTTCATTCAGTCAGTAGCTTCAAACATTTCTGGTATATGAAAAACATGTTTTTCAATGGCAAAAATCAATGAATATTGTAAATGCACAAACAGTAATATCTCCACATTGCAAGGTGCAATTCTGAAATTTTTTGCTTTTTCCTGCTAATCCTAGCAAGATAAAGAAGATTCAAAGAGAGTGAGATGCCAGCTCCTTTCATTCAGTCAGTAGCTTCAAACATTTCTGGACGTTTTTCAATGGCAAAAATCAATGAATATTGTAAATGCACAAACAGTAATATCTCCACATTGCAAGGTGCAATTCTGAAATTTTTTGCTTTTTCCTGTTAATCCTAGCATGATAAAGAAGATTCAAAGAGAGTGAGATGCCAGCTCCTTTCATTCAGGCAGTAGCTTCAAACATTTCTGGTATATGAAAAACATGTTTTTCAATGGCAAAAATCAATGAATATTGTAAATGCACAAACAGTAATATCTCCACATTGCAAGGTGCAATTCTGAAATTTTTTGCTTTTTCCTGCTAATCCTAGCATGATAAAGAAGATTCAAAGAGAGTGAGATGCCAGCTCCTTTCATTCAGTCAGTAGTTTCAAACATTTCTGGACGTTTTTCAATGGCAAAAATCAATGAATATTGTAAATGCACAAACAGTAATATCTCCACATTGCAAGGTGCAATTCTGAAATTTTTTGCTTTTTCCTGTTAATCCTAGCATGATAAAGAAGATTCAAAGAGAGTGAGATGCCAGCTCCTTTCATTCAGTCAGTAGCTTCAAACATTTCT
Source organism: Phyllobates terribilis (assembly GCF_046119375.1). Classification (NCBI taxonomy): domain Eukaryota; kingdom Metazoa; phylum Chordata; class Amphibia; order Anura; family Dendrobatidae; genus Phyllobates; species Phyllobates terribilis. Next base: position 620,764 of record NW_027363534.1, on the reverse strand, counting down.
GGTATATGAAAAACATGTTTTTCACTGGCAAAAATCAATGAATATTGTAAATGCACAAACAGTAATATCTCCACATTGCAAGGTGCAATTCTGAAATGTTTTGCTTTTTCCTGCTAATCCTAGCATGATAAAGAAGATTCAAAGAGAGTGAGATGCCAGCTCCTTTCATTCAGTCAGTAGCTTCAAACATTTCTGGTATATGAAAAACATGTTTTTCAATGGCAAAAATCAATGAATATTGTAAATGCACAAACAGTAATATCTCCACATTGCAAGGTGCAATTCTGAAATTTTTTGCTTTTTCCTGCTAATCCTAGCATGATAAAGAAGATTCAAAGAGAGTGAGATGCCAGCTCCTTTCATTCAGTCAGTAGCTTCAGACATTTCTGGTATATGAAAAACATGTTTTTCAATGGCAAAAATCTATGAATATTGTAAATGCACAAACAGTAATATCTCCACATTGCAAGGTGCAATTCTGAAATTTTTTGCTTTTTCCTGTTAATCCTAGCATGATAAAGAAGATTCAAAGAGAGTGAGATGCCAGCTCCTTTCATTCAGGCAGTAGCTTCAAACATTTCTGGTATATGAAAAACATGTTTTTCAATGGCAAAAATCAATGAATATTGTAAATGCACAAACAGTAATATCTCCACATTGCAAGGTGCAATTCTGAAATTTTTTGCTTTTTCCTGCTAATCCTAGCATGATAAAGAAGATTCAAAGAGAGTGAGATGCCAGCTCCTTTCATTCAGTCAGTAGCTTCAAACATTTCTGGACGTTTTTCAATGGCAAAAATCAATGAATATTGTAAATGCACAAACAGTAATATCTCCACATTGCAAGGTGAAATTCTGAAATTTTTTGCTTTTTCCTGTTAATCCTAGCATGATAAAGAAGATTCAAAGAGAGTGAGATGCCAGCTCCTTTCATTCAGTCAGTAGCTTCAAACATTTCTGGTATATGAAAAACATGTTTTTCAATGGCAAAAATCAATGAATATTGTAAATGCACAAACAGTAATATCTCCATATTGCAAGGTGCAATTCTGAAATTTTTTGCTTTTTCCTGCTAATCCTAGCATGATAAAGAAGATTCAAAGAGAGTGAGATGCCAGCTCCTTTCATTCAGTCAGTAGCTTCAAACATTTCTGGTATATGAATAACATGTTTTTCAATGGCAAAAATCAATGAATATTGTAAATGCACAATCAGTAATATATCCACATTGCAAGATGCAATTCTGAAATTTTTTGCTTTTTCCTGCTAATCCTAGCATGATAAAGAAGATTCAAAGAGAGTGAGATGCCAACTCCTTTCATTCAGTCAGTAGCTTCAAACATTTCTGGACGTTTTTCAATGGCAAAAATCAATGAATATTGTAAATGCACAAACAGTAATATCTCCACATTGCAAGGTGCAACTCTGAAATTTTTTGCTTTTTCCTGCTAATCCTAGCATGATAAAGAAGATTCAAAGAGAGTGAGATGCCAGCTCCTTTCATTCAGTCAGTAGCTTCAAACATTTCTGGACGTTTTTCAATGGCAAAAATCAATGAATATTGTAAATGCACAAACAGTAATATCTCCACATTGCAAGGTGCAATTCTGAAATTTTTTGCTTTTTCCTGTTAATCCTAGCATGATAAAGAAGATTCAAAGAGAGTGAGATGCCAGCTCCTTTCATTCAGTCAGTGGCTTCAAACATTTCTGGTATATGAAAAACATGTTTTTCACTGGCAAAAATCAATGAATATTGTAAATGCACAAACAGTAATATCTCCACATTGCAAGGTGCAATTCTGAAATTTTTTGCTTTTTCCTGCTAATCCTAGCATGATAAAGAAGATTCAAAGAGAGTGAGATGCCAGCTCCTTTCATTCAGTCAGTAGCTTCAAACATTTCTGGACGTTTTTCAATGGCAAAAATCAATGAATATTGTAAATGCACAAACAGTAATATCTCCACATTGCAAGGTGCAATTCTGAAATTTTTTGCTTTTTCCTGCTAATCCTAGCATCATAAAGAAGATTCAAAGAGAGTGAGATGCCAGCTCCTTTCATTCAGTCAGTAGCTTCAAACATTTCTGGTATATGAAAAACATGTTTTTCAATGGCAAAAATCAATGAATATTGTAAATGCACAAACAGTAATATCTCCATATTGCAAGGTGCAATTCTGAAATTTTTTGCTTTTTCCTGCTAATCCTAGCATGATAAAGAAGATTCAAAGAGAGTGAGATGCCAGCTCCTTTCATTCAGTCAGTAGCTTCAAACATTTCTGGTATATGAATAACATGTTTTTCAATGGCAAAAATCAATCAATATTGTAAATGCACAAACTAATATATCCACATTGCAAGATGCAATTCTGAAATTTTTTGCTTTTTCCTGCTAATCCTAGCATGATAAAGAAGATTCAAAGAGAGTGAGATGCCAGCTCCTTTCATTCAGTCAGTAGCTTCAAACATTTCTGGACGTTTTTCAATGGCAAAAATCAATGAATATTGTAAATGCACAAACAGTAATATCTCCACATTGCAAGGTGCAACTCTGAAATTTTTTGCTTTTTCCTGCTAATCCTAGCATGATAAAGAAGATTCAAAGAGAGTGAGATGCCAGCTCCTTTCATTCAGTCAGTAGCTTCAAACATTTCTGGACGTTTTTCAATGGCAAAAATCAATGAATATTGTAAATGCACAAACAGTAATATCTCCACATTGCAAGGTGCAATTCTGAAATTTTTTGCTTTTTCCTGTTAATCCTAGCATGATAAAGAAGATTCAAAGAGAGTGAGATGCCAGCTCCTTTCATTCAGTCAGTGGCTTCCAACATTTCTGGTATATGAAAAACATGTTTTTCACTGGCAAAAATCAATGAATATTGTAAATGCACAAACAGTAATATCTCCACATTGCAAGGTGCAATTCTGAAATTTTTTGCTTTTTCCTGCTAATCATAGCATGATAAAGAAGATTCAAAGAGAGTGAGATGCCAGCTCCTTTCATTCAGTCAGTAGCTTCAAACATTTCTGGATGTTTTTCAATGGCAAAAATCAATGAATATTGTAAATGCACAAACAGTAATATCTCCACATTGCAAGGTGCAATTCTGAAATTTTTTGCTTTTTCCTGCTAATCCTAGCATCATAAAGAAGATTCAAAGAGAGTGAGATGCCAGCTCCTTTCATTCAGTCAGTAGCTTCAAACATTTCTGGTATATGAAAAACATGTTTTTCAATGGCAAAAATCAATGAATATTGTAAATTCACAAACAGTAATATCTCCACATTGCAAGGTGCAATTCTGAAATTTTTTGCTTTTTCCTGTTAATCCTAGCATGATAAAGAAGATTCAAAGAGAGTGAGATGCCAGCTCCTTTCATTCAGTCAGTAGCTTCAAACATTTCTGGACGTTTTTCAATGGCAAAAATCAATGAATATTGTAAATGCACAAACAGTAATATCTCCATATTGCAAGGTGCAATTCTGAAATTTTTTGCTTTTTCCTGCTAATCCTAGCATGATAAAGAAGATTCAAAGAGAGTGAGATGCCAGCTCCTTTCATTCAGTCAGTAGCTTCAAACATTTCTGGTATATGAATAACATGTTTTTCAATGGCAAAAATCAATCAATATTGTAAATGCACAAACTAATATATCCACATTGCAAGATGCAATTCTGAAATTTTTTGCTTTTTCCTGCTAATCCTAGCATGATAAAGAAGATTCAAAGAGAGTGAGATGCCAGCTCCTTTCATTCAGTCAGTAGCTTCAAACATTTCTGGACGTTTTTCAATGGCAAAAATCAATGAATATTGTAAATGCACAAACAGTAATATCTCCACATTGCAAGGTGCAACTCTGAAATTTTTTGCTTTTTCCTGCTAATCCTAGCATGATAAAGAAGATTCAAAGAGAGTGAGATGCCAGCTCCTTTCATTCAGTCAGTAGCTTCAAACATTTCTGGACGTTTTTCAATGGCAAAAATCAATGAATATTGTAAATGCACAAACAGTAATATCTCCACATTGCAAGGTGCAATTCTGAAATTTTTTGCTTTTTCCTGTCAATCCTAGCATGATAAAGAAGATTCAAAGAGAGTGAGATGCCAGCTCCTTTCATTCAGTCAGTGGCTTCCAACATTTCTGGTATATGAAAAACATGTTTTTCACTGGCAAAAATCAATGAATATTGTAAATGCACAAACAGTAATATCTCCACATTGCAAGGTGCAATTCTGAAATTTTTTGCTTTTTCCTGTTAATCCTAGCATGATAAAGAAGATTCAAAGAGAGTGAGATGCCAGCTCCTTTCATTCAGTCAGTGGCTTCAAACATTTCTGGTATATGAAAAACATGTTTTTCACTGGCAAAAATCAATGAATATTGTAAATGCACAAACAGTAATATCTCCACATTGCAAGGTGCAATTCTGAAATTTTTTGCTTTTTCCTGCTAATCCTAGCATGATAAAGAAGATTCAAAGAGAGTGAGATGCCAGCTCCTTTCATTCAGTCAGTAGCTTCAAACATTTCTGGACGTTTTTCAATGGCAAAAATCAATGAATATTGTAAATGCACAAACAGTAATATCTCCACATTGCAAGGTGCAATTCTGAAATTTTTTGCTTTTTCCTGCTAATCCTAGCATCATAAAGAAGATTCAAAGAGAGTGAGATGCCAGCTCCTTTCATTCAGTCAGTAGCTTCAAACATTTCTGGTATATGAAAAACATGTTTTTCAATGGCAAAAATCAATGAATATTGTAAATGCACAAACAGTAATATCTCCATATTGCAAGGTGCAATTCTGAAATTTTTTGCTTTTTCCTGCTAATCCTAGCATGATAAAGAAGATTCAAAGAGAGTGAGATGCCAGCTCCTTTCATTCAGTCAGTAGCTTCAAACATTTCTGGTATATGAATAACATGTTTTTCAATGGCAAAAATCAATCAATATTGTAAATGCACAAACTAATATATCCACATTGCAAGATGCAATTCTGAAATTTTTTGCTTTTTCCTGCTAATCCTAGCATGATAAAGAAGATTCAAAGAGAGTGAGATGCCAGCTCCTTTCATTCAGTCAGTAGCTTCAAACATTTCTGGACGTTTTTCAATGGCAAAAATCAATGAATATTGTAAATGCACAAACAGTAATATCTCCACATTGCAAGGTGCAACTCTGAAATTTTTTGCTTTTTCCTGCTAATCCTAGCATGATAAAGAAGATTCAAAGAGAGTGAGATGCCAGCTCCTTTCATTCAGTCAGTAGCTTCAAACATTTCTGGACGTTTTTCAATGGCAAAAATCAATGAATATTGTAAATGCACAAACAGTAATATCTCCACATTGCAAGGTGCAATTCTGAAATTTTTTGCTTTTTCCTGTTAATCCTAGCATGATAAAGAAGATTCAAAGAGAGTGAGATGCCAGCTCCTTTCATTCAGTCAGTGGCTTCCAACATTTCTGGTATATGAAAAACATGTTTTTCACTGGCAAAAATCAATGAATATTGTAAATGCACAAACAGTAATATCTCCACATTGCAAGGTGCAATTCTGAAATTTTTTGCTTTTTCCTGCTAATCATAGCATGATAAAGAAGATTCAAAGAGAGTGAGATGCCAGCTCCTTTCATTCAGTCAGTAGCTTCAAACATTTCTGGACGTTTTTCAATGGCAAAAATCAATGAATATTGTAAATGCACAAACAGTAATATCTCCACATTGCAAGGTGCAATTCTGAAATTTTTTGCTTTTTCCTGCTAATCCTAGCATCATAAAGAAGATTCAAAGAGAGTGAGATGCCAGCTCCTTTCATTCAGTCAGTAGCTTCAAACATTTCTGGTATATGAAAAACATGTTTTTCAATGGCAAAAATCAATGAATATTGTAAATTCACAAACAGTAATATCTCCACATTGCAAGGTGCAATTCTGAAATTTTTTGCTTTTTCCTGTTAATCCTAGCATGATAAAGAAGATTCAAAGAGAGTGAGATGCCAGCTCCTTTCATTCAGTCAGTAGCTTCAAACATTTCTGGACGTTTTTCAATGGCAAAAATCAATGAATATTGTAAATGCACAAACAGTAATATCTCCATATTGCAAGGTGCAATTCTGAAATTTTTTGCTTTTTCCTGCTAATCCTAGCATGATAAAGAAGATTCAAAGAGAGTGAGATGCCAGCTCCTTTCATTCAGTCAGTAGCTTCAAACATTTCTGGTATATGAATAACATGTTTTTCAATGGCAAAAATCAATCAATATTGTAAATGCACAAACTAATATATCCACATTGCAAGATGCAATTCTGAAATTTTTTGCTTTTTCCTGCTAATCCTAGCATGATAAAGAAGATTCAAAGAGAGTGAGATGCCAGCTCCTTTCATTCAGTCAGTAGCTTCAAACATTTCTGGACGTTTTTCAATGGCAAAAATCAATGAATATTGTAAATGCACAAACAGTAATATCTCCACATTGCAAGGTGCAACTCTGAAATTTTTTGCTTTTTCCTGCTAATCCTAGCATGATAAAGAAGATTCAAAGAGAGTGAGATGCCAGCTCCTTTCATTCAGTCAGTAGCTTCAAACATTTCTGGACGTTTTTCAATGGCAAAAATCAATGAATATTGTAAATGCACAAACAGTAATATCTCCACATTGCAAGGTGCAATTCTGAAATTTTTTGCTTTTTCCTGTCAATCCTAGCATGATAAAGAAGATTCAAAGAGAGTGAGATGCCAGCTCCTTTCATTCAGTCAGTGGCTTCCAACATTTCTGGTATATGAAAAACATGTTTTTCACTGGCAAAAATCAATGAATATTGTAAATGCACAAACAGTAATATCTCCACATTGCAAGGTGCAATTCTGAAATTTTTTGCTTTTTCCTGCTAATCATAGCATGATAAAGAAGATGCAAAGAGAGTGAGATGCCAGCTCCTTTCATTCAGTCAGTAGCTTCAAACATTTCTGGACGTTTTTCAATGGCAAAAATCAATGAATATTGTAAATGCACAAACAGTAATATCTCCACATTGCAAGGTGCAATTCTGAAATTTTTTGCTTTTTCCTGCTAATCCTAGCATCATAAAGAAGATTCAAAGAGAGTGAGATGCCAGCTCCTTTCATTCAGTCAGTAGCTTCAAACATTTCTGGTATATGAAAAACATGTTTTTCAATGGCAAAAATCAATGAATATTGTAAATTCACAAACAGTAATATCTCCACATTGCAAGGTGCAATTCTGAAATTTTTTGCTTTTTCCTGTTAATCCTAGCATGATAAAGAAGATTCAAAGAGAGTGAGATGCCAGCTCCTTTCATTCAGTCAGTAGCTTCAAACATTTCTGGACGTTTTTCAATGGCAAAAATCAATGAATATTGTAAATGCACAAACAGTAATATCTCCATATTGCAAGGTGCAATTCTGAAATTTTTTGCTTTTTCCTGCTAATCCTAGCATGATAAAGAAGATTCAAAGAGAGGGAGATGCCAGCTCCTTTCATTCAGTCAGTAGCTTCAAACATTTCTGGTATATGAATAACATGTTTTTCAATGGCAAAAATCAATGAATATTGTAAATGCACAAACAGTAATATATCCACATTGCAAGATGCAATTCTGAAATTTTTTGCTTTTTCCTGCTAATCCTAGCATGATAAAGAAGATTCAAAGAGAGTGAGATGCCAGCTCCTTTCATTCAGTCAGTAGCTTCAAACATTTCTGGACGTTTTTCAATGGCAAAAATCAATGAATATTGTAAATGCACAAACAGTAATATCTCTACATTGCAAGGTGCAATTCTGAAATTTTTTGCTTTTTCCTGTTAATCCTAGCATGATAAAGAAGATTCAAAGAGAGTGAGATGCCAGCTCCTTTCATTCAGTCAGTAGCTTCAAACATTTCTGGTATATGAAAAATATGTTTTTCAATGGCAAAAATCAATGAATATTGTAAATGCACAAACAGTAATATCTCCATATTGCAAGGTGCAATTCTGAAATTTTTTGCTTTTTCCTGCTAATCCTAGCATGATAAAGAAGATTCAAAGAGAGTGAGATGCCAGCTCCTTTCATTCAGTCAGTAGCTTCAGACATTTCTGGTATATGAAAAACATGTTTTTCAATGGCAAAAATCTATGAATATTGTAAATGCACAAACAGTAATATCTCCACATTGCAAGGTGCAATTCTGAAATTTTTTGCTTTTTCCTGCTAATCCTAGCATGATAAAGAAGATTCAAAGAGAGTGAGATGCCAGCTCCTTTCATTCAGTCAGTAGCTTCAAACATTTCTGGACGTTTTTCAATGGCAAAAATCAATGAATATTGTAAATGCACAAACAGTAATATCTCCACATTGCAAGGTGCAATTCTGAAATTTTTTGCTTTTTCCTGTTAATCCTAGCATGATAAAGAAGATTCAAAGAGAGTGAGATGCCAGCTCCTTTCATTCAGTCAGTAGCTTCAATCATTTCTGGTATATGAAAAACATGTTTTTCAATGGCAAAAATCAATGAATATTGTAAATGCACAAACAGTAATATCTCCACATTGCAAGGTGCAATTCTGAAATTTTTTGCTTTTTCCTGCTAATCCTAGCATCATAAAGAAGATTCAAAGAGAGTGAGATGCCAGCTCCTTTCATTCAGTCAGTAGCTTCAAACATTTCTGGTATATGAAAAACATGTTTTTCAATGGCAAAAATCAATGAATATTGTAAATGCACAAACAGTAATATCTCCATATTGCAAGGTGCAATTCTGAAATTTTTTGCTTTTTCCTGCTAATCCTAGCATGATAAAGAAGATTCAAAGAGAGTGAGATGCCAGCTCCTTTCATTCAGTCAGTAGCTTCAAACATTTCTGGTATATGAATAACATGTTTTTCAATGGCAAAAATCAATCAATATTGTAAATGCACAAACTAATATATCCACATTGCAAGATGCAATTCTGAAATTTTTTGCTTTTTCCTGCTAATCCTAGCATGATAAAGAAGATTCAAAGAGAGTGAGATGCCAGCTCCTTTCATTCAGTCAGTAGCTTCAAACATTTCTGGACGTTTTTCAATGGCAAAAATCAATGAATATTGTAAATGCACAAACAGTAATATCTCCACATTGCAAGGTGCAACTCTGAAATTTTTTGCTTTTTCCTGCTAATCCTAGCATGATAAAGAAGATTCAAAGAGAGTGAGATGCCAGCTCCTTTCATTCAGTCAGTAGCTTCAAACATTTCTGGACGTTTTTCAATGGCAAAAATCAATGAATATTGTAAATGCACAAACAGTAATATCTCCACATTGCAAGGTGCAATTCTGAAATTTTTTGCTTTTTCCTGTTAATCCTAGCATGATAAAGAAGATTCAAAGAGAGTGAGATGCCAGCTCCTTTCATTCAGTCAGTGGCTTCCAACATTTCTGGTATATGAAAAACATGTTTTTCACTGGCAAAAATCAATGAATATTGTAAATGCACAAACAGTAATATCTCCACATTGCAAGGTGCAATTCTGAAATTTTTTGCTTTTTCCTGCTAATCATAGCATGATAAAGAAGATTCAAAGAGAGTGAGATGCCAGCTCCTTTCATTCAGTCAGTAGCTTCAAACATTTCTGGACGTTTTTCAATGGCAAAAATCAATGAATATTGTAAATGCACAAACAGTAATATCTCCACATTGCAAGGTGCAATTCTGAAATTTTTTGCTTTTTCCTGCTAATCCTAGCATCATAAAGAAGATTCAAAGAGAGTGAGATGCCAGCTCCTTTCATTCAGTCAGTAGCTTCAAACATTTCTGGTATATGAAAAACATGTTTTTCAATGGCAAAAATCAATGAATATTGTAAATTCACAAACAGTAATATCTCCACATTGCAAGGTGCAATTCTGAAATTTTTTGCTTTTTCCTGTTAATCCTAGCATGATAAAGAAGATTCAAAGAGAGTGAGATGCCAGCTCCTTTCATTCAGTCAGTAGCTTCAAACATTTCTGGACGTTTTTCAATGGCAAAAATCAATGAATATTGTAAATGCACAAACAGTAATATCTCCATATTGCAAGGTGCAATTCTGAAATTTTTTGCTTTTTCCTGCTAATCCTAGCATGATAAAGAAGATTCAAAGAGAGTGAGATGCCAGCTCCTTTCATTCAGTCAGTAGCTTCAAACATTTCTGGTATATGAATAACATGTTTTTCAATGGCAAAAATCAATCAATATTGTAAATGCACAAACTAATATATCCACATTGCAAGATGCAATTCTGAAATTTTTTGCTTTTTCCTGCTAATCCTAGCATGATAAAGAAGATTCAAAGAGAGTGAGATGCCAGCTCCTTTCATTCAGTCAGTAGCTTCAAACATTTCTGGACGTTTTTCAATGGCAAAAATCAATGAATATTGTAAATGCACAAACAGTAATATCTCCACATTGCAAGGTGCAACTCTGAAATTTTTTGCTTTTTCCTGCTAATCCTAGCATGATAAAGAAGATTCAAAGAGAGTGAGATGCCAGCTCCTTTCATTCAGTCAGTAGCTTCAAACATTTCTGGACGTTTTTCAATGGCAAAAATCAATGAATATTGTAAATGCACAAACAGTAATATCTCCACATTGCAAGGTGCAATTCTGAAATTTTTTGCTTTTTCCTGTCAATCCTAGCATGATAAAGAAGATTCAAAGAGAGTGAGATGCCAGCTCCTTTCATTCAGTCAGTGGCTTCCAACATTTCTGGTATATGAAAAACATGTTTTTCACTGGCAAAAATCAATGAATATTGTAAATGCACAAACAGTAATATCTCCACATTGCAAGGTGCAATTCTGAAATTTTTTGCTTTTTCCTGCTAATCATAGCATGATAAAGAAGATTCAAAGAGAGTGAGATGCCAGCTCCTTTCATTCAGTCAGTAGCTTCAAACATTTCTGGACGTTTTTCAATGGCAAAAATCAATGAATATTGTAAATGCACAAACAGTAATATCTCCACATTGCAAGGTGCAATTCTGAAATTTTTTGCTTTTTCCTGCTAATCCTAGCATCATAAAGAAGATTCAAAGAGAGTGAGATGCCAGCTCCTTTCATTCAGTCAGTAGCTTCAAACATTTCTGGTATATGAAAAACATGTTTTTCAATGGCAAAAATCAATGAATATTGTAAATTCACAAACAGTAATATCTCCACATTGCAAGGTGCAATTCTGAAATTTTTTGCTTTTTCCTGTTAATCCTAGCATGATAAAGAAGATTCAAAGAGAGTGAGATGCCAGCTCCTTTCATTCAGTCAGTAGCTTCAAACATTTCTGGACGTTTTTCAATGGCAAAAATCAATGAATATTGTAAATGCACAAACAGTAATATCTCCATATTGCAAGGTGCAATTCTGAAATTTTTTGCTTTTTCCTGCTAATCCTAGCATGATAAAGAAGATTCAAAGAGAGGGAGATGCCAGCTCCTTTCATTCAGTCAGTAGCTTCAAACATTTCTGGTATATGAATAACATGTTTTTCAATGGCAAAAATCAATGAATATTGTAAATGCACAAACAGTAATATATCCACATTGCAAGATGCAATTCTGAAATTTTTTGCTTTTTCCTGCTAATCCTAGCATGATAAAGAAGATTCAAAGAGAGTGAGATGCCAGCTCCTTTCATTCAGTCAGTAGCTTCAAACATTTCTGGACGTTTTTCAATGGCAAAAATCAATGAATATTGTAAATGCACAAACAGTAATATCTCTACATTGCAAGGTGCAATTCTGAAATTTTTTGCTTTTTCCTGTTAATCCTAGCATGATAAAGAAGATTCAAAGAGAGTGAGATGCCAGCTCCTTTCATTCAGTCAGTAGCTTCAAACATTTCTGGTATATGAAAAATATGTTTTTCAATGTCAAAAATCAATGAATATTGTAAATGCACAAACAGTAATATCTCCATATTGCAAGGTGCAATTCTGAAATTTTTTGCTTTTTCCTGCTAATCCTAGCATGATAAAGAAGATTCAAAGAGAGTGAGATGCCAGCTCCTTTCATTCAGTCAGTAGCTTCAGACATTTCTGGTATATGAAAAACATGTTTTTCAATGGCAAAAATCTATGAATATTGTAAATGCACAAACAGTAATATCTCCACATTGCAAGGTGCAATTCTGAAATTTTTTGCTTTTTCCTGCTAATCCTAGCATGATAAAGAAGATTCAAAGAGAGTGAGATGCCAGCTCCTTTCATTCAGTCAGTAGCTTCAAACATTTCTGGACGTTTTTCAATGGCAAAAATCAATGAATATTGTAAATGCACAAACAGTAATATCTCCACATTGCAAGGTGCAATTCTGAAATTTTTTGCTTTTTCCTGTTAATCCTAGCATGATAAAGAAGATTCAAAGAGAGTGAGATGCCAGCTCCTTTCATTCAGTCAGTAGCTTCAATCATTTCTGGTATATGAAAAACATGTTTTTCAATGGCAAAAATCAATGAATATTGTAAATGCACAAACAGTAATATCTCCATATTGCAAGGTGCAATTCTGAAATTTTTTGCTTTTTCCTGCTAATCCTAGCATGATAAAGAAGATTCAAAGAGAGTGAGATGCCAGCTCCTTTCATTCAGTCAGTAGCTTCAAACATTTCTGGTATATGAATAACATGTTTTTCAATGGCAAAAATCAATGAATATTGTAAATGCACAATCAGTAATATATCCACATTGCAAGATGCAATTCTGAAATTTTTTGCTTTTTCCTGCTAATCCTAGCATGATAAAGAAGATTCAAAGAGAGTGAGATGCCAGCTCCTTTCATTCAGTCAGTAGCTTCAAACATTTCTGGACGTTTTTCAATGGCAAAAATCAATGAATATTGTAAATGCACAAACAGTAATATCTCCACATTGCAAGGTGCAACTCTGAAATTTTTTGCTTTTTCCTGCTAATCCTAGCATGATAAAGAAGATTCAAAGAGAGTGAGATGCCAGCTCCTTTCATTCAGTCAGTAGCTTCAAACATTTCTGGACGTTTTTCAATGGCAAAAATCAATGAATATTGTAAATGCACAAACAGTAATATCTCCACATTGCAAGGTGCAATTCTGAAATTTTTTGCTTTTTCCTGTTAATCCTAGCATGATAAAGAAGATTCAAAGAGAGTGAGATGCCAGCTCCTTTCATTCAGTCAGTGGCTTCAAACATTTCTGGTATATGAAAAACATGTTTTTCACTGGCAAAAATCAATGAATATTGTAAATGCACAAACAGTAATATCTCCACATTGCAAGGTGCAATTCTGAAATTTTTTGCTTTTTCCTGCTAATCCTAGCATGATAAAGAAGATTCAAAGAGAGTGAGATGCCAGCTCCTTTCATTCAGTCAGTAGCTTCAAACATTTCTGGACGTTTTTCAATGGCAAAAATCAATGAATATTGTAAATGCACAAACAGTAATATCTCCACATTGCAAGGTGCAATTCTGAAATTTTTTGCTTTTTCCTGCTAATCCTAGCATCATAAAGAAGATTCAAAGAGAGTGAGATGCCAGCTCCTTTCATTCAGTCAGTAGCTTCAAACATTTCTGGTATATGAAAAACATGTTTTTCAATGGCAAAAATCAATGAATATTGTAAATGCACAAACAGTAATATCTCCATATTGCAAGGTGCAATTCTGAAATTTTTTGCTTTTTCCTGCTAATCCTAGCTTGATAAAGAAGATTCAAAGAGAGTGAGATGCCAGCTCCTTTCATTCAGTCAGTAGCTTCAAACATTTCTGGTATATGAATAACATGTTTTTCAATGGCAAAAATCAATCAATATTGTAAATGCACAAACTAATATATCCACATTGCAAGATGCAATTCTGAAATTTTTTGCTTTTTCCTGCTAATCCTAGCATGATAAAGAAGATTCAAAGAGAGTGAGATGCCAGCTCCTTTCATTCAGTCAGTAGCTTCAAACATTTCTGGACGTTTTTCAATGGCAAAAATCAATGAATATTGTAAATGCACAAACAGTAATATCTCCACATTGCAAGGTGCAACTCTGAAATTTTTTGCTTTTTCCTGCTAATCCTAGCATGATAAAGAAGATTCAAAGAGAGTGAGATGCCAGCTCCTTTCATTCAGTCAGTAGCTTCAAACATTTCTGGTATATGAAAAACATGTTTTTCAATGGCAAAAATCAATGAATATTGTAAATGCACAAACAGTAATATCTCCACATTGCAAGGTGCAATTCTGAAATTTTTTGCTTTTTCCTGCTAATTCTAGCATGATAAAGAAGATTCAAAGAGAGTGAGATGCCAGCTCCTTTCATTCAGTCAGTAGCTTCAAACATTTCTGGTATATGAATAACATGATGTTTTTCAATGGCAAAAATCAATGAATATTGTAAATGCACAAACAGTAATATCTCCACATTGCAAGGTGCAATTCTGAAATTTTTTGCTTTTTCCTGCTAATCCTAGCATGATAAAGAAGATTCAAAGAGAGTGAGATGCCAGCTCCTTTCATTCAGTCAGTAGCTTCAAACATTTCTGGTATATGAAAAACATGTTTTTCAATGGCAAAAATCAATGAATATTGTAAATGCACAAACAGTAATATCTCCACATTGCAAGGTGCAATTCTGAAATTTTTTGCTTTTTCCTGCTAATCCTAGCATGATAAAGAAGATTCAAAGAGAGTGAGATGCCAGCTCCTTTCATTCAGTCAGTAGCTTCAAACATTTCTGGACGTTTTTCAATGGCAAAAATCAATGAATATTGTAAATGCACAAACAGTAATATCTCCACATTGCAAGGTGCAATTCTGAAATTTTTTGCTTTTTCCTGTTAATCCTAGCATGATAAAGAAGATTCAAAGAGAGTGAGATGCCAGCTCCTTTCATTCAGGCAGTAGCTTCAAACATTTCTGGTATATGAAAAACATGTTTTTCAATGGCAAAAATCAATGAATATTGTAAATGCACAAACAGTAATATCTCCACATTGCAAGGTGCAATTCTGAAATTTTTTGCTTTTTCCTGCTAATCCTAGCATGATAAAGAAGATTCAAAGAGAGTGAGATGCCAGCTCCTTTCATTCAGTCAGTAGCTTCAAACATTTCTGGACGTTTTTCAATGGCAAAAATCAATGAATATTGTAAATGCACAAACAGTAATATCTCCACATTGCAAGGTGCAATTCTGAAATTTTTTGCTTTTTCCTGTTAATCCTAGCATGATAAAGAAGATTCAAAGAGAGTGAGATGCCAGCTCCTTTCATTCAGTCAGTAGCTTCAAACATTTCTGGTATATGAAAAACATGTTTTTCAATGGCAAAAATCAATGAATATTGTAAATGCACAAACAGTAATATCTCCATATTGCAAGGTGCAATTCTGAAATTTTTTGCTTTTTCCTGCTAATCCTAGCATGATAAAGAAGATTCAAAGAGAGTGAGATGCCAGCTCCTTTCATTCAGTCAGTAGCTTCAAACATTTCTGGTATATGAATAACATGTTTTTCAATGGCAAAAATCAATGAATATTGTAAATGCACAAACAGTAATATCTCCACATTGCAAGGTGCAATTCTGAAATTTTTTGCTTTTTCCTGTTAATCCTAGCATGATAAAGAAGATTCAAAGAGAGTGAGATGCCAGCTCCTTTCATTCAGTCAGTAGCTTCAGACATTTCTGGTATATGAAAAACATGTTTTTCAATGGCAAAAATCTATGAATATTGTAAATGCACAAACAGTAATATCTCCACATTGCAAGGTGCAATTCTGAAATTTTTTGCTTTTTCCTGCTAATCCTAGCATGATAAAGAAGATTCAAAGAGAGTGAGATGCCAGCTCCTTTCATTCAGTCAGTAGCTTCAAACATTTCTGGTATATGAAAAACATGTTTTTCAATGGCAAAAATCAATGAATATTGTAAATTCACAAACAGTAATATCTCCACATTGCAAGGTGCAATTCTGAAATTTTTTGCTTTTTCCTGTTAATCCTAGCATGATAAAGAAGATTCAAAGAGAGTGAGATGCCAGCTCCTTTCATTCAGTCAGTAGCTTCAAACATTTCTGGACGTTTTTCAATGGCAAAAATCAATGAATATTGTAAATGCACAAACAGTAATATCTCCACATTGCAAGGTGCAATTCTGAAATTTTTTGCTTTTTCCTGTTAATCCTAGCATGATAAAGAAGATTCAAAGAGAGTGAGATGCCAGCTCCTTTCATTCAGTCAGTAGCTTCAAACATTTCTGGTATATGAAAAACATGTTTTTCAATGGCAAAAATCAATGAATATTGTAAATTCACAAACAGTAATATCTCCACATTGCAAGGTGCAATTCTGAAATTTTTTGCTTTTTCCTGTTAATCCTAGCATGATAAAGAAGATTCAAAGAGAGTGAGATGCCAGCTCCTTTCATTCAGTCAGTAGCTTCAAACATTTCTGGACGTTTTTCAATGGCAAAAATCAATGAATATTGTAAATGCACAAACAGTAATATCTCCACATTGCAAGGTGCAATTCTGAAATTTTTTGCTTTTTCCTGCTAATCCTAGCATGATAAAGAAGATTCAAAGAGAGTGAGATGCCAGCTCCTTTCATTCAGTCAGTAGCTTCAAACATTTCTGGTATATGAATAACATGATGTTTTTCAATGGCAAAAATCAATGAATATTGTAAATGCACAAACAGTAATATCTCCACATTGCAAGGTGCAATTCTGAAATTTTTTGCTTTTTCCTGCTAATCCTAGCATGATAAAGAAGATTCAAAGAGAGTGAGATGCCAGCTCCTTTCATTCAGTCAGTAGCTTCAAACATTTCTGGTATATGAAAAACATGTTTTTCAATGGCAAAAATCAATGAATATTGTAAATGCACAAACAGTAATATCTCCATATTGCAAGGTGCAATTCTGAAATTTTTTGCTTTTTCCTGCTAATCCTAGCATGATAAAGAAGATTCAAAGAGAGTGAGATGCCAGCTCCTTTCATTCAGTCAGTAGCTTCAAACATTTCTGGACGTTTTTCAATGGCAAAAATCAATGAATATTGTAAATGCACAAACAGTAATATCTCCACATTGCAAGGTGCAATTCTGAAATTTTTTGCTTTTTCCTGCTAATCCTAGCATGATAAAGAAGATTCAAAGAGAGTGAGATGCCAGCTCCTTTCATTCAGTCAGTAGCTTCAAACATTTCTGGACGTTTTTCAATGGCAAAAATCAATGAATATTGTAAATGCACAAACAGTAATATCTCCACATTGCAAGGTGCAATTCTGAAATTTTTTGCTTTTTCCTGTTAATCCTAGCATGATAAAGAAGATTCAAAGAGAGTGAGATGCCAGCTCCTTTCATTCAGTCAGTAGCTTCAATCATTTCTGGTATATGAAAAACATGTTTTTCAATGGCAAAAATCAATGAATATTGTAAATGCACAAACAGTAATATCTCCATATTGCAAGGTGCAATTCTGAAATTTTTTGCTTTTTCCTGCTAATCCTAGCATGATAAAGAAGATTCAAAGAGAGTGAGATGCCAGCTCCTTTCATTCAGTCAGTAGCTTCAAACATTTCTGGTATATGAATAACATGTTTTTCAATGGCAAAAATCAATGAATATTGTAAATGCACAATCAGTAATATATCCACATTGCAAGATGCAATTCTGAAATTTTTTGCTTTTTCCTGCTAATCCTAGCATGATAAAGAAGATTCAAAGAGAGTGAGATGCCAGCTCCTTTCATTCAGTCAGTAGCTTCAAACATTTCTGGACGTTTTTCAATGGCAAAAATCAATGAATATTGTAAATGCACAAACAGTAATATCTCCACATTGCAAGGTGCAACTCTGAAATTTTTTGCTTTTTCCTGCTAATCCTAGCATGATAAAGAAGATTCAAAGAGAGTGAGATGCCAGCTCCTTTCATTCAGTCAGTAGCTTCAAACATTTCTGGACGTTTTTCAATGGCAAAAATCAATGAATATTGTAAATGCACAAACAGTAATATCTCCACATTGCAAGGTGCAATTCTGAAATTTTTTGCTTTTTCCTGTTAATCCTAGCATGATAAAGAAGATTCAAAGAGAGTGAGATGCCAGCTCCTTTCATTCAGTCAGTGGCTTCAAACATTTCTGGTATATGAAAAACATGTTTTTCACTGGCAAAAATCAATGAATATTGTAAATGCACAAACAGTAATATCTCCACATTGCAAGGTGCAATTCTGAAATTTTTTGCTTTTTCCTGCTAATCCTAGCATGATAAAGAAGATTCAAAGAGAGTGAGATGCCAGCTCCTTTCATTCAGTCAGTAGCTTCAAACATTTCTGGACGTTTTTCAATGGCAAAAATCAATGAATATTGTAAATGCACAAACAGTAATATCTCCACATTGCAAGGTGCAATTCTGAAATTTTTTGCTTTTTCCTGCTAATCCTAGCATCATAAAGAAGATTCAAAGAGAGTGAGATGCCAGCTCCTTTCATTCAGTCAGTAGCTTCAAACATTTCTGGTATATGAAAAACATGTTTTTCAATGGCAAAAATCAATGAATATTGTAAATGCACAAACAGTAATATCTCCATATTGCAAGGTGCAATTCTGAAATTTTTTGCTTTTTCCTGCTAATCCTAGCTTGATAAAGAAGATTCAAAGAGAGTGAGATGCCAGCTCCTTTCATTCAGTCAGTAGCTTCAAACATTTCTGGTATATGAATAACATGTTTTTCAATGGCAAAAATCAATCAATATTGTAAATGCACAAACTAATATATCCACATTGCAAGATGCAATTCTGAAATTTTTTGCTTTTTCCTGCTAATCCTAGCATGATAAAGAAGATTCAAAGAGAGTGAGATGCCAGCTCCTTTCATTCAGTCAGTAGCTTCAAACATTTCTGGACGTTTTTCAATGGCAAAAATCAATGAATATTGTAAATGCACAAACAGTAATATCTCCACATTGCAAGGTGCAACTCTGAAATTTTTTGCTTTTTCCTGCTAATCCTAGCATGATAAAGAAGATTCAAAGAGAGTGAGATGCCAGCTCCTTTCATTCAGTCAGTAGCTTCAAACATTTCTGGTATATGAAAAACATGTTTTTCAATGGCAAAAATCAATGAATATTGTAAATGCACAAACAGTAATATCTCCACATTGCAAGGTGCAATTCTGAAATTTTTTGCTTTTTCCTGCTAATTCTAGCATGATAAAGAAGATTCAAAGAGAGTGAGATGCCAGCTCCTTTCATTCAGTCAGTAGCTTCAAACATTTCTGGTATATGAATAACATGATGTTTTTCAATGGCAAAAATCAATGAATATTGTAAATGCACAAACAGTAATATCTCCACATTGCAAGGTGCAATTCTGAAATTTTTTGCTTTTTCCTGCTAATCCTAGCATGATAAAGAAGATTCAAAGAGAGTGAGATGCCAGCTCCTTTCATTCAGTCAGTAGCTTCAAACATTTCTGGTATATGAAAAACATGTTTTTCAATGGCAAAAATCAATGAATATTGTAAATGCACAAACAGTAATATCTCCACATTGCAAGGTGCAATTCTGAAATTTTTTGCTTTTTCCTGCTAATCCTAGCATGATAAAGAAGATTCAAAGAGAGTGAGATGCCAGCTCCTTTCATTCAGTCAGTAGCTTCAAACATTTCTGGACGTTTTTCAATGGCAAAAATCAATGAATATTGTAAATGCACAAACAGTAATATCTCCACATTGCAAGGTGCAATTCTGAAATTTTTTGCTTTTTCCTGTTAATCCTAGCATGATAAAGAAGATTCAAAGAGAGTGAGATGCCAGCTCCTTTCATTCAGGCAGTAGCTTCAAACATTTCTGGTATATGAAAAACATGTTTTTCAATGGCAAAAATCAATGAATATTGTAAATGCACAAACAGTAATATCTCCACATTGCAAGGTGCAATTCTGAAATTTTTTGCTTTTTCCTGCTAATCCTAGCATGATAAAGAAGATTCAAAGAGAGTGAGATGCCAGCTCCTTTCATTCAGTCAGTAGCTTCAAACATTTCTGGACGTTTTTCAATGGCAAAAATCAATGAATATTGTAAATGCACAAACAGTAATATCTCCACATTGCAAGGTGCAATTCTGAAATTTTTTGCTTTTTCCTGTTAATCCTAGCATGATAAAGAAGATTCAAAGAGAGTGAGATGCCAGCTCCTTTCATTCAGTCAGTAGCTTCAAACATTTCTGGTATATGAAAAACATGTTTTTCAATGGCAAAAATCAATGAATATTGTAAATGCACAAACAGTAATATCTCCATATTGCAAGGTGCAATTCTGAAATTTTTTGCTTTTTCCTGCTAATCCTAGCATGATAAAGAAGATTCAAAGAGAGTGAGATGCCAGCTCCTTTCATTCAGTCAGTAGCTTCAAACATTTCTGGTATATGAATAACATGTTTTTCAATGGCAAAAATCAATGAATATTGTAAATGCACAAACAGTAATATCTCCACATTGCAAGGTGCAATTCTGAAATTTTTTGCTTTTTCCTGTTAATCCTAGCATGATAAAGAAGATTCAAAGAGAGTGAGATGCCAGCTCCTTTCATTCAGTCAGTAGCTTCAGACATTTCTGGTATATGAAAAACATGTTTTTCAATGGCAAAAATCTATGAATATTGTAAATGCACAAACAGTAATATCTCCACATTGCAAGGTGCAATTCTGAAATTTTTTGCTTTTTCCTGCTAATCCTAGCATGATAAAGAAGATTCAAAGAGAGTGAGATGCCAGCTCCTTTCATTCAGTCAGTAGCTTCAAACATTTCTGGTATATGAAAAACATGTTTTTCAATGGCAAAAATCAATGAATATTGTAAATTCACAAACAGTAATATCTCCACATTGCAAGGTGCAATTCTGAAATTTTTTGCTTTTTCCTGTTAATCCTAGCATGATAAAGAAGATTCAAAGAGAGTGAGATGCCAGCTCCTTTCATTCAGTCAGTAGCTTCAAACATTTCTGGACGTTTTTCAATGGCAAAAATCAATGAATATTGTAAATGCACAAACAGTAATATCTCCACATTGCAAGGTGCAATTCTGAAATTTTTTGCTTTTTCCTGTTAATCCTAGCATGATAAAGAAGATTCAAAGAGAGTGAGATGCCAGCTCCTTTCATTCAGTCAGTAGCTTCAAACATTTCTGGTATATGAAAAACATGTTTTTCAATGGCAAAAATCAATGAATATTGTAAATTCACAAACAGTAATATCTCCACATTGCAAGGTGCAATTCTGAAATTTTTTGCTTTTTCCTGTTAATCCTAGCATGATAAAGAAGATTCAAAGAGAGTGAGATGCCAGCTCCTTTCATTCAGTCAGTAGCTTCAAACATTTCTGGACGTTTTTCAATGGCAAAAATCAATGAATATTGTAAATGCACAAACAGTAATATCTCCACATTGCAAGGTGCAATTCTGAAATTTTTTGCTTTTTCCTGCTAATCCTAGCATGATAAAGAAGATTCAAAGAGAGTGAGATGCCAGCTCCTTTCATTCAGTCAGTAGCTTCAAACATTTCTGGTATATGAATAACATGATGTTTTTCAATGGCAAAAATCAATGAATATTGTAAATGCACAAACAGTAATATCTCCACATTGCAAGGTGCAATTCTGAAATTTTTTGCTTTTTCCTGCTAATCCTAGCATGATAAAGAAGATTCAAAGAGAGTGAGATGCCAGCTCCTTTCATTCAGTCAGTAGCTTCAAACATTTCTGGTATATGAAAAACATGTTTTTCAATGGCAAAAATCAATGAATATTGTAAATGCACAAACAGTAATATCTCCATATTGCAAGGTGCAATTCTGAAATTTTTTGCTTTTTCCTGCTAATCCTAGCATGATAAAGAAGATTCAAAGAGAGTGAGATGCCAGCTCCTTTCATTCAGTCAGTAGCTTCAAACATTTCTGGACGTTTTTCAATGGCAAAAATCAATGAATATTGTAAATGCACAAACAGTAATATCTCCACATTGCAAGGTGCAATTCTGAAATTTTTTGCTTTTTCCTGTTAATCCTAGCATGATAAAGAAGATTCAAAGAGAGTGAGATGCCAGCTCCTTTCATTCAGGCAGTAGCTTCAAACATTTCTGGTATATGAAAAACATGTTTTTCAATGGCAAAAATCAATGAATATTGTAAATGCACAAACAGTAATATCTCCACATTGCAAGGTGCAATTCTGAAATTTTTTGCTTTTTCCTGCTAATCCTAGCATGATAAAGAAGATTCAAAGAGAGTGAGATGCCAGCTCCTTTCATTCAGTCAGTAGCTTCAAACATTTCTGGACGTTTTTCAATGGCAAAAATCAATGAATATTGTAAATGCACAAACAGTAATATCTCCACATTGCAAGGTGCAATTCTGAAATTTTTTGCTTTTTCCTGTTAATCCTAGCATGATAAAGAAGATTCAAAGAGAGTGAGATGCCAGCTCCTTTCATTCAGTCAGTAGCTTCAAACATTTCTGGTATATGAAAAACATGTTTTTCAATGGCAAAAATCAATGAATATTGTAAATGCACAAACAGTAATATCTCCATATTGCAAGGTGCAATTCTGAAATTTTTTGCTTTTTCCTGCTAATCCTAGCATGATAAAGAAGATTCAAAGAGAGTGAGATGCCAGCTCCTTTCATTCAGTCAGTAGCTTCAAACATTTCTGGTATATGAATAACATGTTTTTCAATGGCAAAAATCAATGAATATTGTAAATGCACAAACAGTAATATCTCCACATTGCAAGGTGCAATTCTGAAATTTTTTGCTTTTTCCTGTTAATCCTAGCATGATAAAGAAGATTCAAAGAGAGTGAGATGCCAGCTCCTTTCATTCAGTCAGTAGCTTCAGACATTTCTGGTATATGAAAAACATGTTTTTCAATGGCAAAAATCTATGAATATTGTAAATGCACAAACAGTAATATCTCCACATTGCAAGGTGCAATTCTGAAATTTTTTGCTTTTTCCTGCTAATCCTAGCATGATAAAGAAGATTCAAAGAGAGTGAGATGCCAGCTCCTTTCATTCAGTCAGTAGCTTCAAACATTTCTGGTATATGAAAAACATGTTTTTCAATGGCAAAAATCAATGAATATTGTAAATGCACAAACCGTAATATCTCCACATTGCAAGGTGCAATTCTGAAATTTTTTGCTTTTTCCTGCTAATCCTAGCATGATAAAGAAGATTCAAAGAGAGTGAGATGCCAGCTCCTTTCATTCAGTCAGTAGCTTCAAACATTTCTGGTATATGAAAAACATGTTTTTCAATGGCAAAAATCAATGAATATTGTAAATGCACAAACAGTAATATCTCCACATTGCAAGGTGCAATTCTGAAATTTTTTGCTTTTTCCTGCTAATCCTAGCATGATAAAGAAGATTCAAAGAGAGTGAGATGCCAGCTCCTTTCATTCAGTCAGTAGCTTCAAACATTTCTGGTATATGAAAAACATGTTTTTCAATGGCAAAAATCAATGAATATTGTAAATGCACAAACAGTAATATCTCCACATTGCAAGGTGCAATTCTGAAATTTTTTGCTTTTTCCTGCTAATCCTAGCATGATAAAGAAGATTCAAAGAGAGTGAGATGCCAGCTCCTTTCATTCAGTCAGTAGCTTCAAACATTTCTGGACGTTTTTCAATGGCAAAAATCAATGAATATTGTAAATGCACAAACAGTAATATCTCCACATTGCAAGGTGCAATTCTGAAATTTTTTGCTTTTTCCTGTTAATCCTAGCATGATAAAGAAGATTCAAAGAGAGTGAGATGCCAAGCTCCTTTCATTCAGGCAGTAGCTTCAAACATTTCTGGTATATGAAAAACATGTTTTTCAATGGCAAAAATCAATGAATATTGTAAATGCACAAACAGTAATATCTCCACATTGCAAGGTGCAATTCTGAAATTTTTTGCTTTTTCCTGCTAATCCAAGCATGATAAAGAAGATTCAAAGAGAGTGAGATGCCAGCTCCTTTCATTCAGTCAGTAGCTTCAAACATTTCTGGACGTTTTTCAATGGCAAAAATCAATGAATATTGTAAATGCACAAACAGTAATATCTCCACATTGCAAGGTGCAATTCTGAAATTTTTTGCTTTTTCCTGTTAATGCTAGCATGATAAAGAAGATTCAAAGAGAGTGAGATGCCAGCTCCTTTCATTCAGTCAGTAGCTTCAAACATTTCTGGTATATGAAAAACATGTTTTTCAATGGCAAAAATCAATGAATATTGTAAATGCACAAACAGTAATATCTCCACATTGCAAGGTGCAATTCTGAAATTTTTTGCTTTTTACTGCTAATCCTAGCATGATAAAGAAGATTCAAAGAGAGTGAGATGCCAGCTCCTTTCATTCAGTCAGTAGCTTCAAACATTTCTGGTATATGAAAAACATGTTTTTCAATGGCAAAAATCAATGAATATTGTAAATTCACAAACAGTAATATCTCCACATTGCAAGGTGCAATTCTGAAATTTTTTGCTTTTTCCTGTTAATCCTAGCATGATAAAGAAGATTCAAAGAGAGTGAGATGCCAGCTCCTTTCATTCAGTCAGTAGCTTCAAACATTTCTGGTATATGAAAAACATGTTTTTCAATGGCAAAAATCAATGAATATTGTAAATGCACAAACAGTAATATCTCCACATTGCAAGGTGCAATTCTGAAATTTTTTGCTTTTTACTGCTAATCCTAGCATGATAAAGAAGATTCAAAGAGAGTGAGATGCCAGCTCCTTTCATTCAGTCAGTAGCTTCAAACATTTCTGGTATATGAAAAACATGTTTTTCAATGGCAAAAATCAATGAATATTGTAAATGCACAAACAGTAATATCTCCACATTGCAAGGTGCAATTCTGAAATTTTTTGCTTTTTCCTGCTAATCCTAGCATGATAAAGAAGATTCAAAGAGAGTGAGATGCCAGCTCCTTTCATTCAGTCAGTAGCTTCAAACATTTCTGGTATATGAATAACATGATGTTTTTCAATGGCAAAAATCAATGAATATTGTAAATGCACAAACAGTAATATCTCCACATTGCAAGGTGCAATTCTGAAATTTTTTGCTTTTTCCTGCTAATCCTAGCATGATAAAGAAGATTCAAAGAGAGTGAGATGCCAGCTCCTTTCATTCAGTTAGTAGCTTCAAACATTTCTGGTATATGAAAAACATGTTTTTCAATGGCAAAAATCAATGAATATTGTAAATGCACAAACAGTAATATCTCCATATTGCAAGGTGCAATTCTGAAATTTTTTGCTTTTTCCTGCTAATCCTAGCATGATAAAGAAGATTCAAAGAGAGTGAGATGCCAGCTCCTTTCATTCAGTCAGTAGCTTCAAACATTTCTGGACGTTTTTCAATGGCAAAAATCAATGAATATTGTAAATGCACAAACAGTAATATCTCCACATTGCAAGGTGCAATTCTGAAATTTTTTGCTTTTTCCTGTTAATCCTAGCATGATAAAGAAGATTCAAAGAGAGTGAGATGCCAGCTCCTTTCATTCAGGCAGTAGCTTCAAACATTTCTGGTATATGAAAAACATGTTTTTCAATGGCAAAAATCAATGAATATTGTAAATGCACAAACAGTAATATCTCCACATTGCAAGGTGCAATTCTGAAATTTTTTGCTTTTTCCTGCTAATCCTAGCATGATAAAGAAGATTCAAAGAGAGTGAGATGCCAGCTCCTTTCATTCAGTCAGTAGCTTCAAACATTTCTGGACGTTTTTCAATGGCAAAAATCAATGAATATTGTAAATGCACAAACAGTAATATCTCCACATTGCAAGGTGCAATTCTGAAATTTTTTGCTTTTTCCTGTTAATCCTAGCATGATAAAGAAGATTCAAAGAGAGTGAGATGCCAGCTCCTTTCATTCAGTCAGTAGCTTCAAACATTTCTGGTATATGAAAAACATGTTTTTCAATGGCAAAAATCAATGAATATTGTAAATGCACAAACAGTAATATCTCCATATTGCAAGGTGCAATTCTGAAATTTTTTGCTTTTTCCTGCTAATCCTAGCATGATAAAGAAGATTGAAAGAGAGTGAGATGCCAGCTCCTTTCATTCAGTCAGTAGCTTCAAACATTTCTGGTATATGAATAACATGTTTTTCAATGGCAAAAATCAATGAATATTGTAAATGCACAAACAGTAATATCTCCACATTGCAAGGTGCAATTCTGAAATTTTTTGCTTTTTCCTGTTAATCCTAGCATGATAAAGAAGATTCAAAGAGAGTGAGATGCCAGCTCCTTTCATTCAGTCAGTAGCTTCAGACATTTCTGGTATATGAAAAACATGTTTTTCAATGGCAAAAATCTATGAATATTGTAAATGCACAAACAGTAATATCTCCACATTGCAAGGTGCAATTCTGAAATTTTTTGCTTTTTCCTGCTAATCCTAGCATGATAAAGAAGATTCAAAGAGAGTGAGATGCCAGCTCCTTTCATTCAGTCAGTAGCTTCAAACATTTCTGGTATATGAAAAACATGTTTTTCAATGGCAAAAATCAATGAATATTGTAAATGCACAAACCGTAATATCTCCACATTGCAAGGTGCAATTCTGAAATTTTTTGCTTTTTCCTGCTAATCCTAGCATGATAAAGAAGATTCAAAGAGAGTGAGATGCCAGCTCCTTTCATTCAGTCAGTAGCTTCAAACATTTCTGGTATATGAAAAACATGTTTTTCAATGGCAAAAATCAATGAATATTGTAAATGCACAAACAGTAATATCTCCACATTGCAAGGTGCAATTCTGAAATTTTTTGCTTTTTCCTGCTAATCCTAGCATGATAAAGAAGATTCAAAGAGAGTGAGATGCCAGCTCCTTTCATTCAGTCAGTAGCTTCAAACATTTCTGGTATATGAAAAACATGTTTTTCAATGGCAAAAATCAATGAATATTGTAAATGCACAAACAGTAATATCTCCACATTGCAAGGTGCAATTCTGAAATTTTTTGCTTTTTCCTGCTAATCCTAGCATGATAAAGAAGATTCAAAGAGAGTGAGATGCCAGCTCCTTTCATTCAGTCAGTAGCTTCAAACATTTCTGGACATTTTTCAATGGCAAAAATCAATGAATATTGTAAATGCACAAACAGTAATATCTCCACATTGCAAGGTGCAATTCTGAAATTTTTTGCTTTTTCCTGTTAATCCTAGCATGATAAAGAAGATTCAAAGAGAGTGAGATGCCAAGCTCCTTTCATTCAGGCAGTAGCTTCAAACATTTCTGGTATATGAAAAACATGTTTTTCAATGGCAAAAATCAATGAATATTGTAAATGCACAAACAGTAATATCTCCACATTGCAAGGTGCAATTCTGAAATTTTTTGCTTTTTCCTGCTAATCCAAGCATGATAAAGAAGATTCAAAGAGAGTGAGATGCCAGCTCCTTTCATTCAGTCAGTAGCTTCAAACATTTCTGGTATATGAATAACATGTTTTTCAATGGCAAAAATCAATGAATATTGTAAATGCACAAACAGTAATATCTCCACATTGCAAGGTGCAATTCTGAAATTTTTTGCTTTTTCCTGTTAATCCTAGCATGATAAAGAAGATTCAAAGAGAGTGAGATGCCAGCTCCTTTCATTCAGTCAGTAGCTTCAGACATTTCTGGTATATGAAAAACATGTTTTTCAATGGCAAAAATCTATGAATATTGTAAATGCACAAACAGTAATATCTCCACATTGCAAGGTGCAATTCTGAAATTTTTTGCTTTTTCCTGCTAATCCTAGCATGATAAAGAAGATTCAAAGAGAGTGAGATGCCAGCTCCTTTCATTCAGTCAGTAGCTTCAAACATTTCTGGTATATGAAAAACATGTTTTTCAATGGCAAAAATCAATGAATATTGTAAATTCACAAACAGTAATATCTCCACATTGCAAGGTGCAATTCTGAAATTTTTTGCTTTTTCCTGTTAATCCTAGCATGATAAAGAAGATTCAAAGAGAGTGAGATGCCAGCTCCTTTCATTCAGTCAGTAGCTTCAAACATTTCTGGACGTTTTTCAATGGCAAAAATCAATGAATATTGTAAATGCATAAACAGTAATATCTCCACATTGCAAGGTGCAATTCTGAAATTTTTTGCTTTTTCCTGTTAATCCTAGCATGATAAAGAAGATTCAAAGAGAGTGAGATGCCAGCTCCTTTCATTCAGTCAGTAGCTTCAAACATTTCTGGTATATGAAAAACATGTTTTTCAATGGCAAAAATCAATGAATATTGTAAATTCACAAACAGTAATATCTCCACATTGCAAGGTGCAATTCTGAAATTTTTTGCTTTTTCCTGTTAATCCTAGCATGATAAAGAAGATTCAAAGAGAGTGAGATGCCAGCTCCTTTCATTCAGTCAGTAGCTTCAAACATTTCTGGACGTTTTTCAATGGCAAAAATCAATGAATATTGTAAATGCACAAACAGTAATATCTCCACATTGCAAGGTGCAATTCTGAAATTTTTTGCTTTTTCCTGTTAATCCTAGCATGATAAAGAAGATTCAAAGAGAGTGAGATGCCAGCTCCTTTCATTCAGTCAGTAGCTTCAAACATTTCTGGTATATGAAAAACATGTTTTTCAATGGCAAAAATCAATGAATATTGTAAATGCACAAACAGTAATATCTCCACATTGCAAGGTGCAATTCTGAAATTTTTTGCTTTTTACTGCTAATCCTAGCATGATAAAGAAGATTCAAAGAGAGTGAGATGCCAGCTCCTTTCATTCAGTCAGTAGCTTCAAACATTTCTGGTATATGAAAAACATGTTTTTCAATGGCAAAAATCAATGAATATTGTAAATGCACAAACAGTAATATCTCCACATTGCAAGGTGCAATTCTGAAATTTTTTGCTTTTTCCTGCTAATCCTAGCATGATAAAGAAGATTCAAAGAGAGTGAGATGCCAGCTCCTTTCATTCAGTCAGTAGCTTCAAACATTTCTGGAATATGAATAACATGATGTTTTTCAATGGCAAAAATCAATGAATATTGTAAATGCACAAACAGTAATATCTCCACATTGCAAGGTGCAATTCTGAAATTTTTTGCTTTTTCCTGTTAATCCTAGCATGATAAAGAAGATTCAAAGAGAGTGAGATGCCAGCTCCTTTCATTCAGTCAGTAGCTTCAGACATTTCTGGTATATGAAAAACATGTTTTTCAATGGCAAAAATCTATGAATATTGTAAATGCACAAACAGTAATATCTCCACATTGCAAGGTGCAATTCTGAAATTTTTTGCTTTTTCCTGCTAATCCTAGCATGATAAAGAAGATTCAAAGAGAGTGAGATGCCAGCTCCTTTCATTCAGTCAGTAGCTTCAAACATTTCTGGTATATGAAAAACATGTTTTTCAATGGCAAAAATCAATGAATATTGTAAATGCACAAACCGTAATATCTCCACATTGCAAGGTGCAATTCTGAAATTTTTTGCTTTTTCCTGCTAATCCTAGCATGATAAAGAAGATTCAAAGAGAGTGAGATGCCAGCTCCTTTCATTCAGTCAGTAGCTTCAAACATTTCTGGTATATGAAAAACATGTTTTTCAATGGCAAAAATCAATGAATATTGTAAATGCACAAACAGTAATATCTCCACATTGCAAGGTGCAATTCTGAAATTTTTTGCTTTTTCCTGCTAATCCTAGCATGATAAAGAAGATTCAAAGAGAGTGAGATGCCAGCTCCTTTCATTCAGTCAGTAGCTTCAAACATTTCTGGTATATGAAAAACATGTTTTTCAATGGCAAAAATCAATGAATATTGTAAATGCACAAACAGTAATATCTCCACATTGCAAGGTGCAATTCTGAAATTTTTTGCTTTTTCCTGCTAATCCTAGCATGATAAAGAAGATTCAAAGAGAGTGAGATGCCAGCTCCTTTCATTCAGTCAGTAGCTTCAAACATTTCTGGACGTTTTTCAATGGCAAAAATCAATGAATATTGTAAATGCACAAACAGTAATATCTCCACATTGCAAGGTGCAATTCTGAAATTTTTTGCTTTTTCCTGTTAATCCTAGCATGATAAAGAAGATTCAAAGAGAGTGAGATGCCAAGCTCCTTTCATTCAGGCAGTAGCTTCAAACATTTCTGGTATATGAAAAACATGTTTTTCAATGGCAAAAATCAATGAATATTGTAAATGCACAAACAGTAATATCTCCACATTGCAAGGTGCAATTCTGAAATTTTTTGCTTTTTCCTGCTAATCCAAGCATGATAAAGAAGATTCAAAGAGAGTGAGATGCCAGCTCCTTTCATTCAGTCAGTAGCTTCAAACATTTCTGGACGTTTTTCAATGGCAAAAATCAATGAATATTGTAAATGCACAAACAGTAATATCTCCACATTGCAAGGTGCAATTCTGAAATTTTTTGCTTTTTCCTGTTAATGCTAGCATGATAAAGAAGATTCAAAGAGAGTGAGATGCCAGCTCCTTTCATTCAGTCAGTAGCTTCAAACATTTCTGGTATATGAAAAACATGTTTTTCAATGGCAAAAATCAATGAATATTGTAAATGCACAAACAGTAATATCTCCACATTGCAAGGTGCAATTCTGAAATTTTTTGCTTTTTACTGCTAATCCTAGCATGATAAAGAAGATTCAAAGAGAGTGAGATGCCAGCTCCTTTCATTCAGTCAGTAGCTTCAAACATTTCTGGTATATGAAAAACATGTTTTTCAATGGCAAAAATCAATGAATATTGTAAATTCACAAACAGTAATATCTCCACATTGCAAGGTGCAATTCTGAAATTTTTTGCTTTTTCCTGTTAATCCTAGCATGATAAAGAAGATTCAAAGAGAGTGAGATGCCAGCTCCTTTCATTCAGTCAGTAGCTTCAAACATTTCTGGACGTTTTTCAATGGCAAAAATCAATGAATATTGTAAATGCACAAACAGTAATATCTCCACATTGCAAGGTGCAATTCTGAAATTTTTTGCTTTTTCCTGTTAATCCTAGCATGATAAAGAAGATTCAAAGAGAGTGAGATGCCAGCTCCTTTCATTCAGTCAGTAGCTTCAAACATTTCTGGTATATGAAAAACATGTTTTTCAATGGCAAAAATCAATGAATATTGTAAATGCACAAACAGTAATATCTCCACATTGCAAGGTGCAATTCTGAAATTTTTTGCTTTTTACTGCTAATCCTAGCATGATAAAGAAGATTCAAAGAGAGTGAGATGCCAGCTCCTTTCATTCAGTCAGTAGCTTCAAACATTTCTGGTATATGAAAAACATGTTTTTCAATGGCAAAAATCAATGAATATTGTAAATGCACAAACAGTAATATCTCCACATTGCAAGGTGCAATTCTGAAATTTTTTGCTTTTTCCTGCTAATCCTAGCATGATAAAGAAGATTCAAAGAGAGTGAGATGCCAGCTCCTTTCATTCAGTCAGTAGCTTCAAACATTTCTGGTATATGAATAACATGATGTTTTTCAATGGCAAAAATCAATGAATATTGTAAATGCACAAACAGTAATATCTCCACATTGCAAGGTGCAATTCTGAAATTTTTTGCTTTTTCCTGCTAATCCTAGCATGATAAAGAAGATTCAAAGAGAGTGAGATGCCAGCTCCTTTCATTCAGTCAGTAGCTTCAAACATTTCTGGTATATGAAAAACATGTTTTTCAATGGCAAAAATCAATGAATATTGTAAATGCACAAACAGTAATATCTCCATATTGCAAGGTGCAATTCTGAAATTTTTTGCTTTTTCCTGCTAATCCTAGCATGATAAAGAAGATTCAAAGAGAGTGAGATGCCAGCTCCTTTCATTCAGTCAGTAGCTTCAAACATTTCTGGACGTTTTTCAATGGCAAAAATCAATGAATATTGTAAATGCACAAACAGTAATATCTCCACATTGCAAGGTGCAATTCTGAAATTTTTTGCTTTTTCCTGTTAATCCTAGCATGATAAAGAAGATTCAAAGAGAGTGAGATGCCAGCTCCTTTCATTCAGGCAGTAGCTTCAAACATTTCTGGTATATGAAAAACATGTTTTTCAATGGCAAAAATCAATGAATATTGTAAATGCACAAACAGTAATATCTCCACATTGCAAGGTGCAATTCTGAAATTTTTTGCTTTTTCCTGCTAATCCTAGCATGATAAAGAAGATTCAAAGAGAGTGAGATGCCAGCTCCTTTCATTCAGTCAGTAGCTTCAAACATTTCTGGACGTTTTTCAATGGCAAAAATCAATGAATATTGTAAATGCACAAACAGTAATATCTCCACATTGCAAGGTGCAATTCTGAAATTTTTTGCTTTTTCCTGTTAATCCTAGCATGATAAAGAAGATTCAAAGAGAGTGAGATGCCAGCTCCTTTCATTCAGTCAGTAGCTTCAAACATTTCTGGTATATGAAAAACATGTTTTTCAATGGCAAAAATCAATGAATATTGTAAATGCACAAACAGTAATATCTCCATATTGCAAGGTGCAATTCTGAAATTTTTTGCTTTTTCCTGCTAATCCTAGCATGATAAAGAAGATTCAAAGAGAGTGAGATGCCAGCTCCTTTCATTCAGTCAGTAGCTTCAAACATTTCTGGTATATGAATAACATGTTTTTCAATGGCAAAAATCAATGAATATTGTAAATGCACAAACAGTAATATCTCCACATTGCAAGGTGCAATTCTGAAATTTTTTGCTTTTTCCTGTTAATCCTAGCATGATAAAGAAGATTCAAAGAGAGTGAGATGCCAGCTCCTTTCATTCAGTCAGTAGCTTCAGACATTTCTGGTATATGAAAAACATGTTTTTCAATGGCAAAAATCTATGAATATTGTAAATGCACAAACAGTAATATCTCCACATTGCAAGGTGCAATTCTGAAATTTTTTGCTTTTTCCTGCTAATCCTAGCATGATAAAGAAGATTCAAAGAGAGTGAGATGCCAGCTCCTTTCATTCAGTCAGTAGCTTCAAACATTTCTGGTATATGAAAAACATGTTTTTCAATGGCAAAAATCAATGAATATTGTAAATGCACAAACCGTAATATCTCCACATTGCAAGGTGCAATTCTGAAATTTTTTGCTTTTTCCTGCTAATCCTAGCATGATAAAGAAGATTCAAAGAGAGTGAGATGCCAGCTCCTTTCATTCAGTCAGTAGCTTCAAACATTTCTGGTATATGAAAAACATGTTTTTCAATGGCAAAAATCAATGAATATTGTAAATGCACAAACAGTAATATCTCCACATTGCAAGGTGCAATTCTGAAATTTTTTGCTTTTTCCTGCTAATCCTAGCATGATAAAGAAGATTCAAAGAGAGTGAGATGCCAGCTCCTTTCATTCAGTCAGTAGCTTCAAACATTTCTGGTATATGAAAAACATGTTTTTCAATGGCAAAAATCAATGAATATTGTAAATGCACAAACAGTAATATCTCCACATTGCAAGGTGCAATTCTGAAATTTTTTGCTTTTTCCTGTTAATCCTAGCATGATAAAGAAGATTCAAAGAGAGTGAGATGCCAAGCTCCTTTCATTCAGGCAGTAGCTTCAAACATTTCTGGTATATGAAAAACATGTTTTTCAATGGCAAAAATCAATGAATATTGTAAATGCACAAACAGTAATATCTCCACATTGCAAGGTGCAATTCTGAAATTTTTTGCTTTTTCCTGCTAATCCTAGCATGATAAAGAAGATTCAAAGAGAGTGAGATGCCAGCTCCTTTCATTCAGTCAGTAGCTTCAAACATTTCTGGACGTTTTTCAATGGCAAAAATCAATGAATATTGTAAATGCACAAACAGTAATATCTCCACATTGCAAGGTGCAATTCTGAAATTTTTTGCTTTTTCCTGTTAATCCTAGCATGATAAAGAAGATTCAAAGAGAGTGAGATGCCAGCTCCTTTCATTCAGTCAGTAGCTTCAAACATTTCTGGTATATGAAAAACATGTTTTTCAATGGCAAAAATCAATGAATATTGTAAATGCACAAACAGTAATATCTCCATATTGCAAGGTGCAATTCTGAAATTTTTTGCTTTTTCCTGCTAATCCTAGCATGATAAAGAAGATTCAAAGAGAGTGAGATGCCAGCTCCTTTCATTCAGTCAGTAGCTTCAAACATTTCTGGTATATGAATAACATGTTTTTCAATGGCAAAAATCAATGAATATTGTAAATGCACAAACAGTAATATCTCCACATTGCAAGGTGCAATTCTGAAATTTTTTGCTTTTTCCTGTTAATCCTAGCATGATAAAGAAGATTCAAAGAGAGTGAGATGCCAGCTCCTTTCATTCAGTCAGTAGCTTCAGACATTTCTGGTATATGAAAAACATGTTTTTCAATGGCAAAAATCTATGAATATTGTAAATGCACAAACAGTAATATCTCCACATTGCAAGGTGCAATTCTGAAATTTTTTGCTTTTTCCTGCTAATCCTAGCATGATAAAGAAGATTCAAAGAGAGTGAGATGCCAGCTCCTTTCATTCAGTCAGTAGCTTCAAACATTTCTGGTATATGAAAAACATGTTTTTCAATGGCAAAAATCAATGAATATTGTAAATGCACAAACCGTAATATCTCCACATTGCAAGGTGCAATTCTGAAATTTTTTGCTTTTTCCTGCTAATCCTAGCATGATAAAGAAGATTCAAAGAGAGTGAGATGCCAGCTCCTTTCATTCAGTCAGTAGCTTCAAACATTTCTGGTATATGAAAAACATGTTTTTCAATGGCAAAAATCAATGAATATTGTAAATGCACAAACAGTAATATCTCCACATTGCAAGGTGCAATTCTGAAATTTTTTGCTTTTTCCTGCTAATCCTAGCATGATAAAGAAGATTCAAAGAGAGTGAGATGCCAGCTCCTTTCATTCAGTCAGTAGCTTCAAACATTTCTGGTATATGAAAAACATGTTTTTCAATGACAAAAATCAATGAATATTGTAAATGCACAAACAGTAATATCTCCACATTGCAAGGTGCAATTCTGAAATTTTTTGCTTTTTCCTGTTAATCCTAGCATGATAAAGAAGATTCAAAGAGAGTGAGATGCCAAGCTCCTTTCATTCAGGCAGTAGCTTCAAACATTTCTGGTATATGAAAAACATGTTTTTCAATGGCAAAAATCAATGAATATTGTAAATGCACAAACAGTAATATCTCCACATTGCAAGGTGCAATTCTGAAATTTTTTGCTTTTTCCTGCTAATCCAAGCATGATAAAGAAGATTCAAAGAGAGTGAGATGCCAGCTCCTTTCATTCAGTCAGTAGCTTCAAACATTTCTGGTATATGAATAACATGTTTTTCAATGGCAAAAATCAATGAATATTGTAAATGCACAAACAGTAATATCTCCACATTGCAAGGTGCAATTCTGAAATTTTTTGCTTTTTCCTGTTAATCCTAGCATGATAAAGAAGATTCAAAGAGAGTGAGATGCCAGCTCCTTTCATTCAGTCAGTAGCTTCAGACATTTCTGGTATATGAAAAACATGTTTTTCAATGGCAAAAATCTATGAATATTGTAAATGCACAAACAGTAATATCTCCACATTGCAAGGTGCAATTCTGAAATTTTTTGCTTTTTCCTGCTAATCCTAGCATGATAAAGAAGATTCAAAGAGAGTGAGATGCCAGCTCCTTTCATTCAGTCAGTAGCTTCAAACATTTCTGGACGTTTTTCAATGGCAAAAATCAATGAATATTGTAAATGCACAAACAGTAATATCTCCACATTGCAAGGTGCAATTCTGAAATTTTTTGCTTTTTCCTGTTAATCCTAGCATGATAAAGAAGATTCAAAGAGAGTGAGATGCCAGCTCCTTTCATTCAGGCAGTAGCTTCAAACATTTCTGGTATATGAAAAACATGTTTTTCAATGGCAAAAATCAATGAATATTGTAAATGCACAAACAGTAATATCTCCACATTGCAAGGTGCAATTCTGAAATTTTTTGCTTTTTCCTGCTAATCCTAGCATGATAAAGAAGATTCAAAGAGAGTGAGATGCCAGCTCCTTTCATTCAGTCAGTAGCTTCAAACATTTCTGGACATTTTTCAATGGCAAAAATCAATGAATATTGTAAATGCACAAACAGTAATATCTCCACATTGCAAGGTGCAATTCTGAAATTTTTTGCTTTTTCCTGTTAATCCTAGCATGATAAAGAAGATTCAAAGAGAGTGAGATGCCAGCTCCTTTCATTCAGTCAGTAGCTTCAAACATTTCTGGTATATGAAAAACATGTTTTTCAATGGCAAAAATCAATGAATATTGTAAATGCACAAACAGTAATATCTCCATATTGCAAGGTGCAATTCTGAAATTTTTTGCTTTTTCCTGCTAATCCTAGCATGATAAAGAAGATTCAAAGAGAGTGAGATGCCAGCTCCTTTCATTCAGTCAGTAGCTTCAAACATTTCTGGTATATGAATAACATGTTTTTCAATGGCAAAAATCAATGAATATTGTAAATGCACAAACAGTAATATCTCCACATTGCAAGGTGCAATTCTGAAATTTTTTGCTTTTTCCTGTTAATCCTAGCATGATAAAGAAGATTCAAAGAGAGTGAGATGCCAGCTCCTTTCATTCAGTCAGTAGCTTCAGACATTTCTGGTATATGAAAAACATGTTTTTCAATGGCAAAAATCTATGAATATTGTAAATGCACAAACAGTAATATCTCCACATTGCAAGGTGCAATTCTGAAATTTTTTGCTTTTTCCTGCTAATCCTAGCATGATAAAGAAGATTCAAAGAGAGTGAGATGCCAGCTCCTTTCATTCAGTCAGTAGCTTCAAACATTTCTGGTATATGAAAAACATGTTTTTCAATGGCAAAAATCAATGAATATTGTAAATGCACAAACAGTAATATCTCCACATTGCAAGGTGCAATTCTGAAATTTTTTGCTTTTTCCTGCTAATCCTAGCATGATAAAGAAGATTCAAAGAGAGTGAGATGCCAGCTCCTTTCATTCAGTCAGTAGCTTCAAACATTTCTGGTATATGAAAAACATGTTTTTCAATGGCAAAAATCAATGAATATTGTAAATGCACAAACAGTAATATCTCCACATTGCAAGGTGCAATTCTGAAATTTTTTGCTTTTTCCTGTTAATCCTAGCATGATAAAGAAGATTCAAAGAGAGTGAGATGCCAAGCTCCTTTCATTCAGGCAGTAGCTTCAAACATTTCTGGTATATGAAAAACATGTTTTTCAATGGCAAAAATCAATGAATATTGTAAATGCACAAACAGTAATATCTCCACATTGCAAGGTGCAATTCTGAAATTTTTTGCTTTTTCCTGCTAATCCAAGCATGATAAAGAAGATTCAAAGAGAGTGAGATGCCAGCTCCTTTCATTCAGTCAGTAGCTTCAAACATTTCTGGTATATGAATAACATGTTTTTCAATGGCAAAAATCAATGAATATTGTAAATGCACAAACAGTAATATCTCCACATTGCAAGGTGCAATTCTGAAATTTTTTGCTTTTTCCTGTTAATCCTAGCATGATAAAGAAGATTCAAAGAGAGTGAGATGCCAGCTCCTTTCATTCAGTCAGTAGCTTCAGACATTTCTGGTATATGAAAAACATGTTTTTCAATGGCAAAAATCTATGAATATTGTAAATGCACAAACAGTAATATCTCCACATTGCAAGGTGCAATTCTGAAATTTTTTGCTTTTTCCTGCTAATCCTAGCATGATAAAGAAGATTCAAAGAGAGTGAGATGCCAGCTCCTTTCATTCAGTCAGTAGCTTCAAACATTTCTGGTATATGAAAAACATGTTTTTCAATGGCAAAAATCAATGAATATTGTAAATTCACAAACAGTAATATCTCCACATTGCAAGGTGCAATTCTGAAATTTTTTGCTTTTTCCTGTTAATCCTAGCATGATAAAGAAGATTCAAAGAGAGTGAGATGCCAGCTCCTTTCATTCAGTCAGTAGCTTCAAACATTTCTGGACGTTTTTCAATGGCAAAAATCAATGAATATTGTAAATGCACAAACAGTAATATCTCCACATTGCAAGGTGCAATTCTGAAATTTTTTGCTTTTTCCTGTTAATCCTAGCATGATAAAGAAGATTCAAAGAGAGTGAGATGCCAGCTCCTTTCATTCAGTCAGTAGCTTCAAACATTTCTGGTATATGAAAAACATGTTTTTCAATGGCAAAAATCAATGAATATTGTAAATTCACAAACAGTAATATCTCCACATTGCAAGGTGCAATTCTGAAATTTTTTGCTTTTTCCTGTTAATCCTAGCATGATAAAGAAGATTCAAAGAGAGTGAGATGCCAGCTCCTTTCATTCAGTCAGTAGCTTCAAACATTTCTGGACGTTTTTCAATGGCAAAAATCAATGAATATTGTAAATGCACAAACAGTAATATCTCCACATTGCAAGGTGCAATTCTGAAATTTTTTGCTTTTTCCTGTTAATCCTAGCATGATAAAGAAGATTCAAAGAGAGTGAGATGCCAGCTCCTTTCATTCAGTCAGTAGCTTCAAACATTTCTGGTATATGAAAAACATGTTTTTCAATGGCAAAAATCAATGAATATTGTAAATGCACAAACAGTAATATCTCCACATTGCAAGGTGCAATTCTGAAATTTTTTGCTTTTTCCTGCTAATCCTAGCATGATAAAGAAGATTCAAAGAGAGTGAGATGCCAGCTCCTTTCATTCAGTCAGTAGCTTCAAACATTTCTGGTATATGAAAAACATGTTTTTCAATGGCAAAAATCAATGAATATTGTAAATGCACAAACAGTAATATCTCCACATTGCAAGGTGCAATTCTGAAATTTTTTGCTTTTTCCTGCTAATCCTAGCATGATAAAGAAGATTCAAAGAGAGTGAGATGCCAGCTCCTTTCATTCAGTCAGTAGCTTCAAACATTTCTGGTATATGAATAACATGATGTTTTTCAATGGCAAAAATCAATGAATATTGTAAATGCACAAACAGTAATATCTCCACATTGCAAGGTGCAATTCTGAAATTTTTTGCTTTTTCCTGCTAATCCTAGCATGATAAAGAAGATTCAAAGAGAGTGAGATGCCAGCTCCTTTCATTCAGTCAGTAGCTTCAAACATTTCTGGTATATGAAAAACATGTTTTTCAATGGCAAAAATCAATGAATATTGTAAATGCACAAACAGTAATATCTCCATATTGCAAGGTGCAATTCTGAAATTTTTTGCTTTTTCCTGCTAATCCTAGCATGATAAAGAAGATTCAAAGAGAGTGAGATGCCAGCTCCTTTCATTCAGTCAGTAGCTTCAAACATTTCTGGACGTTTTTCAATGGCAAAAATCAATGAAT
This sequence comes from Phyllobates terribilis, assembly GCF_046119375.1. Taxonomy (NCBI): domain Eukaryota; kingdom Metazoa; phylum Chordata; class Amphibia; order Anura; family Dendrobatidae; genus Phyllobates; species Phyllobates terribilis. The sequence goes on along the minus strand of NW_027363534.1, from coordinate 581,377 downwards.
ATTGTAAATGCACAAACAGTAATATCTCCACATTGCAAGGTGCAATTCTGAAATTTTTTGCTTTTTCCTGTTAATCCTAGCATGATAAAGAAGATTCAAAGAGAGTGAGATGCCAGCTCCTTTCATTCAGGCAGTAGCTTCAAACATTTCTGGTATATGAAAAACATGTTTTTCAATGGCAAAAATCAATGAATATTGTAAATGCACAAACAGTAATATCTCCACATTGCAAGGTGCAATTCTGAAATTTTTTGCTTTTTCCTGCTAATCCTAGCATGATAAAGAAGATTCAAAGAGAGTGAGATGCCAGCTCCTTTCATTCAGTCAGTAGCTTCAAACATTTCTGGACGTTTTTCAATGGCAAAAATCAATGAATATTGTAAATGCACAAACAGTAATATCTCCACATTGCAAGGTGCAATTCTGAAATTTTTTGCTTTTTCCTGTTAATCCTAGCATGATAAAGAAGATTCAAAGAGAGTGAGATGCCAGCTCCTTTCATTCAGTCAGTAGCTTCAAACATTTCTGGTATATGAAAAACATGTTTTTCAATGGCAAAAATCAATGAATATTGTAAATGCACAAACAGTAATATCTCCATATTGCAAGGTGCAATTCTGAAATTTTTTGCTTTTTCCTGCTAATCCTAGCATGATAAAGAAGATTCAAAGAGAGTGAGATGCCAGCTCCTTTCATTCAGTCAGTAGCTTCAAACATTTCTGGTATATGAATAACATGTTTTTCAATGGCAAAAATCAATGAATATTGTAAATGCACAAACAGTAATATCTCCACATTGCAAGGTGCAATTCTGAAATTTTTTGCTTTTTCCTGTTAATCCTAGCATGATAAAGAAGATTCAAAGAGAGTGAGATGCCAGCTCCTTTCATTCAGTCAGTAGCTTCAGACATTTCTGGTATATGAAAAACATGTTTTTCAATGGCAAAAATCTATGAATATTGTAAATGCACAAACAGTAATATCTCCACATTGCAAGGTGCAATTCTGAAATTTTTTGCTTTTTCCTGCTAATCCTAGCATGATAAAGAAGATTCAAAGAGAGTGAGATGCCAGCTCCTTTCATTCAGTCAGTAGCTTCAAACATTTCTGGTATATGAAAAACATGTTTTTCAATGGCAAAAATCAATGAATATTGTAAATGCACAAACCGTAATATCTCCACATTGCAAGGTGCAATTCTGAAATTTTTTGCTTTTTCCTGCTAATCCTAGCATGATAAAGAAGATTCAAAGAGAGTGAGATGCCAGCTCCTTTCATTCAGTCAGTAGCTTCAAACATTTCTGGTATATGAAAAACATGTTTTTCAATGGCAAAAATCAATGAATATTGTAAATGCACAAACAGTAATATCTCCACATTGCAAGGTGCAATTCTGAAATTTTTTGCTTTTTCCTGCTAATCCTAGCATGATAAAGAAGATTCAAAGAGAGTGAGATGCCAGCTCCTTTCATTCAGTCAGTAGCTTCAAACATTTCTGGTATATGAAAAACATGTTTTTCAATGGCAAAAATCAATGAATATTGTAAATGCACAAACAGTAATATCTCCACATTGCAAGGTGCAATTCTGAAATTTTTTGCTTTTTCCTGCTAATCCTAGCATGATAAAGAAGATTCAAAGAGAGTGAGATGCCAGCTCCTTTCATTCAGTCAGTAGCTTCAAACATTTCTGGACGTTTTTCAATGGCAAAAATCAATGAATATTGTAAATGCACAAACAGTAATATCTCCACATTGCAAGGTGCAATTCTGAAATTTTTTGCTTTTTCCTGTTAATCCTAGCATGATAAAGAAGATTCAAAGAGAGTGAGATGCCAAGCTCCTTTCATTCAGGCAGTAGCTTCAAACATTTCTGGTATATGAAAAACATGTTTTTCAATGGCAAAAATCAATGAATATTGTAAATGCACAAACAGTAATATCTCCACATTGCAAGGTGCAATTCTGAAATTTTTTGCTTTTTCCTGCTAATCCAAGCATGATAAAGAAGATTCAAAGAGAGTGAGATGCCAGCTCCTTTCATTCAGTCAGTAGCTTCAAACATTTCTGGACGTTTTTCAATGGCAAAAATCAATGAATATTGTAAATGCACAAACAGTAATATCTCCACATTGCAAGGTGCAATTCTGAAATTTTTTGCTTTTTCCTGTTAATGCTAGCATGATAAAGAAGATTCAAAGAGAGTGAGATGCCAGCTCCTTTCATTCAGTCAGTAGCTTCAAACATTTCTGGTATATGAAAAACATGTTTTTCAATGGCAAAAATCAATGAATATTGTAAATGCACAAACAGTAATATCTCCACATTGCAAGGTGCAATTCTGAAATTTTTTGCTTTTTCCTGCTAATCCTAGCATGATAAAGAAGATTCAAAGAGAGTGAGATGCCAGCTCCTTTCATTCAGTCAGTAGCTTCAAACATTTCTGGTATATGAAAAACATGTTTTTCAATGGCAAAAATCAATGAATATTGTAAATGCACAAACAGTAATATCTCCACATTGCAAGGTGCAATTCTGAAATTTTTTGCTTTTTCCTGCTAATCCTAGCATGATAAAGAAGATTCAAAGAGAGTGAGATGCCAGCTCCTTTCATTCAGTCAGTAGCTTCAAACATTTCTGGACGTTTTTCAATGGCAAAAATCAATGAATATTGTAAATGCACAAACAGTAATATCTCCACATTGCAAGGTGCAATTCTGAAATTTTTTGCTTTGTCCTGTTAATCCTAGCATGATAAAGAAGATTCAAAGAGAGTGAGATGCCATGCTCCTTTCATTCAGGCAGTAGCTTCAAACATTTCTGGTATATGAAAAACATGTTTTTCAATGGCAAAAATCAATGAATATTGTAAATGCACAAACAGTAATATCTCCACATTGCAAGGTGCAATTCTGAAATTTTTTGCTTTTTCCTGCTAATCCAAGCATGATAAAGAAGATTCAAAGAGAGTGAGATGCCAGCTCCTTTCTTTCAGTCAGTAGCTTCAAACATTTCTGGACGTTTTTCAATGGCAAAAATCAATGAATATTGTAAATGCACAAACAGTAATATCTCCACATTGCAAGGTGCAATTCTGAAATTTTTTGCTTTTTACTGCTAATCCTAGCATGATAAAGAAGATTCAAAGAGAGTGAGATGCCAGCTCCTTTCATTCAGTCAGTAGCTTCAAACATTTCTGGTATATGAAAAACATGTTTTTCAATGGCAAAAATCAATGAATATTGTAAATGCACAAACAGTAATATCTCCACATTGCAAGGTGCAATTCTGAAATTTTTTGCTTTTTCCTGCTAATCCTAGCATGATAAAGAAGATTCAAAGAGAGTGAGATGCCAGCTCCTTTCATTCAGTCAGTAGCTTCAAACATTTCTGGTATATGAAAAACATGTTTTTCAATGGCAAAAATCAATGAATGTTGTAAGTGCACAAACAGTAATATCTCCACATTGCAAGGTGCAATTCTGAAATTTTTTGCTTTTTCCTGTTAATGCTAGCATGATAAAGAAGATTCAAAGAGAGTGAGATGCCAGCTCCTTTCATTCAGTCAGTAGCTTCAAACATTTCTGGTATATGAAAAACATGTTTTTCAATGGCAAAAATCAATGAATATTGTAAATGCACAAACAGTAATATCTCCACATTGCAAGGTGCAATTCTGAAATTTTTTGCTTTTTCCTGCTAATCCTAGCATGATAAAGAAGATTCAAAGAGAGTGAGATGCCAGCTCCTTTCATTCAGTCAGTAGCTTCAAACATTTCTGGTATATGAAAAACATGTTTTTCAATGGCAAAAATCAATGAATATTGTAAATGCACAAACAGTAATATCTCCACATTGCAAGGTGCAATTCTGAAATTTTTTGCTTTTTCCTGCTAATCCTAGCATGATAAAGAAGATTCAAAGAGAGTGAGATGCCAGCTCCTTTCATTCAGTCAGTAGCTTCAAACATTTCTGGACGTTTTTCAATGGCAAAAATCAATGAATATTGTAAATGCACAAACAGTAATATCTCCACATTGCAAGGTGCAATTCTGAAATTTTTTGCTTTGTCCTGTTAATCCTAGCATGATAAAGAAGATTCAAAGAGAGTGAGATGCCATGCTCCTTTCATTCAGGCAGTAGCTTCAAACATTTCTGGTATATGAAAAACATGTTTTTCAATGGCAAAAATCAATGAATATTGTAAATGCACAAACAGTAATATCTCCACATTGCAAGGTGCAATTCTGAAATTTTTTGCTTTTTCCTGCTAATCCAAGCATGATAAAGAAGATTCAAAGAGAGTGAGATGCCAGCTCCTTTCTTTCAGTCAGTAGCTTCAAACATTTCTGGACGTTTTTCAATGGCAAAAATCAATGAATATTGTAAATGCACAAACAGTAATATCTCCACATTGCAAGGTGCAATTCTGAAATTTTTTGCTTTTTACTGCTAATCCTAGCATGATAAAGAAGATTCAAAGAGAGTGAGATGCCAGCTCCTTTCATTCAGTCAGTAGCTTCAAACATTTCTGGTATATGAAAAACATGTTTTTCAATGGCAAAAATCAATGAATATTGTAAATGCACAAACAGTAATATCTCCACATTGCAAGGTGCAATTCTGAAATTTTTTGCTTTTTCCTGCTAATCCTAGCATGATAAAGAAGATTCAAAGAGAGTGAGATGCCAGCTCCTTTCATTCAGTCAGTAGCTTCAAACATTTCTGGTATATGAAAAACATGTTTTTCAATGGCAAAAATCAATGAATGTTGTAAGTGCACAAACAGTAATATCTCCACATTGCAAGGTGCAATTCTGAAATTTTTTGCTTTTTCCTGCTAATCCTAGCATGATAAAGAAGATTCAAAGAGAGTGAGATGCCAGCTCCTTTCATTCAGTCAGTAGCTTCAAACATTTCTGGACGTTTTTCAATGGCAAAAATCAATGAATATTGTAAATGCACAAACAGTAATATCTCCACATTGCAAGGTGCAATTCTGAAATTTTTTGCTTTTTCCTGTTAATCCTAGCATGATAAAGAAGATTCAAAAAGAGTGAGATGCCAGCTCCTTTCATTCAGGCAGTAGCTTCAAACATTTCTGGTATATGAAAAACGTTTTTCAATGGCAAAAATCAATGAATATTGTAAATGCACAAACAGTAATATCTCCACATTGCAAGGTGCAATTCTGAAATTTTTTGCTATTTCCTGTTAATCCTAGCATGATAAAGAAGATTCAAAGAGAGTGAGATGCCAGCTCCTTTCATTCAGTCAGTAGCTTCAAACATTTCTGGTATATGAAAAACATGTTTTTCAATGGCAAAAATCAATGAATATTGTAAATGCACAAACAGTAATATCTCCATATTGCAAGGTGCAATTCTGAAATTTTTTGCTTTTTCCTGCTAATCCTAGCATGATAAAGAAGATTCAAAGAGAGTGAGATGCCAGCTCCTTTCATTCAGTCAGTAGCTTCAAACATTTCTGGTATATGAATAACATGTTTTTCAATGGCAAAAATCAATGAATATTGTAAATGCACAAACAGTAATATCTCCACATTGCAAGGTGCAATTCTGAAATTTTTTGCTTTTTCCTGTTAATCCTAGCATGATAAAGAAGAGTCAAAGAGAGTGAGATGCCAGCTCCTTTCATTCAGTCAGTAGCTTCAGACATTTCTGGTATATGAAAAACATGTTTTTCAATGGCAAAAATCTATGAATATTGTAAATGCACAAACAGTAATATCTCCACATTGCAAGGTGCAATTCTGAAATTTTTTGCTTTTTCCTGCTAATCCTAGCATGATAAAGAAGATTCAAAGAGAGTGAGATGCCAGCTCCTTTCATTCAGTCAGTAGCTTCAAACATTTCTGGTATATGAAAAACATGTTTTTCAATGGCAAAAATCAATGAATATTGTAAATGCACAAACCGTAATATCTCCACATTGCAAGGTGCAATTCTGAAATTTTTTGATTTTTCCTGCTAATCCTAGCATGATAAAGAAGATTCAAAGAGAGTGAGATGCCAGCTCCTTTCATTCAGTCAGTAGCTTCAAACATTTCTGGTATATGAAAAACATGTTTTTCAATGGCAAAAATCAATGAATATTGTAAATGCACAAACAGTAATATCTCCACATTGCAAGGTGCAATTCTGAAATTTTTTGCTTTTTCCTGCTAATCCTAGCATGATAAAGAAGATTCAAAGAGAGTGAGATGCCAGCTCCTTTCATTCAGTCAGTAGCTTCAAACATTTCTGGTATATGAAAAACATGTTTTTCAATGGCAAAAATCAATGAATATTGTAAATGCACAAACAGTAATATCTCCATATTGCAAGGTGCAATTCTGAAATTTTTTGCTTTTTCCTGCTAATCCTAGCATGATAAAGAAGATTCAAAGAGAGTGAGATGCCAGCTCCTTTCATTCAGTCAGTAGCTTCAAACATTTCTGGACGTTTTTCAATGGCAAAAATCAATGAATATTGTAAATGCACAAACAGTAATATCTCCACATTGCAAGGTGCAATTCTGAAATTTTTTGCTTTTTCCTGTTAATCCTAGCATGATAAAGAAGATTCAAAGAGAGTGAGATGCCAGCTCCTTTCATTCAGGCAGTAGCTTCAAACATTTCTGGTATATGAAAAACATGTTTTTCAATGGCAAAAATCAATGAATATTGTAAATGCACAAACAGTAATATCTCCACATTGCAAGGTGCAATTCTGAAATTTTTTGCTTTTTCCTGCTAATCCTAGCATGATAAAGAAGATTCAAAGAGAGTGAGATGCCAGCTCCTTTCATTCAGTCAGTAGCTTCAAACATTTCTGGACGTTTTTCAATGGCAAAAATCAATGAATATTGTAAATGCACAAACAGTAATATCTCCACATTGCAAGGTGCAATTCTGAAATTTTTTGCTTTTTCCTGTTAATCCTAGCATGATAAAGAAGATTCAAAGAGAGTGAGATGCCAGCTCCTTTCATTCAGTCAGTAGCTTCAAACATTTCTGGTATATGAAAAACATGTTTTTCAATGGCAAAAATCAATGAATATTGTAAATGCACAAACAGTAATATCTCCACATTGCAAGGTGCAATTCTGAAATTTTTTGCTTTTTCCTGCTAATCCTAGCATGATAAAGAAGATTCAAAGAGAGTGAGATGCCAGCTCCTTTCATTCAGTCAGTAGCTTCAAACATTTCTGGACGTTTTTCAATGGCAAAAATCAATGAATATTGTAAATGCACAAACAGTAATATCTCCACATTGCAAGGTGCAATTCTGAAATTTTTTGCTTTGTCCTGTTAATCCTAGCATGATAAAGAAGATTCAAAGAGAGTGAGATGCCATGCTCCTTTCATTCAGGCAGTAGCTTCAAACATTTCTGGTATATGAAAAACATGTTTTTCAATGGCAAAAATCAATGAATATTGTAAATGCACAAACAGTAATATCTCCACATTGCAAGGTGCAATTCTGAAATTTTTTGCTTTTTCCTGCTAATCCAAGCATGATAAAGAAGATTCAAAGAGAGTGAGATGCCAGCTCCTTTCTTTCAGTCAGTAGCTTCAAACATTTCTGGACGTTTTTCAATGGCAAAAATCAATGAATATTGTAAATGCACAAACAGTAATATCTCCACATTGCAAGGTGCAATTCTGAAATTTTTTGCTTTTTACTGCTAATCCTAGCATGATAAAGAAGATTCAAAGAGAGTGAGATGCCAGCTCCTTTCATTCAGTCAGTAGCTTCAAACATTTCTGGTATATGAAAAACATGTTTTTCAATGGCAAAAATCAATGAATATTGTAAATGCACAAACAGTAATATCTCCACATTGCAAGGTGCAATTCTGAAATTTTTTGCTTTTTCCTGCTAATCCTAGCATGATAAAGAAGATTCAAAGAGAGTGAGATGCCAGCTCCTTTCATTCAGTCAGTAGCTTCAAACATTTCTGGTATATGAAAAACATGTTTTTCAATGGCAAAAATCAATGAATATTGTAAATGCACAAACAGTAATATCTCCACATTGCAAGGTGCAATTCTGAAATTTTTTGCTTTTTCCTGCTAATCCTAGCATGATAAAGAAGATTCAAAGAGAGTGAGATGCCAGCTCCTTTCATTCAGTCAGTAGCTTCAAACATTTCTGGACGTTTTTCAATGGCAAAAATCAATGAATATTGTAAATGCACAAACAGTAATATCTCCACATTGCAAGGTGCAATTCTGAAATTTTTTGCTTTGTCCTGTTAATCCTAGCATGATAAAGAAGATTCAAAGAGAGTGAGATGCCATGCTCCTTTCATTCAGGCAGTAGCTTCAAACATTTCTGGTATATGAAAAACATGTTTTTCAATGGCAAAAATCAATGAATATTGTAAATGCACAAACAGTAATATCTCCACATTGCAAGGTGCAATTCTGAAATTTTTTGCTTTTTCCTGCTAATCCAAGCATGATAAAGAAGATTCAAAGAGAGTGAGATGCCAGCTCCTTTCTTTCAGTCAGTAGCTTCAAACATTTCTGGACGTTTTTCAATGGCAAAAATCAATGAATATTGTAAATGCACAAACAGTAATATCTCCACATTGCAAGGTGCAATTCTGAAATTTTTTGCTTTTTACTGCTAATCCTAGCATGATAAAGAAGATTCAAAGAGAGTGAGATGCCAGCTCCTTTCATTCAGTCAGTAGCTTCAAACATTTCTGGTATATGAAAAACATGTTTTTCAATGGCAAAAATCAATGAATATTGTAAATGCACAAACAGTAATATCTCCACATTGCAAGGTGCAATTCTGAAATTTTTTGCTTTTTCCTGCTAATCCTAGCATGATAAAGAAGATTCAAAGAGAGTGAGATGCCAGCTCCTTTCATTCAGTCAGTAGCTTCAAACATTTCTGGTATATGAAAAACATGTTTTTCAATGGCAAAAATCAATGAATGTTGTAAGTGCACAAACAGTAATATCTCCACATTGCAAGGTGCAATTCTGAAATTTTTTGCTTTTTCCTGCTAATCCTAGCATGATAAAGAAGATTCAAAGAGAGTGAGATGCCAGCTCCTTTCATTCAGTCAGTAGCTTCAAACATTTCTGGACGTTTTTCAATGGCAAAAATCAATGAATATTGTAAATGCACAAACAGTAATATCTCCACATTGCAAGGTGCAATTCTGAAATTTTTTGCTTTTTCCTGTTAATCCTAGCATGATAAAGAAGATTCAAAAAGAGTGAGATGCCAGCTCCTTTCATTCAGGCAGTAGCTTCAAACATTTCTGGTATATGAAAAACGTTTTTCAATGGCAAAAATCAATGAATATTGTAAATGCACAAACAGTAATATCTCCACATTGCAAGGTGCAATTCTGAAATTTTTTGCTTTTTCCTGCTAATCCTAGCATGATAAAGAAGATTCAAAGAGAGTGAGATGCCAGCTCCTTTCATTCAGTCAGTAGCTTCAAACATTTCTGGACGTTTTTCAATGGCAAAAATCAATGAATATTGTAAATGCACAAACAGTAATATCTCCACATTGCAAGGTGCAATTCTGAAATTTTTTGCTATTTCCTGTTAATCCTAGCATGATAAAGAAGATTCAAAGAGAGTGAGATGCCAGATCCTTTCATTCAGTCAGTAGCTTCAAACATTTCTGGTATATGAAAAACATGTTTTTCAATGGCAAAAATCAATGAATATTGTAAATGCACAAACAGTAATATCTCCATATTGCAAGGTGCAATTCTGAAATTTTTTGCTTTTTCCTGCTAATCCTAGCATGATAAAGAAGATTCAAAGAGAGTGAGATGCCAGCTCCTTTCATTCAGTCAGTAGCTTCAAACATTTCTGGTATATGAATAACATGTTTTTCAATGGCAAAAATCAATGAATATTGTAAATGCACAAACAGTAATATCTCCACATTGCAAGGTGCAATTCTGAAATTTTTTGCTTTTTCCTGTTAATCCTAGCATGATAAAGAAGAGTCAAAGAGAGTGAGATGCCAGCTCCTTTCATTCAGTCAGTAGCTTCAGACATTTCTGGTATATGAAAAACATGTTTTTCAATGGCAAAAATCTATGAATATTGTAAATGCACAAACAGTAATATCTCCACATTGCAAGGTGCAATTCTGAAATTTTTTGCTTTTTCCTGCTAATCCTAGCATGATAAAGAAGATTCAAAGAGAGTGAGATGCCAGCTCCTTTCATTCAGTCAGTAGCTTCAAACATTTCTGGTATATGAAAAACATGTTTTTCAATGGCAAAAATCAATGAATATTGTAAATGCACAAACCGTAATATCTCCACATTGCAAGGTGCAATTCTGAAATTTTTTGATTTTTCCTGCTAATCCTAGCATGATAAAGAAGATTCAAAGAGAGTGAGATGCCAGCTCCTTTCATTCAGTCAGTAGCTTCAAACATTTCTGGTATATGAAAAACATGTTTTTCAATGGCAAAAATCAATGAATATTGTAAATGCACAAACAGTAATATCTCCACATTGCAAGGTGCAATTCTGAAATTTTTTGCTTTTTCCTGCTAATCCTAGCATGATAAAGAAGATTCAAAGAGAGTGAGATGCCAGCTCCTTTCATTCAGTCAGTAGCTTCAAACATTTCTGGTATATGAAAAACATGTTTTTCAATGGCAAAAATCAATGAATATTGTAAATGCACAAACAGTAATATCTCCATATTGCAAGGTGCAATTCTGAAATTTTTTGCTTTTTCCTGCTAATCCTAGCATGATAAAGAAGATTCAAAGAGAGTGAGATGCCAGCTCCTTTCATTCAGTCAGTAGCTTCAAACATTTCTGGACGTTTTTCAATGGCAAAAATCAATGAATATTGTAAATGCACAAACAGTAATATCTCCACATTGCAAGGTGCAATTCTGAAATTTTTTGCTTTTTCCTGTTAATCCTAGCATGATAAAGAAGATTCAAAGAGAGTGAGATGCCAGCTCCTTTCATTCAGGCAGTAGCTTCAAACATTTCTGGTATATGAAAAACATGTTTTTCAATGGCAAAAATCAATGAATATTGTAAATGCACAAACAGTAATATCTCCACATTGCAAGGTGCAATTCTGAAATTTTTTGCTTTTTCCTGCTAATCCTAGCATGATAAAGAAGATTCAAAGAGAGTGAGATGCCAGCTCCTTTCATTCAGTCAGTAGCTTCAAACATTTCTGGACGTTTTTCAATGGCAAAAATCAATGAATATTGTAAATGCACAAACAGTAATATCTCCACATTGCAAGGTGCAATTCTGAAATTTTTTGCTTTTTCCTGTTAATCCTAGCATGATAAAGAAGATTCAAAGAGAGTGAGATGCCAGCTCCTTTCATTCAGTCAGTAGCTTCAAACATTTCTGGTATATGAAAAACATGTTTTTCAATGGCAAAAATCAATGAATATTGTAAATGCACAAACAGTAATATCTCCATATTGCAAGGTGCAATTCTGAAATTTTTTGCTTTTTCCTGCTAATCCTAGCATGATAAAGAAGATTCAAAGAGAGTGAGATGCCAGCTCCTTTCATTCAGTCAGTAGCTTCAAACATTTCTGGTATATGAATAACATGTTTTTCAATGGCAAAAATCAATGAATATTGTAAATGCACAAACAGTAATATCTCCACATTGCAAGGTGCAATTCTGAAATTTTTTGCTTTTTCCTGTTAATCCTAGCATGATAAAGAAGATTCAAAGAGAGTGAGATGCCAGCTCCTTTCATTCAGTCAGTAGCTTCAGACATTTCTGGTATATGAAAAACATGTTTTTCAATGGCAAAAATCTATGAATATTGTAAATGCACAAACAGTAATATCTCCACATTGCAAGGTGCAATTCTGAAATTTTTTGCTTTTTCCTGCTAATCCTAGCATGATAAAGAAGATTCAAAGAGAGTGAGATGCCAGCTCCTTTCATTCAGTCAGTAGCTTCAAACATTTCTGGTATATGAAAAACATGTTTTTCAATGGCAAAAATCAATGAATATTGTAAATGCACAAACCGTAATATCTCCACATTGCAAGGTGCAATTCTGAAATTTTTTGCTTTTTCCTGCTAATCCTAGCATGATAAAGAAGATTCAAAGAGAGTGAGATGCCAGCTCCTTTCATTCAGTCAGTAGCTTCAAACATTTCTGGTATATGAAAAACATGTTTTTCAATGGCAAAAATCAATGAATATTGTAAATGCACAAACAGTAATATCTCCACATTGCAAGGTGCAATTCTGAAATTTTTTGCTTTTTCCTGCTAATCCTAGCATGATAAAGAAGATTCAAAGAGAGTGAGATGCCAGCTCCTTTCATTCAGTCAGTAGCTTCAAACATTTCTGGTATATGAAAAACATGTTTTTCAATGGCAAAAATCAATGAATATTGTAAATGCACAAACAGTAATATCTCCATATTGCAAGGTGCAATTCTGAAATTTTTTGCTTTTTCCTGCTAATCCTAGCATGATAAAGAAGATTCAAAGAGAGTGAGATGCCAGCTCCTTTCATTCAGTCAGTAGCTTCAAACATTTCTGGACGTTTTTCAATGGCAAAAATCAATGAATATTGTAAATGCACAAACAGTAATATCTCCACATTGCAAGGTGCAATTTTGAAATTTTTTGCTTTTTCCTGTTAATCCTAGCATGATAAAGAAGATTCAAAGAGAGTGAGATGCCAGCTCCTTTCATTCAGGCAGTAGCTTCAAACATTTCTGGTATATGAAAAACATGTTTTTCAATGGCAAAAATCAATGAATATTGTAAATGCACAAACAGTAATATCTCCACATTGCAAGGTGCAATTCTGAAATTTTTTGCTTTTTCCTGCTAATCCTAGCATGATAAAGAAGATTCAAAGAGAGTGAGATGCCAGCTCCTTTCATTCAGTCAGTAGCTTCAAACATTTCTGGACGTTTTTCAATGGCAAAAATCAATGAATATTGTAAATGCACAAACAGTAATATCTCCACATTGCAAGGTGCAATTCTGAAATTTTTTGCTTTTTCCTGTTAATCCTAGCATGATAAAGAAGATTCAAAGAGAGTGAGATGCCAGCTCCTTTCATTCAGTCAGTAGCTTCAAACATTTCTGGTATATGAAAAACATGTTTTTCAATGGCAAAAATCAATGAATATTGTAAATGCACAAACAGTAATATCTCCATATTGCAAGGTGCAATTCTGAAATTTTTTGCTTTTTCCTGCTAATCCTAGCATGATAAAGAAGATTCAAAGAGAGTGAGATGCCAGCTCCTTTCATTCAGTCAGTAGCTTCAAACATTTCTGGTATATGAATAACATGTTTTTCAATGGCAAAAATCAATGAATATTGTAAATGCACAAACAGTAATATATCCACATTGCAAGGTGCAATTCTGAAATTTTTTGCTTTTTCCTGTTAATCCTAGCATGATAAAGAAGATTCAAAGAGAGTGAGATGCCAGCTCCTTTCATTCAGTCAGTAGCTTCAGACATTTCTGGTATATGAAAAACATGTTTTTCAATGGCAAAAATCAATGAATATTGTAAATGCACAAACAGTAATATCTCCACATTGCAAGGTGCAATTCTGAAATTTTTTGCTTTTTCCTGCTAATCCAAGCATGATAAAGAAGATTCAAAGAGAGTGAGATGCCAGCTCCTTTCATTCAGTCAGTAGCTTCAAACATTTCTGGACGTTTTTCAATGGCAAAAATCAATGAATATTGTAAATGCACAAACAGTAATATCTCCACATTGCAAGGTGCAATTCTGAAATTTTTTGCTTTTTCCTGTTAATGCTAGCATGATAAAGAAGATTCAAAGAGAGTGAGATGCCAGCTCCTTTCATTCAGTCAGTAGCTTCAAACATTTCTGGTATATGAAAAACATGTTTTTCAATGGCAAAAATCAATGAATATTGTAAATGCACAAACAGTAATATCTCCACATTGCAAGGTGCAATTCTGAAATTTTTTGCTTTTTCCTGCTAATCCTAGCATGATAAAGAAGATTCAAAGAGAGTGAGATGCCAGCTCCTTTCATTCAGTCAGTAGCTTCAAACATTTCTGGTATATGAAAAACATGTTTTTCAATGGCAAAAATCAATGAATATTGTAAATGCACAAACAGTAATATCTCCACATTGCAAGGTGCAATTCTGAAATTTTTTGCTTTTTCCTGCTAATCCTAGCATGATAAAGAAGATTCAAAGAGAGTGAGATGCCAGCTCCTTTCATTCAGTCAGTAGCTTCAAACATTTCTGGACGTTTTTCAATGGCAAAAATCAATGAATATTGTAAATGCACAAACAGTAATATCTCCACATTGCAAGGTGCAATTCTGAAATTTTTTGCTTTGTCCTGTTAATCCTAGCATGATAAAGAAGATTCAAAGAGAGTGAGATGCCATGCTCCTTTCATTCAGGCAGTAGCTTCAAACATTTCTGGTATATGAAAAACATGTTTTTCAATGGCAAAAATCAATGAATATTGTAAATGCACAAACAGTAATATCTCCACATTGCAAGGTGCAATTCTGAAATTTTTTGCTTTTTCCTGCTAATCCAAGCATGATAAAGAAGATTCAAAGAGAGTGAGATGCCAGCTCCTTTCTTTCAGTCAGTAGCTTCAAACATTTCTGGACGTTTTTCAATGGCAAAAATCAATGAATATTGTAAATGCACAAACAGTAATATCTCCACATTGCAAGGTGCAATTCTGAAATTTTTTGCTTTTTACTGCTAATCCTAGCATGATAAAGAAGATTCAAAGAGAGTGAGATGCCAGCTCCTTTCATTCAGTCAGTAGCTTCAAACATTTCTGGTATATGAAAAACATGTTTTTCAATGGCAAAAATCAATGAATATTGTAAATGCACAAACAGTAATATCTCCACATTGCAAGGTGCAATTCTGAAATTTTTTGCTTTTTCCTGCTAATCCTAGCATGATAAAGAAGATTCAAAGAGAGTGAGATGCCAGCTCCTTTCATTCAGTCAGTAGCTTCAAACATTTCTGGTATATGAAAAACATGTTTTTCAATGGCAAAAATCAATGAATGTTGTAAGTGCACAAACAGTAATATCTCCACATTGCAAGGTGCAATTCTGAAATTTTTTGCTTTTTCCTGCTAATCCTAGCATGATAAAGAAGATTCAAAGAGAGTGAGATGCCAGCTCCTTTCATTCAGTCAGTAGCTTCAAACATTTCTGGACGTTTTTCAATGGCAAAAATCAATGAATATTGTAAATGCACAAACAGTAATATCTCCACATTGCAAGGTGCAATTCTGAAATTTTTTGCTTTTTCCTGTTAATCCTAGCATGATAAAGAAGATTCAAAAAGAGTGAGATGCCAGCTCCTTTCATTCAGGCAGTAGCTTCAAACATTTCTGGTATATGAAAAACGTTTTTCAGTGGCAAAAATCAATGAATATTGTAAATGCACAAACAGTAATATCTCCACATTGCAAGGTGCAATTCTGAAATTTTTTGCTTTTTCCTGCTAATCCTAGCATGATAAAGAAGATTCAAAGAGAGTGAGATGCCAGCTCCTTTCATTCAGTCAGTAGCTTCAAACATTTCTGGACGTTTTTCAATGGCAAAAATCAATGAATATTGTAAATGCACAAACAGTAATATCTCCACATTGCAAGGTGCAATTCTGAAATTTTTTGCTATTTCCTGTTAATCCTAGCATGATAAAGAAGATTCAAAGAGAGTGAGATGCCAGCTCCTTTCATTCAGTCAGTAGCTTCAAACATTTCTGGTATATGAAAAACATGTTTTTCAATGGCAAAAATCAATGAATATTGTAAATGCACAAACAGTAATATCTCCACATTGCAAGGTGCAATTCTGAAATTTTTTGCTTTTTCCTGCTAATCCTAGCATGATAAAGAAGATTCAAAGAGAGTGAGATGCCAGCTCCTTTCATTCAGTCAGTAGCTTCAAACATTTCTGGTATATGAAAAACATGTTTTTCAATGGCAAAAATCAATGAATATTGTAAATGCACAAACAGTAATATCTCCACATTGCAAGGTGCAATTCTGAAATTTTTTGCTTTTTCCTGCTAATCCTAGCATGATAAAGAAGATTCAAAGAGAGTGAGATGCCAGCTCCTTTCATTCAGTCAGTAGCTTCAAACATTTCTGGACGTTTTTCAATGGCAAAAATCAATGAATATTGTAAATGCACAAACAGTAATATCTCCACATTGCAAGGTGCAATTCTGAAATTTTTTGCTTTGTCCTGTTAATCCTAGCATGATAAAGAAGATTCAAAGAGAGTGAGATGCCATGCTCCTTTCATTCAGGCAGTAGCTTCAAACATTTCTGGTATATGAAAAACATGTTTTTCAATGGCAAAAATCAATGAATATTGTAAATGCACAAACAGTAATATCTCCACATTGCAAGGTGCAATTCTGAAATTTTTTGCTTTTTCCTGCTAATCCAAGCATGATAAAGAAGATTCAAAGAGAGTGAGATGCCAGCTCCTTTCTTTCAGTCAGTAGCTTCAAACATTTCTGGACGTTTTTCAATGGCAAAAATCAATGAATATTGTAAATGCACAAACAGTAATATCTCCACATTGCAAGGTGCAATTCTGAAATTTTTTGCTTTTTACTGCTAATCCTAGCATGATAAAGAAGATTCAAAGAGAGTGAGATGCCAGCTCCTTTCATTCAGTCAGTAGCTTCTAACATTTCTGGTATATGAAAAACATGTTTTTCAATGGCAAAAATCAATGAATATTGTAAATGCACAAACAGTAATATCTCCACATTGCAAGGTGCAATTCTGAAATTTTTTGCTTTTTCCTGCTAATCCTAGCATGATAAAGAAGATTCAAAGAGAGTGAGATGCCAGCTCCTTTCATTCAGTCAGTAGCTTCAAACATTTCTGGTATATGAAAAACATGTTTTTCAATGGCAAAAATCAATGAATGTTGTAAGTGCACAAACAGTAATATCTCCACATTGCAAGGTGCAATTCTGAAATTTTTTGCTTTTTCCTGCTAATCCTAGCATGATAAAGAAGATTCAAAGAGAGTGAGATGCCAGCTCCTTTCATTCAGTCAGTAGCTTCAAACATTTCTGGACGTTTTTCAATGGCAAAAATCAATGAATATTGTAAATGCACAAACAGTAATATCTCCACATTGCAAGGTGCAATTCTGAAATTTTTTGCTTTTTCCTGTTAATCCTAGCATGATAAAGAAGATTCAAAAAGAGTGAGATGCCAGCTCCTTTCATTCAGGCAGTAGCTTCAAACATTTCTGGTATATGAAAAACGTTTTTCAGTGGCAAAAATCAATGAATATTGTAAATGCACAAACAGTAATATCTCCACATTGCAAGGTGCAATTCTGAAATTTTTTGCTTTTTCCTGCTAATCCTAGCATGATAAAGAAGATTCAAAGAGAGTGAGATGCCAGCTCCTTTCATTCAGTCAGTAGCTTCAAACATTTCTGGACGTTTTTCAATGGCAAAAATCAATGAATATTGTAAATGCACAAACAGTAATATCTCCACATTGCAAGGTGCAATTCTGAAATTTTTTGCTATTTCCTGTTAATCCTAGCATGATAAAGAAGATTCAAAGAGAGTGAGATGCCAGCTCCTTTCATTCAGTCAGTAGCTTCAAACATTTCTGGTATATGAAAAACATGTTTTTCAATGGCAAAAATCAATGAATATTGTAAATGCACAAACAGTAATATCTCCATATTGCAAGGTGCAATTCTGAAATTTTTTGCTTTTTCCTGCTAATCCTAGCATGATAAAGAAGATTCAAAGAGAGTGAGATGCCAGCTCCTTTCATTCAGTCAGTAGCTTCAAACATTTCTGGTATATGAATAACATGTTTTTCAATGGCAAAAATCAATGAATATTGTAAATGCACAAACAGTAATATCTCCACATTGCAAGGTGCAATTCTGAAATTTTTTGCTTTTTCCTGTTAATCCTAGCATGATAAAGAAGAGTCAAAGAGAGTGAGATGCCAGCTCCTTTCATTCAGTCAGTAGCTTCAGACATTTCTGGTATATGAAAAACATGTTTTTCAATGGCAAAAATCTATGAATATTGTAAATGCACAAACAGTAATATCTCCACATTGCAAGGTGCAATTCTGAAATTTTTTGCTTTTTCCTGCTAATCCTAGCATGATAAAGAAGATTCAAAGAGAGTGAGATGCCAGCTCCTTTCATTCAGTCAGTAGCTTCAAACATTTCTGGTATATGAAAAACATGTTTTTCAATGGCAAAAATCAATGAATATTGTAAATGCACAAACCGTAATATCTCCACATTGCAAGGTGCAATTCTGAAATTTTTTGATTTTTCCTGCTAATCCTAGCATGATAAAGAAGATTCAAAGAGAGTGAGATGCCAGCTCCTTTCATTCAGTCAGTAGCTTCAAACATTTCTGGTATATGAAAAACATGTTTTTCAATGGCAAAAATCAATGAATATTGTAAATGCACAAACAGTAATATCTCCACATTGCAAGGTGCAATTCTGAAATTTTTTGCTTTTTCCTGCTAATCCTAGCATGATAAAGAAGATTCAAAGAGAGTGAGATGCCAGCTCCTTTCATTCAGTCAGTAGCTTCAAACATTTCTGGTATATGAAAAACATGTTTTTCAATGGCAAAAATCAATGAATATTGTAAATGCACAAACAGTAATATCTCCATATTGCAAGGTGCAATTCTGAAATTTTTTGCTTTTTCCTGCTAATCCTAGCATGATAAAGAAGATTCAAAGAGAGTGAGATGCCAGCTCCTTTCATTCAGTCAGTAGCTTCAAACATTTCTGGACGTTTTTCAATGGCAAAAATCAATGAATATTGTAAATGCACAAACAGTAATATCTCCACATTGCAAGGTGCAATTCTGAAATTTTTTGCTTTTTCCTGTTAATCCTAGCATGATAAAGAAGATTCAAAGAGAGTGAGATGCCAGCTCCTTTCATTCAGGCAGTAGCTTCAAACATTTCTGGTATATGAAAAACATGTTTTTCAATGGCAAAAATCAATGAATATTGTAAATGCACAAACAGTAATATCTCCACATTGCAAGGTGCAATTCTGAAATTTTTTGCTTTTTCCTGCTAATCCTAGCATGATAAAGAAGATTCAAAGAGAGTGAGATGCCAGCTCCTTTCATTCAGTCAGTAGCTTCAAACATTTCTGGACGTTTTTCAATGGCAAAAATCAATGAATATTGTAAATGCACAAACAGTAATATCTCCACATTGCAAGGTGCAATTCTGAAATTTTTTGCTTTTTCCTGTTAATCCTAGCATGATAAAGAAGATTCAAAGAGAGTGAGATGCCAGCTCCTTTCATTCAGTCAGTAGCTTCAAACATTTCTGGTATATGAAAAACATGTTTTTCAATGGCAAAAATCAATGAATATTGTAAATGCACAAACAGTAATATCTCCATATTGCAAGGTGCAATTCTGAAATTTTTTGCTTTTTCCTGCTAATCCTAGCATGATAAAGAAGATTCAAAGAGAGTGAGATGCCAGCTCCTTTCATTCAGTCAGTAGCTTCAGACATTTCTGGTATATGAAAAACATGTTTTTCAATGGCAAAAATCTATGAATATTGTAAATGCACAAACAGTAATATCTCCACATTGCAAGGTGCAATTCTGAAATTTTTTGCTTTTTCCTGCTAATCCTAGCATGATAAAGAAGATTCAAAGAGAGTGAGATGCCAGCTCCTTTCATTCAGTCAGTAGCTTCAAACATTTCTGGTATATGAAAAACATGTTTTTCAATGGCAAAAATCAATGAATATTGTAAATGCACAAACCGTAATATCTCCACATTGCAAGGTGCAATTATGAAATTTTTTGCTTTTTCCTGCTAATCCTAGCATGATAAAGAAGATTCAAAGAGAGTGAGATGCCAGCTCCTTTCATTCAGTCAGTAGCTTCAAACATTTCTGGTATATGAAAAACATGTTTTTCAATGGCAAAAATCAATGAATATTGTAAATGCACAAACAGTAATATCTCCACATTGCAAGGTGCAATTCTGAAATTTTTTGCTTTTTCCTGCTAATCCTAGCATGATAAAGAAGATTCAAAGAGAGTGAGATGCCAGCTCCTTTCATTCAGTCAGTAGCTTCAAACATTTCTGGTATATGAAAAACATGTTTTTCAATGGCAAAAATCAATGAATATTGTAAATGCACAAACAGTAATATCTCCATATTGCAAGGTGCAATTCTGAAATTTTTTGCTTTTTCCTGCTAATCCTAGCATGATAAAGAAGATTCAAAGAGAGTGAGATGCCAGCTCCTTTCATTCAGTCAGTAGCTTCAAACATTTCTGGACGTTTTTCAATGGCAAAAATCAATGAATATTGTAAATGCACAAACAGTAATATCTCCACATTGCAAGGTGCAATTCTGAAATTTTTTGCTTTTTCCTGTTAATCCTAGCATGATAAAGAAGATTCAAAGAGAGTGAGATGCCAGCTCCTTTCATTCAGGCAGTAGCTTCAAACATTTCTGGTATATGAAAAACATGTTTTTCAATGGCAAAAATCAATGAATATTGTAAATGCACAAACAGTAATAT
The DNA here is from genome assembly GCF_046119375.1 of Phyllobates terribilis. Classification (NCBI taxonomy): domain Eukaryota; kingdom Metazoa; phylum Chordata; class Amphibia; order Anura; family Dendrobatidae; genus Phyllobates; species Phyllobates terribilis. The sequence continues at coordinate 560,785 of NW_027363534.1, read as the reverse complement.
CTCCACATTGCAAGGTGCAATTCTGAAATTTTTTGCTTTTTCCTGCTAATCCTAGCATGATAAAGAAGATTCAAAGAGAGTGAGATGCCAGCTCCTTTCATTCAGTCAGTAGCTTCAAACATTTCTGGACGTTTTTCAATGGCAAAAATCAATGAATATTGTAAATGCACAAACAGTAATATCTCCACATTGCAAGGTGCAATTCTGAAATTTTTTGCTTTTTCCTGTTAATCCTAGCATGATAAAGAAGATTCAAAGAGAGTGAGATGCCAGCTCCTTTCATTCAGTCAGTAGCTTCAAACATTTCTGGTATATGAAAAACATGTTTTTCAATGGCAAAAATCAATGAATATTGTAAATGCACAAACAGTAATATCTCCATATTGCAAGGTGCAATTCTGAAATTTTTTGCTTTTTCCTGCTAATCCTAGCATGATAAAGAAGATTCAAAGAGAGTGAGATGCCAGCTCCTTTCATTCAGTCAGTAGCTTCAAACATTTCTGGTATATGAATAACATGTTTTTCAATGGCAAAAATCAATGAATATTGTAAATGCACAAACAGTAATATCTCCACATTGCAAGGTGCAATTCTGAAATTTTTTGCTTTTTCCTGTTAATCCTAGCATGATAAAGAAGATTCAAAGAGAGTGAGATGCCAGCTCCTTTCATTCAGTCAGTAGCTTCAGACATTTCTGGTATATGAAAAACATGTTTTTCAATGGCAAAAATCTATGAATATTGTAAATGCACAAACAGTAATATCTCCACATTGCAAGGTGCAATTCTGAAATTTTTTGCTTTTTCCTGCTAATCCTAGCATGATAAAGAAGATTCAAAGAGAGTGAGATGCCAGCTCCTTTCATTCAGTCAGTAGCTTCAAACATTTCTGGTATATGAAAAACATGTTTTTCAATGGCAAAAATCAATGAATATTGTAAATGCACAAACCGTAATATCTCCACATTGCAAGGTGCAATTCTGAAATTTTTTGCTTTTTCCTGCTAATCCTAGCATGATAAAGAAGATTCAAAGAGAGTGAGATGCCAGCTCCTTTCATTCAGTCAGTAGCTTCAAACATTTCTGGTATATGAAAAACATGTTTTTCAATGGCAAAAATCAATGAATATTGTAAATGCACAAACAGTAATATCTCCATATTGCAAGGTGCAATTCTGAAATTTTTTGCTTTTTCCTGCTAATCCTAGCATGATAAAGAAGATTCAAAGAGAGTGAGATGCCAGCTCCTTTCATTCAGTCAGTAGCTTCAAACATTTCTGGACGTTTTTCAATGGCAAAAATCAATGAATATTGTAAATGCACAAACAGTAATATCTCCACATTGCAAGGTGCAATTCTGAAATTTTTTGCTTTTTCCTGTTAATCCTAGCATGATAAAGAAGATTCAAAGAGAGTGAGATGCCAGCTCCTTTCATTCAGGCAGTAGCTTCAAACATTTCTGGTATATGAAAAACATGTTTTTCAATGGCAAAAATCAATGAATATTGTAAATGCACAAACAGTAATATCTCCACATTGCAAGGTGCAATTCTGAAATTTTTTGCTTTTTCCTGCTAATCCTAGCATGATAAAGAAGATTCAAAGAGAGTGAGATGCCAGCTCCTTTCATTCAGTCAGTAGCTTCAAACATTTCTGGACGTTTTTCAATGGCAAAAATCAATGAATATTGTAAATGCACAAACAGTAATATCTCCACATTGCAAGGTGCAATTCTGAAATTTTTTGCTTTTTCCTGTTAATCCTAGCATGATAAAGAAGATTCAAAGAGAGTGAGATGCCAGCTCCTTTCATTCAGTCAGTAGCTTCAAACATTTCTGGTATATGAAAAACATGTTTTTCAATGGCAAAAATCAATGAATATTGTAAATGCACAAACAGTAATATCTCCATATTGCAAGGTGCAATTCTGAAATTTTTTGCTTTTTCCTGCTAATCCTAGCATGATAAAGAAGATTCAAAGAGAGTGAGATGCCAGCTCCTTTCATTCAGTCAGTAGCTTCAAACATTTCTGGTATATGAATAACATGTTTTTCAATGGCAAAAATCAATGAATATTGTAAATGCACAAACAGTAATATCTCCACATTGCAAGGTGCAATTCTGAAATTTTTTGCTTTTTCCTGTTAATCCTAGCATGATAAAGAAGATTCAAAGAGAGTGAGATGCCAGCTCCTTTCATTCAGTCAGTAGCTTCAGACATTTCTGGTATATGAAAAACATGTTTTTCAATGGCAAAAATCTATGAATATTGTAAATGCACAAACAGTAATATCTCCACATTGCAAGGTGCAATTCTGAAATTTTTTGCTTTTTCCTGCTAATCCTAGCATGATAAAGAAGATTCAAAGAGAGTGAGATGCCAGCTCCTTTCATTCAGTCAGTAGCTTCAAACATTTCTGGTATATGAAAAACATGTTTTTCAATGGCAAAAATCAATGAATATTGTAAATGCACAAACCGTAATATCTCCACATTGCAAGGTGCAATTCTGAAATTTTTTGCTTTTTCCTGCTAATCCTAGCATGATAAAGAAGATTCAAAGAGAGTGAGATGCCAGCTCCTTTCATTCAGTCAGTAGCTTCAAACATTTCTGGTATATGAAAAACATGTTTTTCAATGGCAAAAATCAATGAATATTGTAAATGCACAAACAGTAATATCTCCACATTGCAAGGTGCAATTCTGAAATTTTTTGCTTTTTCCTGCTAATCCTAGCATGATAAAGAAGATTCAAAGAGAGTGAGATGCCAGCTCCTTTCATTCAGTCAGTAGCTTCAAACATTTCTGGTATATGAAAAACATGTTTTTCAATGGCAAAAATCAATGAATATTGTAAATGCACAAACAGTAATATCTCCACATTGCAAGGTGCAATTCTGAAATTTTTTGCTTTTTCCTGTTAATCCTAGCATGATAAAGAAGATTCAAAGAGAGTGAGATGCCAAGCTCCTTTCATTCAGGCAGTAGCTTCAAACATTTCTGGTATATGAAAAACATGTTTTTCAATGGCAAAAATCAATGAATATTGTAAATGCACAAACAGTAATATCTCCACATTGCAAGGTGCAATTCTGAAATTTTTTGCTTTTTCCTGCTAATCCAAGCATGATAAAGAAGATTCAAAGAGAGTGAGATGCCAGCTCCTTTCATTCAGTCAGTAGCTTCAAACATTTCTGGTATATGAATAACATGTTTTTCAATGGCAAAAATCAATGAATATTGTAAATGCACAAACAGTAATATCTCCACATTGCAAGGTGCAATTCTGAAATTTTTTGCTTTTTCCTGTTAATCCTAGCATGATAAAGAAGATTCAAAGAGAGTGAGATGCCAGCTCCTTTCATTCAGTCAGTAGCTTCAGACATTTCTGGTATATGAAAAACATGTTTTTCAATGGCAAAAATCTATGAATATTGTAAATGCACAAACAGTAATATCTTCACATTGCAAGGTGCAATTCTGAAATTTTTTGCTTTTTCCTGCTAATCCTAGCATGATAAAGAAGATTCAAAGAGAGTGAGATGCCAGCTCCTTTCATTCAGTCAGTAGCTTCAAACATTTCTGGTATATGAAAAACATGTTTTTCAATGGCAAAAATCAATGAATATTGTAAATTCACAAACAGTAATATCTCCACATTGCAAGGTGCAATTCTGAAATTTTTTGCTTTTTCCTGTTAATCCTAGCATGATAAAGAAGATTCAAAGAGAGTGAGATGCCAGCTCCTTTCATTCAGTCAGTAGCTTCAAACATTTCTGGACGTTTTTCAATGGCAAAAATCAATGAATATTGTAAATGCACAAACAGTAATATCTCCACATTGCAAGGTGCAATTCTGAAATTTTTTGCTTTTTCCTGTTAATCCTAGCATGATAAAGAAGATTCAAAGAGAGTGAGATGCCAGCTCCTTTCATTCAGTCAGTAGCTTCAAACATTTCTGGTATATGAAAAACATGTTTTTCAATGGCAAAAATCAATGAATATTGTAAATTCACAAACAGTAATATCTCCACATTGCAAGGTGCAATTCTGAAATTTTTTGCTTTTTCCTGTTAATCCTAGCATGATAAAGAAGATTCAAAGAGAGTGAGATGCCAGCTCCTTTCATTCAGTCAGTAGCTTCAAACATTTCTGGACGTTTTTCAATGGCAAAAATCAATGAATATTGTAAATGCACAAACAGTAATATCTCCACATTGCAAGGTGCAATTCTGAAATTTTTTGCTTTTTCCTGTTAATCCTAGCATGATAAAGAAGATTCAAAGAGAGTGAGATGCCAGCTCCTTTCATTCAGTCAGTAGCTTCAAACATTTCTGGTATATGAAAAACATGTTTTTCAATGGCAAAAATCAATGAATATTGTAAATGCACAAACAGTAATATCTCCACATTGCAAGGTGCAATTCTGAAATTTTTTGCTTTTTCCTGCTAATCCTAGCATGATAAAGAAGATTCAAAGAGAGTGAGATGCCAGCTCCTTTCATTCAGTCAGTAGCTTCAAACATTTCTGGTATATGAAAAACATGTTTTTCAATGGCAAAAATCAATGAATATTGTAAATGCACAAACAGTAATATCTCCACATTGCAAGGTGCAATTCTGAAATTTTTTGCTTTTTCCTGCTAATCCTAGCATGATAAAGAAGATTCAAAGAGAGTGAGATGCCAGCTCCTTTCATTCAGTCAGTAGCTTCAAACATTTCTGGTATATGAATAACATGATGTTTTTCAATGGCAAAAATCAATGAATATTGTAAATGCACAAACAGTAATATCTCCACATTGCAAGGTGCAATTCTGAAATTTTTTGCTTTTTCCTGCTAATCCTAGCATGATAAAGAAGATTCAAAGAGAGTGAGATGCCAGCTCCTTTCATTCAGTCAGTAGCTTCAAACATTTCTGGTATATGAAAAACATGTTTTTCAATGGCAAAAATCAATGAATATTGTAAATGCACAAACAGTAATATCTCCATATTGCAAGGTGCAATTCTGAAATTTTTTGCTTTTTCCTGCTAATCCTAGCATGATAAAGAAGATTCAAAGAGAGTGAGATGCCAGCTCCTTTCATTCAGTCAGTAGCTTCAAACATTTCTGGACGTTTTTCAATGGCAAAAATCAATGAATATTGTAAATGCACAAACAGTAATATCTCCACATTGCAAGGTGCAATTCTGAAATTTTTTGCTTTTTCCTGTTAATCCTAGCATGATAAAGAAGATTCAAAGAGAGTGAGATGCCAGCTCCTTTCATTCAGGCAGTAGCTTCAAACATTTCTGGTATATGAAAAACATGTTTTTCAATGGCAAAAATCAATGAATATTGTAAATGCACAAACAGTAATATCTCCACATTGCAAGGTGCAATTCTGAAATTTTTTGCTTTTTCCTGCTAATCCTAGCATGATAAAGAAGATTCAAAGAGAGTGAGATGCCAGCTCCTTTCATTCAGTCAGTAGCTTCAAACATTTCTGGACGTTTTTCAATGGCAAAAATCAATGAATATTGTAAATGCACAAACAGTAATATCTCCACATTGCAAGGTGCAATTCTGAAATTTTTTGCTTTTTCCTGTTAATCCTAGCATGATAAAGAAGATTCAAAGAGAGTGAGATGCCAGCTCCTTTCATTCAGTCAGTAGCTTCAAACATTTCTGGTATATGAAAAACATGTTTTTCAATGGCAAAAATCAATGAATATTGTAAATGCACAAACAGTAATATCTCCATATTGCAAGGTGCAATTCTGAAATTTTTTGCTTTTTCCTGCTAATCCTAGCATGATAAAGAAGATTCAAAGAGAGTGAGATGCCAGCTCCTTTCATTCAGTCAGTAGCTTCAAACATTTCTGGTATATGAATAACATGTTTTTCAATGGCAAAAATCAATGAATATTGTAAATGCACAAACAGTAATATCTCCACATTGCAAGGTGCAATTCTGAAATTTTTTGCTTTTTCCTGTTAATCCTAGCATGATAAAGAAGATTCAAAGAGAGTGAGATGCCAGCTCCTTTCATTCAGTCAGTAGCTTCAGACATTTCTGGTATATGAAAAACATGTTTTTCAATGGCAAAAATCTATGAATATTGTAAATGCACAAACAGTAATATCTCCACATTGCAAGGTGCAATTCTGTAATTTTTTGCTTTTTCCTGCTAATCCTAGCATGATAAAGAAGATTCAAAGAGAGCGAGATGCCAGCTCCTTTCATTCAGTCAGTAGCTTCAAACATTTCTGGTATATGAAAAACATGTTTTTCAATGGCAAAAATCAATGAATATTGTAAATGCACAAACAGTAATATCTCCACATTGCAAGGTGCAATTCTGAAATTTTTTGCTTTTTCCTGTTAATCCTAGCATGATAAAGAAGATTCAAAGAGAGTGAGATGCCAAGCTCCTTTCATTCAGGCAGTAGCTTCAAACATTTCTGGTATATGAAAAACATGTTTTTCAATGGCAAAAATCAATGAATATTGTAAATGCACAAACAGTAATATCTCCACATTGCAAGGTGCAATTCTGAAATTTTTTGCTTTTTCCTGCTAATCCAAGCATGATAAAGAAGATTCAAAGAGAGTGAGATGCCAGCTCCTTTCATTCAGTCAGTAGCTTCAAACATTTCTGGACGTTTTTCAATGGCAAAAATCAATGAATATTGTAAATGCACAAACAGTAATATCTCCACATTGCAAGGTGCAATTCTGAAATTTTTTGCTTTTTCCTGTTAATGCTAGCATGATAAAGAAGATTCAAAGAGAGTGAGATGCCAGCTCCTTTCATTCAGTCAGTAGCTTCAAACATTTCTGGTATATGAAAAACATGTTTTTCAATGGCAAAAATCAATGAATATTGTAAATGCACAAACAGTAATATCTCCACATTGCAAGGTGCAATTCTGAAATTTTTTGCTTTTTCCTGCTAATCCTAGCATGATAAAGAAGATTCAAAGAGAGTGAGATGCCAGCTCCTTTCATTCAGTCAGTAGCTTCAAACATTTCTGGTATATGAAAAACATGTTTTTCAATGGCAAAAATCAATGAATATTGTAAATGCACAAACAGTAATATCTCCACATTGCAAGGTGCAATTCTGAAATTTTTTGCTTTTTCCTGCTAATCCTAGCATGATAAAGAAGATTCAAAGAGAGTGAGATGCCAGCTCCTTTCATTCAGTCAGTAGCTTCAAACATTTCTGGACGTTTTTCAATGGCAAAAATCAATGAATATTGTAAATGCACAAACAGTAATATCTCCACATTGCAAGGTGCAATTCTGAAATTTTTTGCTTTGTCCTGTTAATCCTAGCATGATAAAGAAGATTCAAAGAGAGTGAGATGCCATGCTCCTTTCATTCAGGCAGTAGCTTCAAACATTTCTGGTATATGAAAAACATGTTTTTCAATGGCAAAAATCAATGAATATTGTAAATGCACAAACAGTAGTATCTCCACATTGCAAGGTGCAATTCTGAAATTTTTTGCTTTTTCCTGCTAATCCAAGCATGATAAAGAAGATTCAAAGAGAGTGAGATGCCAGCTCCTTTCTTTCAGTCAGTAGCTTCAAACATTTCTGGACGTTTTTCAATGGCAAAAATCAATGAATATTGTAAATGCACAAACAGTAATATCTCCACATTGCAAGGTGCAATTCTGAAATTTTTTGCTTTTTACTGCTAATCCTAGCATGATAAAGAAGATTCAAAGAGAGTGAGATGCCAGCTCCTTTCATTCAGTCAGTAGCTTCAAACATTTCTGGTATATGAAAAACATGTTTTTCAATGGCAAAAATCAATGAATATTGTAAATGCACAAACAGTAATATCTCCACATTGCAAGGTGCAATTCTGAAATTTTTTGCTTTTTCCTGCTAATCCTAGCATGATAAAGAAGATTCAAAGAGAGTGAGATGCCAGCTCCTTTCATTCAGTCAGTAGCTTCAAACATTTCTGGTATATGAAAAACATGTTTTTCAATGGCAAAAATCAATGAATGTTGTAAGTGCACAAACAGTAATATCTCCACATTGCAAGGTGCAATTCTGAAATTTTTTGCTTTTTCCTGCTAATCCTAGCATGATAAAGAAGATTCAAAGAGAGTGAGATGCCAGCTCCTTTCATTCAGTCAGTAGCTTCAAACATTTCTGGACGTTTTTCAATGGCAAAAATCAATGAATATTGTAAATGCACAAACAGTAATATCTCCACATTGCAAGGTGCAATTCTGAAATTTTTTGCTTTTTCCTGTTAATCCTAGCATGATAAAGAAGATTCAAAAAGAGTGAGATGCCAGCTCCTTTCATTCAGGCAGTAGCTTCAAACATTTCTGGTATATGAAAAACGTTTTTCAATGGCAAAAATCAATGAATATTGTAAATGCACAAACAGTAATATCTCCACATTGCAAGGTGCAATTCTGAAATTTTTTGCTTTTTCCTGCTAATCCTAGCATGATAAAGAAGATTCAAAGAGAGTGAGATGCCAGCTCCTTTCATTCAGTCAGTAGCTTCAAACATTTCTGGACGTTTTTCAATGGCAAAAATCAATGAATATTGTAAATGCACAAACAGTAATATCTCCACATTGCAAGGTGCAATTCTGAAATTTTTTGCTATTTCCTGTTAATCCTAGCATGATAAAGAAGATTCAAAGAGAGTGAGATGCCAGCTCCTTTCATTCAGTCAGTAGCTTCAAACATTTCTGGTATATGAAAAACATGTTTTTCAATGGCAAAAATCAATGAATATTGTAAATGCACAAACAGTAATATCTCCATATTGCAAGGTGCAATTCTGAAATTTTTTGCTTTTTCCTGCTAATCCTAGCATGATAAAGAAGATTCAAAGAGAGTGAGATGCCAGCTCCTTTCATTCAGTCAGTAGCTTCAAACATTTCTGGTATATGAATAACATGTTTTTCAATGGCAAAAATCAATGAATATTGTAAATGCACAAACAGTAATATCTCCACATTGCAAGGTGCAATTCTGAAATTTTTTGCTTTTTCCTGTTAATCCTAGCATGATAAAGAAGAGTCAAAGAGAGTGAGATGCCAGCTCCTTTCATTCAGTCAGTAGCTTCTGACATTTCTGGTATATGAAAAACATGTTTTTCAATGGCAAAAATCTATGAATATTGTAAATGCACAAACAGTAATATCTCCACATTGCAAGGTGCAATTCTGAAATTTTTTGCTTTTTCCTGCTAATCCTAGCATGATAAAGAAGATTCAAAGAGAGTGAGATGCCAGCTCCTTTCATTCAGTCAGTAGCTTCAAACATTTCTGGTATATGAAAAACATGTTTTTCAATGGCAAAAATCAATGAATATTGTAAATGCACAAACCGTAATATCTCCACATTGCAAGGTGCAATTCTGAAATTTTTTGATTTTTCCTGCTAATCCTAGCATGATAAAGAAGATTCAAAGAGAGTGAGATGCCAGCTCCTTTCATTCAGTCAGTAGCTTCAAACATTTCTGGTATATGAAAAACATGTTTTTCAATGGCAAAAATCAATGAATATTGTAAATGCACAAACAGTAATATCTCCACATTGCAAGGTGCAATTCTGAAATTTTTTGCTTTTTCCTGCTAATCCTAGCATGATAAAGAAGATTCAAAGAGAGTGAGATGCCAGCTCCTTTCATTCAGTCAGTAGCTTCAAACATTTCTGGTATATGAAAAACATGTTTTTCAATGGCAAAAATCAATGAATATTGTAAATGCACAAACAGTAATATCTCCACATTGCAAGGTGCAATTCTGAAATTTTTTGCTTTTTCCTGCTAATCCTAGCATGATAAAGAAGATTCAAAGAGAGTGAGATGCCAGCTCCTTTCATTCAGTCAGTAGCTTCAAACATTTCTGGACGTTTTTCAATGGCAAAAATCAATGAATATTGTAAATGCACAAACAGTAATATCTCCACATTGCAAGGTGCAATTCTGAAATTTTTTGCTTTTTCCTGTTAATCCTAGCATGATAAAGAAGATTCAAAGAGAGTGAGATGCCAAGCTCCTTTCATTCAGGCAGTAGCTTCAAACATTTCTGGTATATGAAAAACATGTTTTTCAATGGCAAAAATCAATGAATATTGTAAATGCACAAACAGTAATATCTCCACATTGCAAGGTGCAATTCTGAAATTTTTTGCTTTTTCCTGCTAATCCAAGCATGATAAAGAAGATTCAAAGAGAGTGAGATGCCAGCTCCTTTCATTCAGTCAGTAGCTTCAAACATTTCTGGTATATGAAAAACATGTTTTTCAATGGCAAAAATCAATGAATGTTGTAAGTGCACAAACAGTAATATCTCCACATTGCAAGGTGCAATTCTGAAATTTTTTGCTTTTTCCTGCTAATCCTAGCATGATAAAGAAGATTCAAAGAGAGTGAGATGCCAGCTCCTTTCATTCAGTCAGTAGCTTCAAACATTTCTGGACGTTTTTCAATGGCAAAAATCAATGAATATTGTAAATGCACAAACAGTAATATCTCCACATTGCAAGGTGCAATTCTGAAATTTTTTGCTTTTTCCTGTTAATCCTAGCATGATAAAGAAGATTCAAAAAGAGTGAGATGCCAGCTCCTTTCATTCAGGCAGTAGCTTCAAACATTTCTGGTATATGAAAAACGTTTTTCAATGGCAAAAATCAATGAATATTGTAAATGCACAAACAGTAATATCTCCACATTGCAAGGTGCAATTCTGAAATTTTTTGCTTTTTCCTGCTAATCCTAGCATGATAAAGAAGATTCAAAGAGAGTGAGATGCCAGCTCCTTTCATTCAGTCAGTAGCTTCAAACATTTCTGGACGTTTTTCAATGGCAAAAATCAATGAATATTGTAAATGCACAAACAGTAATATCTCCACATTGCAAGGTGCAATTCTGAAATTTTTTGCTATTTCCTGTTAATCCTAGCATGATAAAGAAGATTCAAAGAGAGTGAGATGCCAGCTCCTTTCATTCAGTCAGTAGCTTCAAACATTTCTGGTATATGAAAAACATGTTTTTCAATGGCAAAAATCAATGAATATTGTAAATGCACAAACAGTAATATCTCCATATTGCAAGGTGCAATTCTGAAATTTTTTGCTTTTTCCTGCTAATCCTAGCATGATAAAGAAGATTCAAAGAGAGTGAGATGCCAGCTCCTTTCATTCAGTCAGTAGCTTCAAACATTTCTGGTATATGAATAACATGTTTTTCAATGGCAAAAATCAATGAATATTGTAAATGCACAAACAGTAATATCTCCACATTGCAAGGTGCAATTCTGAAATTTTTTGCTTTTTCCTGTTAATCCTAGCATGATAAAGAAGAGTCAAAGAGAGTGAGATGCCAGCTCCTTTCATTCAGTCAGTAGCTTCAGACATTTCTGGTATATGAAAAACATGTTTTTCAATGGCAAAAATCTATGAATATTGTAAATGCACAAACAGTAATATCTCCACATTGCAAGGTGCAATTCTGAAATTTTTTGCTTTTTCCTGCTACTCCTAGCATGATAAAGAAGATTCAAAGAGAGTGAGATGCCAGCTCCTTTCATTCAGTCAGTAGCTTCAAACATTTCTGGTATATGAAAAACATGTTTTTCAATGGCAAAAATCAATGAATATTGTAAATGCACAAACCGTAATATCTCCACATTGCAAGGTGCAATTCTGAAATTTTTTGATTTTTCCTGCTAATCCTAGCATGATAAAGAAGATTCAAAGAGAGTGAGATGCCAGCTCCTTTCATTCAGTCAGTAGCTTCAAACATTTCTGGTATATGAAAAACATGTTTTTCAATGGCAAAAATCAATGAATATTGTAAATGCACAAACAGTAATATCTCCACATTGCAAGGTGCAATTCTGAAATTTTTTGCTTTTTCCTGCTAATCCTAGCATGATAAAGAAGATTCAAAGAGAGTGAGATGCCAGCTCCTTTCATTCAGTCAGTAGCTTCAAACATTTCTGGTATATGAAAAACATGTTTTTCAATGGCAAAAATCAATGAATATTGTAAATGCACAAACAGTAATATCTCCACATTGCAAGGTGCAATTCTGAAATTATTTGCTTTTTCCTGCTAATCCTAGCATGATAAAGAAGATTCAAAGAGAGTGAGATGCCAGCTCCTTTCATTCAGTCAGTAGCTTCAAACATTTCTGGACGTTTTTCAATGGCAAAAATCAATGAATATTGTAAATGCACAAACAGTAATATCTCCACATTGCAAGGTGCAATTCTGAAATTTTTTGCTTTTTCCTGTTAATCCTAGCATGATAAAGAAGATTCAAAGAGAGTGAGATGCCAAGCTCCTTTCATTCAGTCAGTAGCTTCAGACATTTCTGGTATATGAAAAACATGTTTTTCAATGGCAAAAATCTATGAATATTGTAAATGCACAAACAGTAATATCTCCACATTGCAAGGTGCAATTCTGAAATTTTTTGCTTTTTCCTGCTAATCCTAGCATGATAAAGAAGATTCAAAGAGAGTGAGATGCCAGCTCCTTTCATTCAGTCAGTAGCTTCAAACATTTCTGGTATATGAAAAACATGTTTTTCAATGGCAAAAATCAATGAATATTGTAAATGCACAAACCGTAATATCTCCACATTGCAAGGTGCAATTCTGAAATTTTTTGATTTTTCCTGCTAATCCTAGCATGATAAAGAAGATTCAAAGAGAGTGAGATGCCAGCTCCTTTCATTCAGTCAGTAGCTTCAAACATTTCTGGTATATGAAAAACATGTTTTTCAATGGCAAAAATCAATGAATATTGTAAATGCACAAACAGTAATATCTCCACATTGCAAGGTGCAATTCTGAAATTTTTTGCTTTTTCCTGCTAATCCTAGCATGATAAAGAAGATTCAAAGAGAGTGAGATGCCAGCTCCTTTCATTCAGTCAGTAGCTTCAAACATTTCTGGTATATGAAAAACATGTTTTTCAATGGCAAAAATCAATGAATATTGTAAATGCACAAACAGTAATATCTCCATATTGCAAGGTGCAATTCTGAAATTTTTTGCTTTTTCCTGCTAATCCTAGCATGATAAAGAAGATTCAAAGAGAGTGAGATGCCAGCTCCTTTCATTCAGTCAGTAGCTTCAAACATTTCTGGACGTTTTTCAATGGCAAAAATCAATGAATATTGTAAATGCACAAACAGTAATATCTCCACATTGCAAGGTGCAATTCTGAAATTTTTTGCTTTTTCCTGTTAATCCTAGCATGATAAAGAAGATTCAAAGAGAGTGAGATGCCAGCTCCTTTCATTCAGGCAGTAGCTTCAAACATTTCTGGTATATGAAAAACATGTTTTTCAATGGCAAAAATCAATGAATATTGTAAATGCACAAACAGTAATATCTCCACATTGCAAGGTGCAATTCTGAAATTTTTTGCTTTTTCCTGCTAATCCTAGCATGATAAAGAAGATTCAAAGAGAGTGAGATGCCAGCTCCTTTCATTCAGTCAGTAGCTTCAAACATTTCTGGACGTTTTTCAATGGCAAAAATCAATGAATATTGTAAATGCACAAACAGTAATATCTCCACATTGCAAGGTGCAATTCTGAAATTTTTTGCTTTTTCCTGTTAATCCTAGCATGATAAAGAAGATTCAAAGAGAGTGAGATGCCAGCTCCTTTCATTCAGTCAGTAGCTTCAAACATTTCTGGTATATGAAAAACATGTTTTTCAATGGCAAAAATCAATGAATATTGTAAATGCACAAACAGTAATATCTCCATATTGCAAGGTGCAATTCTGAAATTTTTTGCTTTTTCCTGCTAATCCTAGCATGATAAAGAAGATTCAAAGAGAGTGAGATGCCAGCTCCTTTCATTCAGTCAGTAGCTTCAAACATTTCTGGTATATGAATAACATGTTTTTCAATGGCAAAAATCAATGAATATTGTAAATGCACAAACAGTAATATCTCCACATTGCAAGGTGCAATTCTGAAATTTTTTGCTTTTTCCTGTTAATCCTAGCATGATAAAGAAGATTCAAAGAGAGTGAGATGCCAGCTCCTTTCATTCAGTCAGTAGCTTCAGACATTTCTGGTATATGAAAAACATGTTTTTCAATGGCAAAAATCTATGAATATTGTAAATGCACAAACAGTAATATCTCCACATTGCAAGGTGCAATTCTGAAATTTTTTGCTTTTTCCTGCTAATCCTAGCATGATAAAGAAGATTCAAAGAGAGTGAGATGCCAGCTCCTTTCATTCAGTCAGTAGCTTCAAACATTTCTGGTATATGAAAAACATGTTTTTCAATGGCAAAAATCAATGAATATTGTAAATGCACAAACCGTAATATCTCCACATTGCAAGGTGCAATTCTGAAATTTTTTGCTTTTTCCTGCTAATCCTAGCATGATAAAGAAGATTCAAAGAGAGTGAGATGCCAGCTCCTTTCATTCAGTCAGTAGCTTCAAACATTTCTGGTATATGAAAAACATGTTTTTCAATGGCAAAAATCAATGAATATTGTAAATGCACAAACAGTAATATCTCCACATTGCAAGGTGCAATTCTGAAATTTTTTGCTTTTTCCTGCTAATCCTAGCATGATAAAGAAGATTCAAAGAGAGTGAGATGCCAGCTCCTTTCATTCAGTCAGTAGCTTCAAACATTTCTGGTATATGAAAAACATGTTTTTCAATGGCAAAAATCAATGAATATTGTAAATGCACAAACAGTAATATCTCCATATTGCAAGGTGCAATTCTGAAATTTTTTGCTTTTTCCTGCTAATCCTAGCATGATAAAGAAGATTCAAAGAGAGTGAGATGCCAGCTCCTTTCATTCAGTCAGTAGCTTCAAACATTTCTGGACGTTTTTCAATGGCAAAAATCAATGAATATTGTAAATGCACAAACAGTAATATCTCCACATTGCAAGGTGCAATTCTGAAATTTTTTGCTTTTTCCTGTTAATCCTAGCATGATAAAGAAGATTCAAAGAGAGTGAGATGCCAGCTCCTTTCATTCAGGCAGTAGCTTCAAACATTTCTGGTATATGAAAAACATGTTTTTCAATGGCAAAAATCAATGAATATTGTAAATGCACAAACAGTAATATCTCCACATTGCAAGGTGCAATTCTGAAATTTTTTGCTTTTTCCTGCTAATCCTAGCATGATAAAGAAGATTCAAAGAGAGTGAGATGCCAGCTCCTTTCATTCAGTCAGTAGCTTCAAACATTTCTGGACGTTTTTCAATGGCAAAAATCAATGAATATTGTAAATGCACAAACAGTAATATCTCCACATTGCAAGGTGCAATTCTGAAATTTTTTGCTTTTTCCTGTTAATCCTAGCATGATAAAGAAGATTCAAAGAGAGTGAGATGCCAGCTCCTTTCATTCAGTCAGTAGCTTCAAACATTTCTGGTATATGAAAAACATGTTTTTCAATGGCAAAAATCAATGAATATTGTAAATGCACAAACAGTAATATCTCCATATTGCAAGGTGCAATTCTGAAATTTTTTGCTTTTTCCTGCTAATCCTAGCATGATAAAGAAGATTCAAAGAGAGTGAGATGCCAGCTCCTTTCATTCAGTCAGTAGCTTCAAACATTTCTGGTATATGAATAACATGTTTTTCAATGGCAAAAATCAATGAATATTGTAAATGCACAAACAGTAATATCTCCACATTGCAAGGTGCAATTCTGAAATTTTTTGCTTTTTCCTGTTAATCCTAGCATGATAAAGAAGATTCAAAGAGAGTGAGATGCCAGCTCCTTTCATTCAGTCAGTAGCTTCAGACATTTC
Organism: Phyllobates terribilis; assembly: GCF_046119375.1. Classification (NCBI taxonomy): domain Eukaryota; kingdom Metazoa; phylum Chordata; class Amphibia; order Anura; family Dendrobatidae; genus Phyllobates; species Phyllobates terribilis. The sequence continues at coordinate 544,988 of NW_027363534.1, read as the reverse complement.
TGGTATATGAAAAACATGTTTTTCAATGGCAAAAATCTATGAATATTGTAAATGCACAAACAGTAATATCTCCACATTGCAAGGTGCAATTCTGAAATTTTTTGCTTTTTCCTGCTAATCCTAGCATGATAAAGAAGATTCAAAGAGAGTGAGATGCCAGCTCCTTTCATTCAGTCAGTAGCTTCAAACATTTCTGGTATATGAAAAACATGTTTTTCAATGGCAAAAATCAATGAATATTGTAAATGCACAAACCGTAATATCTCCACATTGCAAGGTGCAATTCTGAAATTTTTTGCTTTTTCCTGCTAATCCTAGCATGATAAAGAAGATTCAAAGAGAGTGAGATGCCAGCTCCTTTCATTCAGTCAGTAGCTTCAAACATTTCTGGTATATGAAAAACATGTTTTTCAATGGCAAAAATCAATGAATATTGTAAATGCACAAACAGTAATATCTCCATATTGCAAGGTGCAATTCTGAAATTTTTTGCTTTTTCCTGCTAATCCTAGCATGATAAAGAAGATTCAAAGAGAGTGAGATGCCAGCTCCTTTCATTCAGTCAGTAGCTTCAAACATTTCTGGACGTTTTTCAATGGCAAAAATCAATGAATATTGTAAATGCACAAACAGTAATATCTCCACATTGCAAGGTGCAATTCTGAAATTTTTTGCTTTTTCCTGTTAATCCTAGCATGATAAAGAAGATTCAAAGAGAGTGAGATGCCAGCTCCTTTCATTCAGGCAGTAGCTTCAAACATTTCTGGTATATGAAAAACATGTTTTTCAATGGCAAAAATCAATGAATATTGTAAATGCACAAACAGTAATATCTCCACATTGCAAGGTGCAATTCTGAAATTTTTTGCTTTTTCCTGCTAATCCTAGCATGATAAAGAAGATTCAAAGAGAGTGAGATGCCAGCTCCTTTCATTCAGTCAGTAGCTTCAAACATTTCTGGACGTTTTTCAATGGCAAAAATCAATGAATATTGTAAATGCACAAACAGTAATATCTCCACATTGCAAGGTGCAATTCTGAAATTTTTTGCTTTTTCCTGTTAATCCTAGCATGATAAAGAAGATTCAAAGAGAGTGAGATGCCAGCTCCTTTCATTCAGTCAGTAGCTTCAAACATTTCTGGTATATGAAAAACATGTTTTTCAATGGCAAAAATCAATGAATATTGTAAATGCACAAACAGTAATATCTCCATATTGCAAGGTGCAATTCTGAAATTTTTTGCTTTTTCCTGCTAATCCTAGCATGATAAAGAAGATTCAAAGAGAGTGAGATGCCAGCTCCTTTCATTCAGTCAGTAGCTTCAAACATTTCTGGTATATGAATAACATGTTTTTCAATGGCAAAAATCAATGAATATTGTAAATGCACAAACAGTAATATCTCCACATTGCAAGGTGCAATTCTGAAATTTTTTGCTTTTTCCTGTTAATCCTAGCATGATAAAGAAGATTCAAAGAGAGTGAGATGCCAGCTCCTTTCATTCAGTCAGTAGCTTCAGACATTTCTGGTATATGAAAAACATGTTTTTCAATGGCAAAAATCTATGAATATTGTAAATGCACAAACAGTAATATCTCCACATTGCAAGGTGCAATTCTGAAATTTTTTGCTTTTTCCTGCTAATCCTAGCATGATAAAGAAGATTCAAAGAGAGTGAGATGCCAGCTCCTTTCATTCAGTCAGTAGCTTCAAACATTTCTGGTATATGAAAAACATGTTTTTCAATGGCAAAAATCAATGAATATTGTAAATGCACAAACCGTAATATCTCCACATTGCAAGGTGCAATTCTGAAATTTTTTGCTTTTTCCTGCTAATCCTAGCATGATAAAGAAGATTCAAAGAGAGTGAGATGCCAAGCTCCTTTCATTCAGGCAGTAGCTTCAAACATTTCTGGTATATGAAAAACATGTTTTTCAATGGCAAAAATCAATGAATATTGTAAATGCACAAACAGTAATATCTCCACATTGCAAGGTGCAATTCTGAAATTTTTTGCTTTTTCCTGCTAATCCAAGCATGATAAAGAAGATTCAAAGAGAGTGAGATGCCAGCTCCTTTCATTCAGTCAGTAGCTTCAAACATTTCTGGTATATGAATAACATGTTTTTCAATGGCAAAAATCAATGAATATTGTAAATGCACAAACAGTAATATCTCCACATTGCAAGGTGCAATTCTGAAATTTTTTGCTTTTTCCTGTTAATCCTAGCATGATAAAGAAGATTCAAAGAGAGTGAGATGCCAGCTCCTTTCATTCAGTCAGTAGCTTCAGACATTTCTGGTATATGAAAAACATGTTTTTCAATGGCAAAAATCTATGAATATTGTAAATGCACAAACAGTAATATCTTCACATTGCAAGGTGCAATTCTGAAATTTTTTGCTTTTTCCTGCTAATCCTAGCATGATAAAGAAGATTCAAAGAGAGTGAGATGCCAGCTCCTTTCATTCAGTCAGTAGCTTCAAACATTTCTGGTATATGAAAAACATGTTTTTCAATGGCAAAAATCAATGAATATTGTAAATTCACAAACAGTAATATCTCCACATTGCAAGGTGCAATTCTGAAATTTTTTGCTTTTTCCTGTTAATCCTAGCATGATAAAGAAGATTCAAAGAGAGTGAGATGCCAGCTCCTTTCATTCAGTCAGTAGCTTCAAACATTTCTGGACGTTTTTCAATGGCAAAAATCAATGAATATTGTAAATGCACAAACAGTAATATCTCCACATTGCAAGGTGCAATTCTGAAATTTTTTGCTTTTTCCTGTTAATCCTAGCATGATAAAGAAGATTCAAAGAGAGTGAGATGCCAGCTCCTTTCATTCAGTCAGTAGCTTCAAACATTTCTGGTATATGAAAAACATGTTTTTCAATGGCAAAAATCAATGAATATTGTAAATTCACAAACAGTAATATCTCCACATTGCAAGGTGCAATTCTGAAATTTTTTGCTTTTTCCTGTTAATCCTAGCATGATAAAGAAGATTCAAAGAGAGTGAGATGCCAGCTCCTTTCATTCAGTCAGTAGCTTCAAACATTTCTGGACGTTTTTCAATGGCAAAAATCAATGAATATTGTAAATGCACAAACAGTAATATCTCCACATTGCAAGGTGCAATTCTGAAATTTTTTGCTTTTTCCTGTTAATCCTAGCATGATAAAGAAGATTCAAAGAGAGTGAGATGCCAGCTCCTTTCATTCAGTCAGTAGCTTCAAACATTTCTGGTATATGAAAAACATGTTTTTCAATGGCAAAAATCAATGAATATTGTAAATGCACAAACAGTAATATCTCCACATTGCAAGGTGCAATTCTGAAATTTTTTGCTTTTTCCTGCTAATCCTAGCATGATAAAGAAGATTCAAAGAGAGTGAGATGCCAGCTCCTTTCATTCAGTCAGTAGCTTCAAACATTTCTGGTATATGAAAAACATGTTTTTCAATGGCAAAAATCAATGAATATTGTAAATGCACAAACAGTAATATCTCCACATTGCAAGGTGCAATTCTGAAATTTTTTGCTTTTTCCTGCTAATCCTAGCATGATAAAGAAGATTCAAAGAGAGTGAGATGCCAGCTCCTTTCATTCAGTCAGTAGCTTCAAACATTTCTGGTATATGAATAACATGATGTTTTTCAATGGCAAAAATCAATGAATATTGTAAATGCACAAACAGTAATATCTCCACATTGCAAGGTGCAATTCTGAAATTTTTTGCTTTTTCCTGCTAATCCTAGCATGATAAAGAAGATTCAAAGAGAGTGAGATGCCAGCTCCTTTCATTCAGTCAGTAGCTTCAAACATTTCTGGTATATGAAAAACATGTTTTTCAATGGCAAAAATCAATGAATATTGTAAATGCACAAACAGTAATATCTCCATATTGCAAGGTGCAATTCTGAAATTTTTTGCTTTTTCCTGCTAATCCTAGCATGATAAAGAAGATTCAAAGAGAGTGAGATGCCAGCTCCTTTCATTCAGTCAGTAGCTTCAAACATTTCTGGACGTTTTTCAATGGCAAAAATCAATGAATATTGTAAATGCACAAACAGTAATATCTCCACATTGCAAGGTGCAATTCTGAAATTTTTTGCTTTTTCCTGTTAATCCTAGCATGATAAAGAAGATTCAAAGAGAGTGAGATGCCAGCTCCTTTCATTCAGGCAGTAGCTTCAAACATTTCTGGTATATGAAAAACATGTTTTTCAATGGCAAAAATCAATGAATATTGTAAATGCACAAACAGTAATATCTCCACATTGCAAGGTGCAATTCTGAAATTTTTTGCTTTTTCCTGCTAATCCTAGCATGATAAAGAAGATTCAAAGAGAGTGAGATGCCAGCTCCTTTCATTCAGTCAGTAGCTTCAAACATTTCTGGACGTTTTTCAATGGCAAAAATCAATGAATATTGTAAATGCACAAACAGTAATATCTCCACATTGCAAGGTGCAATTCTGAAATTTTTTGCTTTTTCCTGTTAATCCTAGCATGATAAAGAAGATTCAAAGAGAGTGAGATGCCAGCTCCTTTCATTCAGTCAGTAGCTTCAAACATTTCTGGTATATGAAAAACATGTTTTTCAATGGCAAAAATCAATGAATATTGTAAATGCACAAACAGTAATATCTCCATATTGCAAGGTGCAATTCTGAAATTTTTTGCTTTTTCCTGCTAATCCTAGCATGATAAAGAAGATTCAAAGAGAGTGAGATGCCAGCTCCTTTCATTCAGTCAGTAGCTTCAAACATTTCTGGTATATGAATAACATGTTTTTCAATGGCAAAAATCAATGAATATTGTAAATGCACAAACAGTAATATCTCCACATTGCAAGGTGCAATTCTGAAATTTTTTGCTTTTTCCTGTTAATCCTAGCATGATAAAGAAGATTCAAAGAGAGTGAGATGCCAGCTCCTTTCATTCAGTCAGTAGCTTCAGACATTTCTGGTATATGAAAAACATGTTTTTCAATGGCAAAAATCTATGAATATTGTAAATGCACAAACAGTAATATCTCCACATTGCAAGGTGCAATTCTGTAATTTTTTGCTTTTTCCTGCTAATCCTAGCATGATAAAGAAGATTCAAAGAGAGTGAGATGCCAGCTCCTTTCATTCAGTCAGTAGCTTCAAACATTTCTGGTATATGAAAAACATGTTTTTCAATGGCAAAAATCAATGAATATTGTAAATGCACAAACCGTAATATCTCCACATTGCAAGGTGCAATTCTGAAATTTTTTGCTTTTTCCTGCTAATCCTAGCATGATAAAGAAGATTCAAAGAGAGTGAGATGCCAGCTCCTTTCATTCAGTCAGTAGCTTCAAACATTTCTGGTATATGAAAAACATGTTTTTCAATGGCAAAAATCAATGAATATTGTAAATGCACAAACAGTAATATCTCCACATTGCAAGGTGCAATTCTGAAATTTTTTGCTTTTTCCTGCTAATCCTAGCATGATAAAGAAGATTCAAAGAGAGTGAGATGCCAGCTCCTTTCATTCAGTCAGTAGCTTCAAACATTTCTGGTATATGAAAAACATGTTTTTCAATGGCAAAAATCAATGAATATTGTAAATGCACAAACAGTAATATCTCCACATTGCAAGGTGCAATTCTGAAATTTTTTGCTTTTTCCTGCTAATCCTAGCATGATAAAGAAGATTCAAAGAGAGTGAGATGCCAGCTCCTTTCATTCAGTCAGTAGCTTCAAACATTTCTGGACGTTTTTCAATGGCAAAAATCAATGAATATTGTAAATGCACAAACAGTAATATCTCCACATTGCAAGGTGCAATTCTGAAATTTTTTGCTTTTTCCTGTTAATCCTAGCATGATAAAGAAGATTCAAAGAGAGTGAGATGCCAAGCTCCTTTCATTCAGGCAGTAGCTTCAAACATTTCTGGTATATGAAAAACATGTTTTTCAATGGCAAAAATCAATGAATATTGTAAATGCACAAACAGTAATATCTCCACATTGCAAGGTGCAATTCTGAAATTTTTTGCTTTTTCCTGCTAATCCAAGCATGATAAAGAAGATTCAAAGAGAGTGAGATGCCAGCTCCTTTCATTCAGTCAGTAGCTTCAAACATTTCTGGACGTTTTTCAATGGCAAAAATCAATGAATATTGTAAATGCACAAACAGTAATATCTCCACATTGCAAGGTGCAATTCTGAAATTTTTTGCTTTTTCCTGTTAATGCTAGCATGATAAAGAAGATTCAAAGAGAGTGAGATGCCAGCTCCTTTCATTCAGTCAGTAGCTTCAAACATTTCTGGTATATGAAAAACATGTTTTTCAATGGCAAAAATCAATGAATATTGTAAATGCACAAACAGTAATATCTCCACATTGCAAGGTGCAATTCTGAAATTTTTTGCTTTTTCCTGCTAATCCTAGCATGATAAAGAAGATTCAAAGAGAGTGAGATGCCAGCTCCTTTCATTCAGTCAGTAGCTTCAAACATTTCTGGTATATGAAAAACATGTTTTTCAATGGCAAAAATCAATGAATATTGTAAATGCACAAACAGTAATATCTCCACATTGCAAGGTGCAATTCTGAAATTTTTTGCTTTTTCCTGCTAATCCTAGCATGATAAAGAAGATTCAAAGAGAGTGAGATGCCAGCTCCTTTCATTCAGTCAGTAGCTTCAAACATTTCTGGACGTTTTTCAATGGCAAAAATCAATGAATATTGTAAATGCACAAACAGTAATATCTCCACATTGCAAGGTGCAATTCTGAAATTTTTTGCTTTGTCCTGTTAATCCTAGCATGATAAAGAAGATTCAAAGAGAGTGAGATGCCATGCTCCTTTCATTCAGGCAGTAGCTTCAAACATTTCTGGTATATGAAAAACATGTTTTTCAATGGCAAAAATCAATGAATATTGTAAATGCACAAACAGTAGTATCTCCACATTGCAAGGTGCAATTCTGAAATTTTTTGCTTTTTCCTGCTAATCCAAGCATGATAAAGAAGATTCAAAGAGAGTGAGATGCCAGCTCCTTTCTTTCAGTCAGTAGCTTCAAACATTTCTGGACGTTTTTCAATGGCAAAAATCAATGAATATTGTAAATGCACAAACAGTAATATCTCCACATTGCAAGGTGCAATTCTGAAATTTTTTGCTTTTTACTGCTAATCCTAGCATGATAAAGAAGATTCAAAGAGAGTGAGATGCCAGCTCCTTTCATTCAGTCAGTAGCTTCAAACATTTCTGGTATATGAAAAACATGTTTTTCAATGGCAAAAATCAATGAATATTGTAAATGCACAAACAGTAATATCTCCACATTGCAAGGTGCAATTCTGAAATTTTTTGCTTTTTCCTGCTAATCCTAGCATGATAAAGAAGATTCAAAGAGAGTGAGATGCCAGCTCCTTTCATTCAGTCAGTAGCTTCAAACATTTCTGGTATATGAAAAACATGTTTTTCAATGGCAAAAATCAATGAATGTTGTAAGTGCACAAACAGTAATATCTAAACATTGCAAGGTGCAATTCTGAAATTTTTTGCTTTTTCCTGCTAATCCTAGCATGATAAAGAAGATTCAAAGAGAGCGAGATGCCAGCTCCTTTCATTCAGTCAGTAGCTTCAAACATTTCTGGACGTTTTTCAATGGCAAAAATCAATGAATATTGTAAATGCACAAACAGTAATATCTCCACATTGCAAGGTGCAATTCTGAAATTTTTTGCTTTTTCCTGTTAATCCTAGCATGATAAAGAAGATTCAAAAAGAGTGAGATGCCAGCTCCTTTCATTCAGGCAGTAGCTTCAAACATTTCTGGTATATGAAAAACGTTTTTCAATGGCAAAAATCAATGAATATTGTAAATGCACAAACAGTAATATCTCCACATTGCAAGGTGCAATTCTGAAATTTTTTGCTTTTTCCTGCTAATCCTAGCATGATAAAGAAGATTCAAAGAGAGTGAGATGCCAGCTCCTTTCATTCAGTCAGTAGCTTCAAACATTTCTGGACGTTTTTCAATGGCAAAAATCAATGAATATTGTAAATGCACAAACAGTAATATCTCCACATTGCAAGGTGCAATTCTGAAATTTTTTGCTATTTCCTGTTAATCCTAGCATGATAAACAAGATTCAAAGAGAGTGAGATGCCAGCTCCTTTCATTCAGTCAGTAGCTTCAAACATTTCTGGTATATGAAAAACATGTTTTTCAATGGCAAAAATCAATGAATATTGTAAATGCACAAACAGTAATATCTCCATATTGCAAGGTGCAATTCTGAAATTTTTTGCTTTTTCCTGCTAATCCTAGCATGATAAAGAAGATTCAAAGAGAGTGAGATGCCAGCTCCTTTCATTCAGTCAGTAGCTTCAAACATTTCTGGTATATGAATAACATGTTTTTCAATGGCAAAAATCAATGAATATTGTAAATGCACAAACAGTAATATCTCCACATTGCAAGGTGCAATTCTGAAATTTTTTGCTTTTTCCTGTTAATCCTAGCATGATAAAGAAGAGTCAAAGAGAGTGAGATGCCAGCTCCTTTCATTCAGTCAGTAGCTTCAGACATTTCTGGTATATGAAAAACATGTTTTTCAATGGCAAAAATCTATGAATATTGTAAATGCACAAACAGTAATATCTCCACATTGCAAGGTGCAATTCTGAAATTTTTTGCTTTTTCCTGCTAATCCTAGCATGATAAAGAAGATTCAAAGAGAGTGAGATGCCAGCTCCTTTCATTCAGTCAGTAGCTTCAAACATTTCTGGTATATGAAAAACATGTTTTTCAATGGCAAAAATCAATGAATATTGTAAATGCACAAACCGTAATATCTCCACATTGCAAGGTGCAATTCTGAAATTTTTTGATTTTTCCTGCTAATCCTAGCATGATAAAGAAGATTCAAAGAGAGTGAGATGCCAGCTCCTTTCATTCAGTCAGTAGCTTCAAACATTTCTGGTATATGAAAAACATGTTTTTCAATGGCAAAAATCAATGAATATTGTAAATGCACAAACAGTAATATCTCCACATTGCAAGGTGCAATTCTGAAATTTTTTGCTTTTTCCTGCTAATCCTAGCATGATAAAGAAGATTCAAAGAGAGTGAGATGCCAGCTCCTTTCATTCAGTCAGTAGCTTCAAACATTTCTGGTATATGAAAAACATGTTTTTCAATGGCAAAAATCAATGAATATTGTAAATGCACAAACAGTAATATCTCCACATTGCAAGGTGCAATTCTGAAATTTTTTGCTTTTTCCTGCTAATCCTAGCATGATAAAGAAGATTCAAAGAGAGTGAGATGCCAGCTCCTTTCATTCAGTCAGTAGCTTCAAACATTTCTGGACGTTTTTCAATGGCAAAAATCAATGAATATTGTAAATGCACAAACAGTAATATCTCCACATTGCAAGGTGCAATTCTGAAATTTTTTGCTTTTTCCTGTTAATCCTAGCATGATAAAGAAGATTCAAAGAGAGTGAGATGCCAAGCTCCTTTCATTCAGGCAGTAGCTTCAAACATTTCTGGTATATGAAAAACATGTTTTTCAATGGCAAAAATCAATGAATATTGTAAATGCACAAACAGTAATATCTCCACATTGCAAGGTGCAATTCTGAAATTTTTTGCTTTTTCCTGCTAATCCAAGCATGATAAAGAAGATTCAAAGAGAGTGAGATGCCAGCTCCTTTCATTCAGTCAGTAGCTTCAAACATTTCTGGACGTTTTTCAATGGCAAAAATCAATGAATATTGTAAATGCACAAACAGTAATATCTCCACATTGCAAGGTGCAATTCTGAAATTTTTTGCTTTTTCCTGTTAATCCTAGCATGATAAAGAAGATTCAAAGAGAGTGAGATGCCAGCTCCTTTCATTCAGTCAGTAGCTTCAAACATTTCTGGTATATGAAAAACATGTTTTTCAATGGCAAAAATCAATGAATATTGTAAATGCACAAACAGTAATATCTCCACATTGCAAGGTGCAATTCTGAAATTTTTTGCTTTTTCCTGCTAATCCTAGCATGATAAAGAAGATTCAAAGAGAGTGAGATGCCAGCTCCTTTCATTCAGTCAGTAGCTTCAAACATTTCTGGTATATGAAAAACATGTTTTTCAATGGCAAAAATCAATGAATGTTGTAAGTGCACAAACAGTAATATCTCCACATTGCAAGGTGCAATTCTGAAATTTTTTGCTTTTTCCTGCTAATCCTAGCATGATAAAGAAGATTCAAAGAGAGTGAGATGCCAGCTCCTTTCATTCAGTCAGTAGCTTCAAACATTTCTGGACGTTTTTCAATGGCAAAAATCAATGAATATTGTAAATGCACAAACAGTAATATCTCCACATTGCAAGGTGCAATTCTGAAATTTTTTGCTTTTTCCTGTTAATCCTAGCATGATAAAGAAGATTCAAAAAGAGTGAGATGCCAGCTCCTTTCATTCAGGCAGTAGCTTCAAACATTTCTGGTATATGAAAAACGTTTTTCAATGGCAAAAATCAATGAATATTGTAAATGCACAAACAGTAATATCTCCACATTGCAAGGTGCAATTCTGAAATTTTTTGCTTTTTCCTGCTAATCCTAGCATGATAAAGAAGATTCAAAGAGAGTGAGATGCCAGCTCCTTTCATTCAGTCAGTAGCTTCAAACATTTCTGGACGTTTTTCAATGGCAAAAATCAATGAATATTGTAAATGCACAAACAGTAATATCTCCACATTGCAAGGTGCAATTCTGAAATTTTTTGCTATTTCCTGTTAATCCTAGCATGATAAAGAAGATTCAAAGAGAGTGAGATGCCAGCTCCTTTCATTCAGTCAGTAGCTTCAAACATTTCTGGTATATGAAAAACATGTTTTTCAATGGCAAAAATCAATGAATATTGTAAATGCACAAACAGTAATATCTCCATATTGCAAGGTGCAATTCTGAAATTTTTTGCTTTTTCCTGCTAATCCTAGCATGATAAAGAAGATTCAAAGAGAGTGAGATGCCAGCTCCTTTCATTCAGTCAGTAGCTTCAAACATTTCTGGTATATGAATAACATGTTTTTCAATGGCAAAAATCAATGAATATTGTAAATGCACAAACAGTAATATCTCCACATTGCAAGGTGCAATTCTGAAATTTTTTGCTTTTTCCTGTTAATCCTAGCATGATAAAGAAGAGTCAAAGAGAGTGAGATGCCAGCTCCTTTCATTCAGTCAGTAGCTTCAGACATTTCTGGTATATGAAAAACATGTTTTTCAATGGCAAAAATCTATGAATATTGTAAATGCACAAACAGTAATATCTCCACATTGCAAGGTGCAATTCTGAAATTTTTTGCTTTTTCCTGCTAATCCTAGCATGATAAAGAAGATTCAAAGAGAGTGAGATGCCAGCTCCTTTCATTCAGTCAGTAGCTTCAAACATTTCTGGTATATGAAAAACATGTTTTTCAATGGCAAAAATCAATGAATATTGTAAATGCACAAACCGTAATATCTCCACATTGCAAGGTGCAATTCTGAAATTTTTTGATTTTTCCTGCTAATCCTAGCATGATAAAGAAGATTCAAAGAGAGTGAGATGCCAGCTCCTTTCATTCAGTCAGTAGCTTCAAACATTTCTGGTATATGAAAAACATGTTTTTCAATGGCAAAAATCAATGAATATTGTAAATGCACAAACAGTAATATCTCCACATTGCAAGGTGCAATTCTGAAATTTTTTGCTTTTTCCTGCTAATCCTAGCATGATAAAGAAGATTCAAAGAGAGTGAGATGCCAGCTCCTTTCATTCAGTCAGTAGCTTCAAACATTTCTGGTATATGAAAAACATGTTTTTCAATGGCAAAAATCAATGAATATTGTAAATGCACAAACAGTAATATCTCCACATTGCAAGGTGCAATTCTGAAATTTTTTGCTTTTTCCTGCTAATCCTAGCATGATAAAGAAGATTCAAAGAGAGTGAGATGCCAGCTCCTTTCATTCAGTCAGTAGCTTCAAACATTTCTGGACGTTTTTCAATGGCAAAAATCAATGAATATTGTAAATGCACAAACAGTAATATCTCCACATTGCAAGGTGCAATTCTGAAATTTTTTGCTTTTTCCTGTTAATCCTAGCATGATAAAGAAGATTCAAAGAGAGTGAGATGCCAAGCTCCTTTCATTCAGGCAGTAGCTTCAAACATTTCTGGTATATGAAAAACATGTTTTTCAATGGCAAAAATCAATGAATATTGTAAATGCACAAACAGTAATATCTCCACATTGCAAGGTGCAATTCTGAAATTTTTTGCTTTTTCCTGCTAATCCAAGCATGATAAAGAAGATTCAAAGAGAGTGAGATGCCAGCTCCTTTCATTCAGTCAGTAGCTTCAAACATTTCTGGACGTTTTTCAATGGCAAAAATCAATGAATATTGTAAATGCACAAACAGTAATATCTCCACATTGCAAGGTGCAATTCTGAAATTTTTTGCTTTTTCCTGTTAATCCTAGCATGATAAAGAAGATTCAAAGAGAGTGAGATGCCAGCTCCTTTCATTCAGTCAGTAGCTTCAAACATTTCTGGTATATGAAAAACATGTTTTTCAATGGCAAAAATCAATGAATATTGTAAATGCACAAACAGTAATATCTCCACATTGCAAGGTGCAATTCTGAAATTTTTTGCTTTTTCCTGCTAATCCTAGCATGATAAAGAAGATTCAAAGAGAGTGAGATGCCAGCTCCTTTCATTCAGTCAGTAGCTTCAAACATTTCTGGTATATGAAAAACATGTTTTTCAATGGCAAAAATCAATGAATATTGTAAATGCACAAACAGTAATATCTCCACATTGCAAGGTGCAATTCTGAAATTTTTTGCTTTTTCCTGCTAATCCTAGCATGATAAAGAAGATTCAAAGAGAGTGAGATGCCAGCTCCTTTCATTCAGTCAGTAGCTTCAAACATTTCTGGACGTTTTTCAATGGCAAAAATCAATGAATATTGTAAATGCACAAACAGTAATATCTCCACATTGCAAGGTGCAATTCTGAAATTTTTTGCTTTGTCCTGTTGATCCTAGCATGATAAAGAAGATTCAAAGAGAGTGAGATGCCATGCTCCTTTCATTCAGGCAGTAGCTTCAAACATTTCTGGTATATGAAAAACATGTTTTTCAATGGCAAAAATCAATGAATATTGTAAATGCACAAACAGTAATATCTCCACATTGCAAGGTGCAATTCTGAAATTTATTGCTTTTTCCTGCTAATCCTAGCATGATAAAGAAGATTCAAAGAGAGTGAGATGCCAGCTCCTTTCATTCAGTCAGTAGCTTCAAACATTTCTGGTATATGAAAAACATGTTTTTCAATGGCAAAAATCAATGAATGTTGTAAATGCACAAACAGTAATATCTCCACATTGCAAGGTGCAATTCTGAAATTTTTTGCTTTTTCCTGCTAATCCTAGCATGATAAAGAAGATTCAAAGAGAGTGAGATGCCAGCTCCTTTCATTCAGTCAGTAGCTTCAAACATTTCTGGACGTTTTTCAATGGCAAAAATCAATGAATATTGTAAATGCACAAACAGTAATATCTCCACATTGCAAGGTGCAATTCTGAAATTTTTTGCTTTTTCCTGTTAATCCTAGCATGATAAAGAAGATTCAAAAAGAGTGAGATGCCAGCTCCTTTCATTCAGGCAGTAGCTTCAAACATTTCTGGTATATGAAAAACATGTTTTTCAATGGCAAAAATCAATGAATATTGTAAATGCACAAACAGTAATATCTCCACATTGCAAGGTGCAATTCTGAAATTTTTTGCTTTTTCCTGCTAATCCTAGCATGATAAAGAAGATTCAAAGAGAGTGAGATGCCAGCTCCTTTCATTCAGTCAGTAGCTTCAAACATTTCTGGACGTTTTTCAGTGGCAAAAATCAATGAATATTGTAAATGCACAAACAGTAATATCTCCACATTGCAAGGTGCAATTCTGAAATTTTTTGCTTTTTCCTGTTAATCCTAGCATGATAAAGAAGATTCAAAGAGAGTGAGATGCCAGCTCCTTTCATTCAGTCAGTAGCTTCAAACATTTCTGGTATATGAAAAACATGTTTTTCAATGGCAAAAATCAATGAATATTGTAAATGCACAAACAGTAATATCTCCATATTGCAAGGTGCAATTCTGAAATTTTTTGCTTTTTCCTGCTAATCCTAGCATGATAAAGAAGATTCAAAGAGAGTGAGATGCCAGCTCCTTTCATTCAGTCAGTAGCTTCAAACATTTCTGGTATATGAATAACATGTTTTTCAATGGCAAAAATCAATGAATATTGTAAATGCACAAACAGTAATATCTCCACATTGCAAGGTGCAATTCTGAAATTTTTTGCTTTTTCCTGTTAATCCTAGCATGATAAAGAAGATTCAAAGAGAGTGAGATGCCAGCTTTCATTCAGTCAGTAGCTTCAGACATTTCTGGTATATGAAAAACATGTTTTTCAATGGCAAAAATCTATGAATATTGTAAATGCACAAACAGTAATATCTCCACATTGCAAGGTGCAATTCTGAAATTTTTTGCTTTTTCCTGCTAATCCTAGCATGATAAAGAAGATTCAAAGAGAGTGAGATGCCAGCTCCTTTCATTCAGTCAGTAGCTTCAAACATTTCTGGTATATGAAAAACATGTTTTTCAATGGCAAAAATCAATGAATATTGTAAATGCACAAACCGTAATATCTCCACATTGCAAGGTGCAATTCTGAAATTTTTTGCTTTTTCCTGCTAATCCTAGCATGATAAAGAAGATTCAAAGAGAGTGAGATGCCAGCTCCTTTCATTCAGTCAGTAGCTTCAAACATTTCTGGTATATGAAAAACATGTTTTTCAATGGCAAAAATCAATGAATATTGTAAATGCACAAACAGTAATATCTCCACATTGCAAGGTGCAATTCTGAAATTTTTTGCTTTTTCCTGCTAATCCTAGCATGATAAAGAAGATTCAAAGAGAGTGAGATGCCAGCTCCTTTCATTCAGTCAGTAGCTTCAAACATTTCTGGTATATGAAAAACATGTTTTTCAATGGCAAAAATCAATGAATATTGTAAATGCACAAACAGTAATATCTCCACATTGCAAGGTGCAATTCTGAAATTTTTTGCTTTTTCCTGCTAATCCTAGCATGATAAAGAAGATTCAAAGAGAGTGAGATGCCAGCTCCTTTCATTCAGTCAGTAGCTTCAAACATTTCTGGACGTTTTTCAATGGCAAAAATCAATGAATATTGTAAATGCACAAACAGTAATATCTCCACATTGCAAGGTGCAATTCTGAAATTTTTTGCTTTTTCCTGTTAATCCTAGCATGATAAAGAAGATTCAAAGAGAGTGAGATGCCAAGCTCCTTTCATTCAGGCAGTAGCTTCAAACATTTCTGGTATATGAAAAACATGTTTTTCAATGGCAAAAATCAATGAATATTGTAAATGCACAAACAGTAATATCTCCACATTGCAAGGTGCAATTCTGAAATTTTTTGCTTTTTCCTGCTAATCCAAGCATGATAAAGAAGATTCAAAGAGAGTGAGATGCCAGCTCCTTTCATTCAGTCAGTAGCTTCAAACATTTCTGGACGTTTTTCAATGGCAAAAATCAATGAATATTGTAAATGCACAAACAGTAATATCTCCACATTGCAAGGTGCAATTCTGAAATTTTTTGCTTTTTCCTGTTAATCCTAGCATGATAAAGAAGATTCAAAGAGAGTGAGATGCCAGCTCCTTTCATTCAGTCAGTAGCTTCAAACATTTCTGGTATATGAAAAACATGTTTTTCAATGGCAAAAATCAATGAATATTGTAAATGCACAAACAGTAATATCTCCACATTGCAAGGTGCAATTCTGAAATTTTTTGCTTTTTCCTGCTAATCCTAGCATGATAAAGAAGATTCAAAGAGAGTGAGATGCCAGCTCCTTTCATTCAGTCAGTAGCTTCAAACATTTCTGGTATATGAAAAACATGTTTTTCAATGGCAAAAATCAATGAATATTGTAAATGCACAAACAGTAATATCTCCACATTGCAAGGTGCAATTCTGAAATTTTTTGCTTTTTCCTGCTAATCCTAGTATGATAAAGAAGATTCAAAGAGAGTGAGATGCCAGCTCCTTTCATTCAGTCAGTAGCTTCAAACATTTCTGGACGTTTTTCAATGGCAAAAATCAATGAATATTGTAAATGCACAAACAGTAATATCTCCACATTGCAAGGTGCAATTCTGAAATTTTTTGCTTTGTCCTGTTAATCCTAGCATGATAAAGAAGATTCAAAGAGAGTGAGATGCCAAGCTCCTTTCATTCAGGCAGTAGCTTCAAACATTTCTGGTATATGAAAAACATGTTTTTCAATGGCAAAAATCAATGAATATTGTAAATGCACAAACAGTAATATCTCCACATTGCAAGGTGCAATTCTGAAATTTTTTGCTTTTTCCTGCTAATCCAAGCATGATAAAGAAGATTCAAAGAGAGTGAGATGCCAGCTCCTTTCATTCAGTCAGTAGCTTCAAACATTTCTGGACGTTTTTCAATGGCAAAAATCAATGAATATTGTAAATGCACAAACAGTAATATCTCCACATTGCAAGGTGCAATTCTGAAATTTTTTGCTTTTTCCTGTTAATCCTAGCATGATAAAGAAGATTCAAAGAGAGTGAGATGCCAGCTCCTTTCATTCAGTCAGTAGCTTCAAACATTTCTGGTATATGAAAAACATGTTTTTCAATGGCAAAAATCAATGAATATTGTAAATGCACAAACAGTAATATCTCCACATTGCAAGGTGCAATTCTGAAATTTTTTGCTTTTTACTGCTAATCCTAGCATGATAAAGAAGATTCAAAGAGAGTGAGATGCCAGCTCCTTTCATTCAGTCAGTAGCTTCAAACATTTCTGGTATATGAAAAACATGTTTTTCAATGGCAAAAATCAATGAATATTGTAAATGCACAAACAGTAATATCTCCACATTGCAAGGTGCAATTCTGAAATTTTTTGCTTTTTACTGCTAATCCTAGCATGATAAAGAAGATTCAAAGAGAGTGAGATGCCAGCTCCTTTCATTCAGTCAGTAGCTTCAAACATTTCTGGTATGTGAATAACATGATGTTTTTCAATGGCAAAAATCAATGAATATTGTAAATGCACAAACAGTAATATCTCCACATTGCAAGGTGCAATTCTGAAATTTTTTGCTTTTTCCTGCTAATCCTAGCATGATAAAGAAGATTCAAAGAGAGTGAGATGCCAGCTCCTTTCATTCAGTCAGTAGCTTCAAACATTTCTGGTATATGAAAAACATGTTTTTCAATGGCAAAAATCAATGAATATTGTAAATGCACAAACAGTAATATCTCCACATTGCAAGGTGCAATTCTGAAATTTTTTGCTTTTTCCTGCTAATCCTAGCATGATAAAGAAGATTCAAAGAGAGTGAGATGCCAGCTCCTTTCATTCAGTCAGTAGCTTCAAACATTTCTGGACGTTTTTCAATGGCAAAAATCAATGAATATTGTAAATGCACAAACAGTAATATCTCCACATTGCAAGGTGCAATTCTGAAATTTTTTGCTTTTTCCTGTTAATCCTAGCATGATAAAGAAGATTCAAAGAGAGTGAGATGCCAGCTCCTTTCATTCAGGCAGTAGCTTCAAACATTTCTGGTATATGAAAAACATGTTTTTCAATGGCAAAAATCAATGAATATTGTAAATGCACAAACAGTAATATCTCCACATTGCAAGGTGCAATTCTGAAATTTTTTGCTTTTTCCTGCTAATCCTAGCATGATAAAGAAGATTCAAAGAGAGTGAGATGCCAGCTCCTTTCATTCAGTCAGTAGCTTCAAACATTTCTGGACGTTTTTCAATGGCAAAAATCAATGAATATTGTAAATGCACAAACAGTAATATCTCCACATTGCAAGGTGCAATTCTGAAATTTTTTGCTTTTTCCTGTTAATCCTAGCATGATAAAGAAGATTCAAAGAGAGTGAGATGCCAGCTCCTTTCATTCAGTCAGTAGCTTCAAACATTTCTGGTATATGAAAAACATGTTTTTCAATGGCAAAAATCAATGAATATTGTAAATGCACAAACAGTAATATCTCCATATTGCAAGGTGCAATTCTGAAATTTTTTGCTTTTTCCTGCTAATCCTAGCATGATAAAGAAGATTCAAAGAGAGTGAGATGACAGCTCCTTTCATTCAGTCAGTAGCTTCAAACATTTCTGGTATATGAATAACATGTTTTTCAATGGCAAAAATCAATGAATATTGTAAATGCACAAACAGTAATATCTCCACATTGCAAGGTGCAATTCTGAAATTTTTTGCTTTTTCCTGTTAATCCTAGCATGATAAAGAAGATTCAAAGAGAGTGAGATGCCAGCTCCTTTCATTCAGTCAGTAGCTTCAGACATTTCTGGTATATGAAAAACATGTTTTTCAATGGCAAAAATCAATGAATATTGTAAATGCACAAACAGTAATATCTCCACATTGCAAGGTGCAATTCTGAAATTTTTTGCTTTTTCCTGCTAATCCTAGCATGGTAAAGAAGATTCAAAGAGAGTGAGATGCCAGCTCCTTTCATTCAGTCAGTAGCTTCAAACATTTCTGGACGTTTTTCAATGGCAAAAATCAATGAATATTGTAAATGCACAAACAGTAATATCTCCACATTGCAAGGTGCAATTCTGAAATTTTTTGCTTTTTCCTGTTAATCCTAGCATGATAAAGAAGATTCAAAGAGAGTGAGATGCCAGCTCCTTTCATTCAGTCAGTAGCTTCAAACATTTCTGGTATATGAAAAACATGTTTTTCAATGGCAAAAATCAATGAATATTGTAAATGCACAAACAGTAATATCTCCACATTGCAAGGTGCAATTCTGAAATTTTTTGCTTTTTACAGCTAATCCTAGCATGATAAGGAAGATTCAAAGAGAGTGAGATGCCAGCTCCTTTCATTCAGTCAGTAGCTTCAAACATTTCTGGTATATGAAAAACATGTTTTTCAATGGCAAAAATCAATGAATATTGTAAATGCACAAACAGTAATATCTCCACATTGCAAGGTGCAATTCTGAAATTTTTTGCTTTTTCCTGCTAATCCTAGCATGATAAAGAAGATTCAAAGAGAGTGAGATGCCAGCTCCTTTCATTCAGTCAGAAGCTTCAAACATTTCTGGTATGTGAATAACATGATGTTTTTCAATGGCAAAAATCTATGAATATTGTAAATGCACAAACAGTAATATCTCCACATTGCAAGGTGCAATTCTGAAATTTTTTGCTTTTTCCTGCTAATCCTAGCATGATAAAGAAGATTCAAAGAGAGTGAGATGCCAGCTCCTTTCATTCAGTCAGTAGCTTTAAACATTTCTGGTATATGAAAAACATGTTTTTCAATGGCAAAAATCAATAAATATTGTAAATGCACAAACAGTAATATCTCCACATTGCAAGGTGCAATTCTGAAATTTTTTGCTTTTTCCTGCTAATCCTAGCATGATAAAGAAGATTCAAAGAGAGTGAGATGCCAGCTCCTTTCATTCAGTCAGTAGCTTCAAACATTTCTGGACGTTTTTCAATGGCAAAAATCAATGAATATTGTAAATGCACAAACAGTAATATCTCCACATTGCAAGGTGCAATTCTGAAATTTTTTGCTTTTTCCTGTTAATCCTAGCATGATAAAGAAGATTCAAAGAGAGTGAGATGCCAGCTCCTTTCATTCAGGCAGTAGCTTCAAACATTTCTGGTATATGAAAAACATGTTTTTCAATGGCAAAAATCAATGAATATTGTAAATGCACAAACAGTAATATCTCCACATTGCAAGGTGCAATTCTGAAATTTTTTGCTTTTTCCTGCTAATCCTAGCATGATAAAGAAGATTCAAAGAGAGTGAGATGCCAGCTCCTTTCATTCAGTCAGTAGCTTCAAACATTTCTGGACGTTTTTCAATGGCAAAAATCAATGAATATTGTAAATGCACAAACAGTAATATCTCCACATTGCAAGGTGCAATTCTGAAATTTTTTGCTTTTTCCTGTTAATCCTAGCATGATAAAGAAGATTCAAAGAGAGTGAGATGCCAGCTCCTTTCATTCAGTCAGTAGCTTCAAACATTTCTGGTATATGAAAAACATGTTTTTCAATGGCAAAAATCAATGAATATTGTAAATGCACAAACAGTAATATCTCCATATTGCAAGGTGCAATTCTGAAATTTTTTGCTTTTTCCTGCCAATCCTAGCATGATAAAGAAGATTCAAAGAGAGTGAGATGACAGCTCCTTTCATTCAGTCAGTAGCTTCAAACATTTCTGGTATATGAATAACATGTTTTTCAATGGCAAAAATCAATGAATATTGTAAATGCACAAACAGTAATATCTCCACATTGCAAGGTGCAATTCTGAAATTTTTTGCTTTTTCCTGTTAATCCTAGCATGATAAAGAAGATTCAAAGAGAGTGAGATGCCAGCTCCTTTCATTCAGTCAGTAGCTTCAGACATTTCTGGTATATGAAAAACATGTTTTTCAATGGCAAAAATCAATGAATATTGTAAATGCACAAACAGTAATATCTCCACATTGCAAGGTGCAATTCTGAAATTTTTTGCTTTTTCCTGCTAATCCTAGCATGATAAAGAAGATTCAAAGAGAGTGAGATGCCAGCTCCTTTCATTCAGTCAGTAGCTTCAAACATTTCTGGACGTTTTTCAATGGCAAAAATCAATGAATATTGTAAATGCACAAACAGTAATATCTCCACATTGCAAGGTGCAATTCTGAAATTTTTTGCTTTTTCCTGTTAATCCTAGCATGATAAAGAAGATTCAAAGAGAGTGAGATGCCAGCTCCTTTCATTCAGTCAGTAGCTTCAAACATTTCTGGTATATGAAAAACATGTTTTTCAATGGCAAAAATCAATGAATATTGTAAATGCACAAACAGTAATATCTCCACATTGCAAGGTGCAATTCTGAAATTTTTTGCTTTTTACAGCTAATCCTAGCATGATAAGGAAGATTCAAAGAGAGTGAGATGCCAGCTCCTTTCATTCAGTCAGTAGCTTCAAACATTTCTGGTATATGAAAAACATGTTTTTCAATGGCAAAAATCAATGAATATTGTAAATGCACAAACAGTAATATCTCCACATTGCAAGGTGCAATTCTGAAATTTTTTGCTTTTTCCTGCTAATCCTAGCATGATAAAGAAGATTCAAAGAGAGTGAGATGCCAGCTCCTTTCATTCAGTCAGAAGCTTCAAACATTTCTGGTATGTGAATAACATGATGTTTTTCAATGGCAAAAATCTATGAATATTGTAAATGCACAAACAGTAATATCTCCACATTGCAAGGTGCAATTCTGAAATTTTTTGCTTTTTCCTGCTAATCCTAGCATGATAAAGAAGATTCAAAGAGAGTGAGATGCCAGCTCCTTTCATTCAGTCAGTAGCTTCAAACATTTCTGGTATATGAAAAACATGTTTTTCAATGGCAAAAATCAATAAATATTGTAAATGCACAAACAGTAATATCTCCACATTGCAAGGTGCAATTCTGAAATTTTTTGCTTTTTCCTGCTAATCCTAGCATGATAAAGAAGATTCAAAGAGAGTGAGATGCCAGCTCCTTTCATTCAGTCAGTAGCTTCAAACATTTCTGGACGTTTTTCAATGGCAAAAATCAATGAATATTGTAAATGCACAAACAGTAATATCTCCACATTGCAAGGTGCAATTCTGAAATTTTTTGCTTTTTCCTGTTAATCCTAGCATGATAAAGAAGATTCAAAGAGAGTGAGATGCCAGCTCCTTTCATTCAGGCAGTAGCTTCAAACATTTCTGGTATATGAAAAACATGTTTTTCAATGGCAAAAATCAATGAATATTGTAAATGCACAAACAGTAATATCTCCACATTGCAAGGTGCAATTCTGAAATTTTTTGCTTTTTCCTGCTAATCCTAGCATGATAAAGAAGATTCAAAGAGAGTGAGATGCCAGCTCCTTTCATTCAGTCAGTAGCTTCAAACATTTCTGGACGTTTTTCAATGGCAAAAATCAATGAATATTGTAAATGCACAAACAGTAATATCTCCACATTGCAAGGTGCAATTCTGAAATTTTTTGCTTTTTCCTGTTAATCCTAGCATGATAAAGAAGATTCAAAGAGAGTGAGATGCCAGCTCCTTTCATTCAGTCAGTAGCTTCAAACATTTCTGGTATATGAAAAACGTTTTTCAATGGCAAAAATCAATGAATATTGTAAATGCACAAACAGTAATATCTCCATATTGCAAGGTGCAATTCTGAAATTTTTTGCTTTTTCCTGCTAATCCTAGCATGATAAAGAAGATTCAAAGAGAGTGAGATGACAGCTCCTTTCATTCAGTCAGTAGCTTCAAACATTTCTGGTATATGAATAACATGTTTTTCAATGGCAAAAATCAATGAATATTGTAAATGCACAAACAGTAATATCTCCACATTGCAAGGTGCAATTCTGAAATTTTTTGCTTTTTCCTGTTAATCCTAGCATGATAAAGAAGATTCAAAGAGAGTGAGATGCCAGCTCCTTTCATTCAGTCAGTAGCTTCAGACATTTCTGGTATATGAAAAACATGTTTTTCAATGGCAAAAATCTATGAATATTGTAAATGCACAAACAGTAATATCTCCACATTGCAAGGTGCAATTCTGAATTTTTTTGCTTTTTCCTGCTAATCCTAGCATG
Source organism: Phyllobates terribilis (assembly GCF_046119375.1). NCBI lineage: Eukaryota > Metazoa > Chordata > Amphibia > Anura > Dendrobatidae > Phyllobates > Phyllobates terribilis. The sequence goes on along the minus strand of NW_027363534.1, from coordinate 522,159 downwards.
ATAAAGAAGATTCAAAGAGAGTGAGATGCCAGCTCCTTTCATTCAGTCAGTAGCTTCAAACATTTCTGGTATATGAAAAACATGTTTTTCAATGGCAAAAATCAATGAATATTGTAAATGCACAAACCGTAATATCTCCACATTGCAAGGTGCAATTCTGAAATTTTTTGCTTTTTCCTGTTAATCATAGCATGATAAAGAAGATTCAAAGAGAGTGAGATGCCAGCTCCTTTCATTCAGTCAGTAGCTTCAAACATTTCTGGTATATGAAAAACATGTTTTTCAATGGCAAAAATCAATGAATATTGTAAATGCACAAACAGTAATATCTCCACATTGCAAGGTGCAATTCTGAAATTTTTTGCTTTTTCCTGCTAATCCTAGCATGATAAAGAAGATTCAAAGAGAGTGAGATGCCAGCTCCTTTCATTCAGTCAGTAGCTTCAAACATTTCTGGACGTTTTTCAATGGCAAAAATCAATGAATATTGTAAATGCACAAACAGTAATATCTCCACATTGCAAGGTGCAATTCTGAAATTTTTTGCTTTTTCCTGTTAATCCTAGCATGATAAAGAAGATTCAAAGAGAGTGAGATGCCAGCTCCTTTCATTCAGTCAGTAGCTTCAAACATTTCTGGTATATGAAAAACATGTTTTTCAATGGCAAAAATCAATGAATATTGTAAATGCACAAACAGTAATATCTCCACATTGCAAGGTGCAATTCTGAAATTTTTTGCTTTTTCCTGCTAATCCTAGCATGATAAAGAAGATTCAAAGAGAGTGAGATGCCAGCTCCTTTCATTCAGTCAGTAGCTTCAAACATTTCTGGTATATGAAAAACATGTTTTTCAATGGCAAAAATCAATGAATATTGTAAATGCACAAACAGTAATATCTCCACATTGCAAGGTGCAATTCTGAAATTTTTTGCTTTTTCCTGCTAATCCTAGCATGATAAAGAAGATTCAAAGAGAGTGAGATGCCAGCTCCTTTCATTCAGTCAGTAGCTTCAAACATTTCTGGACGTTTTTCAATGGCAAAAATCAATGAATATTGTAAATGCACAAACAGTAATATCTCCACATTGCAAGGTGCAATTCTGAAATTTTTTGCTTTTTCCTGTTAATCCTAGCATGATAAAGAAGATTCAAAGAGAGTGAGATGCCAGCTCCTTTCATTCAGGCAGTAGCTTCAAACATTTCTGGTATATGAAAAACATGTTTTTCAATGGCAAAAATCAATGAATATTGTAAATGCACAAACAGTAATATCTCCACATTGCAAGGTGCAATTCTGAAATTTTTTGCTTTTTCCTGCTAATCCTAGCATGATAAAGAAGATTCAAAGAGAGTGAGATGCCAGCTCCTTTCATTCAGTCAGTAGCTTCAAACATTTCTGGACGTTTTTCAATGGCAAAAATCAATGAATATTGTAAATGCACAAACAGTAATATCTCCACATTGCAAGGTGCAATTCTGAAATTTTTTGCTTTTTCCTGTTAATCCTAGCATGATAAAGAAGATTCAAAGAGAGTGAGATGCCAGCTCCTTTCATTCAGTCAGTAGCTTCAAACATTTCTGGTATATGAAAAACATGTTTTTCAATGGCAAAAATCAATGAATATTGTAAATGCACAAACAGTAATATCTCCATATTGCAAGGTGCAATTCTGAAATTTTTTGCTTTTTCCTGCTAATCCTAGCATGATAAAGAAGATTCAAAGAGAGTGAGATGACAGCTCCTTTCATTCAGTCAGTAGCTTCAAACATTTCTGGTATATGAAAAACATGTTTTTCAATGGCAAAAATCAATGAATATTGTAAATGCACAAACAGTAATATCTCCGCATTGCAAGGTGCAATTCTGAAATTTTTTGCTTTTTCCTGCTAATCCTAGCATGATAAAGAAGATTCAAAGAGAGTGAGATGCCAGCTCCTTTCATTCAGTCAGTAGCTTCAAACATTTCTGGACGTTTTTCAATGGCAAAAATCAATGAATATTGTAAATGCACAAACAGTAATATCTCCACATTGCAAGGTGCAATTCTGAAATTTTTTGCTTTTTCCTGTTAATCCTAGCATGATAAAGAAGATTCAAAGAGAGTGAGATGCCAGCTCCTTTCATTCAGTCAGTAGCTTCAAACATTTCTGGTATATGAAAAACATGTTTTTCAATGGCAAAAATCAATGAATATTGTAAATGCACAAACAGTAATATCTCCACATTGCAAGGTGCAATTCTGAAATTTTTTGCTTTTTACAGCTAATCCTAGCATGATAAAGAAGATTCAAAGAGAGTGAGATGCCAGCTCCTTTCATTCAGTCAGTAGCTTCAAACATTTCTGGTATATGAAAAACATGTTTTTCAATGGCAAAAATCAATGAATATTGTAAATGCACAAACAGTAATATCTCCACATTGCAAGGTGCAATTCTGAAATTTTTTGCTTTTTCCTGCTAATCCTAGCATGATAAAGAAGATTCAAAGAGAGTGAGATGCCAGCTCCTTTCATTCAGTCAGTAGCTTCAAACATTTCTTGTATGTGAATAACATGATGTTTTTCAATGGCAAAAATCAATGAATATTGTAAATGCACAAACAGTAATATCTCCACATTGCAAGGTGCAATTCTGAAATTTTTTGCTTTTTCCTGCTAATCCTAGCATGATAAAGAAGATTCAAAGAGAGTGAGATGCCAGCTCCTTTCATTCAGTCAGTAGCTTCAAACATTTCTGGTATATGAAAAACATGTTTTTCAATGGCAAAAATCAATGAATATTGTAAATGCACAAACAGTAATATCTCCACATTGCAAGGTGCAATTCTGAAATTTTTTGCTTTTTCCTGCTAATCCTAGCATGATAAAGAAGATTCAAAGAGAGTGAGATGCCAGCTCCTTTCATTCAGTCAGTAGCTTCAAACATTTCTGGACGTTTTTCAATGGCAAAAATCAATGAATATTGTAAATGCACAAACAGTAATATCTCCACATTGCAAGGTGCAATTCTGAAATTTTTTGCTTTTTCCTGTTAATCCTAGCATGATAAAGAAGATTCAAAGAGAGTGAGATGCCAGCTCCTTTCATTCAGGCAGTAGCTTCAAACATTTCTGGTATATGAAAAACATGTTTTTCAATGGCAAAAATCAATGAATATTGTAAATGCACAAACAGTAATATCTCCACATTGCAAGGTGCAGTTCTGAAATTTTTTGCTTTTTCCTGCTAATCCTAGCATGATAAAGAAGATTCAAAGAGAGTGAGATGCCAGCTCCTTTCATTCAGTCAGTAGCTTCAAACATTTCTGGACGTTTTTCAATGGCAAAAATCAATGAATATTGTAAATGCACAAACAGTAATATCTCCACATTGCAAGGTGCAATTCTGAAATTTTTTGCTTTTTCCTGTTAATCCTAGCATGATAAAGAAGATTCAAAGAGAGTGAGATGCCAGCTCCTTTCATTCAGTCAGTAGCTTCAAACATTTCTGGTATATGAAAAACATGTTTTTCAATGGCAAAAATCAATGAATATTGTAAATGCACAAACAGTAATATCTCCATATTGCAAGGTGCAATTCTGAAATTTTTTGCTTTTTCCTGCTAATCCTAGCATGATATAGAAGATTCAAAGAGAGTGAGATGACAGCTCCTTTCATTCAGTCAGTAGCTTCAAACATTTCTGGTATATGAATAACATGTTTTTCAATGGCAAAAATCAATGAATATTGTAAATGCACAAACAGTAATATCTCCACATTGCAAGGTGCAATTCTGAAATTTTTTGCTTTTTCCTGTTAATCCTAGCATGATAAAGAAGATTCAAAGAGAGTGAGATGCCAGCTCCTTTCATTCAGTCAGTAGCTTCAGACATTTCTGGTATATGAAAAACATGTTTTTCAATGGCAAAAATCTATGAATATTGTAAATGCACAAACAGTAATATCTCCACATTGCAAGGTGCAATTCTGAAATTTTTTGCTTTTTCCTGCTAATCCTAGCATGATAAAGAAGATTCAAAGAGAGTGAGATGCCAGCTCCTTTCATTCAGTCAGTAGCTTCAAACATTTCTGGACGTTTTTCAATGGCAAAAATCAATGAATATTGTAAATGCACAAACAGTAATATCTCCACATTGCAAGGTGCAATTCTGAAATTTTTTGCTTTTTCCTGTTAATCCTAGCATGATAAAGAAGATTCAAAGAGAGTGAGATGCCAGCTCCTTTCATTCAGTCAGTAGCTTCAAACATTTCTGGTATATGAAAAACATGTTTTTCAATGGCAAAAATCAATGAATATTGTAAATGCACAAACAGTAATATCTCCACATTGCAAGGTGCAATTCTGAAATTTTTTGCTTTTTACAGCTAATCCTAGCATGATAAAGAAGATTCAAAGAGAGTGAGATGCCAGCTCCTTTCATTCAGTCAGTAGCTTCAAACATTTCTGGTATATGAAAAACATGTTTTTCAATGGCAAAAATCAATGAATATTGTAAATGCACAAACAGTAATATCTCCACATTGCAAGGTGCAATTCTGAAATTTTTTGCTTTTTCCTGCTAATCCTAGCATGATAAAGAAGATTCAAAGAGAGTGAGATGCCAGCTCCTTTCATTCAGTCAGTAGCTTCAAACATTTCTGGTATGTGAATAACATGATGTTTTTCAATGGCAAAAATCAATGAATATTGTAAATGCACAAACAGTAATATCTCCACATTGCAAGGTGCAATTCTGAAATTTTTTGCTTTTTCCTGCTAATCCTAGCATGATAAAGAAGATTCAAAGAGAGTGAGATGCCAGCTCCTTTCATTCAGTCAGTAGCTTCAAACATTTCTGGTATATGAAAAACATGTTTTTCAATGGCAAAAATCAATGAATATTGTAAATGCACAAACAGTAATATCTCCACATTGCAAGGTGCAATTCTGAAATTTTTTGCTTTTTCCTGCTAATCCTAGCATGATAAAGAAGATTCAAAGAGAGTGAGATGCCAGCTCCTTTCATTCAGTCAGTAGATTCAAACATTTCTGGACGTTTTTCAATGGCAAAAATCAATGAATATTGTAAATGCACAAACAGTAATATCTCCACATTGCAAGGTGCAATTCTGAAATTTTTTGCTTTTTCCTGTTAATCCTAGCATGATAAAGAAGATTCAAAGAGAGTGAGATGCCAGCTCCTTTCATTCAGGCAGTAGCTTCAAACATTTCTGGTATATGAAAAACATGTTTTTCAATGGCAAAAATCAATGAATATTGTAAATGCACAAACAGTAATATCTCCACATTGCAAGGTGCAATTCTGAAATTTTTTGCTTTTTCCTGCTAATCCTAGCATGATAAAGAAGATTCAAAGAGAGTGAGATGCCAGCTCCTTTCATTCAGTCAGTAGCTTCAAACATTTCTGGACGTTTTTCAATGGCAAAAATCAATGAATATTGTAAATGCACAAACAGTAATATCTCCACATTGCAAGGTGCAATTCTGAAATTTTTTGCTTTTTCCTGTTAATCCTAGCATGATAAAGAAGATTCAAAGAGAGTGAGATGCCAGCTCCTTTCATTCAGTCAGTAGCTTCAAACATTTCTGGTATATGAAAAACATGTTTTTCAATGGCAAAAATCAATGAATATTGTAAATGCACAAACAGTAATATCTCCATATTGCAAGGTGCAATTCTGAAATTTTTTGCTTTTTCCTGCTAATCCTAGCATGATAAAGAAGATTCAAAGAGAGTGAGATGACAGCTCCTTTCATTCAGTCAGTAGCTTCAAACATTTCTGGTATATGAATAACATGTTTTTCAATGGCAAAAATCAATGAATATTGTAAATGCACAAACAGTAATATCTCCACATTGCAAGGTGCAATTCTGAAATTTTTTGCTTTTTCCTGTTAATCCTAGCATGATAAAGAAGATTCAAAGAGAGTGAGATGCCAGCTCCTTTCATTCAGTCAGTAGCTTCAGACATTTCTGGTATATGAAAAACATGTTTTTCAATGGCAAAAATCTATGAATATTGTAAATGCACAAACAGTAATATCTCCACATTGCAAGGTGCAATTCTGAAATTTTTTGCTTTTTCCTGCTAATCCTAGCATGATAAAGAAGATTCAAAGAGAGTGAGATGCCAGCTCCTTTCATTCAGTCAGTAGCTTCAAACATTTCTGGTATATGAAAAACATGTTTTTCAATGACAAAAATCAATGAATATTGTAAATGCACAAACCGTAATATCTCCACATTGCAAGGTGCAATTCTGAAATTTTTTGCTTTTTCCTGTTAATCCTAGCATGATAAAGAAGATTCAAAGAGAGTGAGATGCCAGCTCCTTTCATTCAGTCAGTAGCTTCAAACATTTCTGGTATATGAAAAACATGTTTTTCAATGGCAAAAATCAATGAATATTGTAAATGCACAAACAGTAATATCTCCACATTGCAAGGTGCAATTCTGAAATTTTTTGCTTTTTCCTGCTAATCCTAGCATGATAAAGAAGATTCAAAGAGAGTGAGATGCCAGCTCCTTTCATTCAGTCAGTAGCTTCAAACATTTCTGGTATATGAAAAACATGTTTTTCAATGGCAAAAATCAATGAATATTGTAAATGCACAAACAGTAATATCTCCACATTGCAAGGTGCAATTCTGAAATTTTTTGCTTTTTCCTGCTAATCCTAGCATGATAAAGAAGATTCAAAGAGAGTGAGATGCCAGCTCCTTTCATTCAGTCAGTAGCTTCAAACATTTCTGGACGTTTTTCAATGGCAAAAATCAATGAATATTGTAAATGCACAAACAGTAATATCTCCACATTGCAAGGTGCAATTCTGAAATTTTTTGCTTTTTCCTGTTAATCCTAGCATGATAAAGAAGATTCAAAGAGAGTGAGATGCCAAGCTCCTTTCATTCAGGCAGTAGCTTCAAACATTTCTGGTATATGAAAAACATGTTTTTCAATGGCAAAAATCAATGAATATTGTAAATGCACAAACAGTAATATCTCCACATTGCAAGGTGCAATTCTGAAATTTTTTGCTTTTTCCTGCTAATCCTAGCATGATAAAGAAGATTCAAAGAGAGTGAGATGCCAGCTCCTTTCATTCAGTCAGTAGCTTCAAACATTTCTGGTATATGAAAAACATGTTTTTCAATGGCAAAAATCAATGAATATTGTAAATGCACAAACAGTAATATCTCCACATTGCAAGGTGCAATTCTGAAATTTTATGCTTTTTCCTGCTAATCCTAGCATGATAAAGAAGATTCAAAGAGAGTGAGATGCCAGCTCCTTTCATTCAGTCAGTAGCTTCAAACATTTCTGGACGTTTTTCAATGGCAAAAATCAATGAATATTGTAAATGCACAAACAGTAATATCTCCACATTGCAAGGTGCAATTCTGAAATTTTTTGCTTTTTCCTGTTAATCCTAGCATGATAAAGAAGATTCAAAGAGAGTGAGATGCCAGCTCCTTTCATTCAGTCAGTAGCTTCAAACATTTCTGGTATATGAAAAACATGTTTTTCAATGGCAAAAATCAATGAATATTGTAAATGCACAAACAGTAATATCTCCATATTGCAAGGTGCAATTCTGAAATTTTTTGCTTTTTCCTGCTAATCCTAGCATGATAAAGAAGATTCAAAGAGAGTGAGATGCCAGCTCCTTTCATTCAGTCAGTAGCTTCAAACATTTCTGGTATATGAAAAACATGTTTTTCAATGGCAAAAATCAATGAATATTGTAAATGCACAAACCGTAATATCTCCACATTGCAAGGTGCAATTCTGAAATTTTTTGCTTTTTCCTGTTAATCCTAGCATGATAAAGAAGATTCAAAGAGAGTGAGATGCCAGCTCCTTTCATTCAGTCAGTAGCTTCAAACATTTCTGGTATATGAAAAACATGTTTTTCAATGGCAAAAATCAATGAATATTGTAAATGCACAAACAGTAATATCTCCACATTGCAAGGTGCAATTCTGAAATTTTTTGCTTTTTCCTGCTAATCCTAGCATGATAAAGAAGATTCAAAGAGAGTGAGATGCCAGCTCCTTTCATTCAGTCAGTAGCTTCAAACATTTCTGGACGTTTTTCAATGGCAAAAATCAATGAATATTGTAAATGCACAAACAGTAATATCTCCACATTGCAAGGTGCAATTCTGAAATTTTTTGCTTTTTCCTGTTAATCCTAGCATGATAAAGAAGATTCAAAGAGAGTGAGATGCCAGCTCCTTTCATTCAGTCAGTAGCTTCAAACATTTCTGGTATATGAAAAACATGTTTTTCAATGGCAAAAATCAATGAATATTGTAAATGCACAAACAGTAATATCTCCACATTGCAAGGTGCAATTCTGAAATTTTTTGCTTTTTCCTGCTAATCCTAGCATGATAAAGAAGATTCAAAGAGAGTGAGATGCCAGCTCCTTTCATTCAGTCAGTAGCTTCAAACATTTCTGGACGTTTTTCAATGGCAAAAATCAATGAATATTGTAAATGCACAAACAGTAATATCTCCACATTGCAAGGTGCAATTCTGAAATTTTTTGCTTTTTCCTGTTAATCCTAGCATGATAAAGAAGATTCAAAGAGAGTGAGATGCCAGCTCCTTTCATTCAGTCAGTAGCTTCAAACATTTCTGGTATATGAAAAACATGTTTTTCAATGGCAAAAATCAATGAATATTGTAAATGCACAAACAGTAATATCTCCACATTGCAAGGTGCAATTCTGAAATTTTTTGCTTTTTCCTGCTAATCCTAGCATGATAAAGAAGATTCAAAGAGAGTGAGATGCCAGCTCCTTTCATTCAGTCAGTAGCTTCAAACATTTCTGGTATGTGAATAACATGATGTTTTTCAATGGCAAAAATCAATGAATATTGTAAATGCACAAACAGTAATATCTCCACATTGCAAGGTGCAATTCTGAAATTTTTTGCTTTTTCCTGCTAATCCTAGCATGATAAAGAAGATTCAAAGAGAGTGAGATGCCAGCTCCTTTCATTCAGTCAGTAGCTTCAAACATTTCTGGTATATGAAAAACATGTTTTTCAATGGCAAAAATCAATGAATATTGTAAATGCACAAACAGTAATATCTCCACATTGCAAGGTGCAATTCTGAAATTTTTTGCTTTTTCCTGCTAATCCTAGCATGATAAAGAAGATTCAAAGAGAGTGAGATGCCAGCTCCTTTCATTCAGTCAGTAGCTTCAAACATTTCTGGACGTTTTTCAATGGCAAAAATCAATGAATATTGTAAATGCACAAACAGTAATATCTCCACATTGCAAGGTGCAATTCTGAAATTTTTTGCTTTTTCCTGTTAATCCTAGCATGATAAAGAAGATTCAAAGAGAGTGAGATGCCAGCTCCTTTCATTCAGGCAGTAGCTTCAAACATTTCTGGTATATGAAAAACATGTTTTTCAATGGCAAAAATCAATGAATATTGTAAATGCACAAACAGTAATATCTCCACATTGCAAGGTGCAATTCTGAAATTTTTTGCTTTTTCCTGCTAATCCTAGCATGATAAAGAAGATTCAAAGAGAGTGAGATGCCAGCTCCTTTCATTCAGTCAGTAGCTTCAAACATTTCTGGACGTTTTTCAATGGCAAAAATCAATGAATATTGTAAATGCACAAACAGTAATATCTCCACATTGCAAGGTGCAATTCTGAAATTTTTTGCTTTTTCCTGTTAATCCTAGCATGATAAAGAAGATTCAAAGAGAGTGAGATGCCAGCTCCTTTCATTCAGTCAGTAGCTTCAAACATTTCTGGTATATGAAAAACATGTTTTTCAATGGCAAAAATCAATGAATATTGTAAATGCACAAACAGTAATATCTCCATATTGCAAGGTGCAATTCTGAAATTTTTTGCTTTTTCCTGCTAATCCTAGCATGATAAAGATGATTCAAAGAGAGTGAGATGACAGCTCCTTTCATTCAGTCAGTAGCTTCAAACATTTCTGGTATATGAATAACATGTTTTTCAATGGCAAAAATCAATGAATATTGTAAATGCACAAACAGTAATATCTCCACATTGCAAGGTGCAATTCTGAAATTTTTTGCTTTTTCCTGTTAATCCTAGCATGATAAAGAAGATTCAAAGAGAGTGAGATGCCAGCTCCTTTCATTCAGTCAGTAGCTTCAGACATTTCTGGTATATGAAAAACATGTTTTTCAATGGCAAAAATCTATGAATATTGTAAATGCACAAACAGTAATATCTCCACATTGCAAGGTGCAATTCTGAAATTTTTTGCTTTTTCCTGCTAATCCTAGCATGATAAAGAAGATTCAAAGAGAGTGAGATGCCAGCTCCTTTCATTCAGTCAGTAGCTTCAAACATTTCTGGTATATGAAAAACATGTTTTTCAATGGCAAAAATCAATGAATATTGTAAATGCACAAACCGTAATATCTCCACATTGCAAGGTGCAATTCTGAAATTTTTTGCTTTTTCCTGTTAATCCTAGCATGATAAAGAAGATTCAAAGAGAGTGAGATGCCAGCTCCTTTCATTCAGTCAGTAGCTTCAAACATTTCTGGTATATGAAAAACATGTTTTTCAATGGCAAAAATCAATGAATATTGTAAATGCACAAACAGTAATATCTCCACATTGCAAGGTGCAATTCTGAAATTTTTTGCTTTTTCCTGCTAATCCTAGCATGATAAAGAAGATTCAAAGAGAGTGAGATGCCAGCTCCTTTCATTCAGTCAGTAGCTTCAAACATTTCTGGTATATGAAAAACATGTTTTTCAATGGCAAAAATCAATGAATATTGTAAATGCACAAACAGTAATATCTCCACATTGCAAGGTGCAATTCTGAAATTTTTTGCTTTTTCCTGCTAATCCTAGCATGATAAAGAAGATTCAAAGAGAGTGAGATGCCAGCTCCTTTCATTCAGTCAGTAGCTTCAAACATTTCTGGACGTTTTTCAATGGCAAAAATCAATGAATATTGTAAATGCACAAACAGTAATATCTCCACATTGCAAGGTGCAATTCTGAAATTTTTTGCTTTTTCCTGTTAATCCTAGCATGATAAAGAAGATTCAAAGAGAGTGAGATGCCAAGCTCCTTTCATTCAGGCAGTAGCTTCAAACATTTCTGGTATATGAAAAACATGTTTTTCAATGGCAAAAATCAATGAATATTGTAAATGCACAAACAGTAATATCTCCACATTGCAAGGTGCAATTCTGAAATTTTTTGCTTTTTCCTGCTAATCCTAGCATGATAAAGAAGATTCAAAGAGAGTGAGATGCCAGCTCCTTTCATTCAGTCAGTAGCTTCAAACATTTCTGGTATATGAAAAACATGTTTTTCAATGGCAAAAATCAATGAATATTGTAAATGCACAAACAGTAATATCTCCACATTGCAAGGTGCAATTCTGAAATTTTATGCTTTTTCCTGCTAATCCTAGCATGATAAAGAAGATTCAAAGAGAGTGAGATGCCAGCTCCTTTCATTCAGTCAGTAGCTTCAAACATTTCTGGACGTTTTTCAATGGCAAAAATCAATGAATATTGTAAATGCACAAACAGTAATATCTCCACATTGCAAGGTGCAATTCTGAAATTTTTTGCTTTTTCCTGCTAATCCTAGCATCATAAAGAAGATTCAAAGAGAGTGAGATGCCAGCTCCTTTCATTCAGTCAGTAGCTTCAAACATTTCTGGTATATGAAAAACATGTTTTTCAATGGCAAAAATCAATGAATATTGTAAATGCACAAACAGTAATATCTCCACATTGCAAGGTGCAATTCTGAAATTTTTTGCTTTTTCCTGCTAATCCTAGCATGATAAAGAAGATTCAAAGAGAGTGAGATGCCAGCTCCTTTCATTCAGTCAGTAGCTTCAAACATTTCTGGACGTTTTTCAATGGCAAAAATCAATGAATATTGTAAATGCACAAACAGTAATATCTCCACATTGCAAGGTGCAATTCTGAAATTTTTTGCTTTTTCCTGTTAATCCTAGCATCATAAAGAAGATTCAAAGAGAGTGAGATGCCAGCTCCTTTCATTCAGTCAGTAGCTTCAAACATTTCTGGTATATGAAAAACATGTTTTTCAATGGCAAAAATCAATGAATATTGTAAATTCACAAACAGTAATATCTCCACATTGCAAGGTGCAATTCTGAAATTTTTTGCTTTTTCCTGTTAATCCTAGCATGATAAAGAAGATTCAAAGAGAGTGAGATGCCAGCTCCTTTCATTCAGTCAGTAGCTTCAAACATTTCTGGTATATGAAAAACATGTTTTTCAATGGCAAAAATCAATGAATATTGTAAATGCACAAACAGTAATATCTCCACATTGCAAGGTGCAATTCTGAAATGTTTTGCTTTTTCCTGCTAATCCTAGCATGATAAAGAAGATTCAAAGAGAGTGAGATGCCAGCTCCTTTCATTCAGTCAGTAGCTTCAAACATTTCTGGTATATGAAAAACATGTTTTTCAATGGCAAAAATCAATGAATATTGTAAATGCACAACCAGTAATATCTCCACATTGCAAGGTGCAATTCTGAAATTTTTTGCTTTTTCCTGCTAATCCTAGCATGATAAAGAAGATTCAAAGAGAGTGAGATGCCAGCTCCTTTCATTCAGTCAGTAGCTTCAAACATTTCTGGACGTTTTTCAATGGCAAAAATCAATGAATATTGTAAATGCACAAACAGTAATATCTCCACATTGCAAGGTGCAATTCTGAAATTTTTTGCTTTTTCCTGCTAATCCTAGCATGATAAAGAAGATTCAAAGAGAGTGAGATGCCAGCTCCTTTCATTCAGTCAGTAGCTTCAAACATTTCTGGTATATGAAAAACATGTTTTTCAATGGCAAAAATCAATGAATATTGTAAATGCACAAACAGTAATATCTCCACATTGCAAGGTGCAATTCTGAAATTTTTTGCTTTTTCCTGCTAATCCTAGCATGATAAAGAAGATTCAAAGAGAGTGAGATGCCAGCTCCTTTCATTCAGTCAGTAGCTTCAAACATTTCTGGTATATGAAAAACATGTTTTTCAATGGCAAAAATCAATGAATATTGTAAATGCACAAACCGTAATATCTCCACATTGCAAGGTGCAATTCTGAAATTTTTTGCTTTTTCCTGTTAATCCTAGCATGATAAAGAAGATTCAAAGAGAGTGAGATGCCAGCTCCTTTCATTCAGTCAGTAGCTTCAAACATTTCTGGTATATGAAAAACATGTTTTTCAATGGCAAAAATCAATGAATATTGTAAATGCACAAACAGTAATATCTCCACATTGCAAGGTGCAATTCTGAAATTTTTTGCTTTTTCCTGCTAATCCTAGCATGATAAAGAAGATTCAAAGAGAGTGAGATGCCAGCTCCTTTCATTCAGTCAGTAGCTTCAAACATTTCTGGACGTTTTTCAATGGCAAAAATCAATGAATATTGTAAATGCACAAACAGTAATATCTCCACATTGCAAGGTGCAATTCTGAAATTTTTTGCTTTTTCCTGTTAATCCTAGCATGATAAAGAAGATTCAAAGAGAGTGAGATGCCAAGCTCCTTTCATTCAGGCAGTAGCTTCAAACATTTCTGGTATATGAAAAACATGTTTTTCAATGGCAAAAATCAATGAATATTGTAAATGCACAAACAGTAATATCTCCACATTGCAAGGTGCAATTCTGAAATTTTTTGCTTTTTCCTGCTAATCCTAGCATGATAAAGAAGATTCAAAGAGAGTGAGATGCCAGCTCCTTTCATTCAGTCAGTAGCTTCAAACATTTCTGGTATATGAAAAACATGTTTTTCAATGGCAAAAATCAATGAATATTGTAAATGCACAAACAGTAATATCTCCACATTGCAAGGTGCAATTCTGAAATTTTATGCTTTTTCCTGCTAATCCTAGCATGATAAAGAAGATTCAAAGAGAGTGAGATGCCAGCTCCTTTCATTCAGTCAGTAGCTTCAAACATTTCTGGACGTTTTTCAATGGCAAAAATCAATGAATATTGTAAATGCACAAACAGTAATATCTCCACATTGCAAGGTGCAATTCTGAAATTTTTTGCTTTTTCCTGCTAATCCTAGCATCATAAAGAAGATTCAAAGAGAGTGAGATGCCAGCTCCTTTCATTCAGTCAGTAGCTTCAAACATTTCTGGTATATGAAAAACATGTTTTTCAATGGCAAAAATCAATGAATATTGTAAATTCACAAACAGTAATATCTCCACATTGCAAGGTGCAATTCTGAAATTTTTTGCTTTTTCCTGTTAATCCTAGCATGATAAAGAAGATTCAAAGAGAGTGAGATGCCAGCTCCTTTCATTAAGTCAGTAGCTTCAAACATTTCTGGTATATGAAAAACATGTTTTTCAATGGCAAAAATCAATGAATATTGTAAATGCACAAACAGTAATATCTCCACATTGCAAGGTGCAATTCTGAAATTTTTTGCTTTTTCCTGCTAATCCTAGCATAATAAAGAAGATTCAAAGAGAGTGAGATGCCAGCTCCTTTCATTCAGTCAGTAGCTTCAAACATTTCTGGACGTTTTTCAATGGCAAAAATCAATGAATATTGTAAATGCACAAACAGTAATATCTCCACATTGCAAGGTGCAATTCTGAAATTTTTTGCTTTTTCCTGTTAATCCTAGCATGATAAAGATTCAAAGAGAGTGAGATGCCAGCTCCTTTCATTAAGGCAGTAGCTTCAAACATTTCTGGTATATGAAAAACATGTTTTTCAATGGCAAAAATCAATGAATATTGTAAATTCACAAACAGTAATATCTCCACATTGCAAGGTGCAATTCTGAAATTTTTTGCTTTTTCCTGTTAATCCTAGCATGATAAAGAAGATTCAAAGAGAGTGAGATGCCAGCTCCTTTCATTCAGTCAGTAGCTTCAAACATTTCTGGTATATGAAAAACATGTTTTTCAATGGCAAAAATCAATGAATATTGTAAATGCACAAACAGTAATATCTCCACATTGCAAGGTGCAATTCTGAAATGTTTTGCTTTTTCCTGCTAATCCTAGCATGATAAAGAAGATTCAAAGAGAGGGAGATGCCAGCTCCTTTCATTCAGTCAGTAGCTTCAAACATTTCTGGTATATGAAAAACATGTTTTTCAATGGCAAAAATCAATGAATATTGTAAATGCACAACCAGTAATATCTCCACATTGCAAGGTGCAATTCTGAAATTTTTTGCTTTTTCCTGCTAATCCTAGCATGATAAAGAAGATTCAAAGAGAGTGAGATGCCAGCTCCTTTCATTCAGTCAGTAGCTTCAAACATTTCTGGACGTTTTTCAATGGCAAAAATCAATGAATATTGTAAATGCACAAACAGTAATATCTCCACATTGCAAGGTGCAATTCTGAAATTTTTTGCTTTTTCCTGCTAATCCTAGCATGATAAAGAAGATTCAAAGAGAGTGAGATGCCAGCTCCTTTCATTCAGTCAGTAGCTTCAAACATTTCTGGTATATGAAAAACATGTTTTTCAATGGCAAAAATCAATGAATATTGTAAATGCACAAACAGTAATATCTCCACATTGCAAGGTGCAATTCTGAAATTTTTTGCTTTTTCCTGCTAATCCTAGCATGATAAAGAAGATTCAAAGAGAGTGAGATGCCAGCTCCTTTCATTCAGTCAGTAGCTTCAAACATTTCTGGACGTTTTTCAATGGCAAAAATCAATGAATATTGTAAATGCACAAACAGTAATATCTCCACATTGCAAGGTGCAATTCTGAAATTTTTTGCTTTTTCCTGTTAATCCTAGCATGATAAAGAAGATTCAAAGAGAGTGAGATGCCAGCTCCTTTCATTCAGTCAGTAGCTTCAAACATTTCTGGTATATGAAAAACATGTTTTTCAATGGCAAAAATCAATGAATATTGTAAATGCACAAACAGTAATATCTCCACATTGCAAGGTGCAATTCTGAAATGTTTTGCTTTTTCCTGCTAATCCTAGCATGATAAAGAAGATTCAAAGAGAGTGAGATGCCAGCTCCTTTCATTCAGTCAGTAGCTTCAAACATTTCTGGTATATGAAAAACATGTTTTTCAATGGCAAAAATCAATGAATATTGTAAATGCACAACCAGTAATATCTCCACATTGCAAGGTGCAATTCTGAAATTTTTTGCTTTTTCCTGCTAATCCTAGCATGATAAAGAAGATTCAAAGAGAGTGAGATGCCAGCTCCTTTCATTCAGTCAGTAGCTTCAAACATTTCTGGACGTTTTTCAATGGCAAAAATCAATGAATATTGTAAATGCACAAACAGTAATATCTCCACATTGCAAGGTGCAATTCTGAAATTTTTTGCTTTTTCCTGCTAATCCTAGCATGATAAAGAAGATTCAAAGAGAGTGAGATGCCAGCTCCTTTCATTCAGTCAGTAGCTTCAAACATTTCTGGTATATGAAAAACATGTTTTTCAATGGCAAAAATCAATGAATATTGTAAATGCACAAACAGTAATATCTCCACATTGCAAGGTGCAATTCTGAAATTTTTTGCTTTTTCCTGCTAATCCTAGCATGATAAAGAAGATTCAAAGAGAGTGAGATGCCAGCTCCTTTCATTCAGTCAGTAGCTTCAAACATTTCTGGTATATGAAAAACATGTTTTTCAATGGCAAAAATCAATGAATATTGTAAATGCACAAACCGTAATATCTCCACATTGCAAGGTGCAATTCTGAAATTTTTTGCTTTTTCCTGTTAATCCTAGCATGATAAAGAAGATTCAAAGAGAGTGAGATGCCAGCTCCTTTCATTCAGTCAGTAGCTTCAAACATTTCTGGTATATGAAAAACATGTTTTTCAATGGCAAAAATCAATGAATATTGTAAATGCACAAACAGTAATATCTCCACATTGCAAGGTGCAATTCTGAAATTTTTTGCTTTTTCCTGCTAATCCTAGCATGATAAAGAAGATTCAAAGAGAGTGAGATGCCAGCTCCTTTCATTCAGTCAGTAGCTTCAAACATTTCTGGACGTTTTTCAATGGCAAAAATCAATGAATATTGTAAATGCACAAACAGTAATATCTCCACATTGCAAGGTGCAATTCTGAAATTTTTTGCTTTTTCCTGTTAATCCTAGCATGATAAAGAAGATTCAAAGAGAGTGAGATGCCAAGCTCCTTTCATTCAGGCAGTAGCTTCAAACATTTCTGGTATATGAAAAACATGTTTTTCAATGGCAAAAATCAATGAATATTGTAAATGCACAAACAGTAATATCTCCACATTGCAAGGTGCAATTCTGAAATTTTTTGCTTTTTCCTGCTAATCCTAGCATGATAAAGAAGATTCAAAGAGAGTGAGATGCCAGCTCCTTTCATTCAGTCAGTAGCTTCAAACATTTCTGGTATATGAAAAACATGTTTTTCAATGGCAAAAATCAATGAATATTGTAAATGCACAAACAGTAATATCTCCACATTGCAAGGTGCAATTCTGAAATTTTATGCTTTTTCCTGCTAATCCTAGCATGATAAAGAAGATTCAAAGAGAGTGAGATGCCAGCTCCTTTCATTCAGTCAGTAGCTTCAAACATTTCTGGACGTTTTTCAATGGCAAAAATCAATGAATATTGTAAATGCACAAACAGTAATATCTCCACATTGCAAGGTGCAATTCTGAAATTTTTTGCTTTTTCCTGCTAATCCTAGCATCATAAAGAAGATTCAAAGAGAGTGAGATGCCAGCTCCTTTCATTCAGTCAGTAGCTTCAAACATTTCTGGTATATGAAAAACATGTTTTTCAATGGCAAAAATCAATGAATATTGTAAATTCACAAACAGTAATATCTCCACATTGCAAGGTGCAATTCTGAAATTTTTTGCTTTTTCCTGTTAATCCTAGCATGATAAAGAAGATTCAAAGAGAGTGAGATGCCAGCTCCTTTCATTCAGTCAGTAGCTTCAAACATTTCTGGTATATGAAAAACATGTTTTTCAATGGCAAAAATCAATGAATATTGTAAATGCACAAACAGTAATATCTCCACATTGCAAGGTGCAATTCTGAAATTTTTTGCTTTTTCCTGCTAATCCTAGCATGATAAAGAAGATTCAAAGAGAGTGAGATGCCAGCTCCTTTCATTCAGTCAGTAGCTTCAAACATTTCTGGACGTTTTTCAATGGCAAAAATCAATGAATATTGTAAATGCACAAACAGTAATATCTCCACATTGCAAGGTGCAATTCTGAAATTTTTTGCTTTTTCCTGTTAATCCTAGCATGATAAAGATTCAAAGAGAGTGAGATGCCAGCTCCTTTCATTAAGGCAGTAGCTTCAAACATTTCTGGTATATGAAAAACATGTTTTTCAATGGCAAAAATCAATGAATATTGTAAATGCACAAACAGTAATATCTCCACATTGCAAGGTGCAATTCTGAAATTTTTTGCTTTTTCCTGCTAATCCTAGCATGATAAAGAAGATTCAAAGAGAGTGAGATGCCAGCTCCTTTCATTCAGTCAGTAGCTTCAAACATTTCTGGACGTTTTTCAATGGCAAAAATCAATGAATATTGTAAATGCACAAACAGTAATATCTCCACATTGCAAGGTGCAATTCTGAAATTTTTTGCTTTTTCCTGCTAATCCTAGCATCATAAAGAAGATTCAAAGAGAGTGAGATGCCAGCTCCTTTCATTCAGTCAGTAGCTTCAAACATTTCTGGTATATGAAAAACATGTTTTTCAATGGCAAAAATCAATGAATATTGTAAATTCACAAACAGTAATATCTCCACATTGCAAGGTGCAATTCTGAAATTTTTTGCTTTTTCCTGTTAATCCTAGCATGATAAAGAAGATTCAAAGAGAGTGAGATGCCAGCTCCTTTCATTCAGTCAGTAGCTTCAAACATTTCTGGTATATGAAAAACATGTTTTTCAATGGCAAAAATCAATGAATATTGTAAATGCACAAACAGTAATATCTCCACATTGCAAGGTGCAATTCTGAAATGTTTTGCTTTTTCCTGCTAATCCTAGCATGATAAAGAAGATTCAAAGAGAGTGAGATGCCAGCTCCTTTCATTCAGTCAGTAGCTTCAAACATTTCTGGTATATGAAAAACATGTTTTTCAATGGCAAAAATCAATGAATATTGTAAATGCACAACCAGTAATATCTCCACATTGCAAGGTGCAATTCTGAAATTTTTTGCTTTTTCCTGCTAATCCTAGCATGATAAAGAAGATTCAAAGAGAGTGAGATGCCAGCTCCTTTCATTCAGTCAGTAGCTTCAAACATTTCTGGACGTTTTTCAATGGCAAAAATCAATGAATATTGTAAATGCACAAACAGTAATATCTCCACATTGCAAGGTGCAATTCTGAAATTTTTTGCTTTTTCCTGCTAATCCTAGCATGATAAAGAAGATTCAAAGAGAGTGAGATGCCAGCTCCTTTCATTCAGTCAGTAGCTTCAAACATTTCTGGTATATGAAAAACATGTTTTTCAATGGCAAAAATCAATGAATATTGTAAATGCACAAACAGTAATATCTCCACATTGCAAGGTGCAATTCTGAAATTTTTTGCTTTTTCCTGCTAATCCTAGCATGATAAAGAAGATTCAAAGAGAGTGAGATGCCAGCTCCTTTCATTCAGTCAGTAGCTTCAAACATTTCTGGACGTTTTTCAATGGCAAAAATCAATGAATATTGTAAATGCACAAACAGTAATATCTCCACATTGCAAGGTGCAATTCTGAAATTTTTTGCTTTTTCCTGTTAATCCTAGCATGATAAAGAAGATTCAAAGAGAGTGAGATGCCAGCTCCTTTCATTCAGGCAGTAGCTTCAAACATTTCTGGTATATGAAAAACATGTTTTTCAATGGCAAAAATCAATGAATATTGTAAATGCACAAACAGTAATATCTCCACATTGCAAGGTGCAATTCTGAAATTTTTTGCTTTTTCCTGCTAATCCTAGCATGATAAAGAAGATTCAAAGAGAGTGAGATGCCAGCTCCTTTCATTCAGTCAGTAGCTTCAAACATTTCTGGACGTTTTTCAATGGCAAAAATCAATGAATATTGTAAATGCACAAACAGTAATATCTCCACATTGCAAGGTGCAATTCTGAAATTTTTTGCTTTTTCCTGTTAATCCTAGCATGATAAAGAAGATTCAAAGAGAGTGAGATGCCAGCTCCTTTCATTCAGTCAGTAGCTTCAAACATTTCTGGTATATGAAAAACATGTTTTTCAATGGCAAAAATCAATGAATATTGTAAATGCACAAACAGTAATATCTCCATATTGCAAGGTGCAATTCTGAAATTTTTTGCTTTTTCCTGCTAATCCTAGCATGATAAAGAAGATTCAAAGAGAGTGAGATGACAGCTCCTTTCATTCAGTCAGTAGCTTCAAACATTTCTGGTATATGAATAACATGTTTTTCAATGGCAAAAATCAATGAATATTGTAAATGCACAAACAGTAATATCTCCACATTGCAAGGTGCAATTCTGAAATTTTTTGCTTTTTCCTGTTAATCCTAGCATGATAAAGAAGATTCAAAGAGAGTGAGATGCCAGCTCCTTTCATTCAGTCAGTAGCTTCAGACATTTCTGGTATATGAAAAACATGTTTTTCAATGGCAAAAATCTATGAATATTGTAAATGCACAAACAGTAATATCTCCACATTGCAAGGTGCAATTCTGAAATTTTTTGCTTTTTCCTGCTAATCCTAGCATGATAAAGAAGATTCAAAGAGAGTGAGATGCCAGCTCCTTTCATTCAGTCAGTAGCTTCAAACATTTCTGGTATATGAAAAACATGTTTTTCAATGGCAAAAATCAATGAATATTGTAAATGCACAAACCGTAATATCTCCACATTGCAAGGTGCAATTCTGAAATTTTTTGCTTTTTCCTGTTAATCCTAGCATGATAAAGAAGATTCAAAGAGAGTGAGATGCCAGCTCCTTTCATTCAGTCAGTAGCTTCAAACATTTCTGGTATATGAAAAACATGTTTTTCAATGGCAAAAATCAATGAATATTGTAAATGCACAAACAGTAATATCTCCACATTGCAAGGTGCAATTCTGAAATTTTTTGCTTTTTCCTGCTAATCCTAGCATGATAAAGAAGATTCAAAGAGAGTGAGATGCCAGCTCCTTTCATTCAGTCAGTAGCTTCAAACATTTCTGGTATATGAAAAACATGTTTTTCAATGGCAAAAATCAATGAATATTGTAAATGCACAAACAGTAATATCTCCACATTGCAAGGTGCAATTCTGAAATTTTTTGCTTTTTCCTGCTAATCCTAGCATGATAAAGAAGATTCAAAGAGAGTGAGATGCCAGCTCCTTTCATTCAGTCAGTAGCTTCAAACATTTCTGGACGTTTTTCAATGGCAAAAATCAATGAATATTGTAAATGCACAAACAGTAATATCTCCACATTGCAAGGTGCAATTCTGAAATTTTTTGCTTTTTCCTGTTAATCCTAGCATGATAAAGAAGATTCAAAGAGAGTGAGATGCCAAGCTCCTTTCATTCAGGCAGTAGCTTCAAACATTTCTGGTATATGAAAAACATGTTTTTCAATGGCAAAAATCAATGAATATTGTAAATGCACAAACAGTAATATCTCCACATTGCAAGGTGCAATTCTGAAATTTTTTGCTTTTTCCTGCTAATCCTAGCATGATAAAGAAGATTCAAAGAGAGTGAGATGCCAGCTCCTTTCATTCAGTCAGTAGCTTCAAACATTTCTGGTATATGAAAAACATGTTTTTCAATGGCAAAAATCAATGAATATTGTAAATGCACAAACAGTAATATCTCCACATTGCAAGGTGCAATTCTGAAATTTTATGCTTTTTCCTGCTAATCCTAGCATGATAAAGAAGATTCAAAGAGAGTGAGATGCCAGCTCCTTTCATTCAGTCAGTAGCTTCAAACATTTCTGGACGTTTTTCAATGGCAAAAATCAATGAATATTGTAAATGCACAAACAGTAATATCTCCACATTGCAAGGTGCAATTCTGAAATTTTTTGCTTTTTCCTGCTAATCCTAGCATCATAAAGAAGATTCAAAGAGAGTGAGATGCCAGCTCCTTTCATTCAGTCAGTAGCTTCAAACATTTCTGGTATATGAAAAACATGTTTTTCAATGGCAAAAATCAATGAATATTGTAAATTCACAAACAGTAATATCTCCACATTGCAAGGTGCAATTCTGAAATTTTTTGCTTTTTCCTGTTAATCCTAGCATGATAAAGAAGATTCAAAGAGAGTGAGATGCCAGCTCCTTTCATTCAGTCAGTAGCTTCAAACATTTCTGGTATATGAAAAACATGTTTTTCAATGGCAAAAATCAATGAATATTGTAAATGCACAAACAGTAATATCTCCACATTGCAAGGTGCAATTCTGAAATGTTTTGCTTTTTCCTGCTAATCCTAGCATGATAAAGAAGATTCAAAGAGAGTGAGATGCCAGCTCCTTTCATTCAGTCAGTAGCTTCAAACATTTCTGGTATATGAAAAACATGTTTTTCAATGGCAAAAATCAATGAATATTGTAAATGCGCAACCAGTAATATCTCCACATTGCAAGGTGCAATTCTGAAATTTTTTGCTTTTTCCTGCTAATCCTAGCATGATAAAGAAGATTCAAAGAGAGTGAGATGCCAGCTCCTTTCATTCAGTCAGTAGCTTCAAACATTTCTGGACGTTTTTCAATGGCAAAAATCAATGAATATTGTAAATGCACAAACAGTAATATCTCCACATTGCAAGGTGCAATTCTGAAATTTTTTGCTTTTTCCTGTTAATCCTAGCATGATAAAGATTCAAAGAGAGTGAGATGCCAGCTCCTTTCATTAAGGCAGTAGCTTCAAACATTTCTGGTATATGAAAAACATGTTTTTCAATGGCAAAAATCAATGAATATTGTAAATGCACAAACAGTAATATCTCCACATTGCAAGGTGCAATTCTGAAATTTTTTGCTTTTTCCTGCTAATCCTAGCATGATAAAGAAGATTCAAAGAGAGTGAGATGCCAGCTCCTTTCATTCAGTCAGTAGCTTCAAACATTTCTGGACGTTTTTCAATGGCAAAAATCAATGAATATTGTAAATGCACAAACAGTAATATCTCCACATTGCAAGGTGCAATTCTGAAATTTTTTGCTTTTTCCTGCTAATCCTAGCATCATAAAGAAGATTCAAAGAGAGTGAGATGCCAGCTCCTTTCATTCAGTCAGTAGCTTCAAACATTTCTGGTATATGAAAAACATGTTTTTCAATGGCAAAAATCAATGAATATTGTAAATTCACAAACAGTAATATCTCCACATTGCAAGGTGCAATTCTGAAATTTTTTGCTTTTTCCTGTTAATCCTAGCATGATAAAGAAGATTCAAAGAGAGTGAGATGCCAGTTCCTTTCATTCAGTCAGTAGCTTCAAACATTTCTGGTATATGAAAAACATGTTTTTCAATGGCAAAAATCAATGAATATTGTAAATGCACAAACAGTAATATCTCCACATTGCAAGGTGCAATTCTGAAATGTTTTGCTTTTTCCTGCTAATCCTAGCATGATAAAGAAGATTCAAAGAGAGTGAGATGCCAGCTCCTTTCATTCAGTCAGTAGCTTCAAACATTTCTGGTATATGAAAAACATGTTTTTCAATGGCAAAAATCAATGAATATTGTAAATGCACAACCAGTAATATCTCCACATTGCAAGGTGCAATTCTGAAATTTTTTGCTTTTTCCTGCTAATCCTAGCATGATAAAGAAGATTCAAAGAGAGTGAGATGCCAGCTCCTTTCATTCAGTCAGTAGCTTCAAACATTTCTGGACGTTTTTCAATGGCAAAAATCAATGAATATTGTAAATGCACAAACAGTAATATCTCCACATTGCAAGGTGCAATTCTGAAATTTTTTGCTTTTTCCTGTTAATCCTAGCATGATAAAGAAGATTCAAAGAGAGTGAGATGCCAGCTCCTTTCATTCAGTCAGTAGCTTCAGACATTTCTGGTATATGAAAAACATGTTTTTCAATGGCAAAAATCTATGAATATTGTAAATGCACAAACAGTAATATCTCCACATTGCAAGGTGCAATTCTGAAATTTTTTGCTTTTTCCTGCTAATCCTAGCATGATAAAGAAGATTCAAAGAGAGTGAGATGCCAGCTCCTTTCATTCAGTCAGTAGCTTCAAACATTTCTGGACGTTTTTCAATGGCAATGACAATGAAAGGAGCTGGCATCTCACTCTCTTTGAATCTTCTTTATCATGCTAGGATTAACAGGAAAAAGCAAAAAATTTCAGAATTGCACCTTGCAATGTGGAGATATTACTGTTTGTGCATTTACAATATTCATAGATTTTTGCCATTGAAAAACATGTTTTTCATATACCAGAAATGTCTGAAGCTACTGACTGAATGAAAGGAGCTGGCATCTCACTCTCTTTGAATCTTCTTTATCATGCTAGGATTAACAGGAAAAAGCAAAAAATTTCAGAATTGCAATTCTGAAATTTTTTGCTTTTTCCTGTTAATCCTAGCATGATAAAGAAGATTCAAAGAGAGTGAGATGCCAGCTCCTTTCATTCAGTCAGTAGCTTCAGACATTTCTGGTATATGAAAAACATGTTTTTCAATGGCAAAAATCTATGAATATTGTAAATGCACAAACAGTAATATCTCCACATTGCAAGGTGCAATTCTGAAATTTTTTGCTTTTTCCTGCTAATCCTAGCATGATAAAGAAGATTCAAAGAGAGTGAGATGCCAGCTCCTTTCATTCAGTCAGTAGCTTCAAACATTTCTGGACGTTTTTCAATGGCAAAAATCAATGAATATTGTAAATGCACAAACAGTAATATCTCCACATTGCAAGGTGCAATTCTGAAATTTTTTGCTTTTTCCTGCTAATCCTAGCATCATAAAGAAGATTCAAAGAGAGTGAGATGCCAGCTCCTTTCATTCAGTCAGTAGCTTCAAACATTTCTGGTATATGAAAAACATGTTTTTCAATGGCAAAAATCAATGAATATTGTAAATTCACAAACAGTAATATCTCCACATTGCAAGGTGCAATTCTGAAATTTTTTGCTTTTTCCTGTTAATCCTAGCATGATAAAGAAGATTCAAAGAGAGTGAGATGCCAGCTCCTTTCATTCAGTCAGTAGCTTCAAACATTTCTGGTATATGAAAAACATGTTTTTCAATGGCAAAAATCAATGAATATTGTAAATGCACAAACAGTAATATCTCCACATTGCAAGGTGCAATTCTGAAATGTTTTGCTTTTTCCTGCTAATCCTAGCATGATAAAGAAGATTCAAAGAGAGTGAGATGCCAGCTCCTTTCATTCAGTCAGTAGCTTCAAACATTTCTGGTATATGAAAAACATGTTTTTCAATGGCAAAAATCAATGAATATTGTAAATGCACAACCAGTAATATCTCCACATTGCAAGGTGCAATTCTGAAATTTTTTGCTTTTTCCTGCTAATCCTAGCATGATAAAGAAGATTCAAAGAGAGTGAGATGCCAGCTCCTTTCATTCAGTCAGTAGCTTCAAACATTTCTGGACGTTTTTCAATGGCAAAAATCAATGAATATTGTAAATGCACAAACAGTAATATCTCCACATTGCAAGGTGCAATCCTGAAATTTTTTGCTTTTTCCTGTTAATCCTAGCATGATAAAGAAGATTCAAAGAGAGTGAGATGCCAGCTCCTTTCATTCAGTCAGTAGCTTCAAACATTTCTGGTATATGAAAAACATGTTTTTCAATGGCAAAAATCAATGAATATTGTAAATGCACAAACAGTAATATCTCCACATTGCAAGGTGCAATTCTGAAATTTTTTGCTTTTTCCTGTTAATCCTAGCATGATAAAGAAGATTCAAAGAGAGTGAGATGCCAGCTCCTTTCATTCAGTCAGTAGCTTCAAACATTTCTGGACGTTTTTCAATGGCAAAAATCAATGAATATTGTAAATGCACAAACAGTAATATCTCCACATTGCAAGGTGCAATCCTGAAATTTTTTGCTTTTTCCTGTTAATCCTAGCATGATAAAGAAGATTCAAAGAGAGTGAGATGCCAGCTCCTTTCATTCAGTCAGTAGCTTCAAACATTTCTGGTATATGAAAAACATGTTTTTCAATGGCAAAAATCAATGAATATTGTAAATGCACAAACAGTAATATCTCCACATTGCAAGGTGCAATTCTGAAATTTTATGCTTTTTCCTGCTAATCCTAGCATGATAAAGAAGATTCAAAGAGAGTGAGATGCCAGCTCCTTTCATTCAGTCAGTAGCTTCAAACATTTCTGGACGTTTTTCAATGGCAAAAATCAATGAATATTGTAAATGCACAAACAGTAATATCTCCACATTGCAAGGTGCAATTCTGAAATTTTTTGCTTTTTCCTGCTAATCCTAGCATCATAAAGAAGATTCAAAGAGAGTGAGATGCCAGCTCCTTTCATTCAGTCAGTAGCTTCAAACATTTCTGGTATATGAAAAACATGTTTTTCAATGGCAAAAATCAATGAATATTGTAAATTCACAAACAGTAATATCTCCACATTGCAAGGTGCAATTCTGAAATTTTTTGCTTTTTCCTGTTAATCCTAGCATGATAAAGAAGATTCAAAGAGAGTGAGATGCCAGCTCCTTTCATTCAGTCAGTAGCTTCAAACATTTCTGGTATATGAAAAACATGTTTTTCAATGGCAAAAATCAATGAATATTGTAAATGCACAAACAGTAATATCTCCACATTGCAAGGTGCAATTCTGAAATGTTTTGCTTTTTCCTGCTAATCCTAGCATGATAAAGAAGATTCAAAGAGAGTGAGATGCCAGCTCCTTTCATTCAGTCAGTAGCTTCAAACATTTCTGGTATATGAAAAACATGTTTTTCAATGGCAAAAATCAATGAATATTGTAAATGCACAACCAGTAATATCTCCACATTGCAAGGTGCAATTCTGAAATTTTTTGCTTTTTCCTGCTAATCCTAGCATGATAAAGAAGATTCAAAGAGAGTGAGATGCCAGCTCCTTTCATTCAGTCAGTAGCTTCAAACATTTCTGGACGTTTTTCAATGGCAAAAATCAATGAATATTGTAAATGCACAAACAGTAATATCTCCACATTGCAAGGTGCAATTCTGAAATTTTTTGCTTTTTCCTGTTAATCCTAGCATGATAAAGATTCAAAGAGAGTG
This sequence comes from Phyllobates terribilis, assembly GCF_046119375.1. NCBI lineage: Eukaryota > Metazoa > Chordata > Amphibia > Anura > Dendrobatidae > Phyllobates > Phyllobates terribilis. The sequence goes on along the minus strand of NW_027363534.1, from coordinate 494,873 downwards.
AGATGCCAGCTCCTTTCATTAAGGCAGTAGCTTCAAACATTTCTGGTATATGAAAAACATGTTTTTCAATGGCAAAAATCAATGAATATTGTAAATGCACAAACAGTAATATCTCCACATTGCAAGGTGCAATTCTGAAATTTTTTGCTTTTTCCTGCTAATCCTAGCATGATAAAGAAGATTCAAAGAGAGTGAGATGCCAGCTCCTTTCATTCAGTCAGTAGCTTCAAACATTTCTGGACGTTTTTCAATGGCAAAAATCAATGAATATTGTAAATGCACAAACAGTAATATCTCCACATTGCAAGGTGCAATTCTGAAATTTTTTGCTTTTTCCTGCTAATCCTAGCATCATAAAGAAGATTCAAAGAGAGTGAGATGCCAGCTCCTTTCATTCAGTCAGTAGCTTCAAACATTTCTGGTATATGAAAAACATGTTTTTCAATGGCAAAAATCAATGAATATTGTAAATTCACAAACAGTAATATCTCCACATTGCAAGGTGCAATTCTGAAATTTTTTGCTTTTTCCTGTTAATCCTAGCATGATAAAGAAGATTCAAAGAGAGTGAGATGCCAGCTCCTTTCATTCAGTCAGTAGCTTCAAACATTTCTGGTATATGAAAAACATGTTTTTCAATGGCAAAAATCAATGAATATTGTAAATGCACAAACAGTAATATCTCCACATTGCAAGGTGCAATTCTGAAATGTTTTGCTTTTTCCTGCTAATCCTAGCATGATAAAGAAGATTCAAAGAGAGTGAGATGCCAGCTCCTTTCATTCAGTCAGTAGCTTCAAACATTTCTGGTATATGAAAAACATGTTTTTCAATGGCAAAAATCAATGAATATTGTAAATGCACAACCAGTAATATCTCCACATTGCAAGGTGCAATTCTGAAATTTTTTGCTTTTTCCTGCTAATCCTAGCATGATAAAGAAGATTCAAAGAGAGTGAGATGCCAGCTCCTTTCATTCAGTCAGTAGCTTCAAACATTTCTGGACGTTTTTCAATGGCAAAAATCAATGAATATTGTAAATGCACAAACAGTAATATCTCCACATTGCAAGGTGCAATTCTGAAATTTTTTGCTTTTTCCTGTTAATCCTAGCATGATAAAGAAGATTCAAAGAGAGTGAGATGCCAGCTCCTTTCATTCAGTCAGTAGCTTCAGACATTTCTGGTATATGAAAAACATGTTTTTCAATGGCAAAAATCTATGAATATTGTAAATGCACAAACAGTAATATCTCCACATTGCAAGGTGCAATTCTGAAATTTTTTGCTTTTTCCTGCTAATCCTAGCATGATAAAGAAGATTCAAAGAGAGTGAGATGCCAGCTCCTTTCATTCAGTCAGTAGCTTCAAACATTTCTGGACGTTTTTCAATGGCAATGACAATGAAAGGAGCTGGCATCTCACTCTCTTTGAATCTTCTTTATCATGCTAGGATTAACAGGAAAAAGCAAAAAATTTCAGAATTGCACCTTGCAATGTGGAGATATTACTGTTTGTGCATTTACAATATTCATAGATTTTTGCCATTGAAAAACATGTTTTTCATATACCAGAAATGTCTGAAGCTACTGACTGAATGAAAGGAGCTGGCATCTCACTCTCTTTGAATCTTCTTTATCATGCTAGGATTAACAGGAAAAAGCAAAAAATTTCAGAATTGCAATACTGAAATTTTTTGCTTTTTCCTGTTAATCCTAGCATGATAAAGAAGATTCAAAGAGAGTGAGATGCCAGCTCCTTTCATTCAGTCAGTAGCTTCAGACATTTCTGGTATATGAAAAACATGTTTTTCAATGGCAAAAATCTATGAATATTGTAAATGCACAAACAGTAATATCTCCACATTGCAAGGTGCAATTCTGAAATTTTTTGCTTTTTCCTGCTAATCCTAGCATGATAAAGAAGATTCAAAGAGAGTGAGATGCCAGCTCCTTTCATTCAGTCAGTAGCTTCAAACATTTCTGGACGTTTTTCAATGGCAAAAATCAATGAATATTGTAAATGCACAAACAGTAATATCTCCACATTGCAAGGTGCAATTCTGAAATTTTTTGCTTTTTCCTGCTAATCCTAGCATCATAAAGAAGATTCAAAGAGAGTGAGATGCCAGCTCCTTTCATTCAGTCAGTAGCTTCAAACATTTCTGGTATATGAAAAACATGTTTTTCAATGGCAAAAATCAATGAATATTGTAAATTCACAAACAGTAATATCTCCACATTGCAAGGTGCAATTCTGAAATTTTTTGCTTTTTCCTGTTAATCCTAGCATGATAAAGAAGATTCAAAGAGAGTGAGATGCCAGCTCCTTTCATTCAGTCAGTAGCTTCAAACATTTCTGGTATATGAAAAACATGTTTTTCAATGGCAAAAATCAATGAATATTGTAAATGCACAAACAGTAATATCTCCACATTGCAAGGTGCAATTCTGAAATGTTTTGCTTTTTCCTGCTAATCCTAGCATGATAAAGAAGATTCAAAGAGAGTGAGATGCCAGCTCCTTTCATTCAGTCAGTAGCTTCAAACATTTCTGGTATATGAAAAACATGTTTTTCAATGGCAAAAATCAATGAATATTGTAAATGCACAACCAGTAATATCTCCACATTGCAAGGTGCAATTCTGAAATTTTTTGCTTTTTCCTGCTAATCCTAGCATGATAAAGAAGATTCAAAGAGAGTGAGATGCCAGCTCCTTTCATTCAGTCAGTAGCTTCAAACATTTCTGGACGTTTTTCAATGGCAAAAATCAATGAATATTGTAAATGCACAAACAGTAATATCTCCACATTGCAAGGTGCAATCCTGAAATTTTTTGCTTTTTCCTGTTAATCCTAGCATGATAAAGAAGATTCAAAGAGAGTGAGATGCCAGCTCCTTTCATTCAGTCAGTAGCTTCAAACATTTCTGGTATATGAAAAACATGTTTTTCAATGGCAAAAATCAATGAATATTGTAAATGCACAAACAGTAATATCTCCACATTGCAAGGTGCAATTCTGAAATTTTTTGCTTTTTCCTGTTAATCCTAGCATGATAAAGTAGATTCAAAGAGAGTGAGATGCCAGCTCCTTTCATTCAGTCAGTAGCTTCAAACATTTCTGGACGTTTTTCAATGGCAAAAATCAATGAATATTGTAAATGCACAAACAGTAATATCTCCACATTGCAAGGTGCAATCCTGAAATTTTTTGCTTTTTCCTGTTAATCCTAGCATGATAAAGAAGATTCAAAGAGAGTGAGATGCCAGCTCCTTTCATTCAGTCAGTAGCTTCAAACATTTCTGGTATATGAAAAACATGTTTTTCAATGGCAAAAATCAATGAATATTGTAAATGCACAAACAGTAATATCTCCATATTGCAAGGTGCAATTCTGAAATTTTTTGCTTTTTCCTGCTAATCCTAGCATGATAAAGAAGATTCAAAGAGAGTGAGATGACAGCTCCTTTCATTCAGTCAGTAGCTTCAAACATTTCTGGTATATGAATAACATGTTTTTCAATGGCAAAAATCAATGAATATTGTAAATGCACAAACAGTAATATCTCCACATTGCAAGGTGCAATTCTGAAATTTTTTGCTTTTTCCTGTTAATCCTAGCATGATAAAGAAGATTCAAAGAGAGTGAGATGCCAGCTCCTTTCATTCAGTCAGTAGCTTCAGACATTTCTGGTATATGAAAAACATGTTTTTCAATGGCAAAAATCTATGAATATTGTAAATGCACAAACAGTAATATCTCCACATTGCAAGGTGCAATTCTGAAATTTTTTGCTTTTTCCTGCTAATCCTAGCATGATAAAGAAGATTCAAAGAGAGTGAGATGCCAGCTCCTTTCATTCAGTCAGTAGCTTCAAACATTTCTGGTATATGAAAAACATGTTTTTCAATGGCAAAAATCAATGAATATTGTAAATGCACAAACCGTAATATCTCCACATTGCAAGGTGCAATTCTGAAATTTTTTGCTTTTTCCTGTTAATCCTAGCATGATAAAGAAGATTCAAAGAGAGTGAGATGCCAGCTCCTTTCATTCAGTCTGTAGCTTCAAACATTTCTGGTATATGAAAAACATGTTTTTCAATGGCAAAAATCAATGAATATTGTAAATGCACAAACAGTAATATCTCCACATTGCAAGGTGCAATTCTGAAATTTTTTGCTTTTTCCTGCTAATCCTAGCATGATAAAGAAGATTCAAAGAGAGTGAGATGCCAGCTCCTTTCATTCAGTCAGTAGCTTCAAACATTTCTGGTATATGAAAAACATGTTTTTCAATGGCAAAAATCAATGAATATTGTAAATGCACAAACAGTAATATCTCCACATTGCAAGGTGCAATTCTGAAATTTTTTGCTTTTTCCTGCTAATCCTAGCATGATAAAGAAGATTCAAAGAGAGTGAGATGCCAGCTCCTTTCATTCAGTCAGTAGCTTCAAACATTTCTGGACGTTTTTCAATGGCAAAAATCAATGAATATTGTAAATGCACAAACAGTAATATCTCCACATTGCAAGGTGCAATTCTGAAATTTTTTGCTTTTTCCTGTTAATCCTAGCATGATAAAGAAGATTCAAAGAGAGTGAGATGCCAAGCTCCTTTCATTCAGGCAGTAGCTTCAAACATTTCTGGTATATGAAAAACATGTTTTTCAATGGCAAAAATCAATGAATATTGTAAATGCACAAACAGTAATATCTCCACATTGCAAGGTGCAATTCTGAAATTTTTTGCTTTTTCCTGCTAATCCTAGCATGATAAAGAAGATTCAAAGAGAGTGAGATGCCAGCTCCTTTCATTCAGTCAGTAGCTTCAAACATTTCTGGTATATGAAAAACATGTTTTTCAATGGCAAAAATCAATGAATATTGTAAATGCACAAACAGTAATATCTCCACATTGCAAGGTGCAATTCTGAAATTTTATGCTTTTTCCTGCTAATCCTAGCATGATAAAGAAGATTCAAAGAGAGTGAGATGCCAGCTCCTTTCATTCAGTCAGTAGCTTCAAACATTTCTGGACGTTTTTCAATGGCAAAAATCAATGAATATTGTAAATGCACAAACAGTAATATCTCCACATTGCAAGGTGCAATTCTGAAATTTTTTGCTTTTTCCTGTTAATCCTAGCATGATAAAGAAGATTCAAAGAGAGTGAGATGCCAGCTCCTTTCATTCAGTCAGTAGCTTCAAACATTTCTGGTATATGAAAAACATGTTTTTCAATGGCAAAAATCAATGAATATTGTAAATGCACAAACAGTAATATCTCCATACTGCAAGGTGCAATTCTGAAATTTTTTGCTTTTTCCTGCTAATCCTAGCATGATAAAGAAGATTCAAAGAGAGTGAGATGCCAGCTCCTTTCATTCAGTCAGTAGCTTCAAACATTTCTGGTATATGAAAAACATGTTTTTCAATGGCAAAAATCAATGAATATTGTAAATGCACAAACAGTAATATATCCACATTGCAAGATGCAATTCTGAAATGTTTTGCTTTTTCCTGCTAATCCTAGCATGATAAAGAAGATTCAAAGAGAGTGAGATGCCTGCTCCTTTCATTCAGTCAGTAGCTTCAAACATTTCTGGACGTTTTTCAATGGCAAAAATCAATGAATATTGTAAATGCACAAACAGTAATATCTCCACATTGCAAGGTGCAACTCTGAAATTTTTTGCTTTTTCCTGCTAATCCTAGCATGATAAAGAAGATTCAAAGAGAGTGAGATGCCAGCTCCTTTCATTCAGTCAGTAGCTTCAAACATTTCTGGACGTTTTTCAATGGCAAAAATCAATGAATATTGTAAATGCACAAACAGTAATATCTCCACATTGCAAGGTGCAATTCTGAAATTTTTTGCTTTTTCCTGTTAATCCTAGCATGATAAAGAAGATTCAAAGAGAGTGAGATGCCAGCTCCTTTCATTCAGTCAGTGGCTTCAAACATTTCTGGTATATGAAAAACATGTTTTTCACTGGCAAAAATCAATGAATATTGTAAATGCACAAACAGTAAAATCTCCACATTGCAAGGTGCAATTCTGAAATTTTTTGCTTTTTCCTGCTAATCCTAGCATGATAAAGAAGATTCAAAGAGAGTGAGATGCCAGCTCCTTTCATTCAGTCAGTAGCTTCAAACATTTCTGGACGTTTTTCAATGGCAAAAATCAATGAATATTGTAAATGCACAAACAGTAATATCTCCACATTGCAAGGTGCAATTCTGAAATTTTTTGCTTTTTCCTGCTAATCCTAGCATCATAAAGAAGATTCAAAGAGAGTGAGATGCCAGCTCCTTTCATTCAGTCAGTAGCTTCAAACATTTCTGGTATATGAAAAACATGTTTTTCAATGGCAAAAATCAATGAATATTGTAAATTCACAAACAGTAATATCTCCACATTGCAAGGTGCAATTCTGAAATTTTTTGCTTTTTCCTGTTAATCCTAGCATGATAAAGAAGATTCAAAGAGAGTGAGATGCCAGCTCCTTTCATTCAGTCAGTAGCTTCAAACATTTCTGGTATATGAAAAACATGTTTTTCAATGGCAAAAATCAATGAATATTGTAAATGCACAAACAGTAATATCTCCACATTGCAAGGTGCAATTCTGAAATGTTTTGCTTTTTCCTGCTAATCCTAGCATGATAAAGAAGATTCAAAGAGAGTGAGATGCCAGCTCCTTTCATTCAGTCAGTAGCTTCAAACATTTCTGGTATATGAAAAACATGTTTTTCAATGGCAAAAATCAATGAATATTGTAAATGCACAACCAGTAATATCTCCACATTGCAAGGTGCAATTCTGAAATTTTTTGCTTTTTCCTGCTAATCCTAGCATGATAAAGAAGATTCAAAGAGAGTGAGATGCCAGCTCCTTTCATTCAGTCAGTAGCTTCAAACATTTCTGGACGTTTTTCAATGGCAAAAATCAATGAATATTGTAAATGCACAAACAGTAATATCTCCACATTGCAAGGTGCAATTCTGAAATTTTTTGCTTTTTCCTGTTAATCCTAGCATGATAAAGATTCAAAGAGAGTGAGATGCCAGCTCCTTTCATTAAGGCAGTAGCTTCAAACATTTCTGGTATATGAAAAACATGTTTTTCAATGGCAAAAATCAATGAATATTGTAAATGCACAAACAGTAATATCTCCACATTGCAAGGTGCAATTCTGAAATTTTTTGCTTTTTCCTGCTAATCCTAGCATGATAAAGAAGATTCAAAGAGAGTGAGATGCCAGCTCCTTTCATTCAGTCAGTAGCTTCAAACATTTCTGGACGTTTTTCAATGGCAAAAATCAATGAATATTGTAAATGCACAAACAGTAATATCTCCACATTGCAAGGTGCAATTCTGAAATTTTTTGCTTTTTCCTGCTAATCCTAGCATCATAAAGAAGATTCAAAGAGAGTGAGATGCCAGCTCCTTTCATTCAGTCAGTAGCTTCAAACATTTCTGGTATATGAAAAACATGTTTTTCAATGGCAAAAATCAATGAATATTGTAAATTCACAAACAGTAATATCTCCACATTGCAAGGTGCAATTCTGAAATTTTTTGCTTTTTCCTGTTAATCCTAGCATGATAAAGAAGATTCAAAGAGAGTGAGATGCCAGCTCCTTTCATTCAGTCAGTAGCTTCAAACATTTCTGGTATATGAAAAACATGTTTTTCAATGGCAAAAATCAATGAATATTGTAAATGCACAAACAGTAATATCTCCACATTGCAAGGTGCAATTCTGAAATGTTTTGCTTTTTCCTGCTAATCCTAGCATGATAAAGAAGATTCAAAGAGAGTGAGATGCCAGCTCCTTTCATTCAGTCAGTAGCTTCAAACATTTCTGGTATATGAAAAACATGTTTTTCAATGGCAAAAATCAATGAATATTGTAAATGCACAACCAGTAATATCTCCACATTGCAAGGTGCAATTCTGAAATTTTTTGCTTTTTCCTGCTAATCCTAGCATGATAAAGAAGATTCAAAGAGAGTGAGATGCCAGCTCCTTTCATTCAGTCAGTAGCTTCAAACATTTCTGGACGTTTTTCAATGGCAAAAATCAATGAATATTGTAAATGCACAAACAGTAATATCTCCACATTGCAAGGTGCAATCCTGAAATTTTTTGCTTTTTCCTGTTAATCCTAGCATGATAAAGAAGATTCAAAGAGAGTGAGATGCCAGCTCCTTTCATTCAGTCAGTAGCTTCAAACATTTCTGGTATATGAAAAACATGTTTTTCAATGGCAAAAATCAATGAATATTGTAAATGCACAAACAGTAATATCTCCATATTGCAAGGTGCAATTCTGAAATTTTTTGCTTTTTCCTGCTAATCCTAGCATGATAAAGAAGATTCAAAGAGAGTGAGATGACAGCTCCTTTCATTCAGTCAGTAGCTTCAAACATTTCTGGTATATGAATAACATGTTTTTCAATGGCAAAAATCAATGAATATTGTAAATGCACAAACAGTAATATCTCCACATTGCAAGGTGCAATTCTGAAATTTTTTGCTTTTTCCTGTTAATCCTAGCATGATAAAGAAGATTCAAAGAGAGTGAGATGCCAGCTCCTTTCATTCAGTCAGTAGCTTCAGACATTTCTGGTATATGAAAAACATGTTTTTCAATGGCAAAAATCTATGAATATTGTAAATGCACAAACAGTAATATCTCCACATTGCAAGGTGCAATTCTGAAATTTTTTGCTTTTTCCTGCTAATCCTAGCATGATAAAGAAGATTCAAAGAGAGTGAGATGCCAGCTCCTTTCATTCAGTCTGTAGCTTCAAACATTTCTGGTATATGAAAAACATGTTTTTCAATGGCAAAAATCAATGAATATTGTAAATGCACAAACAGTAATATCTCCACATTGCAAGGTGCAATTCTGAAATTTTTTGCTTTTTCCTGCTAATCCTAGCATGATAAAGAAGATTCAAAGAGAGTGAGATGCCAGCTCCTTTCATTCAGTCAGTAGCTTCAAACATTTCTGGTATATGAAAAACATGTTTTTCAATGGCAAAAATCAATGAATATTGTAAATGCACAAACAGTAATATCTCCACATTGCAAGGTGCAATTCTGAAATTTTTTGCTTTTTCCTGCTAATCCTAGCATGATAAAGAAGATTCAAAGAGAGTGAGATGCCAGCTCCTTTCATTCAGTCAGTAGCTTCAAACATTTCTGGACGTTTTTCAATGGCAAAAATCAATGAATATTGTAAATGCACAAACAGTAATATCTCCACATTGCAAGGTGCAATTCTGAAATTTTTTGCTTTTTCCTGTTAATCCTAGCATGATAAAGAAGATTCAAAGAGAGTGAGATGCCAAGCTCCTTTCATTCAGGCAGTAGCTTCAAACATTTCTGGTATATGAAAAACATGTTTTTCAATGGCAAAAATCAATGAATATTGTAAATGCACAAACAGTAATATCTCCATATTGCAAGGTGCAATTCTGAAATTTTTTGCTTTTTCCTGCTAATCCTAGCATGATAAAGAAGATTCAAAGAGAGTGAGATGCCAGCTCCTTTCATTCAGTCAGTAGCTTCAAACATTTCTGGTATATGAAAAACATGTTTTTCAATGGCAAAAATCAATGAATATTGTAAATGCACAAACAGTAATATATCCACATTGCAAGATGCAATTCTGAAATGTTTTGCTTTTTCCTGCTAATCCTAGCATGATAAAGAAGATTCAAAGAGAGTGAGATGCCAGCTCCTTTCATTCAGTCAGTAGCTTCAAACATTTCTGGACGTTTTTCAATGGCAAAAATCAATGAATATTGTAAATGCACAAACAGTAATATCTCCACATTGCAAGGTGCAACTCTGAAATTTTTTGCTTTTTCCTGCTAATCCTAGCATGATAAAGAAGATTCAAAGAGAGTGAGATGCCAGCTCCTTTCATTCAGTCAGTAGCTTCAAACATTTCTGGACGTTTTTCAATGGCAAAAATCAATGAATATTGTAAATGCACAAACAGTAATATCTCCACATTGCAAGGTGCAATTCTGAAATTTTTTGCTTTTTCCTGTTAATCCTAGCATGATAAAGAAGATTCAAAGAGAGTGAGATGCCAGCTCCTTTCATTCAGTCAGTGGCTTCAAACATTTCTGGTATATGAAAAACATGTTTTTCACTGGCAAAAATCAATGAATATTGTAAATGCACAAACAGTAATATCTCCACATTGCAAGGTGCAATTCTGAAATTTTTTGCTTTTTCCTGCTAATCCTAGCATGATAAAGAAGATTCAAAGAGAGTGAGATGCCAGCTCCTTTCATTCAGTCAGTAGCTTCAAACATTTCTGGACGTTTTTCAATGGCAAAAATCAATGAATATTGTAAATGCACAAACAGTAATATCTCCACATTGCAAGGTGCAATTCTGAAATTTTTTGCTTTTTCCTGCTAATCCTAGCATCATAAAGAAGATTCAAAGAGAGTGAGATGCCAGCTCCTTTCATTCAGTCAGTAGCTTCAAACATTTCTGGTATATGAAAAACATGTTTTTCAATGGCAAAAATTAATGAATATTGTAAATTCACAAACAGTAATATCTCCACATTGCAAGGTGCAATTCTGAAATTTTTTGCTTTTTCCTGTTAATCCTAGCATGATAAAGAAGATTCAAAGAGAGTGAGATGCCAGCTCCTTTCATTCAGTCAGTAGCTTCAAACATTTCTGGTATATGAAAAACATGTTTTTCAATGGCAAAAATCAATGAATATTGTAAATGCACAAACAGTAATATCTCCACATTGCAAGGTGCAATTCTGAAATGTTTTGCTTTTTCCTGCTAATCCTAGCATGATAAAGAAGATTCAAAGAGAGTGAGATGCCAGCTCCTTTCATTCAGTCAGTAGCTTCAAACATTTCTGGTATATGAAAAACATGTTTTTCAATGGCAAAAATCAATGAATATTGTAAATGCACAACCAGTAATATCTCCACATTGCAAGGTGCAATTCTGAAATTTTTTGCTTTTTCCTGCTAATCCTAGCATGATAAAGAAGATTCAAAGAGAGTGAGATGCCAGCTCCTTTCATTCAGTCAGTAGCTTCAAACATTTCTGGACGTTTTTCAATGGCAAAAATCAATGAATATTGTAAATGCACAAACAGTAATATCTCCACATTGCAAGGTGCAATTCTGAAATTTTTTGCTTTTTCCTGTTAATCCTAGCATGATAAAGATTCAAAGAGAGTGAGATGCCAGCTCCTTTCATTCAGTCAGTAGCTTCAAACATTTCTGGTATATGAAAAACATGTTTTTCAATGGCAAAAATCAATGAATATTGTAAATTCACAAACAGTAATATCTCCACATTGCAAGGTGCAATTCTGAAATTTTTTGCTTTTTCCTGTTAATCCTAGCATGATAAAGAAGATTCAAAGAGAGTGAGATGCCAGCTCCTTTCATTCAGTCAGTAGCTTGAAACATTTCTGGACGTTTTTCAATGGCAAAAATCAATGAATATTGTAAATGCACAAACAGTAATATCTCCACATTGCAAGGTGCAATTCTGAAATTTTTTGCTTTTTCCTGCTAATCCTAGCATCATAAAGAAGATTCAAAGAGAGTGAGATGCCAGCTCCTTTCATTCAGTCAGTAGCTTCAAACATTTCTGGTATATGAAAAACATGTTTTTCAATGGCAAAAATCAATGAATATTGTAAATTCACAAACAGTAATATCTCCACATTGCAAGGTGCAATTCTGAAATTTTTTGCTTTTTCCTGTTAATCCTAGCATGATAAAGAAGATTCAAAGAGAGTGAGATGCCAGCTCCTTTCATTCAGTCAGTAGCTTCAAACATTTCTGGTATATGAAAAACATGTTTTTCAATGGCAAAAATCAATGAATATTGTAAATGCACAAACAGTAATATCTCCACATTGCAAGGTGCAATTCTGAAATGTTTTGCTTTTTCCTGCTAATCCTAGCATGATAAAGAAGATTCAAAGAGAGTGAGATGCCAGCTCCTTTCAATCAGTCAGTAGCTTCAAACATTTCTGGTATATGAAAAACATGTTTTTCAATGGCAAAAATCAATGAATATTGTAAATGCACAACCAGTAATATCTCCACATTGCAAGGTGCAATTCTGAAATTTTTTGCTTTTTCCTGCTAATCCTAGCATGATAAAGAAGATTCAAAGAGAGTGAGATGCCAGCTCCTTTCATTCAGTCAGTAGCTTCAAACATTTCTGGACGTTTTTCAATGGCAAAAATCAATGAATATTGTAAATGCACAAACAGTAATATCTCCACATTGCAAGGTGCAATTCTGAAATTTTTTGCTTTTTCCTGTTAATCCTAGCATGATAAAGATTCAAAGAGAGTGAGATGCCAGCTCCTTTCATTAAGGCAGTAGCTTCAAACATTTCTGGTATATGAAAAACATGTTTTTCAATGGCAAAAATCAATGAATATTGTAAATGCACAAACAGTAATATCTCCACATTGCAAGGTGCAATTCTGAAATTTTTTGCTTTTTCCTGCTAATCCTAGCATGATAAAGAAGATTCAAAGAGAGTGAGATGCCAGCTCCTTTCATTCAGTCAGTAGCTTCAAACATTTCTGGACGTTTTTCAATGGCAAAAATCAATGAATATTGTAAATGCACAAACAGTAATATCTCCACATTGCAAGGTGCAATTCTGAAATTTTTTGCTTTTTCCTGCTAATCCTAGCATCATAAAGAAGATTCAAAGAGAGTGAGATGCCAGCTCCTTTCATTCAGTCAGTAGCTTCAAACATTTCTGGTATATGAAAAACATGTTTTTCAATGGCAAAAATCAATGAATATTGTAAATTCACAAACAGTAATATCTCCACATTGCAAGGTGCAATTCTGAAATTTTTTGCTTTTTCCTGTTAATCCTAGCATGATAAAGAAGATTCAAAGAGAGTGAGATGCCAGCTCCTTTCATTCAGTCAGTAGCTTCAAACATTTCTGGTATATGAAAAACATGTTTTTCAATGGCAAAAATCAATGAATATTGTAAATGCACAAACAGTAATATCTCCACATTGCAAGGTGCAATTCTGAAATGTTTTGCTTTTTCCTGCTAATCCTAGCATGATAAAGAAGATTCAAAGAGAGTGAGATGCCAGCTCCTTTCATTCAGTCAGTAGCTTCAAACATTTCTGGTATTTGAAAAACATGTTTTTCAATGGCAAAAATCAATGAATATTGTAAATGCACAACCAGTAATATCTCCACATTGCAAGGTGCAATTCTGAAATTTTTTGCTTTTTCCTGCTAATCCTAGTGTTATGTTCTGCTACCAAAGCTAAGGAAAGAGAGGAGATCTGTCCCTACTATAAGACTCAGCTGAATCCCTACGATGTAACAGGGAACCTGATCCTGCGATCAGACCTGCTAAAGTCCTAATCTAGTCTGTACGGAGACCTATAGATTTGGGGAGGGAATCCCTACAAGTACTAAGGACTGGGAGGAATATGGGACACCTCCTAACAGAAATAGTAGCAGACAGACGAACAAACAAAATAGATAGAACCTAGAGGTCCGTAGACCAAGCAAACTAACAGAGTTAGATACAGAGCACAGGCTAGCTAGAAAGTAGATATACAATGAAGTCCAGCAAAGCCAGAAGGGCGGAGCAGGATTAAATAGGCCAACAAGGTCATGTGACCAGCAAAGGAAAAAAAACCTAACAGCAAGGTTCTAACAGTACCCCCCCTTCTAAGAGGATCCTCCGGATCCCCTAGGACCAGGCTTATCAGGAAATCTCCTGTGAAACGCTCTGATAAGTCTGGACGCGGAAACATCATCTGACCTCACCCAAGAGTTATCCTCGGGTCCGAAACCTTTCCAGGCCACAAGATACTGCAAACTACCTCTATACCGTCTAGAGTCAAGGATGCGAGAAATTTCATATTCCCCGTCCTCCACCACCGGAGGAACAGAGGCAGAGGCGTCACCATCCGACACAACAGCTTTTTTTAACAGAGAGACATGAAAGACCGGATTAATTCTCCAGGAGGTAGGAACCTCCAACCTAACAGCAGATTGGTTGACAACCTGAAGCACCTTAAAGGGCCCTACAAACTTGGGACCCAATTTCTTAGAAGGAATCCTCAACCGCAGATTCCTAGAGGACAACCAAACCATGTCACCAACAGCGAACAAAACCTCCTGTCGTTTCCTATCAAAGTAGTCTTTAGATTTTCTGTTGGCCTCCTGAAGATTACCACGCACATCCGTCCAAACTCTTTCCAAATCACCGGAAAAATTCTCCTCCTCAGGCACGGCAGATCCCAACTTGGAGAACGACCCAAACGACGGATGTCTCCCAGAACAACAAAAAAAAGGCGAACAACCAGCAGAAGAAGATGTATGATTGTTCAGAGCAAATTCGGCAAGTGGCAGAAACTCAGACCACCCCTCTTGATTGTCTGCCACAAAACAACGCAAGAACTGCTCAACATCCTGGTTTTTCCTTTCTGTCTGGCCATTAGATTCAGGATGATATCCGGACGAAAACGACAAATGAATTCCCAACCTGTCACAAAAAGCACGCCAAAAACGAGCCACGAACTGAGGACCCCTATCAGAAACAATGTCAGTAGGAACGCCATGAAGTCTGACAATTTCCTTGACAAAGGCCTTAGCGAGAGTTTTAGCGCAGGGCAGTTTGACGAAGGGAACCAAGTGACACATCTTGCTAAAACGGTCCACGACCACCCAGATGACAGTAAAACCCTCAGAGGGGGGAAGGTCAGTTATAAAGTCCATAGCCAAATGTGTCCAAGGAGCACTGGGGACCTCCAAAGGACAAAGCAACCCCGCAGCAGGAGTATGTGAGGACTTAGATCTAGCACATATAGTACATTGGCGCACCCACTTAATGACTTCCTTCTGCCATCCAGGCCACCAAAAACTGCGACCCACCAGTCTCTTGGTCTCAGAGATTCCGGGATGACCTGCCAACCGAGATTCGTGACACTCAACAAACAAATCTCTCCTAAAGGTCCCAGGCACAAACAACCTCCCATGAGGAGTGTTAGATGGGGCATTCTCCTGAGCTTTAAGAATCTCATCTTCCAAAACGGAGTCTAAAGCAGCTATCACAACACCTTCTTGTAAAATGTTTTCCTCTTTCTCAGCACCGACTATGGGAGAAAAACTGCGAGACAAGGCATCCGCCTTAACATTCTTAGTACCAGGGATGTAAGTAACGGAGAAATTAAACCGCGAGAAAAACAGTGCCCACCTAGCCTGACGGGCATTCAGGCGCTTGGCAGCGTCAAGATATATCAGATTTTTATGATCCGTAAGAACCTGAACGGGAAATTCCGCACCTTCCAAGAAGTGGCGCCAGTGTTCAAATGCGAGTTTAATAGCCAATAATTCCCGATTACCAATATCGTAATTCAATTCAGTCTCCGAAAATTTTTTTGAAAAAAATGCACAGGGATGTAATCCATCCCCGTTATCCTGAGACAATACTGCGCCAACCCCCACAGAGGAAGCATCAACCTCAACCAAAAACGGCCTAGTAACATCAGGCTGCATAAGGATGGGAGCAGAGGTGAACCTCTCCTTGAGATACACAAAAGCTTCAATGGCCTCAGAAGACCACTGAACCGCATCAGCACCTTTCCTGGTGAGATCAGTCAGAGGTTTGACAATACTAGAAAAATTTTTTATGAATTTTCTATAGTAATTGGCGAAACCCAAAAACCTCTGTATTGATTTCAAACCAATAGGCCTAGGCCATTCCTGCACAGCCTGAACCTTAACCGGATCCATCTCAAAACCTTTGCTGGAGATAATGTAGCCCAAAAAACTAATTCTCTGTACAGCGAACTCACATTTCTCCAGCTTAGCAAAAAGCGAATTGTCCATTAATAACTGTAATACCTCACGCACGCTCCGCCAATGAGACTCCAGATCCGGCGAATAAATCAAAATGTCATCCAAATACACAACCACATTTTTACCGATCAAAGGTCTAAGGATGTCATTAATCAGATTCTGAAAAAATGCAGGAGCATTAGTAAGACCAAAAGGCATAACCAGATTCTCAAAATGACCCACAGGAGTGTTAAAAGCAGTCTTCCATTCATCACCCTCCTTCATGCGCAACAGATTGTATACCCCCTTAAGGTCAATTTTAGAGAACCACTTGGCCCCCAATAACTGGTTAAACAGATCAGGAATCAATGGCAGTGGGTAAGGATTGCGTACCGTAATTTTGTTAATCTCACGAAAATCCAGACAAGGACGTAAACCGCCGTCCTTTTTTTTTACAAAAAAAAATCCAACCGCCACAGGAGACTTAGAGGGCCTAATGTGACCGGCGGCCAAACTTGTCTGTATGTATTCCTCCAAAGCCTTCCTCTCAGGAATAGTAAGGTTAAATAAACGACTTTTAGGAAGAGTCGCTCCAGGGACAAATTCAATAGAACAATCATAGTCTCTATGGGGAGGCAAAACCTGCGATTCCTTCTCAGAAAAAACTCTCCAAAAATCCTGAATAGGAACAGGCAATTCTCCCCTATCCAAAGCTGCAATACGCCCGTTACAACACTTGTCATAACATTTATGGCTCCAGGATTTAATTTCA
This sequence comes from Phyllobates terribilis, assembly GCF_046119375.1. Taxonomy (NCBI): domain Eukaryota; kingdom Metazoa; phylum Chordata; class Amphibia; order Anura; family Dendrobatidae; genus Phyllobates; species Phyllobates terribilis. The sequence goes on along the minus strand of NW_027363534.1, from coordinate 478,235 downwards.
CTGGTAGACCAATCCAGTACAGGATTGTGAAATTTTAACCAGGGCAAACCCAATATTACTGGAGAAGGCAAGTTATTCAACACTACCAAATCCAATTTCTCATGGTGAACACCATTAATAGTGAGAGGAAATTCACTGACCTTGAGAGTAATATTCTTCAAAGGGGAACCATCCACAGAAACCACAGCAATGGGGGATGATAAAGGTTCAGGTTTTAAATTGAGTTTTTCCACGAATCCCCCATCAATTACATTCAGTGTAGACCCGCAATCAACAAACACCCGAAATTCCATTAATTTTTCCTGAGCAATCGTGGAAGCAGCTAAAAATACACCCTTGGAATTTAAACAGGCAATACGGGCGTGACTGACCATTTTTTTTTCTTTCTTCATACGAAGCTCACAGCCTTTAATCAAATGACCAGATTTCCCGCAATAGAAACACAAGCCTTCTGAAAAACGACGGTGTTTTTCTTGAGAGCGAGGTGCCACCGATCCAATCTCCATCGGTTCACCACTGTTAGTACACACATTCTCATAACCAGAAACTGACATAGCAGAGGATTTGCTCTCATTAACCCTAGCACGCAGTCTCCTATCCACCCGTATAGCTAATTGCATAGCCTGTTGCAAATCCTCAGGTGTAGGATAAGCAATTAGCAGGTCTTTAACCCTTTCACTGAGCCCAGCAAGAAATAGACTTTTCAGAGCAGAATCGTTCCACCCTGTTTGAGTGGACCAACGACGAAAATGTGTACAATATTTTTCCATATTACCTGATCCTTGTTTTAAACGTCTCAACTCAGTCTCAGCTGATGCCACACGGTCAGGATCATCATATAATAGTCCTAAAGCAGAAAAAAAACTATCCACTGATCTGAAGCATGTATCACTAGGTTGCAAAGAAAAGGCCCACTCCTGAGGCTCTTTGCGCAAAAGTGACATTATGAACCCTACGCGCTGGGATTCATCCCCAGAGGACTTGGGTCTCAAACGAAAATATAATAAGCAAGCATTTTTAAATGAAAAAAATTCTCGATGTTCACCAAAAAATAAATCCGGCAAACATACCTTAGGCTCCAAGAAATATGCTCCAGGACAGTTACTCACGTGCTGACGGAGCTCGGCCACTTCCAGAGAGAGTCCCTGCAGGTGTTTAGCCAAATCCTGAACCGACACCATGATGGAACAAAAAAAAAAAAATCTTTCCTTAGAGAATTTACAGGCTGGACTTACTGTTATGTTCTGCTACCAAAGCTAAGGAAAGAGAGGAGATCTGTCCCTACTATAAGACTCAGCTGAATCCCTACGATGTAACAGGGAACCTGATCCTGCGATCAGACCTGCTAAAGTCCTAATCTAGTCTGTACGGAGACCTATAGATTTGGGGAGGGAATCCCTACAAGTACTAAGGACTGGGAGGAATATGGGACACCTCCTAACAGAAATAGTAGCAGACAGACGAACAAACAAAATAGATAGAACCTAGAGGTCCGTAGACCAAGCAAACTAACAGAGTTAGATACAGAGCACAGGCTAGCTAGAAAGTAGATATACAATGAAGTCCAGCAAAGCCAGAAGGGCGGAGCAGGATTAAATAGGCCAACAAGGTCATGTGACCAGCAAAGGAAAAAAAACCTAACAGCAAGGTTCTAACACCTAGCATGATAAAGAAGATTCAAAGAGAGTGAGATGCCAGCTCCTTTCATTCAGTCAGTAGCTTCAAACATTTCTGGACGTTTTTCAATGGCAAAAATCAATGAATATTGTAAATGCACAAACAGTAATATCTCCACATTGCAAGGTGCAATCCTGAAATTTTTTGCTTTTTCCTGTTAATCCTAGCATGATAAAGAAGATTCAAAGAGAGTGAGATGCCAGCTCCTTTCATTCAGTCAGTAGCTTCAAACATTTCTGGTATATGAAAAACATGTTTTTCAATGGCAAAAATCAATGAATATTGTAAATGCACAAACAGTAATATCTCCATATTGCAAGGTGCAATTCTGAAATTTTTTGCTTTTTCCTGCTAATCCTAGCATGATAAAGAAGATTCAAAGAGAGTGAGATGACAGCTCCTTTCATTCAGTCAGTAGCTTCAAACATTTCTGGTATATGAATAACATGTTTTTCAATGGCAAAAATCAATGAATATTGTAAATGCACAAACAGTAATATCTCCACATTGCAAGGTGCAATTCTGAAATTTTTTGCTTTTTCCTGTTAATCCTAGCATGATAAAGAAGATTCAAAGAGAGTGAGATGCCAGCTCCTTTCATTCAGTCAGTAGCTTCAGACATTTCTGGTATATGAAAAACATGTTTTTCAATGGCAAAAATCTATGAATATTGTAAATGCACAAACAGTAATATCTCCACATTGCAAGGTGCAATTCTGAAATTTTTTGCTTTTTCCTGCTAATCCTAGCATGATAAAGAAGATTCAAAGAGAGTGAGATGCCAGCTCCTTTCATTCAGTCTGTAGCTTCAAACATTTCTGGTATATGAAAAACATGTTTTTCAATGGCAAAAATCAATGAATATTGTAAATGCACAAACAGTAATATCTCCACATTGCAAGGTGCAATTCTGAAATTTTTTGCTTTTTCCTGCTAATCCTAGCATGATAAAGAAGATTCAAAGAGAGTGAGATGCCAGCTCCTTTCATTCAGTCAGTAGCTTCAAACATTTCTGGTATATGAAAAACATGTTTTTCAATGGCAAAAATCAATGAATATTGTAAATGCACAAACAGTAATATCTCCACATTGCAAGGTGCAATTCTGAAATTTTTTGCTTTTTCCTGCTAATCCTAGCATGATAAAGAAGATTCAAAGAGAGTGAGATGCCAGCTCCTTTCATTCAGTCAGTAGCTTCAAACATTTCTGGACGTTTTTCAATGGCAAAAATCAATGAATATTGTAAATGCACAAACAGTAATATCTCCACATTGCAAGGTGCAATTCTGAAATTTTTTGCTTTTTCCTGTTAATCCTAGCATGATAAAGAAGATTCAAAGAGAGTGAGATGCCAAGCTCCTTTCATTCAGGCAGTAGCTTCAAACATTTCTGGTATATGAAAAACATGTTTTTCAATGGCAAAAATCAATGAATATTGTAAATGCACAAACAGTAATATCTCCATATTGCAAGGTGCAATTCTGAAATTTTTTGCTTTTTCCTGCTAATCCTAGCATGATAAAGAAGATTCAAAGAGAGTGAGATGCCAGCTCCTTTCATTCAGTCAGTAGCTTCAAACATTTCTGGTATATGAAAAACATGTTTTTCAATGGCAAAAATCAATGAATATTGTAAATGCACAAACAGTAATATATCCACATTGCAAGATGCAATTCTGAAATTTTTTGCTTTTTCCTGCTAATCCTAGCATGATAAAGAAGATTCAAAGAGAGTGAGATGCCAGCTCCTTTCATTCAGTCAGTAGCTTCAAACATTTCTGGACGTTTTTCAATGGCAAAAATCAATGAATATTGTAAATGCACAAACAGTAATATCTCCACATTGCAAGGTGCAACTCTGAAATTTTTTGCTTTTTCCTGCTAATCCTAGCATGATAAAGAAGATTCAAAGAGAGTGAGATGCCAGCTCCTTTCATTCAGTCAGTAGCTTCAAACATTTCTGGACGTTTTTCAATGGCAAAAATCAATGAATATTGTAAATGCACAAACAGTAATATCTCCACATTGCAAGGTGCAATTCTGAAATTTTTTGCTTTTTCCTGTTAATCCTAGCATGATAAAGAAGATTCAAAGAGAGTGAGATGCCAGCTCCTTTCATTCAGTCAGTGGCTTCAAACATTTCTGGTATATGAAAAACATGTTTTTCACTGGCAAAAATCAATGAATATTGTAAATGCACAAACAGTAATATCTCCACATTGCAAGGTGCAATTCTGAAATTTTTTGCTTTTTCCTGCTAATCCTAGCATGATAAAGAAGATTCAAAGAGAGTGAGATGCCAGCTCCTTTCATTCAGTCAGTAGCTTCAAACATTTCTGGACGTTTTTCAATGGCAAAAATCAATGAATATTGTAAATGCACAAACAGTAATATCTCCACATTGCAAGGTGCAATTCTGAAATTTTTTGCTTTTTCCTGCTAATCCTAGCATCATAAAGAAGATTCAAAGAGAGTGAGATGCCAGCTCCTTTCATTCAGTCAGTAGCTTCAAACATTTCTGGTATATGAAAAACATGTTTTTCAATGGCAAAAATTAATGAATATTGTAAATTCACAAACAGTAATATCTCCACATTGCAAGGTGCAATTCTGAAATTTTTTGCTTTTTCCTGTTAATCCTAGCATGATAAAGAAGATTCAAAGAGAGTGAGATGCCAGCTCCTTTCATTCAGTCAGTAGCTTCAAACATTTCTGGTATATGAAAAACATGTTTTTCAATGGCAAAAATCAATGAATATTGTAAATGCACAAACAGTAATATCTCCACATTGCAAGGTGCAATTCTGAAATGTTTTGCTTTTTCCTGCTAATCCTAGCATGATAAAGAAGATTCAAAGAGAGTGAGATGCCAGCTCCTTTCATTCAGTCAGTAGCTTCAAACATTTCTGGTATATGAAAAACATGTTTTTCAATGGCAAAAATCAATGAATATTGTAAATGCACAACCAGTAATATCTCCACATTGCAAGGTGCAATTCTGAAATTTTTTGCTTTTTCCTGCTAATCCTAGCATGATAAAGAAGATTCAAAGAGAGTGAGATGCCAGCTCCTTTCATTCAGTCAGTAGCTTCAAACATTTCTGGACGTTTTTCAATGGCAAAAATCAATGAATATTGTAAATGCACAAACAGTAATATCTCCACATTGCAAGGTGCAATTCTGAAATTTTTTGCTTTTTCCTGTTAATCCTAGCATGATAAAGATTCAAAGAGAGTGAGATGCCAGCTCCTTTCATTCAGTCAGTAGCTTCAAACATTTCTGGTATATGAAAAACATGTTTTTCAATGGCAAAAATCAATGAATATTGTAAATTCACAAACAGTAATATCTCCACATTGCAAGGTGCAATTCTGAAATTTTTTGCTTTTTCCTGTTAATCCTAGCATGATAAAGAAGATTCAAAGAGAGTGAGATGCCAGCTCCTTTCATTCAGTCAGTAGCTTCAAACATTTCTGGTATATGAAAAACATGTTTTTCAATGGCAAAAATCAATGAATATTGTAAATGCACAAACAGTAATATCTCCACATTGCAAGGTGCAATTCTGAAATGTTTTGCTTTTTCCTGCTAATCCTAGCATGATAAAGAAGATTCAAAGAGAGTGAGATGCCAGCTCCTTTCATTCAGTCAGTAGCGTCAAACATTTCTGGTATATGAAAAACATGTTTTTCAATGGCAAAAATCAATGAATATTGTAAATGCACAACCAGTAATATCTCCACATTGCAAGGTGCAATTCTGAAATTTTTTGCTTTTTCCTGCTAATCCTAGCATGATAAAGAAGATTCAAAGAGAGTGAGATGCCAGCTCCTTTCATTCAGTCAGTAGCTTCAAACATTTCTGGACGTTTTTCAATGGCAAAAATCAATGAATATTGTAAATGCACAAACAGTAATATCTCCACATTGCAAGGTGCAATTCTGAAATTTTTTGCTTTTTCCTGTTAATCCTAGCATGATAAAGAAGATTCAAAGAGAGTGAGATGCCAGCTCCTTTCATTCAGGCAGTAGCTTCAAACATTTCTGGTATATGAAAAACATGTTTTTCAATGGCAAAAATCAATGAATATTGTAAATGCACAAACAGTAATATCTCCACATTGCAAGGTGCAATTCTGAAATTTTTTGCTTTTTCCTGCTAATCCTAGCATGATAAAGAAGATTCAAAGACAGTGAGATGCCAGCTCCTTTCATTCAGTCAGTAGCTTCAAACATTTCTGGACGTTTTTCAATGGCAAAAATCAATGAATATTGTAAATGCACAAACAGTAATATCTCCACATTGCAAGGTGCAATTCTGAAATTTTTTGCTTTTTCCTGTTAATCCTAGCATGATAAAGAAGATTCAAAGAGAGTGAGATGCCAGCTCCTTTCATTCAGTCAGTAGCTTCAAACATTTCTGGTATATGAAAAACATGTTTTTCAATGGCAAAAATCAATGAATATTGTAAATGCACAAACAGTAATATATCCACATTGCAAGATGCAATTCTGAAATTTTTTGCTTTTTCCTGCTAATCCTAGCATGATAAAGAAGATTCAAAGAGAGTGAGATGCCAGCTCCTTTCATTCAGTCAGTAGCTTCAAACATTTCTGGACGTTTTTCAATGGCAAAAATCAATGAATATTGTAAATGCACAAACAGTAATATTTCCACATTGCAAGGTGCAACTCTGAAATTTTTTGCTTTTTCCTGCTAATCCTAGCATGATAAAGAAGATTCAAAGAGAGTGAGATGCCAGCTCCTTTCATTCAGTCAGTAGCTTCAAACATTTCTGGACGTTTTTCAATGGCAAAAATCAATGAATATTGTAATTGCACAAACAGTAATATCTCCACATTGCAAGGTGCAATTCTGAAATTTTTTGCTTTTTCCTGTTAATCCTAGCATGATAAAGAAGATTCAAAGAGAGTGAGATGCCAGCTCCTTTCATTCAGTCAGTGGCTTCAAACATTTCTGGTATATGAAAAACATGTTTTTCACTGGCAAAAATCAATGAATATTGTAAATGCACAAACAGTAATATCTCCACATTGCAAGGTGCAATTCTGAAATTTTTTGCTTTTTCCTGCTAATCCTAGCATGATAAAGAAGATTCAAAGAGAGTGAGATGCCAGCTCCTTTCATTCAGTCAGTAGCTTCAAACATTTCTGGACGTTTTTCAATGGCAAAAATCAATGAATATTGTAAATGCACAAACAGTAATATCTCCACATTGCAAGGTGCAATTCTGAAATTTTTTGCTTTTTCCTGCTAATCCTAGCATCATAAAGAAGATTCAAAGAGAGTGAGATGCCAGCTCCTTTCATTCAGTCAGTAGCTTCAAACATTTCTGGTATATGAAAAACATGTTTTTCAATGGCAAAAATCAATGAATATTGTAAATTCACAAACAGTAATATCTCCACATTGCAAGGTGCAATTCTGAAATTTTTTGCTTTTTCCTGTTAATCCTAGCATGATAAAGAAGATTCAAAGAGAGTGAGATGCCAGCTCCTTTCATTCAGTCAGTAGCTTCAAACATTTCTGGTATATGAAAAACATGTTTTTCAATGGCAAAAATCAATGAATATTGTAAATGCACAAACAGTAATATCTCCATATTGCAAGGTGCAATTCTGAAATTTTTTGCTTTTTTCTGCTAATCCTAGCATGATAAAGAAGATTCAAAGAGAGTGAGATGCCAGCTCCTTTCATTCAGTCAGTAGCTTCAAACATTTCTGGTATATGAAAAACATGTTTTTCAATGGCAAAAATCAATGAATATTGTAAATGCACAAACAGTAATATATCCACATTGCAAGATGCAATTCTGAAATTTTTTGCTTTTTCCTGCTAATCCTAGCATGATAAAGAAGATTCAAAGAGAGTGAGATGCCAGCTCCTTTCATTCAGTCAGTAGCTTCAAACATTTCTGGACGTTTTTCAATGGCAAAAATCAATGAATATTGTAAATGCACAAACAGTAATATCTCCACATTGCAAGGAGCAACTCTGAAATTTTTTGCTTTTTCCTGCTAATCCTAGCATGATAAAGAAGATTCAAAGAGAGTGAGATGCCAGCTCCTTTCATTCAGTCAGTAGCTTCAAACATTTCTGGACGTTTTTCAATGGCAAAAATCAATGAATATTGTAAATGCACAAACAGTAATATCTCCACATTGCAAGGTGCAATTCTGAAATTTTTTGCTTTTTCCTGTTAATCCTAGCATGATAAAGAAGATTCAAAGAGAGTGAGATGCCAGCTCCTTTCATTCAGTCAGTGGCTTCAAACATTTCTGGTATATGAAAAACATGTTTTTCACTGGCAAAAATCAATGAATATTGTAAATGCACAAACAGTAATATCTCCACATTGCAAGGTGCAATTCTGAAATTTTTTGCTTTTTCCTGCTAATCCTAGCATGATAAAGAAGATTCAAAGAGAGTGAGATGCCAGCTCCTTTCATTCAGTCAGTAGCTTCAAACATTTCTGGACGTTTTTCAATGGCAAAAATCAATGAATATTGTAAATGCACAAACAGTAATATCTCCACATTGCAAGGTGCAATTCTGAAATTTTTTGCTTTTTCCTGCTAATCCTAGCATCATAAAGAAGATTCAAAGAGAGTGAGATGCCAGCTCCTTTCATTCAGTCAGTAGCTTCAAACATTTCTGGTATATGAAAAACATGTTTTTCAATGGCAAAAATCAATGAATATTGTAAATTCACAAACAGTAATATCTCCACATTGCAAGGTGCAATTCTGAAATTTTTTGCTTTTTCCTGTTAATCCTAGCATGATAAAGAAGATTCAAAGAGAGTGAGATGCCAGCTCCTTTCATTCAGTCAGTAGCTTCAAACATTTCTGGTATATGAAAAACATGTTTTTCATTGGCAAAAATCAATGAATATTGTAAATGCACAAACAGTAATATCTCCACATTGCAAGGTGCAATTCTGAAATGTTTTGCTTTTTCCTGCTAATCCTAGCATGATAAAGAAGATTCAAAGAGAGTGAGATGCCAGCTCCTTTCATTCAGTCAGTAGCTTCAAACATTTCTGGTATATGAAAAACATGTTTTTCAATGGCAAAAATCAATGAATATTGTAAATGCACAACCAGTAATATCTCCACATTGCAAGGTGCAATTCTGAAATTTTTTGCTTTTTCCTGCTAATCCTAGCATGATAAAGAAGATTCAAAGAGAGTGAGATGCCAGCTCCTTTCATTCAGTCAGTAGCTTCAAACATTTCTGGACGTTTTTCAATGGCAAAAATCAATGAATATTGTAAATGCACAAACAGTAATATCTCCACATTGCAAGGTGCAATTCTGAAATTTTTTGCTTTTTCCTGTTAATCCTAGCATGATAAAGAAGATTCAAAGAGAGTGAGATGCCAGCTCCTTTCATTCAGGCTACATTTCTGGTATATGAAAAACATGTTTTTCAATGGCAAAAATCAATGAATATTGTAAATGCACAAACAGTAATATCTCCACATTGCAAGGTGCAATTCTGAAATTTTTTGCTTTTTCCTGTTAATCCTAGCATGATAAAGAAGATTCAAAGAGAGTGAGATGCCAGCTCCTTTCATTCAGTCAGTAGCTTCAAACATTTCTGGACATTTTTCAATGGCAAAAATCAATGAATATTGTAAATGCACAAACAGTAATATCTCCACATTGCAAGGTGCAATTCTGAAATTTTTTGCTTTTTCCTGTTAATCCTAGCATGATAAAGAAGATTCAAAGAGAGTGAGATGCCAGCTCCTTTCATTCAGTCAGTAGCTTCATACATTTCTGGTATATGAAAAACGTTTTTCAATGGCAAAAATCAATGAATATTGTAAATGCACAAACAGTAATATCTCCATATTGCAAGGTGCAATTCTGAAATTTTTTGCTTTTTCCTGCTAATCCTAGCATGATAAAGAAGATTCAAAGAGAGTGAGATGCCAGCTCCTTTCATTCAGTCAGTAGCTTCAAACATTTCTGGTATATGAAAAACATGTTTTTCAATGGCAAAAATCAATGAATATTGTAAATGCACAAACAGTAATATATCCACATTGCAAGATGCAATTCTGAAATTTTTTGCTTTTTCCTGCTAATCCTAGCATGATAAAGAAGATTCAAAGAGAGTGAGATGCCAGCTCCTTTCATTCAGTCAGTAGCTTCAAACATTTCTGGACGTTTCTCAATGGCAAAAATCAATGAATATTGTAAATGCACAAACAGTAATATCTCCACATTGCAAGGTGCAACTCTGAAATTTTTTGCTTTTTCCTGCTAATCCTAGCATGATAAAGAAGATTCAAAGAGAGTGAGATGCCAGCTCCTTTCATTCAGTCAGTAGCTTCAAACATTTCTGGACGTTTTTCAATGGCAAAAATCAATGAATATTGTAAATGCACAAACAGTAATATCTCCACATTGCAAGGTGCAATTCTGAAATTTTTTGCTTTTTCCTGTTAATCCTAGCATGATAAAGAAGATTCAAAGAGAGTGAGATGCCAGCTCCTTTCATTCAGTCAGTGGCTTCAAACATTTCTGGTATATGAAAAACATGTTTTTCACTGGCAAAAATCAATGAATATTGTAAATGCACAAACAGTAATATCTCCACATTGCAAGGTGCAATTCTGAAATTTTTTGCTTTTTCCTGTTAATCCTAGCATGATAAAGAAGATTCAAAGAGAGTGAGATGCCAGCTCCTTTCATTCAGTCAGTAGCTTCAAACATTTCTGGACGTTTTTCAATGGCAAAAATCAATGAATATTGTAAATGCACAAACAGTAATATCTCCACATTGCAAGGTGCAATTCTGAAATTTTTTGCTTTTTCCTGTTAATCCTAGCATGATAAAGAAGATTCAAAGAGAGTGAGATGCCAGCTCCTTTCATTCAGTCAGTAGCTTCATACATTTCTGGTATATGAAAAACGTTTTTCAATGGCAAAAATCAATGAATATTGTAAATGCACAAACAGTAATATCTCCATATTGCAAGGTGCAATTCTGAAATTTTTTGCTTTTTCCTGCTAATCCTAGCATGATAAAGAAGATTCAAAGAGAGTGAGATGCCAGCTCCTTTCATTCAGTCAGTAGCTTCAAACATTTCTGGTATATGAAAAACATGTTTTTCAATGGCAAAAATCAATGAATATTGTAAATGCACAAACAGTAATATATCCACATTGCAAGATGCAATTCTGAAATTTTTTGCTTTTTCCTGCTAATCCTAGCATGATAAAGAAGATTCAAAGAGAGTGAGATGCCAGCTCCTTTCATTCAGTCAGTAGCTTCAAACATTTCTGGACGTTTTTCAATGGCAAAAATCAATGAATATTGTAAATGCACAAACAGTAATATCTCCACATTGCAAGGTGCAACTCTGAAATTTTTTGCTTTTTCCTGCTAATCCTAGCATGATAAAGAAGATTCAAAGAGAGTGAGATGCCAGCTCCTTTCATTCAGTCAGTAGCTTCAAACATTTCTGGACGTTTTTCAATGGCAAAAATCAATGAATATTGTAAATGCACAAACAGTAATATCTCCACATTGCAAGGTGCAATTCTGAAATTTTTTGCTTTTTCCTGTTAATCCTAGCATGATAAAGAAGATTCAAAGAGAGTGAGATGCCAGCTCCTTTCATTCAGTCAGTGGCTTCAAACATTTCTGGTATATGAAAAACATGTTTTTCACTGGCAAAAATCAATGAATATTGTAAATGCACAAACAGTAATATCTCCACATTGCAAGGTGCAATTCTGAAATTTTTTGCTTTTTCCTGCTAATCCTAGCATGATAAAGAAGATTCAAAGAGAGTGAGATGCCAGCTCCTTTCATTCAGTCAGTAGCTTCAAACATTTCTGGACGTTTTTCAATGGCAAAAATCAATGAATATTGTAAATGCACAAACAGTAATATCTCCACATTGCAAGGTGCAATTCTGAAATTTTTTGCTTTTTCCTGTTAATCCTAGCATGATAAAGAAGATTCAAAGAGAGTGAGATGCCAGCTCCTTTCATTCAGTCAGTAGCTTCAAACATTTCTGGACGTTTTTCAATGGCAAAAATCAATGAATATTGTAAATGCACAAACAGTAATATCTCCACATTGCAAGGTGCAATTCTGAAATTTTTTGCTTTTTCCTGTTAATCCTAGCATGATAAAGAAGATTCAAAGAGAGTGAGATGCCAGCTCCTTTCATTCAGTCAGTAGCTTCATACATTTCTGGTATATGAAAAACGTTTTTCAATGGCAAAAATCAATGAATATTGTAAATGCACAAACAGTAATATCTCCATATTGCAAGGTGCAATTCTGAAATTTTTTGCTTTTTCCTGCTAATCCTAGCATGATAAAGAAGATTCAAAGAGAGTGAGATGCCAGCTCCTTTCATTCAGTCAGTAGCTTCAAACATTTCTGGTATATGAAAAACATGTTTTTCAATGGCAAAAATCAATGAATATTGTAAATGCACAAACAGTAATATATCCACATTGCAAGATGCAATTCTGAAATTTTTTGCTTTTTCCTGCTAATCCTAGCATGATAAAGAAGATTCAAAGAGAGTGAGATGCCAGCTCCTTTCATTCAGTCAGTAGCTTCAAACATTTCTGGTATATGAAAAACATGTTTTTCAATGGCAAAAATCAATGAATATTGTAAATGCACAAACAGTAATATCTCCACATTGCAAGGTGCAATTCTGAAATTTTATGCTTTTTCCTGCTAATCCTAGCATGATAAAGAAGATTCAAAGAGAGTGAGATGCCAGCTCCTTTCATTCAGTCAGTAGCTTCAAACATTTCTGGACGTTTTTCAATGGCAAAAATCAATGAATATTGTAAATGCACAAACAGTAATATCTCCATATTGCAAGGTGCAATTCTGAAATTTTTTGCTTTTTCCTGCTAATCCTAGCATGATAAAGAAGATTCAAAGAGAGTGAGATGCCAGCTCCTTTCATTCAGTCAGTAGCTTCAAACATTTCTGGTATATGAAAAACATGTTTTTCAATGGCAAAAATCAATGAATATTGTAAATGCACAAACAGTAATATCTCCACATTGCAAGGTGCAATTCTGAAATTTTTTGCTTTTTCCTGTTAATCCTAGCATGATAAAGAAGATTCAAAGAGAGTGAGATGCCAGCTCCTTTCATTCAGTCAGTGGCTTCAAACATTTCTGGTATATGAAAAACATGTTTTTCACTGGCAAAAATCAATGAATATTGTAAATGCACAAACAGTAATATCTCCACATTGCAAGGTGCAATTCTGAAATTTTTTGCTTTTTCCTGTTAATCCTAGCATGATAAAGAAGATTCAAAGAGAGTGAGATGCCAGCTCCTTTCATTCAGTCAGTAGCTTCAAACATTTCTGGACGTTTTTCAATGGCAAAAATCAATGAATATTGTAAATGCACAAACAGTAATATCTCCACATTGCAAGGTGCAATTCTGAAATTTTTTGCTTTTTCCTGTTAATCCTAGCATGATAAAGAAGATTCAAAGAGAGTGAGATGCCAGCTCCTTTCATTCAGTCAGTAGCTTCATACATTTCTGGTATATGAAAAACGTTTTTCAATGGCAAAAATCAATGAATATTGTAAATGCACAAACAGTAATATCTCCATATTGCAAGGTGCAATTCTGAAATTTTTTGCTTTTTCCTGCTAATCCTAGCATGATAAAGAAGATTCAAAGAGAGTGAGATGCCAGCTCCTTTCATTCAGTCAGTAGCTTCAAACATTTCTGGTATATGAAAAACATGTTTTTCAATGGCAAAAATCAATGAATATTGTAAATGCACAAACAGTAATATATCCACATTGCAAGATGCAATTCTGAAATTTTTTGCTTTTTCCTGCTAATCCTAGCATGATAAAGAAGATTCAAAGAGAGTGAGATGCCAGCTCCTTTCATTCAGTCAGTAGCTTCAAACATTTCTGGACGTTTTTCAATGGCAAAAATCAATGAATATTGTAAATGCACAAACAGTAATATCTCCACATTGCAAGGTGCAACTCTGAAATTTTTTGCTTTTTCCTGCTAATCCTAGCATGATAAAGAAGATTCAAAGAGAGTGAGATGCCAGCTCCTTTCATTCAGTCAGTAGCTTCAAACATTTCTGGACGTTTTTCAATGGCAAAAATCAATGAATATTGTAAATGCACAAACAGTAATATCTCCACATTGCAAGGTGCAATTCTGAAATTTTTTGCTTTTTCCTGTTAATCCTAGCATGATAAAGAAGATTCAAAGAGAGTGAGATGCCAGCTCCTTTCATTCAGTCAGTGGCTTCAAACATTTCTGGTATATGAAAAACATGTTTTTCACTGGCAAAAATCAATGAATATTGTAAATGCACAAACAGTAATATCTCCACATTGCAAGGTGCAATTCTGAAATTTTTTGCTTTTTCCTGCTAATCCTAGCATGATAAAGAAGATTCAAAGAGAGTGAGATGCCAGCTCCTTTCATTCAGTCAGTAGCTTCAAACATTTCTGGACGTTTTTCAATGGCAAAAATCAATGAATATTGTAAATGCACAAACAGTAATATCTCCACATTGCAAGGTGCAATTCTGAAATTTTTTGCTTTTTCCTGTTAATCCTAGCATGATAAAGAAGATTCAAAGAGAGTGAGATGCCAGCTCCTTTCATTCAGTCAGTAGCTTCAAACATTTCTGGACGTTTTTCAATGGCAAAAATCAATGAATATTGTAAATGCACAAACAGTAATATCTCCACATTGCAAGGTGCAATTCTGAAATTTTTTGCTTTTTCCTGTTAATCCTAGCATGATAAAGAAGATTCAAAGAGAGTGAGATGCCAGCTCCTTTCATTCAGTCAGTAGCTTCATACATTTCTGGTATATGAAAAACGTTTTTCAATGGCAAAAATCAATGAATATTGTAAATGCACAAACAGTAATATCTCCATATTGCAAGGTGCAATTCTGAAATTTTTTGCTTTTTCCTGCTAATCCTAGCATGATAAAGAAGATTCAAAGAGAGTGAGATGCCAGCTCCTTTCATTCAGTCAGTAGCTTCAAACATTTCTGGTATATGAAAAACATGTTTTTCAATGGCAAAAATCAATGAATATTGTAAATGCACAAACAGTAATATATCCACATTGCAAGATGCAATTCTGAAATTTTTTGCTGTTTCCTGCTAATCCTAGCATGATAAAGAAGATTCAAAGAGAGTGAGATGCCAGCTCCTTTCATTCAGTCAGTAGCTTCAAACATTTCTGGTATATGAAAAACATGTTTTTCAATGGCAAAAATCAATGAATATTGTAAATGCACAAACAGTAATATCTCCACATTGCAAGGTGCAATTCTGAAATTTTATGCTTTTTCCTGCTAATCCTAGCATGATAAAGAAGATTCAAAGAGAGTGAGATGCCAGCTCCTTTCATTCAGTCAGTAGCTTCAAACATTTCTGGACGTTTTTCAATGGCAAAAATCAATGAATATTGTAAATGCACAAACAGTAATATCTCCATATTGCAAGGTGCAATTCTGAAATTTTTTGCTTTTTCCTGCTAATCCTAGCATGATAAAGAAGATTCAAAGAGAGTGAGATGCCAGCTCCTTTCATTCAGTCAGTAGCTTCAAACATTTCTGGTATATGAAAAACATGTTTTTCAATGGCAAAAATCAATGAATATTGTAAATGCACAAACAGTAATATATCCACATTGCAAGATGCAATTCTGAAATTTTTTGCTTTTTCCTGCTAATCCTAGCATGATAAAGAAGATTCAAAGAGAGTGAGATGCCAGCTCCTTTCATTCAGTCAGTAGCTTCAAACATTTCTGGACGTTTTTCAATGGCAAAAATCAATGAATATTGTAAATGCACAAACAGTAATATCTCCACATTGCAAGGTGCAACTCTGAAATTTTTTGCTTTTTCCTGCTAATCCTAGCATGATAAAGAAGATTCAAAGAGAGTGAGATGCCAGCTCCTTTCATTCAGTCAGTAGCTTCAAACATTTCTGGACGTTTTTCAATGGCAAAAATCAATGAATATTGTAAATGCACAAACAGTAATATCTCCACATTGCAAGGTGCAATTCTGAAATTTTTTGCTTTTTCCTGTTAATCCTAGCATGATAAAGAAGATTCAAAGAGAGTGAGATGCCAGCTCCTTTCATTCAGTCAGTGGCTTCAAACATTTCTGGTATATGAAAAACATGTTTTTCACTGGCAAAAATCAATGAATATTGTAAATGCACAAACAGTAATATCTCCACATTGCAAGGTGCAATTCTGAAATTTTTTGCTTTTTCCTGCTAATCCTAGCATGATAAAGAAGATTCAAAGAGAGTGAGATGCCAGCTCCTTTCATTCAGTCAGTAGCTTCAAACATTTCTGGACGTTTTTCAATGGCAAAAATCAATGAATATTGTAAATGCACAAACAGTAATATCTCCACATTGCAAGGTGCAATTCTGAAATTTTTTGCTTTTTCCTGCTAATCCTAGCATCATAAAGAAGATTCAAAGAGAGTGAGATGCCAGCTCCTTTCATTCAGTCAGTAGCTTCAAACATTTCTGGTATATGAAAAACATGTTTTTCAATGGCAAAAATCAATGAATATTGTAAATTCACAAACAGTAATATCTCCACATTGCAAGGTGCAATTCTGAAATTTTTTGCTTTTTCCTGTTAATCCTAGCATGATAAAGAAGATTCAAAGAGAGTGAGATGCCAGCTCCTTTCATTCAGTCAGTAGCTTCAAACATTTCTGGTATATGAAAAACATGTTTTTCAATGGCAAAAATCAATGAATATTGTAAATGCACAAACAGTAATATCTCCACATTGCAAGGTGCAATTCTGAAATGTTTTGCTTTTTCCTGCTAATCCTAGCATGATAAAGAAGATTCAAAGAGAGTGAGATGCCAGCTCCTTTCATTCAGTCAGTAGCTTCAAACATTTCTGGTATATGAAAAACATGTTTTTCAATGGCAAAAATCAATGAATATTGTAAATGCACAACCAGTAATATCTCCACATTGCAAGGTGTAATTCTGAAATTTTTTGCTTTTTCCTGCTAATCCTAGCATGATAAAGAAGATTCAAAGAGAGTGAGATGCCAGCTCCTTTCATTCAGTCAGTAGCTTCAAACATTTCTGGACGTTTTTCAATGGCAAAAATCAATGAATATTGTAAATGCACAAACAGTAATATCTCCACATTGCAAGGTGCAATTCTGAAATTTTTTGCTTTTTCCTGTTAATCCTAGCATGATAAAGATTCAAAGAGAGTGAGATGCCAGCTCCTTTCATTAAGGCAGTAGCTTCAAACATTTCTGGTATATGAAAAACATGTTTTTCAATGGCAAAAATCAATGAATATTGTAAATGCACAAACAGTAATATCTCCACATTGCAAGGTGCAATTCTGAAATTTTTTGCTTTTTCCTGCTAATCCTAGCATGATAAAGAAGATTCAAAGAGAGTGAGATGCCAGCTCCTTTCATTCAGTCAGTAGCTTCAAACATTTCTGGACGTTTTTCAATGGCAAAAATCAATGAATATTGTAAATGCACAAACAGTAATATCTCCACATTGCAAGGTGCAATTCTGAAATTTTTTGCTTTTTCCTGCTAATCCTAGCATCATAAAGAAGATTCAAAGAGAGTGAGATGCCAGCTCCTTTCATTCAGTCAGTAGCTTCAAACATTTCTGGTATATGAAAAACATGTTTTTCAATGGCAAAAATCAATGAATATTGTAAATTCACAAACAGTAATATCTCCACATTGCAAGGTGCAATTCTGAAATTTTTTGCTTTTTCCTGTTAATCCTAGCATGATAAAGAAGATTCAAAGAGAGTGAGATGCCAGCTCCTTTCATTCAGTCAGTAGCTTCAAACATTTCTGGTATATGAAAAACATGTTTTTCAATGGCAAAAATCAATGAATATTGTAAATGCACAAACAGTAATATCTCCACATTGCAAGGTGCAATTCTGAAATGTTTTGCTTTTTCCTGCTAATCCTAGCATGATAAAGAAGATTCAAAGAGAGTGAGATGCCAGCTCCTTTCATTCAGTCAGTAGCGTCAAACATTTCTGGTATATGAAAAACATGTTTTTCAATGGCAAAAATCAATGAATATTGTAAATGCACAACCAGTAATATCTCCACATTGCAAGGTGCAATTCTGAAATTTTTTGCTTTTTCCTGCTAATCCTAGCATGATAAAGAAGATTCAAAGAGAGTGAGATGCCAGCTCCTTTCATTCAGTCAGTAGCTTCAAACATTTCTGGACGTTTTTCAATGGCAAAAATCAATGAATATTGTAAATGCACAATCAGTAATATCTCCACATTGCAAGGTGCAATTCTGAAATTTTTTGCTTTTTCCTGTTAATCCTAGCATGATAAAGAAGATTCAAAGAGAGTGAGATGCCAGCTCCTTTCATTCAGTCAGTAACTTCAAACATTTCTGGTATATGAAAAACGTTTTTCAATGGCAAAAATCAATGAATATTGTAAATGCACAAACAGTAATATCTCCATATTGCAAGGTGCAATTCTGAAATTTTTTGCTTTTTCCTGCTAATCCTAGCATGATAAAGAAGATTCAAAGAGAGTGAGATGCCAGCTCCTTTCATTCAGTCAGTAGCTTCAAACATTTCTGGTATATGAAAAACATGTTTTTCAATGGCAAAAATCAATGAATATTGTAAATGCACAAACAGTAATATATCCACATTGCAAGATGCAATTCTGAAATTTTTTGCTTTTTCCTGCTAATCCTAGCATGATAAAGAAGATTCAAAGAGAGTGAGATGCCAGCTCCTTTCATTCAGTCAGTAGCTTCAAACATTTCTGGACGTTTTTCAATGGCAAAAATCAATGAATATTGTAAATGCACAAACAGTAATATTTCCACATTGCAAGGTGCAACTCTGAAATTTTTTGCTTTTTCCTGCTAATCCTAGCATGATAAAGAAGATTCAAAGAGAGTGAGATGCCAGCTCCTTTCATTCAGTCAGTAGCTTCAAACATTTCTGGACGTTTTTCAATGGCAAAAATCAATGAATATTGTAAATGCACAAACAGTAATATCTCCACATTGCAAGGTGCAATTCTGAAATTTTTTGCTTTTTCCTGTTAATCCTAGCATGATAAAGAAGATTCAAAGAGAGTGAGATGCCAGCTCCTTTCATTCAGTCAGTGGCTTCAAACATTTCTGGTATATGAAAAACATGTTTTTCACTGGCAAAAATCAATGAATATTGTAAATGCACAAACAGTAATATCTCCACATTGCAAGGTGCAATTCTGAAATTTTTTGCTTTTTCCTGCTAATCCTAGCATGATAAAGAAGATTCAAAGAGAGTGAGATGCCAGCTCCTTTCATTCAGTCAGTAGCTTCAAACATTTCTGGACGTTTTTCAATGGCAAAAATCAATGAATATTGTAAATGCACAAACAGTAATATCTCCACATTGCAAGGTGCAATTCTGAAATTTTTTGCTTTTTCCTGCTAATCCTAGCATCATAAAGAAGATTCAAAGAGAGTGAGATGCCAGCTCCTTTCATTCAGTCAGTAGCTTCAAACATTTCTGGTATATGAAAAACATGTTTTTCAATGGCAAAAATCAATGAATATTGTAAATTCACAAACAGTAATATCTCCATATTGCAAGGTGCAATTCTGAAATTTTTTGCTTTTTCCTGTTAATCCTAGCATGATAAAGAAGATTCAAAGAGAGTGAGATGCCAGCTCCTTTCATTCAGTCAGTAGCTTCAAACATTTCTGGTATATGAAAAACATGTTTTTCAATGGCAAAAATCAATGAATATTGTAAATGCACAAACAGTAATATCTCCATATTGCAAGGTGCAATTCTGAAATTTTTTGCTTTTTCCTGCTAATCCTAGCATGATAAAGAAGATTCAAAGAGAGTGAGATGCCAGCTCCTTTCATTCAGTCAGTAGCTTCAAACATTTCTGGTATATGAAAAACATGTTTTTCAATGGCAAAAATCAATGAATATTGTAAATGCACAAACAGTAATATATCCACATTGCAAGATGCAATTCTGAAATTTTTTGCTTTTTCCTGCTAATCCTAGCATGATAAAGAAGATTCAAAGAGAGTGAGATGCCAGCTCCTTTCATTCAGTCAGTAGCTTCAAACATTTCTGGACGTTTTTCAATGGCAAAAATCAATGAATATTGTAAATGCACAAACAGTAATATCTCCACATTGCAAGGAGCAACTCTGAAATTTTTTGCTTTTTCCTGCTAATCCTAGCATGATAAAGAAGATTCAAAGAGAGTGAGATGCCAGCTCCTTTCATTCAGTCAGTAGCTTCAAACATTTCTGGACGTTTTTCAATGGCAAAAATCAATGAATATTGTAAATGCACAAACAGTAATATCTCCACATTGCAAGGTGCAATTCTGAAATTTTTTGCTTTTTCCTGTTAATCCTAGCATGATAAAGAAGATTCAAAGAGAGTGAGATGCCAGTTCCTTTCATTCAGTCAGTGGCTTCAAATATTTCTGGTATATGAAAAACATGTTTTTCACTGGCAAAAATCAATGAATATTGTAAATGCACAAACAGTAATATCTCCACATTGCAAGGTGCAATTCTGAAATTTTTTGCTTTTTCCTGCTAATCCTAGCATGATAAAGAAGATTCAAAGAGAGTGAGATGCCAGCTCCTTTCATTCAGTCAGTAGCTTCAAACATTTCTGGACGTTTTTCAATGGCAAAAATCAATGAATATTGTAAATGCACAAACAGTAATATCTCCACATTGCAAGGTGCAATTCTGAAATTTTTTGCTTTTTCCTGCTAATCCTAGCATCATAAAGAAGATTCAAAGAGAGTGAGATGCCAGCTCCTTTCATTCAGTCAGTAGCTTCAAACATTTCTGGTATATGAAAAACATGTTTTTCAATGGCAAAAATCAATGAATATTGTAAATTCACAAACAGTAATATCTCCACATTGCAAGGTGCAATTCTGAAATTTTTTGCTTTTTCCTGTTAATCCTAGCATGATAAAGAAGATTCAAAGAGAGTGAGATGCCAGCTCCTTTCATTCAGTCAGTAGCTTCAAACATTTCTGGTATATGAAAAACATGTTTTTCAATGGCAAAAATCAATGAATATTGTAAATGCACAAACAGTAATATCTCCACATTGCAAGGTGCAATTCTGAAATGTTTTGCTTTTTCCTGCTAATCCTAGCATGATAAAGAAGATTCAAAGAGAGTGAGATGCCAGCTCCTTTCATTCAGTCAGTAGCTTCAAACATTTCTGGTATATGAAAAACATGTTTTTCAATGGCAAAAATCAATGAATATTGTAAATGCACAACCAGTAATATCTCCACATTGCAAGGTGCAATTCTGAAATTTTTTGCTTTTTCCTGCTAATCCTAGCATGATAAAGAAGATTCAAAGAGAGTGAGATGCCAGCTCCTTTCATTCAGTCAGTAGCTTCAAACATTTCTGGACGTTTTTCAATGGCAAAAATCAATGAATATTGTAAATGCACAAACAGTAATATCTCCACATTGCAAGGTGCAATTCTGAAATTTTTTGCTTTTTCCTGTTAATCCTAGCATGATAAAGATTCAAAGAGAGTGAGATGCCAGCTCCTTTCATTAAGGCAGTAGCTTCAAACATTTCTGGTATATGAAAAACATGTTTTTCAATGGCAAAAATCAATGAATATTGTAAATGCACAAACAGTAATATCTCCACATTGCAAGGTGCAATTCTGAAATTTTTTGCTTTTTCCTGCTAATCCTAGCATGATAAAGAAGATTCAAAGAGAGTGAGATGCCAGCTCCTTTCATTCAGTCAGTAGCTTCAAACATTTCTGGACGTTTTTCAATGGCAAAAATCAATGAATATTGTAAATGCACAAACAGTAATATCTCCACATTGCAAGGTGCAATTCTGAAATTTTTTGCTTTTTCCTGCTAATCCTAGCATCATAAAGAAGATTCAAAGAGAGTGAGATGCCAGCTCCTTTCATTCAGTCAGTAGCTTCAAACATTTCTGGTATATGAAAAACATGTTTTTCAATGGCAAAAATCAATGAATATTGTAAATTCACAAACAGTAATATCTCCACATTGCAAGGTGCAATTCTGAAATTTTTTGCTTTTTCCTGTTAATCCTAGCATGATAAAGAAGATTCAAAGAGAGTGAGATGCCAGCTCCTTTCATTCAGTCAGTAGCTTCAAACATTTCTGGTATATGAAAAACATGTTTTTCAATGGCAAAAATCAATGAATATTGTAAATGCACAAAGAGTAATATCTCCACATTGCAAGGTGCAATTCTGAAATGTTTTGCTTTTTCCTGCTAATCCTAGCATGATAAAGAAGATTCAAAGAGAGTGAGATGCCAGCTCCTTTCATTCAGTCAGTAGCGTCAAACATTTCTGGTATATGAAAAACATGTTTTTCAATGGCAAAAATCAATGAATATTGTAAATGCACAACCAGTAATATCTCCACATTGCAAGGTGCAATTCTGAAATTTTTTGCTTTTTCCTGCTAATCCTAGCATGATAAAGAAGATTCAAAGAGAGTGAGATGCCAGCTCCTTTCATTCAGTCAGTAGCTTCAAACATTTCTGGACGTTTTTCAATGGCAAAAATCAATGAATATTGTAAATGCACAATCAGTAATATCTCCACATTGCAAGGTGCAATTCTGAAATTTTTTGCTTTTTCCTGTTAATCCTAGCATGATAAAGAAGATTCAAAGAGAGTGAGATGCCAGCTCCTTTCATTCAGTCAGTAACTTCAAACATTTCTGGTATATGAAAAACGTTTTTCAATGGCAAAAATCAATGAATATTGTAAATGCACAAACAGTAATATCTCCATATTGCAAGGTGCAATTCTGAAATTTTTTGCTTTTTCCTGCTAATCCTAGCATGATAAAGAAGATTCAAAGAGAGTGAGATGCCAGCTCCTTTCATTCAGTCAGTAGCTTCAAACATTTCTGGTATATGAAAAACATGTTTTTCAATGGCAAAAATCAATGAATATTGTAAATGCACAAACAGTAATATATCCACATTGCAAGATGCAATTCTGAAATTTTTTGCTTTTTCCTGCTAATCCTAGCATGATAAAGAAGATTCAAAGAGAGTGAGATGCCAGCTCCTTTCATTCAGTCAGTAGCTTCAAACATTTCTGGACGTTTTTCAATGGCAAAAATCAATGAATATTGTAAATGCACAAACAGTAATATTTCCACATTGCAAGGTGCAACTCTGAAATTTTTTGCTTTTTCCTGCTAATCCTAGCATGATAAAGAAGATTCAAAGAGAGTGAGATGCCAGCTCCTTTCATTCAGTCAGTAGCTTCAAACATTTCTGGACGTTTTTCAATGGCAAAAATCAATGAATATTGTAAATGCACAAACAGTAATATCTCCACATTGCAAGGTGCAATTCTGAAATTTTTTGCTTTTTCCTGTTAATCCTAGCATGATAAAGAAGATTCAAAGAGAGTGAGATGCCAGCTCCTTTCATTCAGTCAGTGGCTTCAAACATTTCTGGTATATGAAAAACATGTTTTTCACTGGCAAAAATCAATGAATATTGTAAATGCACAAACAGTAATATCTCCACATTGCAAGGTGCAATTCTGAAATTTTTTGCTTTTTCCTGCTAATCCTAGCATGATAAAGAAGATTCAAAGAGAGTGAGATGCCAGCTCCTTTCATTCAGTCAGTAGCTTCAAACATTTCTGGACGTTTTTCAATGGCAAAAATCAATGAATATTGTAAATGCACAAACAGTAATATCTCCACATTGCAAGGTGCAATTCTGAAATTTTTTGCTTTTTCCTGCTAATCCTAGCATCATAAAGAAGATTCAAAGAGAGTGAGATGCCAGCTCCTTTCATTCAGTCAGTAGCTTCAAACATTTCTGGTATATGAAAAACATGTTTTTCAATGGCAAAAATCAATGAATATTGTAAATTCACAAACAGTAATATCTCCATATTGCAAGGTGCAATTCTGAAATTTTTTGCTTTTTCCTGTTAATCCTAGCATGATAAAGAAGATTCAAAGAGAGTGAGATGCCAGCTCCTTTCATTCAGTCAGTAGCTTCAAACATTTCTGGTATATGAAAAACATGTTTTTCAATGGCAAAAATCAATGAATATTGTAAATGCACAAACAGTAATATCTCCATATTGCAAGGTGCAATTCTGAAATTTTTTGCTTTTTCCTGCTAATCCTAGCATGATAAAGAAGATTCAAAGAGAGTGAGATGCCAGCTCCTTTCATTCAGTCAGTAGCTTCAAACATTTCTGGTATATGAAAAACATGTTTTTCAATGGCAAAAATCAATGAATATTGTAAATGCACAAACAGTAATATATCCACATTGCAAGATGCAATTCTGAAATTTTTTGCTTTTTCCTGCTAATCCTAGCATGATAAAGAAGATTCAAAGAGAGTGAGATGCCAGCTCCTTTCATTCAGTCAGTAGCTTCAAACATTTCTGGACGTTTTTCAATGGCAAAAATCAATGAATATTGTAAATGCACAAACAGTAATATCTCCACATTGCAAGGAGCAACTCTGAAATTTTTTGCTTTTTCCTGCTAATCCTAGCATGATAAAGAAGATTCAAAGAGAGTGAGATGCCAGCTCCTTTCATTCAGTCAGTAGCTTCAAACATTTCTGGACGTTTTTCAATGGCAAAAATCAATGAATATTGTAAATGCACAAACAGTAATATCTCCACATTGCAAGGTGCAATTCTGAAATTTTTTGCTTTTTCCTGTTAATCCTAGCATGATAAAGAAGATTCAAAGAGAGTGAGATGCCAGCTCCTTTCATTCAGTCAGTGGCTTCAAATATTTCTGGTATATGAAAAACATGTTTTTCACTGGCAAAAATCAATGAATATTGTAAATGCACAAACAGTAATATCTCCACATTGCAAGGTGCAATTCTGAAATTTTTTGCTTTTTCCTGCTAATCCTAGCATGATAAAGAAGATTCAAAGAGAGTGAGATGCCAGCTCCTTTCATTCAGTCAGTAGCTTCAAACATTTCTGGACGTTTTTCAATGGCAAAAATCAATGAATATTGTAAATGCACAAACAGTAATATCTCCACATTGCAAGGTGCAATTCTGAAATTTTTTGCTTTTTCCTGCTAATCCTAGCATCATAAAGAAGATTCAAAGAGAGTGAGATGCCAGCTCCTTTCATTCAGTCAGTAGCTTCAAACATTTCTGGTATATGAAAAACATGTTTTTCAATGGCAAAAATCAATGAATATTGTAAATTCACAAACAGTAATATCTCCACATTGCAAGGTGCAATTCTGAAATTTTTTGCTTTTTCCTGTTAATCCTAGCATGATAAAGAAGATTCAAAGAGAGTGAGATGCCAGCTCCTTTCATTCAGTCAGTAGCTTCAAACATTTCTGGTATATGAAAAACATGTTTTTCAATGGCAAAAATCAATGAATATTGTAAATGCACAAACAGTAATATCTCCACATTGCAAGGTGCAATTCTGAAATGTTTTGCTTTTTCCTGCTAATCCTAGCATGATAAAGAAGATTCAAAGAGAGTGAGATGCCAGCTCCTTTCATTCAGTCAGTAGCTTCAAACATTTCTGGTATATGAAAAACATGTTTTTCAATGGCAAAAATCAATGAATATTGTAAATGCACAACCAGTAATATCTCCACATTGCAAGGTGCAATTCTGAAATTTTTTGCTTTTTCCTGCTAATCCTAGCATGATAAAGAAGATTCAAAGAGAGTGAGATGCCAGCTCCTTTCATTCAGTCAGTAGCTTCAAACATTTCTGGACGTTTTTCAATGGCAAAAATCAATGAATATTGTAAATGCACAAACAGTAATATCTCCACATTGCAAGGTGCAATTCTGAAATTATTTGCTTTTTCCTGTTAATCCTAGCATGATAAAGAAGATTCAAAGAGAGTGAGATGCCAGCTCCTTTCATTCAGGCTACATTTCTGGTATATGAAAAACATGTTTTTCAATGGCAAAAATCAATGAATATTGTAAATGCACAAACAGTAATATCTCCACATTGCAAGGTGCAATTCTGAAATTTTTTGCTTTTTCCTGTTAATCCTAGCATGATAAAGAAGATTCAAAGAGAGTGAGATGCCAGCTCCTTTCATTCAGTCAGTAGCTTCAAACATTTCTGGACATTTTTCAATGGCAAAAATCAATGAATATTGTAAATGCACAAACAGTAATAT
Organism: Phyllobates terribilis; assembly: GCF_046119375.1. NCBI lineage: Eukaryota > Metazoa > Chordata > Amphibia > Anura > Dendrobatidae > Phyllobates > Phyllobates terribilis. Next base: position 452,280 of record NW_027363534.1, on the reverse strand, counting down.
CTCCACATTGCAAGGTGCAATTCTGAAATTTTTTGCTTTTTCCTGTTAATCCTAGCATGATAAAGAAGATTCAAAGAGAGTGAGATGCCAGCTCCTTTCATTCAGTCAGTAGCTTCATACATTTCTGGTATATGAAAAACGTTTTTCAATGGCAAAAATCAATGAATATTGTAAATGCACAAACAGTAATATCTCCATATTGCAAGGTGCAATTCTGAAATTTTTTGCTTTTTCCTGCTAATCCTAGCATGATAAAGAAGATTCAAAGAGAATGAGATGCCAGCTCCTTTCATTCAGTCAGTAGCTTCAAACATTTCTGGTATATGAAAAACATGTTTTTCAATGGCAAAAATCAATGAATATTGTAAATGCACAAACAGTAATATATCCACATTGCAAGATGCAATTCTGAAATTTTTTGCTTTTTCCTGCTAATCCTAGCATGATAAAGAAGATTCAAAGAGAGTGAGATGCCAGCTCCTTTCATTCAGTCAGTAGCTTCAAACATTTCTGGACGTTTTTCAATGGCAAAAATCAATGAATATTGTAAATGCACAAACAGTAATATCTCCACATTGCAAGGTGCAACTCTGAAATTTTTTGCTTTTTCCTGCTAATCCTAGCATGATAAAGAAGATTCAAAGAGAGTGAGATGCCAGCTCCTTTCATTCAGTCAGTAGCTTCAAACATTTCTGGACGTTTTTCAATGGCAAAAATCAATGAATATTGTAAATGCACAAACAGTAATATCTCCACATTGCAAGGTGCAATTCTGAAATTTTTTGCTTTTTCCTGTTAATCCTAGCATGATAAAGAAGATTCAAAGAGAGTGAGATGCCAGCTCCTTTCATTCAGTCAGTGGCTTCAAACATTTCTGGTATATGAAAAACATGTTTTTCACTGGCAAAAATCAATGAATATTGTAAATGCACAAACAGTAATATCTCCACATTGCAAGGTGCAATTCTGAAATTTTTTGCTTTTTCCTGTTAATCCTAGCATGATAAAGAAGATTCAAAGAGAGTGAGATGCCAGCTCCTTTCATTCAGTCAGTAGCTTCAAACATTTCTGGACGTTTTTCAATGGCAAAAATCAATGAATATTGTAAATGCACAAACAGTAATCTCTCCACATTGCAAGGTGCAATTCTGAAATTTTTTGCTTTTTCCTGTTAATCCTAGCATGATAAAGAAGATTCAAAGAGAGTGAGATGCCAGCTCCTTTCATTCAGTCAGTAGCTTCATACATTTCTGGTATATGAAAAACGTTTTTCAATGGCAAAAATCAATGAATATTGTAAATGCACAAACAGTAATATCTCCATATTGCAAGGTGCAATTCTGAAATTTTTTGCTTTTTCCTGCTAATCCTAGCATGATAAAGAAGATTCAAAGAGAGTGAGATGCCAGCTCCTTTCATTCAGTCAGTAGCTTCAAACATTTCTGGTATATGAAAAACATGTTTTTCAATGGCAAAAATCAATGAATATTGTAAATGCACAAACAGTAATATATCCACATTGCAAGATGCAATTCTGAAATTTTTTGCTTTTTCCTGCTAATCCTAGCATGATAAAGAAGATTCAAAGAGAGTGAGATGCCAGCTCCTTTCATTCAGTCAGTAGCTTCAAACATTTCTGGACGTTTTTCAATGGCAAAAATCAATGAATATTGTAAATGCACAAACAGTAATATCTCCACATTGCAAGGTGCAACTCTGAAATTTTTTGCTTTTTCCTGCTAATCCTAGCATGATAAAGAAGATTCAAAGAGAGTGAGATGCCAGCTCCTTTCATTCAGTCAGTAGCTTCAAACATTTCTGGACGTTTTTCAATGGCAAAAATCAATGAATATTGTAAATGCACAAACAGTAATATCTCCACATTGCAAGGTGCAATTCTGAAATTTTTTGCTTTTTCCTGTTAATCCTAGCATGATAAAGAAGATTCAAAGAGAGTGAGATGCCAGCTCCTTTCATTCAGTCAGTGGCTTCAAACATTTCTGGTATATGAAAAACATGTTTTTCACTGGCAAAAATCAATGAATATTGTAAATGCACAAACAGTAATATCTCCACATTGCAAGGTGCAATTCTGAAATTTTTTGCTTTTTCCTGCTAATCCTAGCATGATAAAGAAGATTCAAAGAGAGTGAGATGCCAGCTCCTTTCATTCAGTCAGTAGCTTCAAACATTTCTGGACGTTTTTCAATGGCAAAAATCAATGAATATTGTAAATGCACAAACAGTAATATCTCCACATTGCAAGGTGCAATTCTGAAATTTTTTGCTTTTTCCTGTTAATCCTAGCATGATAAAGAAGATTCAAAGAGAGTGAGATGCCAGCTCCTTTCATTCAGTCAGTAGCTTCAAACATTTCTGGACGTTTTTCAATGGCAAAAATCAATGAATATTGTAAATGCACAAACAGTAATATCTCCACATTGCAAGGTGCAATTCTGAAATTTTTTGCTTTTTCCTGTTAATCCTAGCATGATAAAGAAGATTCAAAGAGAGTGAGATGCCAGCTCCTTTCATTCAGTCAGTAGCTTCATACATTTCTGGTATATGAAAAACGTTTTTCAATGGCAAAAATCAATGAATATTGTAAATGCACAAACAGTAATATCTCCATATTGCAAGGTGCAATTCTGAAATTTTTTGCTTTTTCCTGCTAATCCTAGCATGATAAAGAAGATTCAAAGAGAGTGAGATGCCAGCTCCTTTCATTCAGTCAGTAGCTTCAAACATTTCTGGTATATGAAAAACATGTTTTTCAATGGCAAAAATCAATGAATATTGTAAATGCACAAACAGTAATATATCCACATTGCAAGATGCAATTCTGAAATTTTTTGCTTTTTCCTGCTAATCCTAGCATGATAAAGAAGATTCAAAGAGAGTGAGATGCCAGCTCCTTTCATTCAGTCAGTAGCTTCAAACATTTCTGGACGTTTTTCAATGGCAAAAATCAATGAATATTGTAAATGCACAAACAGTAATATCTCCACATTGCAAGGTGCAACTCTGAAATTTTTTGCTTTTTCCTGCTAATCCTAGCATGATAAAGAAGATTCAAAGAGAGTGAGATGCCAGCTCCTTTCATTCAGTCAGTAGCTTCAAACATTTCTGGACGTTTTTCAATGGCAAAAATCAATGAATATTGTAAATGCACAAACAGTAATATCTCCACATTGCAAGGTGCAATTCTGAAATTTTTTGCTTTTTCCTGTTAATCCTAGCATGATAAAGAAGATTCAAAGAGAGTGAGATGCCAGCTCCTTTCATTCAGTCAGTGGCTTCAAACATTTCTGGTATATGAAAAACATGTTTTTCACTGGCAAAAATCAATGAATATTGTAAATGCACAAACAGTAATATCTCCACATTGCAAGGTGCAATTCTGAAATTTTTTGCTTTTTCCTGTTAATCCTAGCATGATAAAGAAGATTCAAAGAGAGTGAGATGCCAGCTCCTTTCATTCAGTCAGTAGCTTCAAACATTTCTGGACGTTTTTCAATGGCAAAAATCAATGAATATTGTAAATGCACAAACAGTAATATCTCCACATTGCAAGGTGCAATTCTGAAATTTTTTGCTTTTTCCTGTTAATCCTAGCATGATAAAGAAGATTCAAAGAGAGTGAGATGCCAGCTCCTTTCATTCAGTCAGTAGCTTCATACATTTCTGGTATATGAAAAACGTTTTTCAATGGCAAAAATCAATGAATATTGTAAATGCACAAACAGTAATATCTCCATATTGCAAGGTGCAATTCTGAAATTTTTTGCTTTTTCCTGCTAATCCTAGCATGATAAAGAAGATTCAAAGAGAGTGAGATGCCAGCTCCTTTCATTCAGTCAGTAGCTTCAAACATTTCTGGTATATGAAAAACATGTTTTTCAATGGCAAAAATCAATGAATATTGTAAATGCACAAACAGTAATATATCCACATTGCAAGATGCAATTCTGAAATTTTTTGCTTTTTCCTGCTAATCCTAGCATGATAAAGAAGATTCAAAGAGAGTGAGATGCCAGCTCCTTTCATTCAGTCAGTAGCTTCAAACATTTCTGGACGTTTTTCAATGGCAAAAATCAATGAATATTGTAAATGCACAAACAGTAATATCTCCACATTGCAAGGTGCAACTCTGAAATTTTTTGCTTTTTCCTGCTAATCCTAGCATGATAAAGAAGATTCAAAGAGAGTGAGATGCCAGCTCCTTTCATTCAGTCAGTGGCTTCAAACATTTCTGGTATATGAAAAACATGTTTTTCACTGGCAAAAATCAATGAATATTGTAAATGCACAAACAGTAATATCTCCACATTGCAAGGTGCAATTCTGAAATTTTTTGCTTTTTCCTGTTAATCCTAGCATGATAAAGAAGATTCAAAGAGAGTGAGATGCCAGCTCCTTTCATTCAGACAGTAGCTTCAAACATTTCTGGACGTTTTTCAATGGCAAAAATCAATGAATATTGTAAATGCACAAACAGTAATATCTCCACATTGCAAGGTGCAATTCTGAAATTTTTTGCTTTTTCCTGTTAATCCTAGCATGATAAAGAAGATTCAAAGAGAGTGAGATGCCAGCTCCTTTCATTCAGTCAGTAGCTTCATACATTTCTGGTATATGAAAAACGTTTTTCAATGGCAAAAATCAATGAATATTGTAAATGCACAAACAGTAATATCTCCATATTGCAAGGTGCAATTCTGAAATTTTTTGCTTTTTCCTGCTAATCCTAGCATGATAAAGAAGATTCAAATAGAGTGAGATGCCAGCTCCTTTCATTCAGTCAGTAGCTTCAAACATTTCTGGTATATGAAAAACATGTTTTTCAATGGCAAAAATCAATGAATATTGTAAATGCACAAACAGTAATATATCCACATTGCAAGATGCAATTCTGAAATTTTTTGCTTTTTCCTGCTAATCCTAGCATGATAAAGAAGATTCAAAGAGAGTGAGATGCCAGCTCCTTTCATTCAGTCAGTAGCTTCAAACATTTCTGGACGTTTTTCAATGGCAAAAATCAATGAATATTGTAAATGCACAAACAGTAATATCTCCACATTGCAAGGTGCAACTCTGAAATTTTTTGCTTTTTCCTGCTAATCCTAGCATGATAAAGAAGATTCAAAGAGAGTGAGATGCCAGCTCCTTTCATTCAGTCAGTAGCTTCAAACATTTCTGGACGTTTTTCAATGGCAAAAATCAATGAATATTGTAAATGCACAAACAGTAATATCTCCACATTGCAAGGTGCAATTCTGAAATTTTTTGCTTTTTCCTGTTAATCCTAGCATGATAAAGAAGATTCAAAGAGAGTGAGATGCCAGCTCCTTTCATTCAGTCAGTGGCTTCAAACATTTCTGGTATATGAAAAACATGTTTTTCACTGGCAAAAATCAATGAATATTGTAAATGCACAAACAGTAATATCTCCACATTGCAAGGTGCAATTCTGAAATTTTTTGCTTTTTCCTGCTAATCCTAGCATGATAAAGAAGATTCAAAGAGAGTGAGATGCCAGCTCCTTTCATTCAGTCAGTAGCTTCAAACATTTCTGGACGTTTTTCAATGGCAAAAATCAATGAATATTGTAAATGCACAAACAGTAATATCTCCACATTGCAAGGTGCAATTCTGAAATTTTTTGCTTTTTCCTGCTAATCCTAGCATCATAAAGAAGATTCAAAGAGAGTGAGATGCCAGCTCCTTTCATTCAGTCAGTAGCTTCAAACATTTCTGGTATATGAAAAACATGTTTTTCAATGGCAAAAATCAATGAATATTGTAAATTCACAAACAGTAATATCTCCACATTGCAAGGTGCAATTCTGAAATTTTTTGCTTTTTCCTGTTAATCCTAGCATGATAAAGAAGATTCAAAGAGAGTGAGATGCCAGCTCCTTTCATTCAGTCAGTAGCTTCAAACATTTCTGGTATATGAAAAACATGTTTTTCAATGGCAAAAATCAATGAATATTGTAAATGCACAAACAGTAATATCTCCACATTGCAAGGTGCAATTCTGAAATTTTTTGCTTTTTCCTGCTAATCCTAGCATGATAAAGAAGATTCAAAGAGAGTGAGATGCCAGCTCCTTTCATTCAGTCAGTAGCTTCAAACATTTCTGGTATATGAAAAACATGTTTTTCAATGGCAAAAATCAATGAACATTGTAAATGCACAAACAGTAATATCTCCACATTGCAAGGTGCAATTCTGAAATGTTTTGCTTTTTCCTGCTAATCCTAGCATGATAAAGAAGATTCAAAGAGAGTGAGATGCCAGCTCCTTTCATTCAGTCAGTAGCTTCAAACATTTCTGGTATATGAAAAACATGTTTTTCAATGGCAAAAATCAATGAATATTGTAAATGCACAAACAGTAATATCTCCACATTGCAAGGTGCAATTCTGAAATTTTTTGCTTTTTCCTGCTAATCCTAGCATGATAAAGAAGATTCAAAGAGAGTGAAATGCCAGCTCCTTTCATTCAGTCAGTAGCTTCAAACATTTCTGGACGTTTTTCAATGGCAAAAATCAATGAATATTGTAAATGCACAAACAGTAATATCTCCACATTGCAAGGTGCAATTCTGAAATTTTTTGCTTTTTCCTGTTAATCCTAGCATGATAAAGAAGATTCAAAGAGAGTGAGATGCCAGCTCCTTTCATTCAGTCAGTAGCTTCAAACATTTCTGGTATATGAAAAACATGTTTTTCAATGGCAAAAATCAATGAATATTGTAAATGCACAAACAGTAATATCTCCACATTGCAAGGTGCAATTCTGAAATTTTTTGCTTTTTACTGCTAATCCTAGCATGATAAAGAAGATTCAAAGAGAGTGAGATGCCAGCTCCTTTCATTCAGTCAGTAGCTTCAAACATTTCTGGTATATGAAAAACATGTTTTTCAATGGCAAAAATCAATGAATATTGTAAATGCACAAACAGTAATATCTCCACATTGCAAGGTGCAATTCTGAAATTTTTTGCTTTTTCCTGCTAATCCTAGCATGATAAAGAAGATTCAAAGAGAGTGAGATGCCAGCTCCTTTCATTCAGTCAGTAGCTTCAAACATTTCTGGACGTTTTTCAATGGCAAAAATCAATGAATATTGTAAATGCACAAACAGTAATATCTCCACATTGCAAGGTGCAATTCTGAAATTTTTTGCTTTTTCCTGTTAATCCTAGCATGATAAAGAAGATTCAAAGAGAGTGAGATGCCAGCTCCTTTCATTCAGTCAGTAGCTTCAAACATTTCTGGTATATGAAAAACATGTTTTTCAATGGCAAAAATCAATGAATATTGTAAATGCACAAACAGTAATATCTCCATATTGCAAGGTGCAATTCTGAAATTTTTTGCTTTTTCCTGCTAATCCTAGCATGATAAAGAAGTTTCAAAGAGAGTGAGATGCCAGCTCCTTTCATTCAGTCAGTAGCTTCAAACATTTCTGGACGTTTTTCAATGGCAAAAATCAATGAATATTGTAAATGCACAAACAGTAATATCTCCACATTGCAAGGTGCAACTCAAATTTTTTGCTTTTTCCTGCTAATCCTAGCATGATAAAGAAGATTCAAAGAGAGTGAGATGCCAGCTCCTTTCATTCAGTCAGTAGCTTCAAACATTTCTGGACGTTTTTCAATGGCAAAAATCAATGAATATTGTAAATGCACAAACAGTAATATCTCCACATTGCAAGGTGCAATTCTGAAATTTTTTGCTTTTTCCTGTTAATCCTAGCATGATAAAGAAGATTCAAAGAGAGTGAGATGCCAGCTCCTTTCATTCAGTCAGTGGCTTCAAACATTTCTGGTATATGAAAAACATGTTTTTCACTGGCAAAAATCAATGAATATTGTAAATGCACAAACAGTAATATCTCCACATTGCAAGGTGCAATTCTGAAATTTTTTGCTTTTTCCTGCTAATCCTAGCATGATAAAGAAGATTCAAAGAGAGTGAGATGCCAGCTCCTTTCATTCAGTCAGTAGCTTCAAACATTTCTGGACGTTTTTCAATGGCAAAAATCAATGAATATTGTAAATGCACAAACAGTAATATCTCCACATTGCAAGGTGCAATTCTGAAATTTTTTGCTTTTTCCTGCTAATCCTAGCATCATAAAGAAGATTCAAAGAGAGTGAGATGCCAGCTCCTTTCATTCAGTCAGTAGCTTCAAACATTTCTGGTATATGAAAAACATGTTTTTCAATGGCAAAAATCAATGAATATTGTAAATTCACAAACAGTAATATCTCCACATTGTAAGGTGCAATTCTGAAATTTTTTGCTTTTTCCTGTTAATCCTAGCATGATAAAGAAGATTCAAAGAGAGTGAGATGCCAGCTCCTTTCATTCAGTCAGTAGCTTCAAACATTTCTGGTATATGAAAAACATGTTTTTCAATGGCAAAAATCAATGAATATTGTAAATGCACAAACAGTAATATCTCCACATTGCAAGGTGCAATTCTGAAATTTTTTGCTTTTTCCTGCTGATCCTAGCATGATAAAGAAGATTCAAAGAGAGTGAGATGCCAGCTCCTTTCATTCAGTCAGTAGCTTCAAACATTTCTGGTATAAGAAAAACATGTTTTTCAATGGCAAAAATCAATGAATATTGTAAATGCACAAACAGTAATATCTCCACATTGCAAGGTGCAATTCTGAAATTTTTTGCTTTTTCCTGCTAATCCTAGCATGATAAAGAAGATTCAAAGAGAGTGAGATGCCAGCTCCTTTCATTCAGTCAGTAGCTTCAAACATTTCTGGACGTTTTTCAATGGCAAAAATCAATGAATATTGTAAATGCACAAACAGTAATATCTCCACATTGCAAGGTGCAATTCTGAAATTTTTTGCTTTTTCCTGTTAATCCTAGCATGATAAAGAAGATTCAAAGAGAGTGAGATGCCAGCTCCTTTCATTCAGGCAGTAGCTTCAAACATTTCTGGTATATGAAAAACATGTTTTTCAATGGCAAAAATCAATGAATATTGTAAATGCACAAACAGTAATATCTCCACATTGCAAGGTGCAATTCTGAAATTTTTTGCTTTTTCCTGCTAATCCTAGCATGATAAAGAAGATTCAAAGAGAGTGAGATGCCAGCTCCTTTCATTCAGTCAGTAGCTTCAAACATTTCTGGACGTTTTTCAATGGCAAAAATCAATGAATATTGTAAATGCACAAACAGTAATATCTCCACATTGCAAGGTGCAATTCTGAAATTTTTTGCTTTTTCCTGTTAATCCTAGCATGATAAAGAAGATTCAAAGAGAGTGAGATGCCAGCTCCTTTCATTCAGTCAGTAGCTTCAAACATTTCTGGTATATGAAAAACATGTTTTTCAATGGCAAAAATCAATGAATATTGTAAATGCACAAACAGTAATATCTCCATATTGCAAGGTGCAATTCTGAAATTTTTTGCTTTTTCCTGCTAATCCTAGCATGATAAAGAAGATTCAAAGAGAGTGAGATGCCAGCTCCTTTCATTCAGTCAGTAGCTTCAAACATTTCTGGTATATGAATAACATGTTTTTCAATGGCAAAAATCAATGAATATTGTAAATGCACAAACAGTAATATATCCACATTGCAAGATGCAATTCTGAAATTTTTTGCTTTTTCCTGCTAATCCTAGCATGATAAAGAAGATTCAAAGAGAGTGAGATGCCAGCTCCTTTCATTCAGTCAGTAGCTTCAAACATTTCTGGACGTTTTTCAATGGCAAAAATCAATGAATATTGTAAATGCACAAACAGTAATATCTCCACATTGCAAGGTGCAACTCTGAAATTTTTTGCTTTTTCCTGCTAATCCTAGCATGATAAAGTAGATTCAAAGAGAGTGAGATGCCAGCTCCTTTCATTCAGTCAGTAGCTTCAAACATTTCTGGACGTTTTTCAATGGCAAAAATCAATGAATATTGTAAATGCACAAACAGTAATATCTCCACATTGCAAGGTGCAATTCTGAAATTTTTTGCTTTTTCCTGCTAATCCTAGCATCATAAAGAAGATTCAAAGAGAGTGAGATGCCAGCTCCTTTCATTCAGTCAGTAGCTTCAAACATTTCTGGTATATGAAAAACATGTTTTTCAATGGCAAAAATCAATGAATATTGTAAATTCACAAACAGTAATATCTCCACATTGCAAGGTGCAATTCTGAAATTTTTTGCTTTTTCCTGTTAATCCTAGCATGATAAAGAAGATTCAAAGAGAGTGAGATGCCAGCTCCTTTCATTCAGTCAGTAGCTTCAAACATTTCTGGACGTTTTTCAATGGCAAAAATCAATGAATATTGTAAATGCACAAACAGTAATATCTCCACATTGCAAGGTGCAATTCTGAAATTTTTTGCTTTTTACTGCTAATCCTAGCATGATAAAGAAGATTCAAAGAGAGTGAGATGCCAGCTCCTTTCATTCAGTCAGTAGCTTCAAACATTTCTGGTATATGAAAAACATGTTTTTCAATGGCAAAAATCAATGAATATTGTAAATGCACAAACAGTAATATCTCCACATTGCAAGGTGCAATTCTGAAATTTTTTGCTTTTTCCTGCTAATCCTAGCATGATAAACAAGATTCAAAGAGAGTGAGATGCCAGCTCCTTTCATTCAGTCAGTAGCTTCAAACATTTCTGGACGTTTTTCAATGGCAAAAATCAATGAATATTGTAAATGCACAAACAGTAATATCTCCACATTGCAAGGTGCAATTCTGAAATTTTTTGCTTTTTCCTGTTAATCCTAGCATGATAAAGAAGATTCAAAGAGAGTGAGATGCCAGCTCCTTTCATTCAGTCAGTAGCTTCAAACATTTCTGGTATATGAAAAACATGTTTTTCAATGGCAAAAATCAATGAATATTGTAAATGCACAAACAGTAATATCTCCATATTGCAAGGTGCAATTCTGAAATTTTTTGCTTTTTCCTGCTAATCCTAGCATGATAAAGAAGTTTCAAAGAGAGTGAGATGCCAGCTCCTTTCATTCAGTCAGTAGCTTCAAACATTTCTGGACGTTTTTCAATGGCAAAAATCAATGAATATTGTAAATGCACAAACAGTAATATCTCCACATTGCAAGGTGCAACTCAAATTTTTTGCTTTTTCCTGCTAATCCTAGCATGATAAAGAAGATTCAAAGAGAGTGAGATGCCAGCTCCTTTCATTCAGTCAGTAGCTTCAAACATTTCTGGACGTTTTTCAATGGCAAAAATCAATGAATATTGTAAATGCACAAACAGTAATATCTCCACATTGCAAGGTGCAATTCTGAAATTTTTTGCTTTTTCCTGTTAATCCTAGCATAAAGAAGATTCAAAGAGAGTGAGATGCCAGCTCCTTTCATTCAGTCAGTGGCTTCAAACATTTCTGGTATATGAAAAACGTTTTTCACTGGCAAAAATCAATGAATATTGTAAATGCACAAACAGTAATATCTCCACATTGCAAGGTGCAATTCTGAAATTTTTTGCTTTTTCCTGCTAATCCTAGCATGATAAAGAAGATTCAAAGAGAGTGAGATGCCAGCTCCTTTCATTCAGTCAGTAGCTTCAAACATTTCTGGACGTTTTTCAATGGCAAAAATCAATGAATATTGTAAATGCACAAACAGTAATATCTCCACATTGCAAGGTGCAATTCTGAAATTTTTTGCTTTTTCCTGCTAATCCTAGCATCATAAAGAAGATTCAAAGAGAGTGAGATGCCAGCTCCTTTCATTCAGTCAGTAGCTTCAAACATTTCTGGTATATGAAAAACATGTTTTTCAATGGCAAAAATCAATGAATATTGTAAATTCACAAACAGTAATATCTCCACATTGTAAGGTGCAATTCTGAAATTTTTTGCTTTTTCCTGTTAATCCTAGCATGATAAAGAAGATTCAAAGAGAGTGAGATGCCAGCTCCTTTCATTCAGTCAGTAGCTTCAAACATTTCTGGTATATGAAAAACATGTTTTTCAATGGCAAAAATCAATGAATATTGTAAATGCACAAACAGTAATATCTCCACATTGCAAGGTGCAATTCTGAAATTTTTTGCTTTTTCCTGCTGATCCTAGCATGATAAAGAAGATTCAAAGAGAGTGAGATGCCAGCTCCTTTCATTCAGTCAGTAGCTTCAAACATTTCTGGTATAAGAAAAACATGTTTTTCAATGGCAAAAATCAATGAATATTGTAAATGCACAAACAGTAATATCTCCACATTGCAAGGTGCAATTCTGAAATTTTTTGCTTTTTCCTGCTAATCCTAGCATGATAAAGAAGATTCAAAGAGAGTGAGATGCCAGCTCCTTTCATTCAGTCAGTAGCTTCAAACATTTCTGGACGTTTTTCAATGGCAAAAATCAATGAATATTGTAAATGCACAAACAGTAATATCTCCACATTGCAAGGTGCAATTCTGAAATTTTTTGCTTTTTCCTGTTAATCCTAGCATGATAAAGAAGATTCAAAGAGAGTGAGATGCCAGCTCCTTTCATTCAGGCAGTAGCTTCAAACATTTCTGGTATATGAAAAACATGTTTTTCAATGGCAAAAATCAATGAATATTGTAAATGCACAAACAGTAATATCTCCACATTGCAAGGTGCAATTCTGAAATTTTTTGCTTTTTCCTGCTAATCCTAGCATGATAAAGATTCAAAGAGAGTGAGATGCCAGCTCCTTTCATTCAGTCAGTAGCTTCAAACATTTCTGGACGTTTTTCAATGGCAAAAATCAATGAATATTGTAAATGCACAAACAGTAATATCTCCACATTGCAAGGTGCAATTCTGAAATTTTTTGCTTTTTCCTGTTAATCCTAGCATGATAAAGAAGATTCAAAGAGAGTGAGATGCCAGCTCCTTTCATTCAGTCAGTAGCTTCAAACATTTCTGGTATATGAAAAACATGTTTTTCAATGGCAAAAATCAATGAATATTGTAAATGCACAAACAGTAATATCTCCATATTGCAAGGTGCAATTCTGAAATTTTTTGCTTTTTCCTGCTAATCCTAGCATGATAAAGAAGATTCAAAGAGAGTGAGATGCCAGCTCCTTTCATTCAGACAGTAGCTTCAAACATTTCTGGTATATGAATAACATGTTTTTCAATGGCAAAAATCAATGAATATTGTAAATGCACAAACAGTAATATATCCACATTGCAAGATGCAATTCTGAAATTTTTTGCTTTTTCCTGCTAATCCTAGCATGATAAAGAAGATTCAAAGAGAGTGAGATGCCAGCTCCTTTCATTCAGTCAGTAGCTTCAAACATTTCTGGACGTTTTTCAATGGCAAAAATCAATGAATATTGTAAATGCACAAACAGTAATATCTCCACATTGCAAGGTGCAACTCTGAAATTTTTTGCTTTTTCCTGCTAATCCTAGCATGATAAAGAAGATTCAAAGAGAGTGAGATGCCAGCTCCTTTCATTCAGTCAGTAGCTTCAAACATTTCTGGACGTTTTTCAATGGCAAAAATCAATGAATATTGTAAATGCACAAACAGTAATATCTCCACATTGCAAGGTGCAATTCTGAAATTTTTTGCTTTTTCCTGCTAATCCTAGCATCATAAAGAAGATTCAAAGAGAGTGAGATGCCAGCTCCTTTCATTCAGTCAGTAGCTTCAAACATTTCTGGTATATGAAAAACATGTTTTTCAATGGCAAAAATCAATGAATATTGTAAATTCACAAACAGTAATATCTCCACATTGCAAGGTGCAATTCTGAAATTTTTTGCTTTTTCCTGTTAATCCTAGCATGATAAAGAAGATTCAAAGAGAGTGAGATGCCAGCTCCTTTCATTCAGTCAGTAGCTTCAAACATTTCTGGACGTTTTTCAATGGCAAAAATCAATGAATATTGTAAATGCACAAACAGTAATATCTCCACATTGCAAGGTGCAATTCTGAAATTTTTTGCTTTTTCCTGCTAATCCTAGCATGATAAAGAAGATTCAAAGAGAGTGAGATGCCAGCTCCTTTCATTCAGTCAGTAGCTTCAAACATTTCTGGTATATGAAAAACATGTTTTTCAATGGCAAAAATCAATGAATATTGTAAATGCACAAACAGTAATATCTCCACATTGCAAGGTGCAATTCTGAAATTTTTTGCTTTTTCCTGCTAATCCTAGCATGATAAAGAAGATTCAAAGAGAGTGAGATGCCAGCTCCTTTCATTCAGTCAGTAGCTTCAAACATTTCTGGACGTTTTTCAATGGCAAAAATCAATGAATATTGTAAATGCACAAACAGTAATATCTCCACATTGCAAGGTGCAATTCTGAAATTTTTTGCTTTTTCCTGTTAATCCTAGCATGATAAAGAAGATTCAAAGAGAGTGAGATGCCAGCTCCTTTCATTCAGGCAGTAGCTTCAAACATTTCTGGTATATGAAAAACATGTTTTTCAATGGCAAAAATCAATGAATATTGTAAATGCACAAACAGTAATATCTCCACATTGCAAGGTGCAATTCTGAAATTTTTTGCTTTTTCCTGCTAATCCTAGCATGATAAAGAAGATTCAAAGAGAGTGAGATGCCAGCTCCTTTCATTCAGTCAGTAGCTTCAAACATTTCTGGACGTTTTTCAATGGCAAAAATCAATGAATATTGTAAATGCACAAACAGTAATATCTCCACATTGCAAGGTGCAATTCTGAAATTTTTTGCTTTTTCCTGTTAATCCTAGCATGATAAAGAAGATTCAAAGAGAGTGAGATGCCAGCTCCTTTCATTCAGTCAGTAGCTTCAAACATTTCTGGTATATGAAAAACATGTTTTTCAATGGCAAAAATCAATGAATATTGTAAATGCACAAACAGTAATATCTCCATATTGCAAGGTGCAATTCTGAAAATTTTTGCTTTTTCCTGCTAATCCTAGCATGATAAAGAAGATTCAAAGAGAGTGAGATGACAGCTCCTTTCATTCAGTCAGTAGCTTCAAACATTTCTGGTATATGAATAACATGTTTTTCAATGGCAAAAATCAATGAATATTGTAAATGCACAAACAGTAATATCTCCACATTGCAAGGTGCAATTCTGAAATTTTTTGCTTTTTCCTGTTAATCCTAGCATGATAAAGAAGATTCAAAGAGAGTGAGATGCCAGCTCCTTTCATTCAGTCAGCAGCTTCAGACATTTCTGGTATATGAAAAACATGTTTTTCAATGGCAAAAATCTATGAATATTGTAAATGCACAAACAGTAATATCTCCACATTGCAAGGTGCAATTCTGAAATTTTTTGCTTTTTCCTGCTAATCCTAGCATGATAAAGAAGATTCAAAGAGAGTGAGATGCCAGCTCCTTTCATTCAGTCAGTAGCTTCAAACATTTCTGGTATATGAAAAACATGTTTTTCAATGGCAAAAATCAATGAATATTGTAAATGCACAAACCGTAATATCTCCACATTGCAAGGTGCAATTCTGAAATTTTTTGCTTTTTCCTGTTAATCCTAGCATGATAAAGAAGATTCAAAGAGAGTGAGATGCCAGCTCCTTTCATTCAGTCAGTAGCTTCAAACATTTCTGGTATATGAAAAACATGTTTTTCAATGGCAAAAATCAATGAATATTGTAAATGCACAAACAGTAATATCTCCACATTGCAAGGTGCAATTCTGAAATTTTTTGCTTTTTCCTGCTAATCCTAGCATGATAAAGAAGATTCAAAGAGAGTGAGATGCCAGCTCCTTTCATTCAGTCAGTAGCTTCAAACATTTCTGGTATATGAAAAACATGTTTTTCAATGGCAAAAATCAATGAATATTGTAAATGCACAAACAGTAATATCTCCACATTGCAAGGTGCAATTCTGAAATTTTTTGCTTTTTCCTGCTAATCCTAGCATGATAAAGAAGATTCAAAGAGAGTGAGATGCCAGCTCCTTTCATTCAGTCAGTAGCTTCAAACATTTCTGGACGTTTTTCAATGGCAAAAATCAATGAATATTGTAAATGCACAAACAGTAATATCTCCACATTGCAAGGTGCAATTCTGAAATTTTTTGCTTTTTCCTGTTAATCCTAGCATGATAAAGAAGATTCAAAGAGAGTGAGATGCCAAGCTCCTTTCATTCAGGCAGTAGCTTCAAACATTTCTGGTATATGAAAAACATGTTTTTCAATGGCAAAAATCAATGAATATTGTAAATGCACAAACAGTAATATCTCCACATTGCAAGGTGCAATTCTGAAATTTTTTGCTTTTTCCTGCTAATCCTAGCATGATAAAGAAGATTCAAAGAGAGTGAGATGCCAGCTTCTTTCATTCAGTCAGTAGCTTCAAACATTTCTGGTATATGAAAAACATGTTTTTCAATGGCAAAAATCAATGAATATTGTAAATGCACAAACAGTAATATCTCCACATTGCAAGATGCAATTCTGAAATTTTATGCTTTTTCCTGCTAATCCTAGCATGATAAAGAAGATTCAAAGAGAGTGAGATGCCAGCTCCTTTCATTCAGTCAGTAGCTTCAAACATTTCTGGACGTTTTTCAATGGCAAAAATCAATGAATATTGTAAATGCACAAACAGTAATATCTCCACATTGCAAGGTGCAATTCTGAAATTTTTTGCTTTTTCCTGTTAATCCTAGCATGATAAAGAAGATTCAAAGAGAGTGAGATGCCAGCTCCTTTCATTCAGTCAGTAGCTTCAAACATTTCTGGTATATGAAAAACATGTTTTTCAATGGCAAAAATCAATGAATATTGTAAATGCACAAACAGTAATATCTCCATATTGCAAGGTGCAATTCTGAAATTTTTTGCTTTTTCCTGCTAATCCTAGCATGATAAAGAAGATTCAAAGAGAGTGAGATGCCAGCTCCTTTCATTCAGTCAGTAGCTTCAAACATTTCTGGTATATGAAAAACATGTTTTCAATGGCAAAAATCAATGAATATTGTAAATGCACAAACAGTAAAATATCCACATTGCAAGATGCAATTCTGAAATTTTTTGCTTTTTCCTGCTAATCCTAGCATGATAAAGAAGATTCAAAGAGAGTGAGATGCCAGCTCCTTTCATTCAGTCAGTAGCTTCAAACATTTCTGGACGTTTTTCAATGGCAAAAATCAATGAATATTGTAAATGCACAAACAGTAATATCTCCACATTGCAAGGTGCAACTCTGAAATTTTTTGCTTTTTCCTGCTAATCCTAGCATGATAAAGAAGATTCAAAGAGAGTGAGATGCCAGCTCCTTTCATTCAGTCAGTAGCTTCAAACATTTCTGGACGTTTTTCAATGGCAAAAATCAATGAATATTGTAAATGCACAAACAGTAATATCTCCACATTGCAAGGTGCAATTCTGAAATTTTTTGCTTTTTCCTGTTAATCCTAGCATGATAAAGAAGATTCAAAGAGAGTGAGATGCCAGCTCCTTTCATTCAGTCAGTGGCTTCAAACATTTCTGGTATATGAAAAACATGTTTTTCACTGGCAAAAATCAATGAATATTGTAAATGCACAAACAGTAATATCTCCACATTGCAAGGTGCAATTCTGAAATTTTTTGCTTTTTCCTGCTAATCCTAGCATGATAAAGAAGATTCAAAGAGAGTGAGATGCCAGCTCCTTTCATTCAGTCAGTAGCTTCAAACATTTCTGGACGTTTTTCAATGGCAAAAATCAATGAATATTGTAAATGCACAAACAGTAATATCTCCACATTGCAAGGTGCAATTCTGAAATTTTTTGCTTTTTCCTGTTAATCCTAGCATGATAAAGAAGATTCAAAGAGAGTGAGATGCCAGCTCCTTTCATTCAGTCAGTAGCTTCAAACATTTCTGGTATATGAAAAACATGTTTTTCAATGGCAAAAATCAATGAATATTGTAAATGCACAAACAGTAATATCTCCATATTGCAAGGTGCAATTCTGAAAATTTTTGCTTTTTCCTGCTAATCCTAGCATGATAAAGAAGATTCAAAGAGAGTGAGATGACAGCTCCTTTCATTCAGTCAGTAGCTTCAAACATTTCTGGTATATGAATAACATGTTTTTCAATGGCAAAAATCAATGAATATTGTAAATGCACAAACAGTAATATCTCCACATTGCAAGGTGCAATTCTGAAATTTTTTGCTTTTTCCTGTTAATCCTAGCATGATAAAGAAGATTCAAAGAGAGTGAGATGCCAGCTCCTTTCATTCAGTCAGCAGCTTCAGACATTTCTGGTATATGAAAAACATGTTTTTCAATGGCAAAAATCTATGAATATTGTAAATGCACAAACAGTAATATCTCCACATTGCAAGGTGCAATTCTGAAATTTTTTGCTTTTTCCTGCTAATCCTAGCATGATAAAGAAGATTCAAAGAGAGTGAGATGCCAGCTCCTTTCATTCAGTCAGTAGCTTCAAACATTTCTGGTATATGAAAAACATGTTTTTCAATGGCAAAAATCAATGAATATTGTAAATGCACAAACCGTAATATCTCCACATTGCAAGGTGCAATTCTGAAATTTTTTGCTTTTTCCTGTTAATCCTAGCATGATAAAGAAGATTCAAAGAGAGTGAGATGCCAGCTCCTTTCATTCAGTCAGTAGCTTCAAACATTTCTGGTATATGAAAAACATGTTTTTCAATGGCAAAAATCAATGAATATTGTAAATGCACAAACAGTAATATCTCCACATTGCAAGGTGCAATTCTGAAATTTTTTGCTTTTTCCTGCTAATCCTAGCATGATAAAGAAGATTCAAAGAGAGTGAGATGCCAGCTCCTTTCATTCAGTCAGTAGCTTCAAACATTTCTGGTATATGAAAAACATGTTTTTCAATGGCAAAAATCAATGAATATTGTAAATGCACAAACAGTAATATCTCCACATTGCAAGGTGCAATTCTGAAATTTTTTGCTTTTTCCTGCTAATCCTAGCATGATAAAGAAGATTCAAAGAGAGTGAGATGCCAGCTCCTTTCATTCAGTCAGTAGCTTCAAACATTTCTGGACGTTTTTCAATGGCAAAAATCAATGAATATTGTAAATGCACAAACAGTAATATCTCCACATTGCAAGGTGCAATTCTGAAATTTTTTGCTTTTTCCTGTTAATCCTAGCATGTTAAAGAAGATTCAAAGAGAGTGAGATGCCAAGCTCCTTTCATTCAGGCAGTAGCTTCAAACATTTCTGGTATATGAAAAACATGTTTTTCAATGGCAAAAATCAATGAATATTGTAAATGCACAAACAGTAATATCTCCACATTGCAAGGTGCAATTCTGAAATTTTTTGCTTTTTCCTGCTAATCCTAGCATGATAAAGAAGATTCAAAGAGAGTGAGATGCCAGCTCCTTTCATTCAGTCAGTAGCTTCAAACATTTCTGGTATATGAAAAACATGTTTTTCAATGGCAAAAATCAATGAATATTGTAAATGCACAAACAGTAATATCTCCACATTGCAAGATGCAATTCTGAAATTTTATGCTTTTTCCTGCTAATCCTAGCATGATAAAGAAGATTCAAAGAGAGTGAGATGCCAGCTCCTTTCATTCAGTCAGTAGCTTCAAACATTTCTGGACGTTTTTCAATGGCAAAAATCAATGAATATTGTAAATGCACAAACAGTAATATCTCCACATTGCAAGGTGCAATTCTGAAATTTTTTGCTTTTTCCTGTTAATCCTAGCATGATAAAGAAGATTCAAAGAGAGTGAGATGCCAGCTCCTTTCATTCAGTCAGTAGCTTCAAACATTTCTGGTATATGAAAAACATGTTTTTCAATGGCAAAAATCAATGAATATTGTAAATGCACAAACAGTAATATCTCCATATTGCAAGGTGCAATTCTGAAATTTTTTGCTTTTTCCTGCTAATCCTAGCATGATAAAGAAGATTCAAAGAGAGTGAGATGCCAGCTCCTTTCATTCAGTCAGTAGCTTCAAACATTTCTGGTATATGAAAAACATGTTTTTCAATGGCAAAAATCAATGAATATTGTAAATGCACAAACAGTAAAATATCCACATTGCAAGATGCAATTCTGAAATTTTTTGCTTTTTCCTGCTAATCCTAGCATGATAAAGAAGATTCAAAGAGAGTGAGATGCCAGCTCCTTTCATTCAGTCAGTAGCTTCAAACATTTCTGGACGTTTTTCAATGGCAAAAATCAATGAATATTGTAAATGCACAAACAGTAATATCTCCACATTGCAAGGTGCAACTCTGAAATTTTTTGCTTTTTCCTGCTAATCCTAGCATGATAAAGAAGATTCAAAGAGAGTGAGATGCCAGCTCCTTTCATTCAGTCAGTAGCTTCAAACATTTCTGGACGTTTTTCAATGGCAAAAATCAATGAATATTGTAAATGCACAAACAGTAATATCTCCACATTGCAAGGTGCAATTCTGAAATTTTTTGCTTTTTCCTGTTAATCCTAGCATGATAAAGAAGATTCAAAGAGAGTGAGATGCCAGCTCCTTTCATTCAGTCAGTGGCTTCAAACATTTCTGGTATATGAAAAACATGTTTTTCACTGGCAAAAATCAATGAATATTGTAAATGCACAAACAGTAATATCTCCACATTGCAAGGTGCAATTCTGAATTTTTTTGCTTTTTCCTGCTAATCCTAGCATGATAAAGAAGATTCAAAGAGAGTGAGATGCCAGCTCCTTTCATTCAGTCAGTAGCTTCAAACATTTCTGGACGTTTTTCAATGGCAAAAATCAATGAATATTGTAAATGCACAAACAGTAATATCTCCACATTGCAAGGTGCAATTCTGAAATTTTTTGCTTTTTCCTGCTAATCCTAGCATCATAAAGAAGATTCAAAGAGAGTGAGATGCCAGCTCCTTTCATTCAGTCAGTAGCTTCAAACATTTCTGGTATATGAAAAACATGTTTTTCAATGGCAAAAATCAATGAATATTGTAAATTCACAAACAGTAATATCTCCACATTGCAAGGTGCAATTCTGAAATTTTTTGCTTTTTCCTGTTAATCCTAGCATGATAAAGAAGATTCAAAGAGAGTGAGATGCCAGCTCCTTTCATTCAGTCAGTAGCTTCAAACATTTCTGGTATATGAAAAACATGTTTTTCAATGGCAAAAATCAATGAATATTGTAAATGCACAAACAGTAATATCTCCACATTGCAAGGTGCAATTCTGAAATGTTTTGCTTTTTCCTGCTAATCCTAGCATGATAAAGAAGATTCAAAGAGAGTGAGATGCCAGCTCCTTTCATTCAGTCAGTAGCTTCAAACATTTCTGGTATATGAAAAACATGTTTTTCAATGGCAAAAATCAATGAATATTGTAAATGCACAACCAGTAATATCTCCACATTGCAAGGTGCAATTCTGAAATTTTTTGCTTTTTCCTGCTAATCCTAGCATGATAAAGAAGATTCAAAGAGAGTGAGATGCCAGCTCCTTTCATTCAGTCAGTAGCTTCAAACATTTCTGGACGTTTTTCAATGGCAAAAATCAATGAATATTGTAAATGCACAAACAGTAATATCTCCACATTGCAAGGTGCAATTCTGAAATTTTTTGCTTTTTCCTGTTAATCCTAGCATGATAAAGAAGATTCAAAGAGAGTGAGATGCCAGCTCCTTTCATTAAGGCAGTAGCTTCAAACATTTCTGGTATATGAAAAACATGTTTTTCAATGGCAAAAATCAATGAATATTGTAAATGCACAAACAGTAATATCTCCACATTGCAAGGTGCAATTCTGAAATTTTTTGCTTTTTCCTGCTAATCCTAGCATGATAAAGAAGATTCAAAGAGAGTGAGATGCCAGCTCCTTTCATTCAGTCAGTAGCTTCAAACATTTCTGGACGTTTTTCAATGGCAAAAATCAATGAATATTGTAAATGCACAAACAGTAATATCTCCACATTGCAAGGTGCAATTCTGAAATTTTTTGCTTTTTCCTGCTAATCCTAGCATCATAAAGAAGATTCAAAGAGAGTGAGATGCCAGCTCCTTTCATTCAGTCAGTAGCTTCAAACATTTCTGGTATATGAAAAACATGTTTTTCAATGGCAAAAATCAATGAATATTGTAAATTCACAAACAGTAATATCTCCACATTGCAAGGTGCAATTCTGAAATTTTTTGCTTTTTCCTGTTAATCCTAGCATGATAAAGAAGATTCAAAGAGAGTGAGATGCCAGCTCCTTTCATTCAGTCAGTAGCTTCAAACATTTCTGGTATATGAAAAACATGTTTTTCAATGGCAAAAATCAATGAATATTGTAAATGCACAAACAGTAATATCTCCACATTGCAAGGTGCAATTCTGAAATGTTTTGCTTTTTCCTGCTAATCCTAGCATGATAAAGAAGATTCAAAGAGAGTGAGATGCCAGCTCCTTTCATTCAGTCAGTAGCTTCAAACATTTCTGGTATATGAAAAACATGTTTTTCAATGGCAAAAATCAATGAATATTGTAAATGCACAACCAGTAATATCTCCACATTGCAAGGTGCAATTCTGAAATTTTTTGCTTTTTCCTGCTAATCCTAGCATGATAAAGAAGATTCAAAGAGAGTGAGATGCCAGCTTCTTTCATTCAGTCAGTAGCTTCAAACATTTCTGGTATATGAAAAACATGTTTTTCAATGGCAAAAATCAATGAATATTGTAAATGCACAAACAGTAATATCTCCACATTGCAAGATGCAATTCTGAAATTTTATGCTTTTTCCTGCTAATCCTAGCATGATAAAGAAGATTCAAAGAGAGTGAGATGCCAGCTCCTTTCATTCAGTCAGTAGCTTCAAACATTTCTGGACGTTTTTCAATGGCAAAAATCAATGAATATTGTAAATGCACAAACAGTAATATCTCCACATTGCAAGGTGCAATTCTGAAATTTTTTGCTTTTTCCTGTTAATCCTAGCATGATAAAGAAGATTCAAAGAGAGTGAGATGCCAGCTCCTTTCATTCAGTCAGTAGCTTCAAACATTTCTGGTATATGAAAAACATGTTTTTCAATGGCAAAAATCAATGAATATTGTAAATGCACAAACAGTAATATCTCCATATTGCAAGGTGCAATTCTGAAATTTTTTGCTTTTTCCTGCTAATCCTAGCATGATAAAGAAGATTCAAAGAGAGTGAGATGCCAGCTCCTTTCATTCAGTCAGTAGCTTCAAACATTTCTGGTATATGAAAAACATGTTTTTCAATGGCAAAAATCAATGAATATTGTAAATGCACAAACAGTAAAATATCCACATTGCAAGATGCAATTCTGAAATTTTTTGCTTTTTCCTGCTAATCCTAGCATGATAAAGAAGATTCAAAGAGAGTGAGATGCCAGCTCCTTTCATTCAGTCAGTAGCTTCAAACATTTCTGGACGTTTTTCAATGGCAAAAATCAATGAATATTGTAAATGCACAAACAGTAATATCTCCACATTGCAAGGTGCAACTCTGAAATTTTTTGCTTTTTCCTGCTAATCCTAGCATGATAAACAATATTCAAAGAGAGTGAGATGCCAGCTCCTTTCATTCAGTCAGTAGCTTCAAACATTTCTGGACGTTTTTCAATGGCAAAAATCAATGAATATTGTAAATGCACAAACAGTAATATCTCCACATTGCAAGGTGCAATTCTGAAATTTTTTGCTTTTTCCTGTTAATCCTAGCATGATAAAGAAGATTCAAAGAGAGTGAGATGCCAGCTCCTTTCATTCAGTCAGTGGCTTCAAACATTTCTGGTATATGAAAAACATGTTTTTCACTGGCAAAAATCAATGAATATTGTAAATGCACAAACAGTAATATCTCCACATTGCAAGGTGCAATTCTGAAATTTTTTGCTTTTTCCTGCTAATCCTAGCATGATAAAGAAGATTCAAAGAGAGTGAGATGCCAGCTCCTTTCATTCAGTCAGTAGCTTCAAACATTTCTGGACGTTTTTCAATGGCAAAAATCAATGAATATTGTAAATGCACAAACAGTAATATCTCCACATTGCAAGGTGCAATTCTGAAATTTTTTGCTTTTTCCTGCTAATCCTAGCATGATAAAGAAGATTCAAAGAGAGTGAGATGCCAGCTCCTTTCATTCAGTCAGTAGCTTCAAACATTTCTGGTATATGAAAAACATGTTTTTCAATGGCAAAAATCAATGAATATTGTAAATGCACAAACAGTAATATCTCCACATTGCAAGGTGCAATTCTGAAATTTTTTGCTTTTTCCTGCTAATCCTAGCATGATAAAGAAGATTCAAAGAGAGTGAGATGCCAGCTCCTTTCATTCAGTCAGTAGCTTCAAACATTTCTGGACGTTTTTCAATGGCAAAAATCAATGAATATTGTAAATGCACAAACAGTAATATCTCCACATTGCAAGGTGCAATTCTGAAATTTTTTGCTTTTTCCTGTTAATCCTAGCATGATAAAGAAGATTCAAAGAGAGTGAGATGCCAGCTCCTTTCATTCAGGCAGTAGCTTCAAACATTTCTGGTATATGAAAAACGTTTTTCAATGGCAAAAATCAATGAATATTGTAAATGCACAAACAGTAATATCTCCACATTGCAAGGTGCAATTCTGAAATTTTTTGCTTTTTCCTGCTAATCCTAGCATGATAAGATTCAAAGAGAGTGAGATGCCAGCTCCTTTCATTCAGTCAGTAGCTTCAAACATTTCTGGACGTTTTTCAATGGCAAAAATCAATGAATATTGTAAATGCACAAACAGTAATATCTCCACATTGCAAGGTGCAATTCTGAAATTTTTTGCTTTTTCCTGTTAATCCTAGCATGATAAAGAAGATTCAAAGAGAGTGAGATGCCAGCTCCTTTCATTCAGTCAGTAGCTTCAAACATTTCTGGTATATGAAAAACATGTTTTTCAATGGCAAAAATCAATGAATATTGTAAATGCACAAACAGTAATATCTCCATATTGCAAGGTGCAATTCTGAAAATTTTTGCTTTTTCCTGCTAATCCTAGCATGATAAAGAAGATTCAAAGAGAGTGAGATGACAGCTCCTTTCATTCAGTCAGTAGCTTCAAACATTTCTGGTATATGAATAACATGTTTTTCAATGGCAAAAATCAATGAATATTGTAAATGCACAAACAGTAATATCTCCACATTGCAAGGTGCAATTCTGAAATTTTTTGCTTTTTCCTGTTAATCCTAGCATGATAAAGAAGATTCAAAGAGAGTGAGATGCCAGCTCCTTTCATTCAGTCAGTAGCTTCAAACATTTCTGGTATATGAAAAACATGTTTTTCAATGGCAAAAATCAATGAATATTGTAAATGCACAAACAGTAATATCTCCACATTGCAAGGTGCAATTCTGAAATTTTTTGCTTTTTCCTGCTAATCCTAGCATGATAAAGAAGATTCAAAGAGAGTGAGATGCCAGCTCCTTTCATTCAGTCAGTAGCTTCAAACATTTCTGGTATATGAAAAACATGTTTTTCAATGGCAAAAATCAATGAATATTGTAAATGCACAAACAGTAATATCTCCACATTGCAAGGTGCAATTCTGAAATTTTTTGCTTTTTCCTGCTAATCCTAGCATGATAAAGAAGATTCAAAGAGAGTGAGATGCCAGCTCCTTTCATTCAGTCAGTAGCTTCAAACATTTCTGGACGTTTTTCAATGGCAAAAATCAATGAATATTGTAAATGCACAAACAGTAATATCTCCACATTGCAAGGTGCAATTCTGAAATTTTTTGCTTTTTCCTGTTAATCCTAGCATGATAAAGAAGATTCAAAGAGAGTGAGATGCCAAGCTCCTTTCATTCAGGCAGTAGCTTCAAACATTTCTGGTATATGAAAAACATGTTTTTCAATGGCAAAAATCAATGAATATTGTAAATGCACAAACAGTAATATCTCCACATTGCAAGGTGCAATTCTGAAATTTTTTGCTTTTTCCTGCTAATCCTAGCATGATAAAGAAGATTCAAAGAGAGTGAGATGCCAGCTCCTTTCATTCAGTCAGTAGCTTCAAACATTTCTGGTATATGAAAAACATGTTTTTCAATGGCAAAAATCAATGAATATTGTAAATGCACAAACAGTAATATCTCCACATTGCAAGATGCAATTCTGAAATTTTATGCTTTTTCCTGCTAATCCTAGCATGATAAAGAAGATTCAAAGAGAGTGAGATGCCAGCTCCTTTCATTCAGTCAGTAGCTTCAAACATTTCTGGACGTTTTTCAATGGCAAAAATCAATGAATATTGTAAATGCACAAACAGTAATATCTCCACATTGCAAGGTGCAATTCTGAAATTTTTTGCTTTTTCCTGTTAATCCTAGCATGATAAAGAAGATTCAAAGAGAGTGAGATGCCAGCTCCTTTCATTCAGTCAGTAGCTTCAAACATTTCTGGTATATGAAAAACATGTTTTTCAATGGCAAAAATCAATGAATATTGTAAATGCACAAACAGTAATATCTCCATATTGCAAGGTGCAATTCTGAAATTTTTTGCTTTTTCCTGCTAATCCTAGCATGATAAAGAAGATTCAAAGAGAGTGAGATGCCAGCTCCTTTCATTCAGTCAGTAGCTTCAAACATTTCTGGTATATGAAAAACATGTTTTTCAATGGCAAAAATCAATGAATATTGTAAATGCACAAACAGTAAAATATCCACATTGCAAGATGCAATTCTGAAATTTTTTGCTTTTTCCTGCTAATCCTAGCATGATAAAGAAGATTCAAAGAGAGTGAGATGCCAGCTCCTTTCATTCAGTCAGTAGCTTCAAACATTTCTGGACGTTTTTCAATGGCAAAAATCAATGAATATTGTAAATGCACAAACAGTAATATCTCCAC
Organism: Phyllobates terribilis; assembly: GCF_046119375.1. Classification (NCBI taxonomy): domain Eukaryota; kingdom Metazoa; phylum Chordata; class Amphibia; order Anura; family Dendrobatidae; genus Phyllobates; species Phyllobates terribilis. The sequence goes on along the minus strand of NW_027363534.1, from coordinate 425,436 downwards.
ATTGCAAGGTGCAACTCTGAAATTTTTTGCTTTTTCCTGCTAATCCTAGCATGATAAAGAAGATTCAAAGAGAGTGAGATGCCTGCTCCTTTCATTCAGTCAGTAGCTTCAAACATTTCTGGACGTTTTTCAATGGCAAAAATCAATGAATATTGTAAATGCACAAACAGTAATATCTCCACATTGCAAGGTGCAATTCTGAAATTTTTTGCTTTTTCCTGTTAATCCTAGCATGATAAAGAAGATTCAAAGAGAGTGAGATGCCAGCTCCTTTCATTCAGTCAGTGGCTTCAAACATTTCTGGTATATGAAAAACATGTTTTTCACTGGCAAAAATCAATGAATATTGTAAATGCACAAACAGTAATATCTCCACATTGCAAGGTGCAATTCTGAAATTTTTTGCTTTTTCCTGCTAATCCTAGCATGATAAAGAAGATTCAAAGAGAGTGAGATGCCAGCTCCTTTCATTCAGTCAGTAGCTTCAAACATTTCTGGACGTTTTTCAATGGCAAAAATCAATGAATATTGTAAATGCACAAACAGTAATATCTCCACATTGCAAGGTGCAATTCTGAAATTTTTTGCTTTTTCCTGCTAATCCTAGCATCATAAAGAAGATTCAAAGAGAGTGAGATGCCAGCTCCTTTCATTCAGTCAGTAGCTTCAAACATTTCTGGTATATGAAAAACATGTTTTTCAATGGCAAAAATCAATGAATATTGTAAATTCACAAACAGTAATATCTCCACATTGCAAGGTGCAATTCTGAAATTTTTTGCTTTTTCCTGTTAATCCTAGCATGATAAAGAAGATTCAAAGAGAGTGAGATGCCAGCTCCTTTCATTCAGTCAGTAGCTTCAAACATTTCTGGTATATGAAAAACATGTTTTTCAATGGCAAAAATCAATGAATATTGTAAATGCACAAACAGTAATATCTCCACATTGCAAGGTGCAATTCTGAAATGTTTTGCTTTTTCCTGCTAATCCTAGCATGATAAAGAAGATTCAAAGAGAGTGAGATGCCAGCTCCTTTCATTCAGTCAGTAGCTTCAAACATTTCTGGTATATGAAAAACATGTTTTTCAATGGCAAAAATCAATGAATATTGTAAATGCACAACCAGTAATATCTCCACATTGCAAGGTGCAATTCTGAAATTTTTTGCTTTTTCCTGCTAATCCTAGCATGATAAAGAAGATTCAAAGAGAGTGAGATGCCAGCTCCTTTCATTCAGTCAGTAGCTTCAAACATTTCTGGACGTTTTTCAATGGCAAAAATCAATGAATATTGTAAATGCACAAACAGTAATATCTCCACATTGCAAGGTGCAATTCTGAAATTTTTTGCTTTTTCCTGTTAATCCTAGCATGATAAAGAAGATTCAAAGAGAGTGAGATGCCAGCTCCTTTCATTCAGTCAGTAGCTTCAAACATTTCTGGTATATGAAAAACATGTTTTTCAATGGCAAAAATCAATGAATATTGTAAATGCACAAACAGTAATATCTCCACATTGCAAGGTGCAATTCTGAAATTTTTTGCTTTTTCCTGCTAATCCTAGCATGATAAAGAAGATTCAAAGAGAGTGAGATGCCAGCTCCTTTCATTCAGTCAGTAGCTTCAAACATTTCTGGACGTTTTTCAATGGCAAAAATCAATGAATATTGTAAATGCACAAACAGTAATATCTCCACATTGCAAGGTGCAATTCTGAAATTTTTTGCTTTTTCCTGCTAATCCTAGCATCATAAAGAAGATTCAAAGAGAGTGAGATGCCAGCTCCTTTCATTCAGTCAGTAGCTTCAAACATTTCTGGTATATGAAAAACATGTTTTTCAATGGCAAAAATCAATGAATATTGTAAATTCACAAACAGTAATATCTCCACATTGCAAGGTGCAATTCTGAAATTTTTTGCTTTTTCCTGTTAATCCTAGCATGATAAAGAAGATTCAAAGAGAGTGAGATGCCAGCTCCTTTCATTCAGTCAGTAGCTTCAAACATTTCTGGTATATGAAAAACATGTTTTTCAATGGCAAAAATCAATGAATATTGTAAATGCACAAACAGTAATATCTCCACATTGCAAGGTGCAATTCTGAAATGTTTTGCTTTTTCCTGCTAATCCTAGCATGATAAAGAAGATTCAAAGAGAGTGAGATGCCAGCTCCTTTCATTCAGTCAGTAGCTTCAAACATTTCTGGTATATGAAAAACTTGTTTTTCAATGGCAAAAATCAATGAATATTGTAAATGCACAACCAGTAATATCTCCACATTGCAAGGTGCAATTCTGAAATTTTTTGCTTTTTCCTGCTAATCCTAGCATGATAAAGAAGATTCAAAGAGAGTGAGATGCCAGCTCCTTTCATTCAGTCAGTAGCTTCAAACATTTCTGGACGTTTTTCAATGGCAAAAATCAATGAATATTGTAAATGCACAAACAGTAATATCTCCACATTGCAAGGTGCAATTCTGAAATTTTTTGCTTTTTCCTGTTAATCCTAGCATGATAAAGAAGATTCAAAGAGAGTGAGATGCCAGCTCCTTTCATTAAGGCAGTAGCTTCAAACATTTCTGGTATATGAAAAACATGTTTTTCAATGGCAAAAATCAATGAATATTGTAAATGCACAAACAGTAATATCTCCACATTGCAAGGTGCAATTCTGAAATTTTTTGCTTTTTCCTGCTAATCCTAGCATGATAAAGAAGATTCAAAGAGAGTGAGATGCCAGCTCCTTTCATTCAGTCAGTAGCTTCAAACATTTCTGGACGTTTTTCAATGGCAAAAATCAATGAATATTGTAAATGCACAAACAGTAATATCTCCACATTGCAAGGTGCAATTCTGAAATTTTTTGCTTTTTCCTGCTAATCCTAGCATCATAAAGAAGATTCAAAGAGAGTGAGATGCCAGCTCCTTTCATTCAGTCAGTAGCTTCAAACATTTCTGGTATATGAAAAACATGTTTTTCAATGGCAAAAATCAATGAATATTGTAAATTCACAAACAGTAATATCTCCACATTGCAAGGTGCAATTCTGAAATTTTTTGCTTTTTCCTGTTAATCCTAGCATGATAAAGAAGATTCAAAGAGAGTGAGATGCCAGCTCCTTTCATTCAGTCAGTAGCTTCAAACATTTCTGGTATATGAAAAACATGTTTTTCAATGGCAAAAATCAATGAATATTGTAAATGCACAAACAGTAATATCTCCACATTGCAAGGTGCAATTCTGAAATGTTTTGCTTTTTCCTGCTAATCCTAGCATGATAAAGAAGATTCAAAGAGAGTGAGATGCCAGCTCCTTTCATTCAGTCAGTAGCTTCAAACATTTCTGGTATATGAAAAACATGTTTTTCAATGGCAAAAATCAATGAATATTGTAAATGCACAACCAGTAATATCTCCACATTGCAAGGTGCAATTCTGAAATTTTTTGCTTTTTCCTGCTAATCCTAGCATGATAAAGAAGATTCAAAGAGAGTGAGATGCCAGCTCCTTTCATTCAGTCAGTAGCTTCAAACATTTCTGGACGTTTTTCAATGGCAAAAATCAATGAATATTGTAAATGCACAAACAGTAATATCTCCACATTGCAAGGTGCAATCCTGAAATTTTTTGCTTTTTCCTGTTAATCCTAGCATGATAAAGAAGATTCAAAGAGAGTGAGATGCCAGCTCCTTTCATTCAGGCAGTAGCTTCAAACATTTCTGGTATATGAAAAACATGTTTTTCAATGGCAAAAATCAATGAATATTGTAAATGCACAAACAGTAATATCTCCATATTGCAAGGTGCAATTCTGAAATTTTTTGCTTTTTCCTGCTAATCCTAGCATGATAAAGAAGATTCAAAGAGAGTGAGATGCCAGCTCCTTTCATTCAGTCAGTAGCTTCAAACATTTCTGGTATATGAAAAACATGTTTTTCAATGGCAAAAATCAATGAATATTGTAAATGCACAAACAGTAATATATCCACATTGCAAGATGCAATTCTGAAATTTTTTGCTTTTTCCTGCTAATCCTAGCATGATAAAGAAGATTCAAAGAGAGTGAGATGCCAGCTCCTTTCATTCAGTCAGTAGCTTCAAACATTTCTGGACGTTTTTCAATGGCAAAAATCAATGAATATTGTAAATGCACAAACAGTAATATCTCCACATTGCAAGGTGCAACTCTGAAATTTTTTGCTTTTTCCTGCTAATCCTAGCATGATAAAGAAGATTCAAAGAGAGTGAGATGCCAGCTCCTTTCATTCAGTCAGTAGCTTCAAACATTTCTGGACGTTTTTCAATGGCAAAAATCAATGAATATTGTAAATGCACAAACAGTAATATCTCCACATTGCAAGGTGCAATTCTGAAATTTTTTGCTTTTTCCTGTTAATCCTAGCATGATAAAGAAGATTCAAAGAGAGTGAGATGCCAGCTCCTTTCATTCAGTCAGTGGCTTCAAACATTTCTGGTATATGAAAAACATGTTTTTCACTGGCAAAAATCAATGAATATTGTAAATGCACAAACAGTAATATCTCCACATTGCAAGGTGCAATTCTGAAATTTTTTGCTTTTTCCTGCTAATCCTAGCATGATAAAGAAGATTCAAAGAGAGTGAGATGCCAGCTCCTTTCATTCAGTCAGTAGCTTCAAACATTTCTGGACGTTTTTCAATGGCAAAAATCAATGAATATTGTAAATGCACAAACAGTAATATCTCCACATTGCAAGGTGCAATTCTGAAATTTTTTGCTTTTTCCTGCTAATCCTAGCATCATAAAGAAGATTCAAAGAGAGTGAGATGCCAGCTCCTTTCATTCAGTCAGTAGCTTCAAACATTTCTGGTATATGAAAAACATGTTTTTCAATGGCAAAAATCAATGAATATTGTAAATTCACAAACAGTAATATCTCCACATTGCAAGGTGCAATTCTGAAATTTTTTGCTTTTTCCTGTTAATCCTAGCATGATAAAGAAGATTCAAAGAGAGTGAGATGCCAGCTCCTTTCATTCAGTCAGTAGCTTCAAACATTTCTGGTATATGAAAAACATGTTTTTCAATGGCAAAAATCAATGAATATTGTAAATGCACAAACAGTAATATCTCCATATTGCAAGGTGCAATTCTGAAATTTTTTGCTTTTTCCTGCTAATCCTAGCATGATAAAGAAGATTCAAAGAGAGTGAGATGCCAGCTCCTTTCATTCAGTCAGTAGCTTCAAACATTTCTGGTATATGAAAAACATGTTTTTCAATGGCAAAAATCAATGAATATTGTAAATGCACAAACAGTAATATATCCACATTGCAAGATGCAATTCTGAAATTTTTTGCTTTTTCCTGCTAATCCTAGCATGATAAAGAAGATTCAAAGAGAGTGAGATGCCAGCTCCTTTCATTCAGTCAGTAGCTTCAAACATTTCTGGACGTTTTTCAATGGCAAAAATCAATGAATATTGTAAATGCACAAACAGTAATATCTCCACATTGCAAGGTGCAACTCTGAAATTTTTTGCTTTTTCCTGCTAATCCTAGCATGATAAAGAAGATTCAAAGAGAGTGAGATGCCAGCTCCTTTCATTCAGTCAGTAGCTTCAAACATTTCTGGACGTTTTTCAATGGCAAAAATCAATGAATATTGTAAATGCACAAACAGTAATATCTCCACATTGCAAGGTGCAATTCTGAAATTTTTTGCTTTTTCCTGTTAATCCTAGCATGATAAAGAAGATTCAAAGAGAGTGAGATGCCAGCTCCTTTCATTCAGTCAGTGGCTTCAAACATTTCTGGTATATGAAAAACATGTTTTTCACTGGCAAAAATCAATGAATATTGTAAATGCACAAACAGTAATATCTCCACATTGCAAGGTGCAATTCTGAAATTTTTTGCTTTTTCCTGCTAATCCTAGCATGATAAAGAAGATTCAAAGAGAGTGAGATGCCAGCTCCTTTCATTCAGTCAGTAGCTTCAAACATTTCTGGACGTTTTTCAATGGCAAAAATCAATGAATATTGTAAATGCACAAACAGTAATATCTCCACATTGCAAGGTGCAATTCTGAAATTTTTTGCTTTTTCCTGCTAATCCTAGCATCATAAAGAAGATTCAAAGAGAGTGAGATGCCAGCTCCTTTCATTCAGTCAGTAGCTTCAAACATTTCTGGTATATGAAAAACATGTTTTTCAATGGCAAAAATCAATGAATATTGTAAATTCACAAACAGTAATATCTCCACATTGCAAGGTGCAATTCTGAAATTTTTTGCTTTTTCCTGTTAATCCTAGCATGATAAAGAAGATTCAAAGAGAGTGAGATGCCAGCTCCTTTCATTCAGTCAGTAGCTTCAAACATTTCTGGTATATGAAAAACATGTTTTTCAATGGCAAAAATCAATGAATATTGTAAATGCACAAACAGTAATATCTCCACATTGCAAGGTGCAATTCTGAAATGTTTTGCTTTTTCCTGCTAATCCTAGCATGATAAAGAAGATTCAAAGAGAGTGAGATGCCAGCTCCTTTCATTCAGTCAGTAGCTTCAAACATTTCTGGTATATGAAAAACATGTTTTTCAATGGCAAAAATCAATGAATATTGTAAATGCACAACCAGTAATATCTCCACATTGCAAGGTGCAATTCTGAAATTTTTTGCTTTTTCCTGCTAATCCTAGCATGATAAAGAAGATTCAAAGAGAGTGAGATGCCAGCTCCTTTCATTCAGTCAGTAGCTTCAAACATTTCTGGACGTTTTTCAATGGCAAAAATCAATGAATATTGTAAATGCACAAACAGTAATATCTCCACATTGCAAGGTGCAATTCTGAAATTTTTTGCTTTTTCCTGTTAATCCTAGCATGATAAAGAAGATTCAAAGAGAGTGAGATGCCAGCTCCTTTCATTAAGGCAGTAGCTTCAAACATTTCTGGTATATGAAAAACATGTTTTTCAATGGCAAAAATCAATGAATATTGTAAATGCACAAACAGTAATATCTCCACATTGCAAGGTGCAATTCTGAAATTTTTTGCTTTTTCCTGCTAATCCTAGCATGATAAAGAAGATTCAAAGAGAGTGAGATGCCAGCTCCTTTCATTCAGTCAGTAGCTTCAAACATTTCTGGACGTTTTTCAATGGCAAAAATCAATGAATATTGTAAATGCACAAACAGTAATATCTCCACATTGCAAGGTGCAATTCTGAAATTTTTTGCTTTTTCCTGCTAATCCTAGCATCATAAAGAAGATTCAAAGAGAGTGAGATGCCAGCTCCTTTCATTCAGTCAGTAGCTTCAAACATTTCTGGTATATGAAAAACATGTTTTTCAATGGCAAAAATCAATGAATATTGTAAATTCACAAACAGTAATATCTCCACATTGCAAGGTGCAATTCTGAAATTTTTTGCTTTTTCCTGTTAATCCTAGCATGATAAAGAAGATTCAAGGAGAGTGAGATGCCAGCTCCTTTCATTCAGTCAGTAGCTTCAAACATTTCTGGTATATGAAAAACATGTTTTTCAATGGCAAAAATCAATGAATATTGTAAATGCACAAACAGTAATATCTCCACATTGCAAGGTGCAATTCTGAAATGTTTTGCTTTTTCCTGCTAATCCTAGCATGATAAAGAAGATTCAAAGAGAGTGAGATGCCAGCTCCTTTCATTCAGTCAGTAGCTTCAAACATTTCTGGTATATGAAAAACATGTTTTTCAATGGCAAAAATCAATGAATATTGTAAATGCACAACCAGTAATATCTCCACATTGCAAGGTGCAATTCTGAAATTTTTTGCTTTTTCCTGCTAATCCTAGCATGATAAAGAAGATTCAAAGAGAGTGAGATGCCAGCTCCTTTCATTCAGTCAGTAGCTTCAAACATTTCTGGACGTTTTTCAATGGCAAAAATCAATGAATATTGTAAATGCACAAACAGTAATATCTCCACATTGCAAGGTGCAATCCTGAAATTTTTTGCTTTTTCCTGTTAATCCTAGCATGATAAAGAAGATTCAAAGAGAGTGAGATGCCAGCTCCTTTCATTCAGGCAGTAGCTTCAAACATTTCTGGTATATGAAAAACATGTTTTTCAATGGCAAAAATCAATGAATATTGTAAATGCACAAACAGTAATATCTCCATATTGCAAGGTGCAATTCTGAAATTTTTTGCTTTTTCCTGCTAATCCTAGCATGATAAAGAAGATTCAAAGAGAGTGAGATGCCAGCTCCTTTCATTCAGTCAGTAGCTTCAAACATTTCTGGTATATGAAAAACATGTTTTTCAATGGCAAAAATCAATGAATATTGTAAATGCACAAACAGTAATATATCCACATTGCAAGATGCAATTCTGAAATTTTTTGCTTTTTCCTGCTAATCCTAGCATGATAAAGAAGATTCAAAGAGAGTGAGATGCCAGCTCCTTTCATTCAGTCAGTAGCTTCAAACATTTCTGGACGTTTTTCAATGGCAAAAATCAATGAATATTGTAAATGCACAAACAGTAATATCTCCACATTGCAAGGTGCAACTCTGAAATTTTTTGCTTTTTCCTGCTAATCCTAGCATGATAAAGAAGATTCAAAGAGAGTGAGATGCCAGCTCCTTTCATTCAGTCAGTAGCTTCAAACATTTCTGGACGTTTTTCAATGGCAAAAATCAATGAATATTGTAAATGCACAAACAGTAATATCTCCACATTGCAAGGTGCAATTCTGAAATTTTTTGCTTTTTCCTGTTAATCCTAGCATGATAAAGAAGATTCAAAGAGAGTGAGATGCCAGCTCCTTTCATTCAGTCAGTGGCTTCAAACATTTCTGGTATATGAAAAACATGTTTTTCACTGGCAAAAATCAATGAATATTGTAAATGCACAAACAGTAATATCTCCACATTGCAAGGTGCAATTCTGAAATTTTTTGCTTTTTCCTGCTAATCCTAGCATGATAAAGAAGATTCAAAGAGAGTGAGATGCCAGCTCCTTTCATTCAGTCAGTAGCTTCAAACATTTCTGGACGTTTTTCAATGGCAAAAATCAATGAATATTGTAAATGCACAAACAGTAATATCTCCACATTGCAAGGTGCAATTCTGAAATTTTTTGCTTTTTCCTGCTAATCCTAGCATCATAAAGAAGATTCAAAGAGAGTGAGATGCCAGCTCCTTTCATTCAGTCAGTAGCTTCAAACATTTCTGGTATATGAAAAACATGTTTTTCAATGGCAAAAATCAATGAATATTGTAAATTCACAAACAGTAATATCTCCACATTGCAAGGTGCAATTCTGAAATTTTTTGCTTTTTCCTGTTAATCCTAGCATGATAAAGAAGATTCAAAGAGAGTGAGATGCCAGCTCCTTTCATTCAGTCAGTAGCTTCAAACATTTCTGGTATATGAAAAACATGTTTTTCAATGGCAAAAATCAATGAATATTGTAAATGCACAAACAGTAATATATCCACATTGCAAGATGCAATTCTGAAATTTTTTCCTTTTTCCTGCTAATCCTAGCATGATAAAGAAGATTCAAAGAGAGTGAGATGCCAGCTCCTTTCATTCAGTCAGTAGCTTCAAACATTTCTGGACGTTTTTCAATGGCAAAAATCAATGAATATTGTAAATGCACAAACAGTAATATCTCCACATTGCAAGGTGCAATTCTGAAATTTTTTGCTTTTTCCTGTTAATCCTAGCATGATAAAGAAGATTCAAAGAGAGTGAGATGCCAGCTCCTTTCATTCAGGCAGTAGCTTCAAACATTTCTGGTATATGAAAAACATGTTTTTCAATGGCAAAAATCAATGAATATTGTAAATGCACAAACAGTAATATCTCCACATTGCAAGGTGCAATTCTGAAATTTTTTGCTTTTTCCTGTTAATCCTAGCATGATAAAGAAGATTCAAAGAGAGTGAGATGCCAGCTCCTTTCATTCAGTCAGTAGCTTCAAACATTTCTGGACATTTTTCAATGGCAAAAATCAATGAATATTGTAAATGCACAAACAGTAATATCTCCACATTGCAAGGTGCAATTCTGAAATTTTTTGCTTTTTCCTGTTAATCCTATCATGATAAAGAAGATTCAAAGAGAGTGAGATGCCTGCTCCTTTCATTCAGTCAGTAGCTTCATACATTTCTGGTATATGAAAAACGTTTTTCAATGGCAAAAATCAATGAATATTGTAAATGCACAAACAGTAATATCTCCATATTGCAAGGTGCAATTCTGAAATTTTTTGCTTTTTCCTGCTAATCCTAGCATGATAAAGAAGATTCAAAGAGAGTGAGATGCCAGCTCCTTTCATTCAGTCAGTAGCTTCAAACATTTCTGGTATATGAAAAACATGTTTTTCAATGGCAAAAATCAATGAATATTGTAAATGCACAAACAGTAATATATCCACATTGCAAGATGCAATTCTGAAATTTTTTGCTTTTTCCTGCTAATCCTAGCATGATAAAGAAGATTCAAAGAGAGTGAGATGCCAGCTCCTTTCATTCAGTCAGTAGCTTCAAACATTTCTGGACGTTTTTCAATGGCAAAAATCAATGAATATTGTAAATGCACAAACAGTAATATCTCCACATTGCAAGGTGCAACTCTGAAATTTTTTGCTTTTTCCTGCTAATCCTAGCATGATAAAGAAGATTCAAAGAGAGTGAGATGCCAGCTCCTTTCATTCAGTCAGTAGCTTCAAACATTTCTGGACGTTTTTCAATGGCAAAAATCAATGAATATTGTAAATGCACAAACAGTAATATCTCCACATTGCAAGGTGCAATTCTGAAATTTTTTGCTTTTTCCTGTTAATCCTAGCATGATAAAGAAGATTCAAAGAGAGTGAGATGCCAGCTCCTTTCATTCAGTCAGTGGCTTCAAACATTTCTGGTATATGAAAAACATGTTTTTCACTGGCAAAAATCAATGAATATTGTAAATGCACAAACAGTAATATCTCCACATTGCAAGGTGCAATTCTGAAATTTTTTGCTTTTTCCTGCTAATCCTAGCATGATAAAGAAGATTCAAAGAGAGTGAGATGCCAGCTCCTTTCATTCAGTCAGTAGCTTCAAACATTTCTGGACGTTTTTCAATGGCAAAAATCAATGAATATTGTAAATGCACAAACAGTAATATCTCCACATTGCAAGGTGCAATTCTGAAATTTTTTGCTTTTTCCTGCTAATCCTAGCATCATAAAGAAGATTCAAAGAGAGTGAGATGCCAGCTCCTTTCATTCAGTCAGTAGCTTCAAACATTTCTGGTATATGAAAAACATGTTTTTCAATGGCAAAAATCAATGAATATTGTAAATTCACAAACAGTAATATCTCCACATTGCAAGGTGCAATTCTGAAATTTTTTGCTTTTTCCTGTTAATCCTAGCATGATAAAGAAGATTCAAAGAGAGTGAGATGCCAGCTCCTTTCATTCAGTCAGTAGCTTCAAACATTTCTGGTATATGAAAAACATGTTTTTCAATGGCAAAAATCAATGAATATTGTAAATGCACAAACAGTAATATCTCCACATTGCAAGGTGCAATTCTGAAATTTTTTGCTTTTTCCTGCTAATCCTAGCATGATAAAGAAGATTCAAAGAGAGTGAGATGCCAGCTCCTTTCATTCAGTCAGTAGCTTCAAACATTTCTGGTATATGAAAAACATGTTTTTCAATGGCAAAAATCAATGAACATTGTAAATGCACAAACAGTAATATCTCCACATTGCAAGGTGCAATTCTGAAATGTTTTGCTTTTTCCTGCTAATCCTAGCATGATAAAGAAGATTCAAAGAGAGTGAGATGCCAGCTCCTTTCATTCAGTCAGTAGCTTCAAACATTTCTGGTATATGAAAAACATGTTTTTCAATGGCAAAAATCAATGAATATTGTAAATGCACAAACAGTAATATCTCCACATTGCAAGGTGCAATTCTGAAATTTTTTGCTTTTTCCTGCTAATCCTAGCATGATAAAGAAGATTCAAAGAGAGTGAAATGCCAGCTCCTTTCATTCAGTCAGTAGCTTCAAACATTTCTGGACGTTTTTCAATGGCAAAAATCAATGAATATTGTAAATGCACAAACAGTAATATCTCCACATTGCAAGGTGCAATTCTGAAATTTTTTGCTTTTTCCTGTTAATCCTAGCATGATAAAGAAGATTCAAAGAGAGTGAGATGCCAGCTCCTTTCATTCAGTCAGTAGCTTCAAACATTTCTGGTATATGAAAAACATGTTTTTCAATGGCAAAAATCAATGAATATTGTAAATGCACAAACAGTAATATCTCCACATTGCAAGGTGCAATTCTGAAATTTTTTGCTTTTTACTGCTAATCCTAGCATGATAAAGAAGATTCAAAGAGAGTGAGATGCCAGCTCCTTTCATTCAGTCAGTAGCTTCAAACATTTCTGGTATATGAAAAACATGTTTTTCAATGGCAAAAATCAATGAATATTGTAAATGCACAAACAGTAATATCTCCACATTGCAAGGTGCAATTCTGAAATTTTTTGCTTTTTCCTGCTAATCCTAGCATGATAAAGAAGATTCAAAGAGAGTGAGATGCCAGCTCCTTTCATTCAGTCAGTAGCTTCAAACATTTCTGGTATATGAATAACATGATGTTTTTCAATGGCAAAAATCAATGAATATTGTAAATGCACAAACAGTAATATCTCCACATTGCAAGGTGCAATTCTGAAATTTTTTGCTTTTTCCTGCTAATCCTAGCATGATAAAGAAGATTCAAAGAGAGTGAGATGCCAGCTCCTTTCATTCAGTCAGTAGCTTCAAACATTTCTGGACGTTTTTCAATGGCAAAAATCAATGAATATTGTAAATGCACAAACAGTAATATCTCCACATTGCAAGGTGCAATTCTGAAATTTTTTGCTTTTTCCTGTTAATCCTAGCATGATAAAGAAGATTCAAAGAGAGTGAGATGCCAGCTCCTTTCATTCAGTCAGTAGCTTCAAACATTTCTGGTATATGAAAAACATGTTTTTCAATGGCAAAAATCAATGAATATTGTAAATGCACAAACAGTAATATCTCCATATTGCAAGGTGCAATTCTGAAATTTTTTGCTTTTTCCTGCTAATCCTAGCATGATAAAGAAGTTTCAAAGAGAGTGAGATGCCAGCTCCTTTCATTCAGTCAGTAGCTTCAAACATTTCTGGACGTTTTTCAATGGCAAAAATCAATGAATATTGTAAATGCACAAACAGTAATATCTCCACATTGCAAGGTGCAACTCAAATTTTTTGCTTTTTCCTGCTAATCCTAGCATGATAAAGAAGATTCAAAGAGAGTGAGATGCCAGCTCCTTTCATTCAGTCAGTAGCTTCAAACATTTCTGGACGTTTTTCAATGGCAAAAATCAATGAATATTGTAAATGCACAAACAGTAATATCTCCACATTGCAAGGTGCAATTCTGAAATTTTTTGCTTTTTCCTGCTAATCCTAGCATGATAAAGAAGATTCAAAGAGAGTGAGATGCCAGCTCCTTTCATTCAGTCAGTAGCTTCAAACATTTCTGGTATATGAAAAACATGTTTTTCAATGGCAAAAATCAATGAATATTGTAAATGCACAAACAGTAATATCTCCACATTGCAAGATGCAATTCTGAAATTTTATGCTTTTTCCTGCTAATCCTAGCATGATAAAGAAGATTCAAAGAGAGTGAGATGCCAGCTCCTTTCATTCAGTCAGTAGCTTCAAACATTTCTGGACGTTTTTCAATGGCAAAAATCAATGAATATTGTAAATGCACAAACAGTAATATCTCCACATTGCAAGGTGCAATTCTGAAATTTTTTGCTTTTTCCTGTTAATCCTAGCATGATAAAGAAGATTCAAAGAGAGTGAGATGCCAGCTCCTTTCATTCAGTCAGTAGCTTCAAACATTTCTGGTATATGAAAAACATGTTTTTCAATGGCAAAAATCAATGAATATTGTAAATGCACAAACAGTAATATCTCCATATTGCAAGGTGCAATTCTGAAATTTTTTGCTTTTTCCTGCTAATCCTAGCATGATAAAGAAGATTCAAAGAGAGTGAGATGCCAGCTCCTTTCATTCAGTCAGTAGCTTCAAACATTTCTGGTATATGAAAAACATGTTTTTCAATGGCAAAAATCAATGAATATTGTAAATGCACAAACAGTAATATATCCACATTGCAAGATGCAATTCTGAAATTTTTTGCTTTTTCCTGCTAATCCTAGCATGATAAAGAAGATTCAAAGAGAGTGAGATGCCAGCTCCTTTCATTCAGTCAGTAGCTTCAAACATTTCTGGACGTTTTTCAATGGCAAAAATCAATGAATATTGTAAATGCACAAACAGTAATATCTCCACATTGCAAGGTGCAACTCTGAAATTTTTTGCTTTTTCCTGCTAATCCTAGCATGATAAAGAAGATTCAAAGAGAGTGAGATGCCAGCTCCTTTCATTCAGTCAGTAGCTTCAAACATTTCTGGACGTTTTTCAATGGCAAAAATCAATGAATATTGTAAATGCACAAACAGTAATATCTCCACATTGCAAGGTGCAATTCTGAAATTTTTTGCTTTTTCCTGTTAATCCTAGCATGATAAAGAAGATTCAAAGAGAGTGAGATGCCAGCTCCTTTCATTCAGTCAGTGGCTTCAAACATTTCTGGTATATGAAAAACATGTTTTTCACTGGCAAAAATCAATGAATATTGTAAATGCACAAACAGTAATATCTCCACATTGCAAGGTGCAATTCTGAAATTTTTTGCTTTTTCCTGCTAATCCTAGCATGATAAAGAAGATTCAAAGAGAGTGAGATGCCAGCTCCTTTCATTCAGTCAGTAGCTTCAAACATTTCTGGACGTTTTTCAATGGCAAAAATCAATGAATATTGTAAATGCACAAACAGTAATATCTCCACATTGCAAGGTGCAATTCTGAAATTTTTTGCTTTTTCCTGCTAATCCTAGCATCATAAAGAAGATTCAAAGAGAGTGAGATGCCAGCTCCTTTCATTCAGTCAGTAGCTTCAAACATTTCTGGTATATGAAAAACATGTTTTTCAATGGCAAAAATCAATGAATATTGTAAATTCACAAACAGTAATATCTCCACATTGCAAGGTGCAATTCTGAAATTTTTTGCTTTTTCCTGTTAATCCTAGCATGATAAAGAAGATTCAAAGAGAGTGAGATGCCAGCTCCTTTCATTCAGTCAGTAGCTTCAAACATTTCTGGTATATGAAAAACATGTTTTTCAATGGCAAAAATCAATGAATATTGTAAATGCACAAACAGTAATATCTCCACATTGCAAGGTGCAATTCTGAAATGTTTTGCTTTTTCCTGCTAATCCTAGCATGATAAAGAAGATTCAAAGAGAGTGAGATGCCAGCTCCTTTCATTCAGTCAGTAGCTTCAAACATTTCTGGTATATGAAAAACATGTTTTTCAATGGCAAAAATCAATGAATATTGTAAATGCACAACCAGTAATATCTCCACATTGCAAGGTGCAATTCTGAAATTTTTTGCTTTTTCCTGCTAATCCTAGCATGATAAAGAAGATTCAAAGAGAGTGAGATGCCAGCTCCTTTCATTCAGTCAGTAGCTTCAAACATTTCTGGACGTTTTTCAATGGCAAAAATCAATGAATATTGTAAATGCACAAACAGTAATATCTCCACATTGCAAGGTGCAATTCTGAAATTTTTTGCTTTTTCCTGTTAATCCTAGCATGATAAAGAAGATTCAAAGAGAGTGAGATGCCAGCTCCTTTCATTAAGGCAGTAGCTTCAAACATTTCTGGTATATGAAAAACATGTTTTTCAATGGCAAAAATCAATGAATATTGTAAATGCACAAACAGTAATATCTCCACATTGCAAGGTGCAATTCTGAAATTTTTTGCTTTTTCCTGCTAATCCTAGCATGATAAAGAAGATTCAAAGAGAGTGAGATGCCAGCTCCTTTCATTCAGTCAGTAGCTTCAAACATTTCTGGACGTTTTTCAATGGCAAAAATCAATGAATATTGTAAATGCACAAACAGTAATATCTCCACATTGCAAGGTGCAATTCTGAAATTTTTTGCTTTTTCCTGCTAATCCTAGCATCATAAAGAAGATTCAAAGAGAGTGAGATGCCAGCTCCTTTCATTCAGTCAGTAGCTTCAAACATTTCTGGTATATGAAAAACATGTTTTTCAATGGCAAAAATCAATGAATATTGTAAATTCACAAACAGTAATATCTCCACATTGCAAGGTGCAATTCTGAAATTTTTTGCTTTTTCCTGTTAATCCTAGCATGATAAAGAAGATTCAAAGAGAGTGAGATGCCAGCTCCTTTCATTCAGTCAGTAGCTTCAAACATTTCTGGTATATGAAAAACATGTTTTTCAATGGCAAAAATCAATGAATATTGTAAATGCACAAACAGTAATATCTCCACATTGCAAGGTGCAATTCTGAAATGTTTTGCTTTTTCCTGCTAATCCTAGCATGATAAAGAAGATTCAAAGAGAGTGAGATGCCAGCTCCTTTCATTCAGTCAGTAGCTTCAAACATTTCTGGTATATGAAAAACATGTTTTTCAATGGCAAAAATCAATGAATATTGTAAATGCACAACCAGTAATATCTCCACATTGCAAGGTGCAATTCTGAAATTTTTTGCTTTTTCCTGCTAATCCTAGCATGATAAAGAAGATTCAAAGAGAGTGAGATGCCAGCTCCTTTCATTCAGTCAGTAGCTTCAAACATTTCTGGACGTTTTTCAATGGCAAAAATCAATGAATATTGTAAATGCACAAACAGTAATATCTCCACATTGCAAGGTGCAATCCTGAAATTTTTTGCTTTTTCCTGTTAATCCTAGCATGATAAAGAAGATTCAAAGAGAGTGAGATGCCAGCTCCTTTCATTCAGGCAGTAGCTTCAAACATTTCTGGTATATGAAAAACATGTTTTTCAATGGCAAAAATCAATGAATATTGTAAATGCACAAACAGTAATATCTCCATATTGCAAGGTGCAATTCTGAAATTTTTTGCTTTTTCCTGCTAATCCTAGCATGATAAAGAAGATTCAAAGAGAGTGAGATGCCAGCTCCTTTCATTCAGTCAGTAGCTTCAAACATTTCTGGTATATGAAAAACATGTTTTTCAATGGCAAAAATCAATGAATATTGTAAATGCACAAACAGTAATATATCCACATTGCAAGATGCAATTCTGAAATTTTTTGCTTTTTCTTGCTAATCCTAGCATGATAAAGAAGATTCAAAGAGAGTGAGATGCCAGCTCCTTTCATTCAGTCAGTAGCTTCAAACATTTCTGGACGTTTTTCAATGGCAAAAATCAATGAATATTGTAAATGCACAAACAGTAATATCTCCACATTGCAAGGTGCAACTCTGAAATTTTTTGCTTTTTCCTGCTAATCCTAGCATGATAAAGAAGATTCAAAGAGAGTGAGATGCCAGCTCCTTTCATTCAGTCAGTGGCTTCAAACATTTCTGGTATATGAAAAACATGTTTTTCACTGGCAAAAATCAATGAATATTGTAAATGCACAAACAGTAATATCTCCACATTGCAAGGTGCAATTCTGAAATTTTTTGCTTTTTCCTGCTAATCCTAGCATGATAAAGAAGATTCAAAGAGAGTGAGATGCCAGCTCCTTTCATTCAGTCAGTAGCTTCAAACATTTCTGGTATATGAAAAACATGTTTTTCAATGGCAAAAATCAATGAATATTGTAAATGCACAAACAGTAATATATCCACATTGCAAGATGCAATTCTGAAATTTTTTGCTTTTTCTTGCTAATCCTAGCATGATAAAGAAGATTCAAAGAGAGTGAGATGCCAGCTCCTTTCATTCAGTCAGTAGCTTCAAACATTTCTGGACGTTTTTCAATGGCAAAAATCAATGAATATTGTAAATGCACAAACAGTAATATCT
The DNA here is from genome assembly GCF_046119375.1 of Phyllobates terribilis. Classification (NCBI taxonomy): domain Eukaryota; kingdom Metazoa; phylum Chordata; class Amphibia; order Anura; family Dendrobatidae; genus Phyllobates; species Phyllobates terribilis. Next base: position 407,455 of record NW_027363534.1, on the reverse strand, counting down.
CCACATTGCAAGGTGCAACTCTGAAATTTTTTGCTTTTTCCTGCTAATCCTAGCATGATAAAGAAGATTCAAAGAGAGTGAGATGCCAGCTCCTTTCATTCAGTCAGTAGCTTCAAACATTTCTGGACGTTTTTCAATGGCAAAAATCAATGAATATTGTAAATGCACAAACAGTAATATCTCCACATTGCAAGGTGCAATTCTGAAATTTTTTGCTTTTTCCTGTTAATCCTAGCATGATAAAGAAGATTCAAAGAGAGTGAGATGCCAGCTCCTTTCATTCAGTCAGTGGCTTCAAACATTTCTGGTATATGAAAAACATGTTTTTCACTGGCAAAAATCAATGAATATTGTAAATGCACAAACAGTAATATCTCCACATTGCAAGGTGCAATTCTGAAATTTTTTGCTTTTTCCTGCTAATCCTAGCATGATAAAGAAGATTCAAAGAGAGTGAGATGCCAGCTCCTTTCATTCAGTCAGTAGCTTCAAACATTTCTGGACGTTTTTCAATGGCAAAAATCAATGAATATTGTAAATGCACAAACAGTAATATCTCCACATTGCAAGGTGCAATTCTGAAATTTTTTGCTTTTTCCTGCTAATCCTAGCATCATAAAGAAGATTCAAAGAGAGTGAGATGCCAGCTCCTTTCATTCAGTCAGTAGCTTCAAACATTTCTGGTATATGAAAAACATGTTTTTCAATGGCAAAAATCAATGAATATTGTAAATGCACAAACAGTAATATATCCACATTGCAAGATGCAATTCTGAAATTTTTTGCTTTTTCTTGCTAATCCTAGCATGATAAAGAAGATTCAAAGAGAGTGAGATGCCAGCTCCTTTCATTCAGTCAGTAGCTTCAAACATTTCTGGACGTTTTTCAATGGCAAAAATCAATGAATATTGTAAATGCACAAACAGTAATATCTCCACATTGCAAGGTGCAACTCTGAAATTTTTTGCTTTTTCCTGCTAATCCTAGCATGATAAAGAAGATTCAAAGAGAGTGAGATGCCAGCTCCTTTCATTCAGTCAGTAGCTTCAAACATTTCTGGACGTTTTTCAATGGCAAAAATCAATGAATATTGTAAATGCACAAACAGTAATATCTCCACATTGCAAGGTGCAATTCTGAAATTTTTTGCTTTTTCCTGTTAATCCTAGCATGATAAAGAAGATTCAAAGAGAGTGAGATGCCAGCTCCTTTCATTCAGTCAGTGGCTTCAAACATTTCTGGTATATGAAAAACATGTATTTCACTGGCAAAAATCAATGAATATTGTAAATGCACAAACAGTAATATCTCCACATTGCAAGGTGCAATTCTGAAATTTTTTGCTTTTTCCTGCTAATCCTAGCATGATAAAGAAGATTCAAAGAGAGTGAGATGCCAGCTCCTTTCATTCAGTCAGTAGCTTCAAACATTTCTGGTATATGAAAAACATGTTTTTCAATGGCAAAAATCAATGAATATTGTAAATGCACAAACAGTAATATATCCACATTGCAAGATGCAATTCTGAAATTTTTTGCTTTTTCTTGCTAATCCTAGCATGATAAAGAAGATTCAAAGAGAGTGAGATGCCAGCTCCTTTCATTCAGTCAGTAGCTTCAAACATTTCTGGACGTTTTTCAATGGCAAAAATCAATGAATATTGTAAATGCACAAACAGTAATATCTCCACATTGCAAGGTGCAACTCTGAAATTTTTTGCTTTTTCCTGCTAATCCTAGCATGATAAAGAAGATTCAAAGAGAGTGAGATGCCAGCTCCTTTCATTCAGTCAGTAGCTTCAAACATTTCTGGACGTTTTTCAATGGCAAAAATCAATGAATATTGTAAATGCACAAACAGTAATATCTCCACATTGCAAGGTGCAATTCTGAAATTTTTTGCTTTTTCCTGTTAATCCTAGCATGATAAAGAAGATTCAAAGAGAGTGAGATGCCAGCTCCTTTCATTCAGTCAGTGGCTTCAAACATTTCTGGTATATGAAAAACATGTTTTTCACTGGCAAAAATCAATGAATATTGTAAATGCACAAACAGTAATATCTCCACATTGCAAGGTGCAATTCTGAAATTTTTTGCTTTTTCCTGCTAATCCTAGCATGATAAAGAAGATTCAAAGAGAGTGAGATGCCAGCTCCTTTCATTCAGTCAGTAGCTTCAAACATTTCTGGACGTTTTTCAATGGCAAAAATCAATGAATATTGTAAATGCACAAACAGTAATATCTCCACATTGCAAGGTGCAATTCTGAAATTTTTTGCTTTTTCCTGCTAATCCTAGCATCATAAAGAAGATTCAAAGAGAGTGAGATGCCAGCTCCTTTCATTCAGTCAGTAGCTTCAAACATTTCTGGTATATGAAAAACATGTTTTTCAATGGCAAAAATCAATGAATATTGTAAATTCACAAACAGTAATATCTCCACATTGCAAGGTGCAATTCTGAAATTTTTTGCTTTTTCCTGTTAATCCTAGCATGATAAAGAAGATTCAAAGAGAGTGAGATGCCAGCTCCTTTCATTCAGTCAGTAGCTTCAAACATTTCTGGTATATGAAAAACATGTTTTTCAATGGCAAAAATCAATGAATATTGTAAATGCACAAACAGTAATATCTCCATATTGCAAGGTGCAATTCTGAAATTTTTTGCTTTTTCCTGCTAATCCTAGCATGATAAAGAAGATTCAAAGAGAGTGAGATGCCAGCTCCTTTCATTCAGTCAGTAGCTTCAAACATTTCTGGTATATGAAAAACATGTTTTTCAATGGCAAAAATCAATGAATATTGTAAATGCACAAACAGTAATATATCCACATTGCAAGATGCAATTCTGAAATTTTTTGCTTTTTCCTGCTAATCCTAGCATGATAAAGAAGATTCAAAGAGAGTGAGATGCCAGCTCCTTTCATTCAGTCAGTAGCTTCAAACATTTCTGGACGTTTTTCAATGGCAAAAATCAATGAATATTGTAAATGCACAAACAGTAATATCTCCACATTGCAAGGTGCAACTCTGAAATTTTTTGCTTTTTCCTGCTAATCCTAGCATGATAAAGAAGATTCAAAGAGAGTGAGATGCCAGCTCCTTTCATTCAGTCAGTAGCTTCAAACATTTCTGGACGTTTTTCAATGGCAAAAATCAATGAATATTGTAAATGCACAAACAGTAATATCTCCACATTGCAAGGTGCAATTCTGAAATTTTTTGCTTTTTCCTGTTAATCCTAGCATGATAAAGAAGATTCAAAGAGAGTGAGATGCCAGCTCCTTTCATTCAGTCAGTGGCTTCAAACATTTCTGGTATATGAAAAACATGTTTTTCACTGGCAAAAATCAATGAATATTGTAAATGCACAAACAGTAATATCTCCACATTGCAAGGTGCAATTCTGAAATTTTTTGCTTTTTCCTGCTAATCCTAGCATGATAAAGAAGATTCAAAGAGAGTGAGATGCCAGCTCCTTTCATTCAGTCAGTAGCTTCAAACATTTCTGGACGTTTTTCAATGGCAAAAATCAATGAATATTGTAAATGCACAAACAGTAATATCTCCACATTGCAAGGTGCAATTCTGAAATTTTTTGCTTTTTCCTGCTAATCCTAGCATCATAAAGAAGATTCAAAGAGAGTGAGATGCCAGCTCCTTTCATTCAGTCAGTAGCTTCAAACATTTCTGGTATATGAAAAACATGTTTTTCAATGGCAAAAATCAATGAATATTGTAAATTCACAAACAGTAATATCTCCACATTGCAAGGTGCAATTCTGAAATTTTTTGCTTTTTCCTGTTAATCCTAGCATGATAAAGAAGATTCAAAGAGAGTGAGATGCCAGCTCCTTTCATTCAGTCAGTAGCTTCAAACATTTCTGGTATATGAAAAACATGTTTTTCAATGGCAAAAATCAATGAATATTGTAAATGCACAAACAGTAATATCTCCACATTGCAAGGTGCAATTCTGAAATGTTTTGCTTTTTCCTGCTAATCCTAGCATGATAAAGAAGATTCAAAGAGAGTGAGATGCCAGCTCCTTTCATTCAGTCAGTAGCTTCAAACATTTCTGGTATATGAAAAACATGTTTTTCAATGGCAAAAATCAATGAATATTGTAAATGCACAAACAGTAATATCTCCACATTGCAAGGTGCAATTCTGAAATTTTTTGCTTTTTCCTGCTAATCCTAGCATGATAAAGAAGATTCAAAGAGAGTGAAATGCCAGCTCCTTTCATTCAGTCAGTAGCTTCAAACATTTCTGGACGTTTTTCAATGGCAAAAATCAATGAATATTGTAAATGCACAAACAGTAATATCTCCACATTGCAAGGTGCAATTCTGAAATTTTTTGCTTTTTCCTGTTAATCCTAGCATGATAAAGAAGATTCAAAGAGAGTGAGATGCCAGCTCCTTTCATTCAGTCAGTAGCTTCAAACATTTCTGGTATATGAAAAACATGTTTTTCAATGGCAAAAATCAATGAATATTGTAAATGCACAAACAGTAATATCTCCACATTGCAAGGTGCAATTCTGAAATTTTTTGCTTTTTACTGCTAATCCTAGCATGATAAAGAAGATTCAAAGAGAGTGAGATGCCAGCTCCTTTCATTCAGTCAGTAGCTTCAAACATTTCTGGTATATGAAAAACATGTTTTTCAATGGCAAAAATCAATGAATATTGTAAATGCACAAACAGTAATATCTCCACATTGCAAGGTGCAATTCTGAAATTTTTTGCTTTTTCCTGCTAATCCTAGCATGATAAAGAAGATTCAAAGAGAGTGAGATGCCAGCTCCTTTCATTCAGTCAGTAGCTTCAAACATTTCTGGTATATGAATAACATGATGTTTTTCAATGGCAAAAATCAATGAATATTGTAAATGCACAAACAGTAATATCTCCACATTGCAAGGTGCAATTCTGAAATTTTTTGCTTTTTCCTGCTAATCCTAGCATGATAAAGAAGATTCAAAGAGAGTGAGATGCCAGCTCCTTTCATTCAGTCAGTAGCTTCAAACATTTCTGGACGTTTTTCAATGGCAAAAATCAATGAATATTGTAAATGCACAAACAGTAATATCTCCACATTGCAAGGTGCAATTCTGAAATTTTTTGCTTTTTCCTGTTAATCCTAGCATGATAAAGAAGATTCAAAGAGAGTGAGATGCCAGCTCCTTTCATTCAGTCAGTAGCTTCAAACATTTCTGGTATATGAAAAACATGTTTTTCAATGGCAAAAATCAATGAATATTGTAAATGCACAAACAGTAATATCTCCATATTGCAAGGTGCAATTCTGAAATTTTTTGCTTTTTCCTGCTAATCCTAGCATGATAAAGAAGTTTCAAAGAGAGTGAGATGCCAGCTCCTTTCATTCAGTCAGTAGCTTCAAACATTTCTGGACGTTTTTCAATGGCAAAAATCAATGAATATTGTAAATGCACAAACAGTAATATCTCCACATTGCAAGGTGCAACTCAAATTTTTTGCTTTTTCCTGCTAATCCTAGCATGATAAAGAAGATTCAAAGAGAGTGAGATGCCAGCTCCTTTCATTCAGTCAGTAGCTTCAAACATTTCTGGACGTTTTTCAATGGCAAAAATCAATGAATATTGTAAATGCACAAACAGTAATATCTCCACATTGCAAGGTGCAATTCTGAAATTTTTTGCTTTTTCCTGTTAATCCTAGCATGATAAAGAAGATTCAAAGAGAGTGAGATGCCAAGCTCCTTTCATTCAGGCAGTAGCTTCAAACATTTCTGGTATATGAAAAACATGTTTTTCAATGGCAAAAATCAATGAATATTGTAAATGCACAAACAGTAATATCTCCACATTGCAAGGTGCAATTCTGAAATTTTTTGCTTTTTCCTGCTAATCCTAGCATGATAAAGAAGATTCAAAGAGAGTGAGATGCCAGCTCCTTTCATTCAGTCAGTAGCTTCAAACATTTCTGGTATATGAAAAACATGTTTTTCAATGGCAAAAATCAATGAATATTGTAAATGCACAAACAGTAATATCTCCACATTGCAAGATGCAATTCTGAAATTTTATGCTTTTTCCTGCTAATCCTAGCATGATAAAGAAGATTCAAAGAGAGTGAGATGCCAGCTCCTTTCATTCAGTCAGTAGCTTCAAACATTTCTGGACGTTTTTCAATGGCAAAAATCAATGAATATTGTAAATGCACAAACAGTAATATCTCCACATTGCAAGGTGCAATTCTGAAATTTTTTGCTTTTTCCTGTTAATCCTAGCATGATAAAGAAGATTCAAAGAGAGTGAGATGCCAGCTCCTTTCATTCAGTCAGTAGCTTCAAACATTTCTGGTATATGAAAAACATGTTTTTCAATGGCAAAAATCAATGAATATTGTAAATGCACAAACAGTAATATCTCCATATTGCAAGGTGCAATTCTGAAATTTTTTGCTTTTTCCTGCTAATCCTAGCATGATAAAGAAGATTCAAAGAGAGTGAGATGCCAGCTCCTTTCATTCAGTCAGTAGCTTCAAACATTTCTGGTATATGAAAAACATGTTTTTCAATGGCAAAAATCAATGAATATTGTAAATGCACAAACAGTAATATATCCACATTGCAAGATGCAATTCTGAAATTTTTTGCTTTTTCCTGCTAATCCTAGCATGATAAAGAAGATTCAAAGAGAGTGAGATGCCAGCTCCTTTCATTCAGTCAGTAGCTTCAAACATTTCTGGACGTTTTTCAATGGCAAAAATCAATGAATATTGTAAATGGACAAACAGTAATATCTCCACATTGCAAGGTGCAACTCTGAAATTTTTTGCTTTTTCCTGCTAATCCTAGCATGATAAAGAAGATTCAAAGAGAGTGAGATGCCAGCTCCTTTCATTCAGTCAGTAGCTTCAAACATTTCTGGACGTTTTTCAATGGCAAAAATCAATGAATATTGTAAATGCACAAACAGTAATATCTCCACATTGCAAGGTGCAATTCTGAAATTTTTTGCTTTTTCCTGTTAATCCTAGCATGATAAAGAAGATTCAAAGAGAGTGAGATGCCAGCTCCTTTCATTCAGTCAGTGGCTTCAAACATTTCTGGTATATGAAAAACATGTTTTTCACTGGCAAAAATCAATGAATATTGTAAATGCACAAACAGTAATATCTCCACATTGCAAGGTGCAATTCTGAAATTTTTTGCTTTTTCCTGCTAATCCTAGCATGATAAAGAAGATTCAAAGAGAGTGAGATGCCAGCTCCTTTCATTCAGTCAGTAGCTTCAAACATTTCTGGACGTTTTTCAATGGCAAAAATCAATGAATATTGTAAATGCACAAACAGTAATATCTCCACATTGCAAGGTGCAATTCTGAAATTTTTTGCTTTTTCCTGCTAATCCTAGCATCATAAAGAAGATTCAAAGAGAGTGAGATGCCAGCTCCTTTCATTCAGTCAGTAGCTTCAAACATTTCTGGTATATGAAAAACATGTTTTTCAATGGCAAAAATCAATGAATATTGTAAATTCACAAACAGTAATATCTCCACATTGCAAGGTGCAATTCTGAAATTTTTTGCTTTTTCCTGTTAATCCTAGCATGATAAAGAAGATTCAAAGAGAGTGAGATGCCAGCTCCTTTCATTCAGTCAGTAGCTTCAAACATTTCTGGTATATGAAAAACATGTTTTTCAATGGCAAAAATCAATGAATATTGTAAATGCACAAACAGTAATATCTCCACATTGCAAGGTGCAATTCTGAAATGTTTTGCTTTTTCCTGCTAATCCTAGCATGATAAAGAAGATTCAAAGAGAGTGAGATGCCAGCTCCTTTCATTCAGTCAGTAGCTTCAAACATTTCTGGTATATGAAAAACATGTTTTTCAATGGCAAAAATCAATGAATATTGTAAATGCACAACCAGTAATATCTCCACATTGCAAGGTGCAATTCTGAAATTTTTTGCTTTTTCCTGCTAATCCTAGCATGATAAAGAAGATTCAAAGAGAGTGAGATGCCAGCTCCTTTCATTCAGTCAGTAGCTTCAAACATTTCTGGACGTTTTTCAATGGCAAAAATCAATGAATATTGTAAATGCACAAACAGTAATATCTCCACATTGCAAGGTGCAATTCTGAAATTTTTTGCTTTTTCCTGTTAATCCTAGCATGATAAAGAAGATTCAAAGAGAGTGAGATGCCAGCTCCTTTCATTAAGGCAGTAGCTTCAAACATTTCTGGTATATGAAAAACATGTTTTTCAATGGCAAAAATCAATGAATATTGTAAATGCACAAACAGTAATATCTCCACATTGCAAGGTGCAATTCTGAAATTTTTTGCTTTTTCCTGCTAATCCTAGCATGATAAAGAAGATTCAAAGAGAGTGAGATGCCAGCTCCTTTCATTCAGTCAGTAGCTTCAAACATTTCTGGACGTTTTTCAATGGCAAAAATCAATGAATATTGTAAATGCACAAACAGTAATATCTCCACATTGCAAGGTGCAATTCTGAAATTTTTTGCTTTTTCCTGCTAATCCTAGCATCATAAAGAAGATTCAAAGAGAGTGAGATGCCAGCTCCTTTCATTCAGTCAGTAGCTTCAAACATTTCTGGTATATGAAAAACATGTTTTTCAATGGCAAAAATCAATGAATATTGTAAATTCACAAACAGTAATATCTCCACATTGCAAGGTGCAATTCTGAAATTTTTTGCTTTTTCCTGTTAATCCTAGCATGATAAAGAAGATTCAAAGAGAGTGAGATGCCAGCTCCTTTCATTCAGTCAGTAGCTTCAAACATTTCTGGTATATGAAAAACATGTTTTTCAATGGCAAAAATCAATGAATATTGTAAATGCACAAACAGTAATATCTCCACATTGCAAGGTGCAATTCTGAAATTTTTTGCTTTTTCCTGCTAATCCTAGCATGATAAAGAAGATTCAAAGAGAGTGAGATGCCAGCTCCTTTCATTCAGTCAGTAGCTTCAAACATTTCTGGTATATGAAAAACATGTTTTTCAATGGCAAAAATCAATGAATATTGTAAATGCACAACCAGTAATATCTCCACATTGCAAGGTGCAATTCTGAAATTTTTTGCTTTTTCCTGCTAATCCTAGCATGATAAAGAAGATTCAAAGAGAGTGAGATGCCAGCTCCTTTCATTCAGTCAGTAGCTTCAAACATTTCTGGACGTTTTTCAATGGCAAAAATCAATGAATATTGTAAATGCACAAACAGTAATATCTCCACATTGCAAGGTGCAATCCTGAAATTTTTTGCTTTTTCCTGTTAATCCTAGCATGATAAAGAAGATTCAAAGAGAGTGAGATGCCAGCTCCTTTCATTCAGGCAGTAGCTTCAAACATTTCTGGTATATGAAAAACATGTTTTTCAATGGCAAAAATCAATGAATATTGTAAATGCACAAACAGTAATATCTCCATATTGCAAGGTGCAATTCTGAAATTTTTTGCTTTTTCCTGCTAATCCTAGCATGATAAAGAAGATTCAAAGAGAGTGAGATGCCAGCTCCTTTCATTCAGTCAGTAGCTTCAAACATTTCTGGACGTTTTTCAATGGCAAAAATCAATGAATATTGTAAATGCACAAACAGTAATATCTCCACATTGCAAGGTGCAATTCTGAAATTTTTTGCTTTTTCCTGTTAATCCTAGCATGATAAAGAAGATTCAAAGAGAGTGAGATGCCAGCTCCTTTCATTCAGTCAGTAGCTTCAAACATTTCTGGTATATGAAAAACATGTTTTTCAATGGCAAAAATCAATGAATATTGTAAATGCACAAACAGTAATATCTCCACATTGCAAGGTGCAATTCTGAAATTTTTTGCTTTTTACTGCTAATCCTAGCATGATAAAGAAGATTCAAAGAGAGTGAGATGCCAGCTCCTTTCATTCAGTCAGTAGCTTCAAACATTTCTGGTATATGAAAAACATGTTTTTCAATGGCAAAAATCAATGAATATTGTAAATGCACAAACAGTAATATCTCCACATTGCAAGGTGCAATTCTGAAATTTTTTGCTTTTTCCTGCTAATCCTAGCATGATAAAGAAGATTCAAAGAGAGTGAGATGCCAGCTCCTTTCATTCAGTCAGTAGCTTCAAACATTTCTGGTATATGAATAACATGATGTTTTTCAATGGCAAAAATCAATGAATATTGTAAATGCACAAACAGTAATATCTCCACATTGCAAGGTGCAATTCTGAAATTTTTTGCTTTTTCCTGCTAATCCTAGCATGATAAAGAAGATTCAAAGAGAGTGAGATGCCAGCTCCTTTCATTCAGTCAGTAGCTTCAAACATTTCTGGACGTTTTTCAATGGCAAAAATCAATGAATATTGTAAATGCACAAACAGTAATATCTCCACATTGCAAGGTGCAATTCTGAAATTTTTTGCTTTTTCCTGTTAATCCTAGCATGATAAAGAAGATTCAAAGAGAGTGAGATGCCAGCTCCTTTCATTCAGTCAGTAGCTTCAAACATTTCTGGTATATGAAAAACATGTTTTTCAATGGCAAAAATCAATGAATATTGTAAATGCACAAACAGTAATATCTCCATATTGCAAGGTGCAATTCTGAAATTTTTTGCTTTTTCCTGCTAATCCTAGCATGATAAAGAAGTTTCAAAGAGAGTGAGATGCCAGCTCCTTTCATTCAGTCAGTAGCTTCAAACATTTCTGGACGTTTTTCAATGGCAAAAATCAATGAATATTGTAAATGCACAAACAGTAATATCTCCACATTGCAAGGTGCAACTCAAATTTTTTGCTTTTTCCTGCTAATCCTAGCATGATAAAGAAGATTCAAAGAGAGTGAGATGCCAGCTCCTTTCATTCAGTCAGTAGCTTCAAACATTTCTGGACGTTTTTCAATGGCAAAAATCAATGAATATTGTAAATGCACAAACAGTAATATCTCCACATTGCAAGGTGCAATTCTGAAATTTTTTGCTTTTTCCTGTTAATCCTAGCATGATAAAGAAGATTCAAAGAGAGTGAGATGCCAAGCTCCTTTCATTCAGGCAGTAGCTTCAAACATTTCTGGTATATGAAAAACATGTTTTTCAATGGCAAAAATCAATGAATATTGTAAATGCACAAACAGTAATATCTCCACATTGCAAGGTGCAATTCTGAAATTTTTTGCTTTTTCCTGCTAATCCTAGCATGATAAAGAAGATTCAAAGAGAGTGAGATGCCAGCTCCTTTCATTCAGTCAGTAGCTTCAAACATTTCTGGTATATGAAAAACATGTTTTTCAATGGCAAAAATCAATGAATATTGTAAATGCACAAACAGTAATATCTCCACATTGCAAGATGCAATTCTGAAATTTTATGCTTTTTCCTGCTAATCCTAGCATGATAAAGAAGATTCAAAGAGAGTGAGATGCCAGCTCCTTTCATTCAGTCAGTAGCTTCAAACATTTCTGGACGTTTTTCAATGGCAAAAATCAATGAATATTGTAAATGCACAAACAGTAATATCTCCACATTGCAAGGTGCAATTCTGAAATTTTTTGCTTTTTCCTGTTAATCCTAGCATGATAAAGAAGATTCAAAGAGAGTGAGATGCCAGCTCCTTTCATTCAGTCAGTAGCTTCAAACATTTCTGGTATATGAAAAACATGTTTTTCAATGGCAAAAATCAATGAATATTGTAAATGCACAAACAGTAATATCTCCATATTGCAAGGTGCAATTCTGAAATTTTTTGCTTTTTCCTGCTAATCCTAGCATGATAAAGAAGATTCAAAGAGAGTGAGATGCCAGCTCCTTTCATTCAGTCAGTAGCTTCAAACATTTCTGGTATATGAAAAACATGTTTTTCAATGGCAAAAATCAATGAATATTGTAAATGCACAAACAGTAATATATCCACATTGCAAGATGCAATTCTGAAATTTTTTGCTTTTTCCTGCTAATCCTAGCATGATAAAGAAGATTCAAAGAGAGTGAGATGCCAGCTCCTTTCATTCAGTCAGTAGCTTCAAACATTTCTGGACGTTTTTCAATGGCAAAAATCAATGAATATTGTAAATGGACAAACAGTAATATCTCCACATTGCAAGGTGCAACTCTGAAATTTTTTGCTTTTTCCTGCTAATCCTAGCATGATAAAGAAGATTCAAAGAGAGTGAGATGCCAGCTCCTTTCATTCAGTCAGTAGCTTCAAACATTTCTGGACGTTTTTCAATGGCAAAAATCAATGAATATTGTAAATGCACAAACAGTAATATCTCCACATTGCAAGGTGCAATTCTGAAATTTTTTGCTTTTTCCTGTTAATCCTAGCATGATAAAGAAGATTCAAAGAGAGTGAGATGCCAGCTCCTTTCATTCAGTCAGTGGCTTCAAACATTTCTGGTATATGAAAAACATGTTTTTCACTGGCAAAAATCAATGAATATTGTAAATGCACAAACAGTAATATCTCCACATTGCAAGGTGCAATTCTGAAATTTTTTGCTTTTTCCTGCTAATCCTAGCATGATAAAGAAGATTCAAAGAGAGTGAGATGCCAGCTCCTTTCATTCAGTCAGTAGCTTCAAACATTTCTGGACGTTTTTCAATGGCAAAAATCAATGAATATTGTAAATGCACAAACAGTAATATCTCCACATTGCAAGGTGCAATTCTGAAATTTTTTGCTTTTTCCTGCTAATCCTAGCATCATAAAGAAGATTCAAAGAGAGTGAGATGCCAGCTCCTTTCATTCAGTCAGTAGCTTCAAACATTTCTGGTATATGAAAAACATGTTTTTCAATGGCAAAAATCAATGAATATTGTAAATTCACAAACAGTAATATCTCCACATTGCAAGGTGCAATTCTGAAATTTTTTGCTTTTTCCTGTTAATCCTAGCATGATAAAGAAGATTCAAAGAGAGTGAGATGCCAGCTCCTTTCATTCAGTCAGTAGCTTCAAACATTTCTGGTATATGAAAAACATGTTTTTCAATGGCAAAAATCAATGAATATTGTAAATGCACAAACAGTAATATCTCCACATTGCAAGGTGCAATTCTGAAATGTTTTGCTTTTTCCTGCTAATCCTAGCATGATAAAGAAGATTCAAAGAGAGTGAGATGCCAGCTCCTTTCATTCAGTCAGTAGCTTCAAACATTTCTGGTATATGAAAAACATGTTTTTCAATGGCAAAAATCAATGAATATTGTAAATGCACAACCAGTAATATCTCCACATTGCAAGGTGCAATTCTGAAATTTTTTGCTTTTTCCTGCTAATCCTAGCATGATAAAGAAGATTCAAAGAGAGTGAGATGCCAGCTCCTTTCATTCAGTCAGTAGCTTCAAACATTTCTGGACGTTTTTCAATGGCAAAAATCAATGAATATTGTAAATGCACAAACAGTAATATCTCCACATTGCAAGGTGCAATTCTGAAATTTTTTGCTTTTTCCTGTTAATCCTAGCATGATAAAGAAGATTCAAAGAGAGTGAGATGCCAGCTCCTTTCATTAAGGCAGTAGCTTCAAACATTTCTGGTATATGAAAAACATGTTTTTCAATGGCAAAAATCAATGAATATTGTAAATGCACAAACAGTAATATCTCCACATTGCAAGGTGCAATTCTGAAATTTTTTGCTTTTTCCTGCTAATCCTAGCATGATAAAGAAGATTCAAAGAGAGTGAGATGCCAGCTCCTTTCATTCAGTCAGTAGCTTCAAACATTTCTGGACGTTTTTCAATGGCAAAAATCAATGAATATTGTAAATGCACAAACAGTAATATCTCCACATTGCAAGGTGCAATTCTGAAATTTTTTGCTTTTTCCTGCTAATCCTAGCATCATAAAGAAGATTCAAAGAGAGTGAGATGCCAGCTCCTTTCATTCAGTCAGTAGCTTCAAACATTTCTGGTATATGAAAAACATGTTTTTCAATGGCAAAAATCAATGAATATTGTAAATTCACAAACAGTAATATCTCCACATTGCAAGGTGCAATTCTGAAATTTTTTGCTTTTTCCTGTTAATCCTAGCATGATAAAGAAGATTCAAAGAGAGTGAGATGCCAGCTCCTTTCATTCAGTCAGTAGCTTCAAACATTTCTGGTATATGAAAAACATGTTTTTCAATGGCAAAAATCAATGAATATTGTAAATGCACAAACAGTAATATCTCCACATTGCAAGGTGCAATTCTGAAATTTTTTGCTTTTTCCTGCTAATCCTAGCATGATAAAGAAGATTCAAAGAGAGTGAGATGCCAGCTCCTTTCATTCAGTCAGTAGCTTCAAACATTTCTGGTATATGAAAAACATGTTTTTCAATGGCAAAAATCAATGAATATTGTAAATGCACAACCAGTAATATCTCCACATTGCAAGGTGCAATTCTGAAATTTTTTGCTTTTTCCTGCTAATCCTAGCATGATAAAGAAGATTCAAAGAGAGTGAGATGCCAGCTCCTTTCATTCAGTCAGTAGCTTCAAACATTTCTGGACGTTTTTCAATGGCAAAAATCAATGAATATTGTAAATGCACAAACAGTAATATCTCCACATTGCAAGGTGCAATCCTGAAATTTTTTGCTTTTTCCTGTTAATCCTAGCATGATAAAGAAGATTCAAAGAGAGTGAGATGCCAGCTCCTTTCATTCAGGCAGTAGCTTCAAACATTTCTGGTATATGAAAAACATGTTTTTCAATGGCAAAAATCAATGAATATTGTAAATGCACAAACAGTAATATCTCCATATTGCAAGGTGCAATTCTGAAATTTTTTGCTTTTTCCTGCTAATCCTAGCATGATAAAGAAGATTCAAAGAGAGTGAGATGCCAGCTCCTTTCATTCAGTCAGTAGCTTCAAACATTTCTGGTATATGAAAAACATGTTTTTCAATGGCAAAAATCAATGAATATTGTAAATGCACAAACAGTAATATATCCACATTGCAAGATGCAATTCTGAAATTTTTTGCTTTTTCTTGCTAATCCTAGCATGATAAAGAAGATTCAAAGAGAGTGAGATGCCAGCTCCTTTCATTCAGTCAGTAGCTTCAAACATTTCTGGACGTTTTTCAATGGCAAAAATCAATGAATATTGTAAATGCACAAACAGTAATATCTCCACATTGCAAGGTGCAACTCTGAAATTTTTTGCTTTTTCCTGCTAATCCTAGCATGATAAAGAAGATTCAAAGAGAGTGAGATGCCAGCTCCTTTCATTCAGTCAGTAGCTTCAAACATTTCTGGACGTTTTTCAATGGCAAAAATCAATGAATATTGTAAATGCACAAACAGTAATATCTCCACATTGCAAGGTGCAATTCTGAAATTTTTTGCTTTTTCCTGTTAATCCTAGCATGATAAAGAAGATTCAAAGAGAGTGAGATGCCAGCTCCTTTCATTCAGTCAGTGGCTTCAAACATTTCTGGTATATGAAAAACATGTTTTTCACTGGCAAAAATCAATGAATATTGTAAATGCACAAACAGTAATATCTCCACATTGCAAGGTGCAATTCTGAAATTTTTTGCTTTTTCCTGCTAATCCTAGCATGATAAAGAAGATTCAAAGAGAGTGAGATGCCAGCTCCTTTCATTCAGTCAGTAGCTTCAAACATTTCTGGTATATGAAAAACATGTTTTTCAATGGCAAAAATCAATGAATATTGTAAATGCACAAACAGTAATATATCCACATTGCAAGATGCAATTCTGAAATTTTTTGCTTTTTCTTGCTAATCCTAGCATGATAAAGAAGATTCAAAGAGAGTGAGATGCCAGCTCCTTTCATTCAGTCAGTAGCTTCAAACATTTCTGGACGTTTTTCAATGGCAAAAATCAATGAATATTGTAAATGCACAAACAGTAATATCTCCACATTGCAAGGTGCAACTCTGAAATTTTTTGCTTTTTCCTGCTAATCCTAGCATGATAAAGAAGATTCAAAGAGAGTGAGATGCCAGCTCCTTTCATTCAGTCAGTAGCTTCAAACATTTCTGGACGTTTTTCAATGGCAAAAATCAATGAATATTGTAAATGCACAAACAGTAATATCTCCACATTGCAAGGTGCAATTCTGAAATTTTTTGCTTTTTCCTGTTAATCCTAGCATGATAAAGAAGATTCAAAGAGAGTGAGATGCCAGCTCCTTTCATTCAGTCAGTGGCTTCAAACATTTCTGGTATATGAAAAACATGTTTTTCACTGGCAAAAATCAATGAATATTGTAAATGCACAAACAGTAATATCTCCACATTGCAAGGTGCAATTCTGAAATTTTTTGCTTTTTCCTGCTAATCCTAGCATGATAAAGAAGATTCAAAGAGAGTGAGATGCCAGCTCCTTTCATTCAGTCAGTAGCTTCAAACATTTCTGGACGTTTTTCAATGGCAAAAATCAATGAATATTGTAAATGCACAAACAGTAATATCTCCACATTGCAAGGTGCAATTCTGAAATTTTTTGCTTTTTCCTGCTAATCCTAGCATCATAAAGAAGATTCAAAGAGAGTGAGATGCCAGCTCCTTTCATTCAGTCAGTAGCTTCAAACATTTCTGGTATATGAAAAACATGTTTTTCAATGGCAAAAATCAATGAATATTGTAAATTCACAAACAGTAATATCTCCACATTGCAAGGTGCAATTCTGAAATTTTTTGCTTTTTCCTGTTAATCCTAGCATGATAAAGAAGATTCAAAGAGAGTGAGATGCCAGCTCCTTTCATTCAGTCAGTAGCTTCAAACATTTCTGGTATATGAAAAACATGTTTTTCAATGGCAAAAATCAATGAATATTGTAAATGCACAAACAGTAATATCTCCATATTGCAAGGTGCAATTCTGAAATTTTTTGCTTTTTCCTGCTAATCCTAGCATGATAAAGAAGATTCAAAGAGAGTGAGATGCCAGCTCCTTTCATTCAGTCAGTAGCTTCAAACATTTCTGGTATATGAAAAACATGTTTTTCAATGGCAAAAATCAATGAATATTGTAAATGCACAAACAGTAATATATCCACATTGCAAGATGCAATTCTGAAATTTTTTGCTTTTTCCTGCTAATCCTAGCATGATAAAGAAGATTCAAAGAGAGTGAGATGCCAGCTCCTTTCATTCAGTCAGTAGCTTCAAACATTTCTGGACGTTTTTCAATGGCAAAAATCAATGAATATTGTAAATGCACAAACAGTAATATCTCCACATTGCAAGGTGCAACTCTGAAATTTTTTGCTTTTTCCTGCTAATCCTAGCATGATAAAGAAGATTCAAAGAGAGTGAGATGCCAGCTCCTTTCATTCAGTCAGTAGCTTCAAACATTTCTGGACGTTTTTCAATGGCAAAAATCAATGAATATTGTAAATGCACAAACAGTAATATCTCCACATTGCAAGGTGCAATTCTGAAATTTTTTGCTTTTTCCTGTTAATCCTAGCATGATAAAGAAGATTCAAAGAGAGTGAGATGCCAGCTCCTTTCATTCAGTCAGTGGCTTCAAACATTTCTGGTATATGAAAAACATGTTTTTCACTGGCAAAAATCAATGAATATTGTAAATGCACAAACAGTAATATCTCCACATTGCAAGGTGCAATTCTGAAATTTTTTGCTTTTTCCTGCTAATCCTAGCATGATAAAGAAGATTCAAAGAGAGTGAGATGCCAGCTCCTTTCATTCAGTCAGTAGCTTCAAACATTTCTGGACGTTTTTCAATGGCAAAAATCAATGAATATTGTAAATGCACAAACAGTAATATCTCCACATTGCAAGGTGCAATTCTGAAATTTTTTGCTTTTTCCTGCTAATCCTAGCATCATAAAGAAGATTCAAAGAGAGTGAGATGCCAGCTCCTTTCATTCAGTCAGTAGCTTCAAACATTTCTGGTATATGAAAAACATGTTTTTCAATGGCAAAAATCAATGAATATTGTAAATTCACAAACAGTAATATCTCCACATTGCAAGGTGCAATTCTGAAATTTTTTGCTTTTTCCTGTTAATCCTAGCATGATAAAGAAGATTCAAAGAGAGTGAGATGCCAGCTCCTTTCATTCAGTCAGTAGCTTCAAACATTTCTGGTATATGAAAAACATGTTTTTCAATGGCAAAAATCAATGAATATTGTAAATGCACAAACAGTAATATCTCCACATTGCAAGGTGCAATTCTGAAATGTTTTGCTTTTTCCTGCTAATCCTAGCATGATAAAGAAGATTCAAAGAGAGTGAGATGCCAGCTCCTTTCATTTAGTCAGTAGCTTCAAACATTTCTGGTATATGAAAAACATGTTTTTCAATGGCAAAAATCAATGAATATTGTAAATGCACAACCAGTAATATCTCCACATTGCAAGGTGCAATTCTGAAATTTTTTGCTTTTTCCTGCTAATCCTAGCATGATAAAGAAGATTCAAAGAGAGTGAGATGCCAGCTCCTTTCATTCAGTCAGTAGCTTCAAACATTTCTGGACGTTTTTCAATGGCAAAAATCAATGAATATTGTAAATGCACAAACAGTAATATCTCCACATTGCAAGGTGCAATTCTGAAATTTTTTGCTTTTTCCTCTTAATCCTAGCATGATAAAGAAGATTCAAAGAGAGTGAGATGCCAGCTCCTTTCATTCAGGCAGTAGCTTCAAACATTTCTGGTATATGAAAAACATGTTTTTCAATGGCAAAAATCAATGAATATTGTAAATGCACAAACAGTAATATATCCACATTGCAAGATGCAATTCTGAAATTTTTTGCTTTTTCCTGCTAATCCTAGCATGATAAAGAAGATTCAAAGAGAGTGAGATGCCAGCTCCTTTCATTCAGTCAGTAGCTTCAAACATTTCTGGACGTTTTTCAATGGCAAAAATCAATGAATATTGTAAATGCACAAACAGTAATATCTCCACATTGCAAGGTGCAACTCTGAAATTTTTTGCTTTTTCCTGCTAATCCTAGCATGATAAAGAAGATTCAAAGAGAGTGAGATGCCAGCTCCTTTCATTCAGTCAGTAGCTTCAAACATTTCTGGACGTTTTTCAATGGCAAAAATCAATGAATATTGTAAATGCACAAACAGTAATATCTCCACATTGCAAGGTGCAATTCTGAAATTTTTTGCTTTTTCCTGTTAATCCTAGCATGATAAAGAAGATTCAAAGAGAGTGAGATGCCAGCTCCTTTCATTCAGTCAGTGGCTTCAAACATTTCTGGTATATGAAAAACATGTTTTTCACTGGCAAAAATCAATGAATATTGTAAATGCACAAACAGTAATATCTCCACATTGCAAGGTGCAATTCTGAAATTTTTTGCTTTTTCCTGCTAATCCTAGCATGATAAAGAAGATTCAAAGAGAGTGAGATGCCAGCTCCTTTCATTCAGTCAGTAGCTTCAAACATTTCTGGACGTTTTTCAATGGCAAAAATCAATGAATATTGTAAATGCACAAACAGTAATATCTCCACATTGCAAGGTGCAAATCTGAAATTTTTTGCTTTTTCCTGCTAATCCTAGCATCATAAAGAAGATTCAAAGAGAGTGAGATGCCAGCTCCTTTCATTCAGTCAGTAGCTTCAAACATTTCTGGTATATGAAAAACATGTTTTTCAATGGCAAAAATCAATGAATATTGTAAATTCACAAACAGTAATATCTCCACATTGCAAGGTGCAATTCTGAAATTTTTTGCTTTTTCCTGTTAATCCTAGCATGATAAAGAAGATTCAAAGAGAGTGAGATGCCAGCTCCTTTCATTCAGTCAGTAGCTTCAAACATTTCTGTATATGAAAAACATGTTTTTCAATGGCAAAAATCAATGAATATTGTAAATGCACAAACAGTAATATCTCCACATTGCAAGGTGCAATTCTGAAATGTTTTGCTTTTTCCTGCTAATCCTAGCATGATAAAGAAGATTCAAAGAGAGTGAGATGCCAGCTCCTTTCATTTAGTCAGTAGCTTCAAACATTTCTGGTATATGAAAAACATGTTTTTCAATGGCAAAAATCAATGAATATTGTAAATGCACAACCAGTAATATCTCCACATTGCAAGGTGCAATTCTGAAATTTTTTGCTTTTTCCTGCTAATCCTAGCATGATAAAGAAGATTCAAAGAGAGTGAGATGCCAGCTCCTTTCATTCAGTCAGTAGCTTCAAACATTTCTGGACGTTTTTCAATGGCAAAAATCAATGAATATTGTAAATGCACAAACAGTAATATCTCCACATTGCAAGGTGCAATTCTGAAATTTTTTGCTTTTTCCTGTTAATCCTAGCATGATAAAGAAGATTCAAAGAGAGTGAGATGCCAGCTCCTTTCATTCAGGCAGTAGCTTCAAACATTTCTGGTATATGAAAAACATGTTTTTCAATGGCAAAAATCAATGAATATTGTAAATGCACAAACAGTAATATCTCCACATTGCAAGGTGCAATTCTGAAATTTTTTGCTTTTTCCTGTTAATCCTAGCATGATAAAGAAGATTCAAAGAGAGTGAGATGCCAGCTCCTTTCATTCAGTCAGTAGCTTCAAACATTTCTGGACGTTTTTCAATGGCAAAAATCAATGAATATTGTAAATGCACAAACAGTAATATCTCCACATTGCAAGGTGCAATTCTGAAATTTTTTGCTTTTTCCTGTTAATCCTAGCATGATAAAGAAGATTCAAAGAGAGTGAGATGCCAGCTCCTTTCATTCAGTCAGTAGCTTCATACATTTCTGGTATATGAAAAACGTTTTTCAATGGCAAAAATCAATGAATATTGTAAATGCACAAACAGTAATATCTCCATATTGCAAGGTGCAATTCTGAAATTTTTTGCTTTTTCCTGCTAATCCTAGCATGATAAAGAAGATTCAAAGAGAGTGAGATGCCAGCTCCTTTCATTCAGTCAGTAGCTTCAAACATTTCTGGTATATGAAAAACATGTTTTTCAATGGCAAAAATCAATGAATATTGTAAATGCACAAACAGTAATATATCCACATTGCAAGATGCAATTCTGAAATTTTTTGCTTTTTCCTGCTAATCCTAGCATGATAAAGAAGATTCAAAGAGAGTGAGATGCCAGCTCCTTTCATTCAGTCAGTAGCTTCAAACATTTCTGGACGTTTTTCAATGGCAAAAATCAATGAATATTGTAAATGCACAAACAGTAATATCTCCACATTGCAAGGTGCAACTCTGAAATTTTTTGCTTTTTCCTGCTAATCCTAGCATGATAAAGAAGATTCAAAGAGAGTGAGATGCCAGCTCCTTTCATTCAGTCAGTAGCTTCAAACATTTCTGGACGTTTTTCAATGGCAAAAATCAATGAATATTGTAAATGCACAAACAGTAATATCTCCACATTGCAAGGTGCAATTCTGAAATTTTTTGCTTTTTCCTGTTAATCCTAGCATGATAAAGAAGATTCAAAGAGAGTGAGATGCCAGCTCCTTTCATTCACTCAGTGGCTTCAAACATTTCTGGTATATGAAAAACATGTTTTTCACTGGCAAAAATCAATGAATATTGTAAATGCACAAACAGTAATATCTCCACATTGCAAGGTGCAATTCTGAAATTTTTTGCTTTTTCCTGCTAATCCTAGCATGATAAAGAAGATTCAAAGAGAGTGAGATGCCAGCTCCTTTCATTCAGTCAGTAGCTTCAAACATTTCTGGACGTTTTTCAATGGCAAAAATCAATGAATATTGTAAATGCACAAACAGTAATATCTCCACATTGCAAGGTGCAATTCTGAAATTTTTTGCTTTTTCCTGCTAATCCTAGCATCATAAAGAAGATTCAAAGAGAGTGAGATGCCAGCTCCTTTCATTCAGTCAGTAGCTTCAAACATTTCTGGTATATGAAAAACATGTTTTTCAATGGCAAAAATCAATGAATATTGTAAATTCACAAACAGTAATATCTCCACATTGCAAGGTGCAATTCTGAAATTTTTTGCTTTTTCCTGTTAATCCTAGCATGATAAAGAAGATTCAAAGAGAGTGAGATGCCAGCTCCTTTCATTCAATCAGTAGCTTCAAACATTTCTGGTATATGAAAAACATGTTTTTCAATGGCAAAAATCAATGAATATTGTAAATGCACAAACAGTAATATCTCCACATTGCAAGGTGCAATTCTGAAATTTTTTGCTTTTTCCTGCTAATCCTAGCATGATAAAGAAGATTCAAAGAGAGTGAGATGCCAGCTCCTTTCATTCAGTCAGTAGCTTCAAACATTTCTGGTATATGAAAAACATGTTTTTCAATGGCAAAAATCAATGAATATTGTAAATGCACAACCAGTAATATCTCCACATTGCAAGGTGCAATTCTGAAATTTTTTGCTTTTTCGTGCTAATCCTAGCATGATAAAGAAGATTCAAAGAGAGTGAGATGCCAGCTCCTTTCATTCAGTCAGTAGCTTCAAACATTTCTGGACGTTTTTCAATGGCAAAAATCAATGAATATTGTAAATGCACAAACAGTAATATCTCCACATTGCAAGGTGCAATTCTGAAATTTTTTGCTTTTTCCTGTTAATCCTAGCATGATAAAGAAGATTCAAAGAGAGTGAGATGCCAGCTCCTTTCATTCAGGCAGTAGCTTCAAACATTTCTGGTATATGAAAAACATGTTTTTCAATGGCAAAAATCAATGAATATTGTAAATGCACAAACAGTAATATCTCCACATTGCAAGGTGCAATTCTGAAATTTTTTGCTTTTTCCTGTTAATCCTAGCATGATAAAGAAGATTCAAAGAGAGTGAGATGCCAGCTCCTTTCATTCAGTCAGTAGCTTCAAACATTTCTGGACGTTTTTCAATGGCAAAAATCAATGAATATTGTAAATGCACAAACAGTAATATCTCCACATTGCAAGGTGCAATTCTGAAATTTTTTGCTTTTTCCTGTTAATCCTAGCATGATAAAGAAGATTCAAAGAGAGTGAGATGCCAGCTCCTTTCATTCAGTCAGTAGCTTCATACATTTCTGGTATATGAAAAACGATTTTCAATGGCAAAAATCAATGAATATTGTAAATGCACAAACAGTAATATCTCCATATTGCAAGGTGCAATTCTGAAATTTTTTGCTTTTTCCTGCTAATCCTAGCATGATAAAGAAGATTCAAAGAGAGTGAGATGCCAGCTCCTTTCATTCAGTCAGTAGCTTCAAACATTTCTGGTATATGAAAAACATGTTTTTCAATGGCAAAAATCAATGAATATTGTAAATGCACAACCAGTAATATCTCCACATTGCAAGGTGCAATTCTGAAATTTTTTGCTTTTTCCTGCTAATCCTAGCATGATAAAGAAGATTCAAAGAGAGTGAGATGCCAGCTCCTTTCATTCAGTCAGTAGCTTCAAACATTTCTGGACGTTTTTCAATGGCAAAAATCAATGAATATTGTAAATGCACAAACAGTAATATCTCCACATTGCAAGGTGCAATTCTGAAATTTTTTGCTTTTTCCTGTTAATCCTAGCATGATAAAGAAGATTCAAAGAGAGTGAGATGCCAGCTCCTTTCATTCAGGCAGTAGCTTCAAACATTTCTGGTATATGAAAAACATGTTTTTCAATGGCAAAAATCAATGAATATTGTAAATGCACAAACAGTAATATCTCCACATTGCAAGGTGCAATTCTGAAATTTTTTGCTTTTTCCTGTTAATCCTAGCATGATAAAGAAGATTCAAAGAGAGTGAGATGCCAGCTCCTTTCATTCAGTCAGTAGCTTCAAACATTTCTGGACGTTTTTCAATGGCAAAAATCAATGAATATTGTAAATGCACAAACAGTAATATCTCCACATTGCAAGGTGCAATTCTGAAATTTTTTGCTTTTTCCTGTTAATCCTAGCATGATAAAGAAGATTCAAAGAGAGTGAGATGCCAGCTCCTTTCATTCAGTCAGTAGCTTCATACATTTCTGGTATATGAAAAACGTTTTTCAATGGCAAAAATCAATGAATATTGTAAATGCACAAACAGTAATATCTCCATATTGCAAGGTGCAATTCTGAAATTTTTTGCTTTTTCCTGCTAATCCTAGCATGATAAAGAAGATTCAAAGAGAGTGAGATGCCAGCTCCTTTCATTCAGTCAGTAGCTTCAAACATTTCTGGTATATGAAAAACATGTTTTTCAATGGCAAAAATCAATGAATATTGTAAATGCACAAACAGTAATATATCCACATTGCAAGATGCAATTCTGAAATTTTTTGCTTTTTCCTGCTAATCCTAGCATGATAAAGAAGATTCAAAGAGAGTGAGATGCCAGCTCCTTTCATTCAGTCAGTAGCTTCAAACATTTCTGGACGTTTTTCAATGGCAAAAATCAATGAATATTGTAAATGCACAAACAGTAATATCTCCACATTGCAAGGTGCAACTCTGAAATTTTTTGCTTTTTCCTGCTAATCCTAGCATGATAAAGAAGATTCAAAGAGAGTGAGATGCCAGCTCCTTTCATTCAGTCAGTAGCTTCAAACATTTCTGGACGTTTTTCAATGGCAAAAATCAATGAATATTGTAAATGCACAAACAGTAATATCTCCACATTGCAAGGTGCAATTCTGAAATTTTTTGCTTTTTCCTGTTAATCCTAGCATGATAAAGAAGATTCAAAGAGAGTGAGATGCCAGCTCCTTTCATTCACTCAGTGGCTTCAAACATTTCTGGTATATGAAAAACATGTTTTTCACTGGCAAAAATCAATGAATATTGTAAATGCACAAACAGTAATATCTCCACATTGCAAGGTGCAATTCTGAAATTTTTTGCTTTTTCCTGCTAATCCTAGCATGATAAAGAAGATTCAAAGAGAGTGAGATGCCAGCTCCTTTCATTCAGTCAGTAGCTTCAAACATTTCTGGACGTTTTTCAATGGCAAAAATCAATGAATATTGTAAATGCACAAACAGTAATATCTCCACATTGCAAGGTGCAATTCTGAAATTTTTTGCTTTTTCCTGCTAATCCTAGCATCATAAAGAAGATTCAAAGAGAGTGAGATGCCAGCTCCTTTCATTCAGTCAGTAGCTTCAAACATTTCTGGTATATGAAAAACATGTTTTTCAATGGCAAAAATCAATGAATATTGTAAATTCACAAACAGTAATATCTCCACATTGCAAGGTGCAATTCTGAAATTTTTTGCTTTTTCCTGTTAATCCTAGCATGATAAAGAAGATTCAAAGAGAGTGAGATGCCAGCTCCTTTCATTCAGTCAGTAGCTTCAAACATTTCTGGTATATGAAAAACATGTTTTTCAATGGCAAAAATCAATGAATATTGTAAATGCACAAACAGTAATATCTCCACATTGCAAGGTGCAATTCTGAAATTTTTTGCTTTTTCCTGCTAATCCTAGCATGATAAAGAAGATTCAAAGAGAGTGAGATGCCAGCTCCTTTCATTCAGTCAGTAGCTTCAAACATTTCTGGTATATGAAAAACATGTTTTTCAATGGCAAAAATCAATGAATATTGTAAATGCACAACCAGTAATATCTCCACATTGCAAGGTGCAATTCTGAAATTTTTTGCTTTTTCCTGCTAATCCTAGCATGATAAAGAAGATTCAAAGAGAGTGAGATGCCAGCTCCTTTCATTCAGTCAGTAGCTTCAAACATTTCTGGACGTTTTTCAATGGCAAAAATCAATGAATATTGTAAATGCACAAACAGTAATATCTCCACATTGCAAGGTGCAATTCTGAAATTTTTTGCTTTTTCCTGTTAATCCTAGCATGATAAAGAAGATTCAAAGAGAGTGAGATGCCAGCTCCTTTCATTCAGGCAGTAGCTTCAAACATTTCTGGTATATGAAAAACATGTTTTTCAATGGCAAAAATCAATGAATATTGTAAATGCACAAACAGTAATATCTCCACATTGCAAGGTGCAATTCTGAAATTTTTTGCTTTTTCCTGTTAATCCTAGCATGATAAAGAAGATTCAAAGAGAGTGAGATGCCAGCTCCTTTCATTCAGTCAGTAGCTTCAAACATTTCTGGACGTTTTTCAATGGCAAAAATCAATGAATATTGTAAATGCACAAACAGTAATATCTCCACATTGCAAGGTGCAATTCTGAAATTTTTTGCTTTTTCCTGTTAATCCTAGCATGATAAAGAAGATTCAAAGAGAGTGAGATGCCAGCTCCTTTCATTCAGTCAGTAGCTTCATACATTTCTGGTATATGAAAAACGTTTTTCAATGGCAAAAATCAATGAATATTGTAAATGCACAAACAGTAATATCTCCATATTGCAAGGTGCAATTCTGAAATTTTTTGCTTTTTCCTGCTAATCCTAGCATGATAAAGAAGATTCAAAGAGAGTGAGATGCC
Source organism: Phyllobates terribilis (assembly GCF_046119375.1). Taxonomy (NCBI): domain Eukaryota; kingdom Metazoa; phylum Chordata; class Amphibia; order Anura; family Dendrobatidae; genus Phyllobates; species Phyllobates terribilis. The sequence goes on along the minus strand of NW_027363534.1, from coordinate 381,103 downwards.
AGCTCCTTTCATTCAGTCAGTAGCTTCAAACATTTCTGGTATATGAAAAACATGTTTTTCAATGGCAAAAATCAATGAATATTGTAAATGCACAAACAGTAATATATCCACATTGCAAGATGCAATTCTGAAATTTTTTGCTTTTTCCTGCTAATCCTAGCATGATAAAGAAGATTCAAAGAGAGTGAGATGCCAGCTCCTTTCATTCAGTCAGTAGCTTCAAACATTTCTGGACGTTTTTCAATGGCAAAAATCAATGAATATTGTAAATGCACAAACAGTAATATCTCCACATTGCAAGGTGCAACTCTGAAATTTTTTGCTTTTTCCTGCTAATCCTAGCATGATAAAGAAGATTCAAAGAGAGTGAGATGCCAGCTCCTTTCATTCAGTCAGTAGCTTCAAACATTTCTGGACGTTTTTCAATGGCAAAAATCAATGAATATTGTAAATGCACAAACAGTAATATCTCCACATTGCAAGGTGCAATTCTGAAATTTTTTGCTTTTTCCTGTTAATCCTAGCATGATAAAGAAGATTCAAAGAGAGTGAGATGCCAGCTCCTTTCATTCACTCAGTGGCTTCAAACATTTCTGGTATATGAAAAACATGTTTTTCACTGGCAAAAATCAATGAATATTGTAAATGCACAAACAGTAATATCTCCACATTGCAAGGTGCAATTCTGAAATTTTTTGCTTTTTCCTGCTAATCCTAGCATGATAAAGAAGATTCAAAGAGAGTGAGATGCCAGCTCCTTTCATTCAGTCAGTAGCTTCAAACATTTCTGGACGTTTTTCAATGGCAAAAATCAATGAATATTGTAAATGCACAAACAGTAATATCTCCACATTGCAAGGTGCAATTCTGAAATTTTTTGCTTTTTCCTGCTAATCCTAGCATCATAAAGAAGATTCAAAGAGAGTGAGATGCCAGCTCCTTTCATTCAGTCAGTAGCTTCAAACATTTCTGGTATATGAAAAACATGTTTTTCAATGGCAAAAATCAATGAATATTGTAAATTCACAAACAGTAATATCTCCACATTGCAAGGTGCAATTCTGAAATTTTTTGCTTTTTCCTGTTAATCCTAGCATGATAAAGAAGATTCAAAGAGAGTGAGATGCCAGCTCCTTTCATTCAGTCAGTAGCTTCAAACATTTCTGGTATATGAAAAACATGTTTTTCAATGGCAAAAATCAATGAATATTGTAAATGCACAAACAGTAATATCTCCACATTGCAAGGTGCAATTCTGAAATTTTTTGCTTTTTCCTGCTAATCCTAGCATGATAAAGAAGATTCAAAGAGAGTGAGATGCCAGCTCCTTTCATTCAGTCAGTAGCTTCAAACATTTCTGGTATATGAAAAACATGTTTTTCAATGGCAAAAATCAATGAACATTGTAAATGCACAAACAGTAATATCTCCACATTGCAAGGTGCAATTCTGAAATGTTTTGCTTTTTCCTGCTAATCCTAGCATGATAAAGAAGATTCAAAGAGAGTGAGATGCCAGCTCCTTTCATTCAGTCAGTAGCTTCAAACATTTCTGGTATATGAAAAACATGTTTTTCAATGGCAAAAATCAATGAATATTGTAAATGCACAAACAGTAATATCTCCACATTGCAAGGTGCAATTCTGAAATTTTTTGCTTTTTCCTGCTAATCCTAGCATGATAAAGAAGATTCAAAGAGAGTGAAATGCCAGCTCCTTTCATTCAGTCAGTAGCTTCAAACATTTCTGGACGTTTTTCAATGGCAAAAATCAATGAATATTGTAAATGCACAAACAGTAATATCTCCACATTGCAAGGTGCAATTCTGAAATTTTTTGCTTTTTCCTGTTAATCCTAGCATGATAAAGAAGATTCAAAGAGAGTGAGATGCCAGCTCCTTTCATTCAGTCAGTAGCTTCAAACATTTCTGGTATATGAAAAACATGTTTTTCAATGGCAAAAATCAATGAATATTGTAAATGCACAAACAGTAATATCTCCACATTGCAAGGTGCAATTCTGAAATTTTTTGCTTTTTACTGCTAATCCTAGCATGATAAAGAAGATTCAAAGAGAGTGAGATGCCAGCTCCTTTCATTCAGTCAGTAGCTTCAAACATTTCTGGTATATGAAAAACATGTTTTTCAATGGCAAAAATCAATGAATATTGTAAATGCACAAACAGTAATATCTCCACATTGCAAGGTGCAATTCTGAAATTTTTTGCTTTTTCCTGCTAATCCTAGCATGATAAAGAAGATTCAAAGAGAGTGAGATGCCAGCTCCTTTCATTCAGTCAGTAGCTTCAAACATTTCTGGTATATGAATAACATGATGTTTTTCAATGGCAAAAATCAATGAATATTGTAAATGCACAAACAGTAATATCTCCACATTGCAAGGTGCAATTCTGAAATTTTTTGCTTTTTCCTGCTAATCCTAGCATGATAAAGAAGATTCAAAGAGAGTGAGATGCCAGCTCCTTTCATTCAGTCAGTAGCTTCAAACATTTCTGGACGTTTTTCAATGGCAAAAATCAATGAATATTGTAAATGCACAAACAGTAATATCTCCACATTGCAAGGTGCAATTCTGAAATTTTTTGCTTTTTCCTGTTAATCCTAGCATGATAAAGAAGATTCAAAGAGAGTGAGATGCCAGCTCCTTTCATTCAGTCAGTAGCTTCAAACATTTCTGGTATATGAAAAACATGTTTTTCAATGGCAAAAATCAATGAATATTGTAAATGCACAAACAGTAATATCTCCATATTGCAAGGTGCAATTCTGAAATTTTTTGCTTTTTCCTGCTAATCCTAGCATGATAAAGAAGTTTCAAAGAGAGTGAGATGCCAGCTCCTTTCATTCAGTCAGTAGCTTCAAACATTTCTGGACGTTTTTCAATGGCAAAAATCAATGAATATTGTAAATGCACAAACAGTAATATCTCCACATTGCAAGGTGCAATTCTGAAATTTTTTGCTTTTTCCTGTTAATCCTAGCATGATAAAGAAGATTCAAAGAGAGTGAGATGCCAGCTCCTTTCATTCAGTCAGTAGCTTCATACATTTCTGGTATATGAAAAACGTTTTTCAATGGCAAAAATCAATGAATATTGTAAATGCACAAACAGTAATATCTCCATATTGCAAGGTGCAATTCTGAAATTTTTTGCTTTTTCCTGCTAATCCTAGCATGATAAAGAAGATTCAAAGAGAGTGAGATGCCAGCTCCTTTCATTCAGTCAGTAGCTTCAAACATTTCTGGTATATGAAAAACATGTTTTTCAATGGCAAAAATCAATGAATATTGTAAATGCACAAACAGTAATATATCCACATTGCAAGATGCAATTCTGAAATTTTTTGCTTTTTCCTGCTAATCCTAGCATGATAAAGAAGATTCAAAGAGAGTGAGATGCCAGCTCCTTTCATTCAGTCAGTAGCTTCAAACATTTCTGGACGTTTTTCAATGGCAAAAATCAATGAATATTGTAAATGCACAAACAGTAATATCTCCACATTGCAAGGTGCAACTCTGAAATTTTTTGCTTTTTCCTGCTAATCCTAGCATGATAAAGAAGATTCAAAGAGAGTGAGATGCCAGCTCCTTTCATTCAGTCAGTAGCTTCAAACATTTCTGGACATTTTTCAATGGCAAAAATCAATGAATATTGTAAATGCACAAACAGTAATATCTCCACATTGCAAGGTGCAATTCTGAAATTTTTTGCTTTTTCCTGTTAATCCTAGCATGATAAAGAAGATTCAAAGAGAGTGAGATGCCAGCTCCTTTCATTCACTCAGTGGCTTCAAACATTTCTGGTATATGAAAAACATGTTTTTCACTGGCAAAAATCAATGAATATTGTAAATGCACAAACAGTAATATCTCCACATTGCAAGGTGCAATTCTGAAATTTTTTGCTTTTTCCTGCTAATCCTAGCATGATAAAGAAGATTCAAAGAGAGTGAGATGCCAGCTCCTTTCATTCAGTCAGTAGCTTCAAACATTTCTGGACGTTTTTCAATGGCAAAAATCAATGAATATTGTAAATGCACAAACAGTAATATCTCCACATTGCAAGGTGCAATTCTGAAATTTTTTGCTTTTTCCTGCTAATCCTAGCATCATAAAGAAGATTCAAAGAGAGTGAGATGCCAGCTCCTTTCATTCAGTCAGTAGCTTCAAACATTTCTGGTATATGAAAAACATGTTTTTCAATGGCAAAAATCAATGAATATTGTAAATTCACAAACAGTAATATCTCCACATTGCAAGGTGCAATTCTGAAATTTTTTGCTTTTTCCTGTTAATCCTAGCATGATAAAGAAGATTCAAAGAGAGTGAGATGCCAGCTCCTTTCATTCAGTCAGTAGCTTCAAACATTTCTGGTATATGAAAAACATGTTTTTCAATGGCAAAAATCAATGAATATTGTAAATGCACAAACAGTAATATCTCCACATTGCAAGGTGCAATTCTGAAATTTTTTGCTTTTTCCTGCTAATCCTAGCATGATAAAGAAGATTCAAAGAGAGTGAGATGCCAGCTCCTTTCATTCAGTCAGTAGCTTCAAACATTTCTGGTATATGAAAAACATGTTTTTCAATGGCAAAAATCAATGAACATTGTAAATGCACAAACAGTAATATCTCCACATTGCAAGGTGCAATTCTGAAATGTTTTGCTTTTTCCTGCTAATCCTAGCATGATAAAGAAGATTCAAAGAGAGTGAGATGCCAGCTCCTTTCATTCAGTCAGTAGCTTCAAACATTTCTGGTATATGAAAAACATGTTTTTCAATGGCAAAAATCAATGAATATTGTAAATGCACAAACAGTAATATCTCCACATTGCAAGGTGCAATTCTGAAATTTTTTGCTTTTTCCTGCTAATCCTAGCATGATAAAGAAGATTCAAAGAGAGTGAAATGCCAGCTCCTTTCATTCAGTCAGTAGCTTCAAACATTTCTGGACGTTTTTCAATGGCAAAAATCAATGAATATTGTAAATGCACAAACAGTAATATCTCCACATTGCAAGGTGCAATTCTGAAATTTTTTGCTTTTTCCTGTTAATCCTAGCATGATAAAGAAGATTCAAAGAGAGTGAGATGCCAGCTCCTTTCATTCAGTCAGTAGCTTCAAACATTTCTGGTATATGAAAAACATGTTTTTCAATGGCAAAAATCAATGAATATTGTAAATGCACAAACAGTAATATCTCCACATTGCAAGGTGCAATTCTGAAATTTTTTGCTTTTTACTGCTAATCCTAGCATGATAAAGAAGATTCAAAGAGAGTGAGATGCCAGCTCCTTTCATTCAGTCAGTAGCTTCAAACATTTCTGGTATATGAAAAACATGTTTTTCAATGGCAAAAATCAATGAATATTGTAAATGCACAAACAGTAATATCTCCACATTGCAAGGTGCAATTCTGAAATTTTTTGCTTTTTCCTGCTAATCCTAGCATGATAAAGAAGATTCAAAGAGAGTGAGATGCCAGCTCCTTTCATTCAGTCAGTAGCTTCAAACATTTCTGGTATATGAATAACATGATGTTTTTCAATGGCAAAAATCAATGAATATTGTAAATGCACAAACAGTAATATCTCCACATTGCAAGGTGCAATTCTGAAATTTTTTGCTTTTTCCTGCTAATCCTAGCATGATAAAGAAGATTCAAAGAGAGTGAGATGCCAGCTCCTTTCATTCAGTCAGTAGCTTCAAACATTTCTGGACGTTTTTCAATGGCAAAAATCAATGAATATTGTAAATGCACAAACAGTAATATCTCCACATTGCAAGGAGCAATTCTGAAATTTTTTGCTTTTTCCTGTTAATCCTAGCATGATAAAGAAGATTCAAAGAGAGTGAGATGCCAGCTCCTTTCATTCAGTCAGTAGCTTCAAACATTTCTGGTATATGAAAAACATGTTTTTCAATGGCAAAAATCAATGAATATTGTAAATGCACAAACAGTAATATCTCCATATTGCAAGGTGCAATTCTGAAATTTTTTGCTTTTTCCTGCTAATCCTAGCATGATAAAGAAGTTTCAAAGAGAGTGAGATGCCAGCTCCTTTCATTCAGTCAGTAGCTTCAAACATTTCTGGACGTTTTTCAATGGCAAAAATCAATGAATATTGTAAATGCACAAACAGTAATATCTCCACATTGCAAGGTGCAACTCAAATTTTTTGCTTTTTCCTGCTAATCCTAGCATGATAAAGAAGATTCAAAGAGAGTGAGATGCCAGCTCCTTTCATTCAGTCAGTAGCTTCAAACATTTCTGGACGTTTTTCAATGGCAAAAATCAATGAATATTGTAAATGCACAAACAGTAATATCTCCACATTGCAAGGTGCAATTCTGAAATTTTTTGCTTTTTCCTGTTAATCCTAGCATGATAAAGAAGATTCAAAGAGAGTGAGATGCCAGCTCCTTTCATTCAGTCAGTGGCTTCAAACATTTCTGGTATATGAAAAACATGTTTTTCACTGGCAAAAATCAATGAATATTGTAAATGCACAAACAGTAATATCTCCACATTGCAAGGTGCAATTCTGAAATTTTTTGCTTTTTCCTGCTAATCCTAGCATGATAAAGAAGATTCAAAGAGAGTGAGATGCCAGCTCCTTTCATTCAGTCAGTAGCTTCAAACATTTCTGGACGTTTTTCAATGGCAAAAATCAATGAATATTGTAAATGCACAAACAGTAATATCTCCACATTGCAAGGTGCAATTCTGAAATTTTTTGCTTTTTCCTGCTAATCCTAGCATCATAAAGAAGATTCAAAGAGAGTGAGATGCCAGCTCCTTTCATTCAGTCAGTAGCTTCAAACATTTCTGGTATATGAAAAACATGTTTTTCAATGGCAAAAATCAATGAATATTGTAAATTCACAAACAGTAATATCTCCACATTGTAAGGTGCAATTCTGAAATTTTTTGCTTTTTACTGTTAATCCTAGCATGATAAAGAAGATTCAAAGAGAGTGAGATGCCAGCTCCTTTCATTCAGTCAGTAGCTTCAAACATTTCTGGTATATGAAAAACGTTTTTCAATGGCAAAAATCAATGAATATTGTAAATGCACAAACAGTAATATCTCCACATTGCAAGGTGCAATTCTGAAATTTTTTGCTTTTTCCTGCTGATCCTAGCATGATAAAGAAGATTCAAAGAGAGTGAGATGCCAGCTCCTTTCATTCAGTCAGTAGCTTCAAACATTTCTGGTATAAGAAAAACATGTTTTTCAATGGCAAAAATCAATGAATATTGTAAATGCACAAACAGTAATATCTCCACATTGCAAGGTGCAATTCTGAAATTTTTTGCTTTTTCCTGCTAATCCTAGCATGATAAAGAAGATTCAAAGAGAGTGAGATGCCAGCTCCTTTCATTCAGTCAGTAGCTTCAAACATTTCTGGACGTTTTTCAATGGCAAAAATCAATGAATATTGTAAATGCACAAACAGTAATATCTCCACATTGCAAGGTGCAATTCTGAAATTTTTTGCTTTTTCCTGTTAATCCTAGCATGATAAAGAAGATTCAAAGAGAGTGAGATGCCAGCTCCTTTCATTCAGGCAGTAGCTTCAAACATTTCTGGTATATGAAAAACATGTTTTTCAATGGCAAAAATCAATGAATATTGTAAATGCACAAACAGTAATATCTCCACATTGCAAGGTGCAATTCTGAAATTTTTTGCTTTTTCCTGCTAATCCTAGCATGATAAAGAAGATTCAAAGAGAGTGAGATGCCAGCTCCTTTCATTCAGTCAGTAGCTTCAAACATTTCTGGACGTTTTTCAATGGCAAAAATCAATGAATATTGTAAATGCACAAACAGTAATATCTCCACATTGCAAGGTGCAATTCTGAAATTTTTTGCTTTTTCCTGTTAATCCTAGCATGATAAAGAAGATTCAAAGAGAGTGAGATGCCAGCTCCTTTCATTCAGTCAGTAGCTTCAAACATTTCTGGTATATGAAAAACATGTTTTTCAATGGCAAAAATCAATGAATATTGTAAATGCACAAACAGTAATATCTCCATATTGCAAGGTGCAATTCTGAAATTTTTTGCTTTTTCCTGCTAATCCTAGCATGATAAAGAAGATTCAAAGAGAGTGAGATGCCAGCTCCTTTCATTGAGTCAGTAGCTTCAAACATTTCTGGTATATGAATAACATGTTTTTCAATGGCAAAAATCAATGAATATTGTAAATGCACAAACAGTAATATATCCACATTGCAAGATGCAATTCTGAAATTTTTTGCTTTTTCCTGCTAATCCTAGCATGATAAAGAAGATTCAAAGAGAGTGAGATGCCAGCTCCTTTCATTCAGTCAGTAGCTTCAAACATTTCTGGTATATGAAAAACATGTTTTTCAATGGCAAAAATCAATGAATATTGTAAATGCACGAACAGTAATATATCCACATTGCAAGATGCAATTCTGAAATTTTTTGCTTTTTCCTGCTAATCCTAGCATGATAAAGAAGATTCAAAGAGAGTGAGATGCCAGCTCCTTTCATTCAGTCAGTAGCTTCAAACATTTCTGGACGTTTTTCAATGGCAAAAATCAATGAATATTGTAAATGCACAAACAGTAATATCTCCACATTGCAAGGTGCAACTCTGAAATTTTTTGCTTTTTCCTGCTAATCCTAGCATGATAAAGAAGATTCAAAGAGAGTGAGATGCCAGCTCCTTTCATTCAGTCAGTAGCTTCAAACATTTCTGGACGTTTTTCAATGGCAAAAATCAATGAATATTGTAAATGCACAAACAGTAATATCTCCACATTGCAAGGTGCAATTCTGAAATTTTTTGCTTTTTCCTGTTAATCCTAGCATGATAAAGAAGATTCAAAGAGAGTGAGATGCCAGCTCCTTTCATTCAGTCAGTGGCTTCAAACATTTCTGGTATATGAAAAACATGTTTTTCACTGGCAAAAATCAATGAATATTGTAAATGCACAAACAGTAATATCTCCACATTGCAAGGTGCAATTCTGAAATTTTTTGCTTTTTCCTGCTAATCCTAGCATGATAAAGAAGATTCAAAGAGAGTGAGATGCCAGCTCCTTTCATTCAGTCAGTAGCTTCAAACATTTCTGGACGTTTTTCAATGGCAAAAATCAATGAATATTGTAAATGCACAAACAGTAATATCTCCACATTGCAAGGTGCAATTCTGAAATTTTTTGCTTTTTCCTGCTAATCCTAGCATCATAAAGAAGATTCAAAGAGAGTGAGATGCCAGCTCCTTTCATTCAGTCAGTAGCTTCAAACATTTCTGGTATATGAAAAACATGTTTTTCAATGGCAAAAATCAATGAATATTGTAAATTCAAAAACAGTAATATCTCCACATTGCAAGGTGCAATTCTGAAATTTTTTGCTTTTTCCTGTTAATCCTAGCATGATAAAGAAGATTCAAAGAGAGTGAGATGCCAGCTCCTTTCATTCAGTCAGTAGCTTCAAACATTTCTGGTATATGAAAAACATGTTTTTCAATGGCAAAAATCAATGAATATTGTAAATGCACAAACAGTAATATCTCCACATTGCAAGGTGCAATTCTGAAATTTTTTGCTTTTTCCTGCTAATCCTAGCATGATAAAGAAGATTCAAAGAGAGTGAGATGCCAGCTCCTTTCATTCAGTCAGTAGCTTCAAACATTTCTGGTATATGAAAAACATGTTTTTCAATGGCAAAAATCAATGAACATTGTAAATGCACAAACAGTAATATCTCCACATTGCAAGGTGCAATTCTGAAATGTTTTGCTTTTTCCTGCTAATCCTAGCATGATAAAGAAGATTCAAAGAGAGTGAGATGCCAGCTCCTTTCATTCAGTCAGTAGCTTCAAACATTTCTGGACGTTTTTCAATGGCAAAAATCAATGAATATTGTAAATGCACAAACAGTAATATCTCCACATTGCAAGGTGCAACTCTGAAATTTTTTGCTTTTTCCTGCTAATCCTAGCATGATAAAGAAGATTCAAAGAGAGTGAGATGCCAGCTCCTTTCATTCAGTCAGTAGCTTCAAACATTTCTGGACGTTTTTCAATGGCAAAAATCAATGAATATTGTAAATGCACAAACAGTAATATCTCCACATTGCAAGGTGCAATTCTGAAATTTTTTGCTTTTTCCTGTTAATCCTAGCATGATAAAGAAGATTCAAAGAGAGTGAGATGCCAGCTCCTTTCATTCAGTCAGTGGCTTCAAACATTTCTGGTATATGAAAAACATGTTTTTCACTGGCAAAAATCAATGAATATTGTAAATGCACAAACAGTAATATCTCCACATTGCAAGGTGCAATTCTGAAATTTTTTGCTTTTTCCTGCTAATCCTAGCATGATAAAGAAGATTCAAAGAGAGTGAGATGCCAGCTCCTTTCATTCAGTCAGTAGCTTCAAACATTTCTGGACGTTTTTCAATGGCAAAAATCAATGAATATTGTAAATGCACAAACAGTAATATCTCCACATTGCAAGGTGCAATTCTGAAATTTTTTGCTTTTTCCTGCTAATCCTAGCATCATAAAGAAGATTCAAAGAGAGTGAGATGCCAGCTCCTTTCATTCAGTCAGTAGCTTCAAACATTTCTGGTATATGAAAAACATGTTTTTCAATGGCAAAAATCAATGAATATTGTAAATTCACAAACAGTAATATCTCCACATTGCAAGGTGCAATTCTGAAATTTTTTGCTTTTTCCTGTTAATCCTAGCATGATAAAGAAGATTCAAAGAGAGTGAGATGCCAGCTCCTTTCATTCAGTCAGTAGCTTCAAACATTTCTGGTATATGAAAAACATGTTTTTCAATGGCAAAAATCAATGAATATTGTAAATGCACAAACAGTAATATCTCCACATTGCAAGGTGCAATTCTGAAATTTTTTGCTTTTTCCTGCTAATCCTAGCATGATAAAGAAGATTCAAAGAGAGTGAGATGCCAGCTCCTTTCATTCAGTCAGTAGCTTCAAACATTTCTGGTATATGAAAAACATGTTTTTCAATGGCAAAAATCAATGAACATTGTAAATGCACAAACAGTAATATCTCCACATTGCAAGGTGCAATTCTGAAATGTTTTGCTTTTTCCTGCTAATCCTAGCATGATAAAGAAGATTCAAAGAGAGTGAGATGCCAGCTCCTTTCATTCAGTCAGTAGCTTCAAACATTTCTGGTATATGAAAAACATGTTTTTCAATGGCAAAAATCAATGAATATTGTAAATGCACAAACAGTAATATCTCCACATTGCAAGGTGCAATTCTGAAATTTTTTGCTTTTTCCTGCTAATCCTAGCATGATAAAGAAGATTCAAAGAGAGTGAAATGCCAGCTCCTTTCATTCAGTCAGTAGCTTCAAACATTTCTGGACGTTTTTCAATGGCAAAAATCAATGAATATTGTAAATGCACAAACAGTAATATCTCCACATTGCAAGGTGCAATTCTGAAATTTTTTGCTTTTTCCTGCTGATCCTAGCATGATAAAGAAGATTCAAAGAGAGTGAGATGCCAGCTCCTTTCATTCAGTCAGTAGCTTCAAACATTTCTGGTATAAGAAAAACATGTTTTTCAATGGCAAAAATCAATGAATATTGTAAATGCACAAACAGTAATATCTCCACATTGCAAGGTGCAATTCTGAAATTTTTTGCTTTTTCCTGCTAATCCTAGCATGATAAAGAAGATTCAAAGAGAGTGAGATGCCAGCTCCTTTCATTCAGTCAGTAGCTTCAAACATTTCTGGACGTTTTTCAATGGCAAAAATCAATGAATATTGTAAATGCACAAACAGTAATATCTCCACATTGCAAGGTGCAATTCTGAAATTTTTTGCTTTTTCCTGCTAATCCTAGCATCATAAAGAAGATTCAAAGAGAGTGAGATGCCAGCTCCTTTCATTCAGTCAGTAGCTTCAAACATTTCTGGTATATGAAAAACATGTTTTTCAATGGCAAAAATCAATGAATATTGTAAATTCACAAACAGTAATATCTCCACATTGTAAGGTGCAATTCTGAAATTTTTTGCTTTTTACTGTTAATCCTAGCATGATAAAGAAGATTCAAAGAGAGTGAGATGCCAGCTCCTTTCATTCAGTCAGTAGCTTCAAACATTTCTGGTATATGAAAAACGTTTTTCAATGGCAAAAATCAATGAATATTGTAAATGCACAAACAGTAATATCTCCACATTGCAAGGTGCAATTCTGAAATTTTTTGCTTTTTCCTGCTGATCCTAGCATGATAAAGAAGATTCAAAGAGAGTGAGATGCCAGCTCCTTTCATTCAGTCAGTAGCTTCAAACATTTCTGGTATAAGAAAAACATGTTTTTCAATGGCAAAAATCAATGAATATTGTAAATGCACAAACAGTAATATCTCCACATTGCAAGGTGCAATTCTGAAATTTTTTGCTTTTTCCTGCTAATCCTAGCATGATAAAGAAGATTCAAAGAGAGTGAGATGCCAGCTCCTTTCATTCAGTCAGTAGCTTCAAACATTTCTGGACGTTTTTCAATGGCAAAAATCAATGAATATTGTAAATGCACAAACAGTAATATCTCCACATTGCAAGGTGCAATTCTGAAATTTTTTGCTTTTTCCTGTTAATCCTAGCATGATAAAGAAGATTCAAAGAGAGTGAGATGCCAGCTCCTTTCATTCAGGCAGTAGCTTCAAACATTTCTGGTATATGAAAAACATGTTTTTCAATGGCAAAAATCAATGAATATTGTAAATGCACAAACAGTAATATCTCCACATTGCAAGGTGCAATTCTGAAATTTTTTGCTTTTTCCTGCTAATCCTAGCATGATAAAGAAGATTCAAAGAGAGTGAGATGCCAGCTCCTTTCATTCAGTCAGTAGCTTCAAACATTTCTGGACGTTTTTCAATGGCAAAAATCAATGAATATTGTAAATGCACAAACAGTAATATCTCCACATTGCAAGGTGCAATTCTGAAATTTTTTGCTTTTTCCTGTTAATCCTAGCATGATAAAGAAGATTCAAAGAGAGTGAGATGCCAGCTCCTTTCATTCAGTCAGTAGCTTCAAACATTTCTGGTATATGAAAAACATGTTTTTCAATGGCAAAAATCAATGAATATTGTAAATGCACAAACAGTAATATCTCCATATTGCAAGGTGCAATTCTGAAATTTTTTGCTTTTTCCTGCTAATCCTAGCATGATAAAGAAGATTCAAAGAGAGTGAGATGCCAGCTCCTTTCATTGAGTCAGTAGCTTCAAACATTTCTGGTATATGAATAACATGTTTTTCAATGGCAAAAATCAATGAATATTGTAAATGCACAAACAGTAATATATCCACATTGCAAGATGCAATTCTGAAATTTTTTGCTTTTTCCTGCTAATCCTAGCATGATAAAGAAGATTCAAAGAGAGTGAGATGCCAGCTCCTTTCATTCAGTCAGTAGCTTCAAACATTTCTGGTATATGAAAAACATGTTTTTCAATGGCAAAAATCAATGAATATTGTAAATGCACGAACAGTAATATATCCACATTGCAAGATGCAATTCTGAAATTTTTTGCTTTTTCCTGCTAATCCTAGCATGATAAAGAAGATTCAAAGAGAGTGAGATGCCAGCTCCTTTCATTCAGTCAGTAGCTTCAAACATTTCTGGACGTTTTTCAATGGCAAAAATCAATGAATATTGTAAATGCACAAACAGTAATATCTCCACATTGCAAGGTGCAACTCTGAAATTTTTTGCTTTTTCCTGCTAATCCTAGCATGATAAAGAAGATTCAAAGAGAGTGAGATGCCAGCTCCTTTCATTCAGTCAGTAGCTTCAAACATTTCTGGACGTTTTTCAATGGCAAAAATCAATGAATATTGTAAATGCACAAACAGTAATATCTCCACATTGCAAGGTGCAATTCTGAAATTTTTTGCTTTTTCCTGTTAATCCTAGCATGATAAAGAAGATTCAAAGAGAGTGAGATGCCAGCTCCTTTCATTCAGTCAGTGGCTTCAAACATTTCTGGTATATGAAAAACATGTTTTTCACTGGCAAAAATCAATGAATATTGTAAATGCACAAACAGTAATATCTCCACATTGCAAGGTGCAATTCTGAAATTTTTTGCTTTTTCCTGCTAATCCTAGCATGATAAAGAAGATTCAAAGAGAGTGAGATGCCAGCTCCTTTCATTCAGTCAGTAGCTTCAAACATTTCTGGACGTTTTTCAATGGCAAAAATCAATGAATATTGTAAATGCACAAACAGTAATATCTCCACATTGCAAGGTGCAATTCTGAAATTTTTTGCTTTTTCCTGCTAATCCTAGCATCATAAAGAAGATTCAAAGAGAGTGAGATGCCAGCTCCTTTCATTCAGTCAGTAGCTTCAAACATTTCTGGTATATGAAAAACATGTTTTTCAATGGCAAAAATCAATGAATATTGTAAATTCACAAACAGTAATATCTCCACATTGCAAGGTGCAATTCTGAAATTTTTTGCTTTTTCCTGTTAATCCTAGCATGATAAAGAAGATTCAAAGAGAGTGAGATGCCAGCTCCTTTCATTCAGTCAGTAGCTTCAAACATTTCTGGTATATGAAAAACATGTTTTTCAATGGCAAAAATCAATGAATATTGTAAATGCACAAACAGTAATATCTCCACATTGCAAGGTGCAATTCTGAAATTTTTTGCTTTTTCCTGCTAATCCTAGCATGATAAAGAAGATTCAAAGAGAGTGAGATGCCAGCTCCTTTCATTCAGTCAGTAGCTTCAAACATTTCTGGTATATGAAAAACATGTTTTTCAATGGCAAAAATCAATGAACATTGTAAATGCACAAACAGTAATATCTCCACATTGCAAGGTGCAATTCTGAAATGTTTTGCTTTTTCCTGCTAATCCTAGCATGATAAAGAAGATTCAAAGAGAGTGAGATGCCAGCTCCTTTCATTCAGTCAGTAGCTTCAAACATTTCTGGACGTTTTTCAATGGCAAAAATCAATGAATATTGTAAATGCACAAACAGTAATATCTCCACATTGCAAGGTGCAACTCTGAAATTTTTTGCTTTTTCCTGCTAATCCTAGCATGATAAAGAAGATTCAAAGAGAGTGAGATGCCAGCTCCTTTCATTCAGTCAGTAGCTTCAAACATTTCTGGACGTTTTTCAATGGCAAAAATCAATGAATATTGTAAATGCACAAACAGTAATATCTCCACATTGCAAGGTGCAATTCTGAAATTTTTTGCTTTTTCCTGTTAATCCTAGCATGATAAAGAAGATTCAAAGAGAGTGAGATGCCAGCTCCTTTCATTCAGTCAGTGGCTTCAAACATTTCTGGTATATGAAAAACATGTTTTTCACTGGCAAAAATCAATGAATATTGTAAATGCACAAACAGTAATATCTCCACATTGCAAGGTGCAATTCTGAAATTTTTTGCTTTTTCCTGCTAATCCTAGCATGATAAAGAAGATTCAAAGAGAGTGAGATGCCAGCTCCTTTCATTCAGTCAGTAGCTTCAAACATTTCTGGACGTTTTTCAATGGCAAAAATCAATGAATATTGTAAATGCACAAACAGTAATATCTCCACATTGCAAGGTGCAATTCTGAAATTTTTTGCTTTTTCCTGCTAATCCTAGCATCATAAAGAAGATTCAAAGAGAGTGAGATGCCAGCTCCTTTCATTCAGTCATTAGCTTCAAACATTTCTGGTATATGAAAAACATGTTTTTCAATGGCAAAAATCAATGAATATTGTAAATTCACAAACAGTAATATCTCCACATTGCAAGGTGCAATTCTGAAATTTTTTGCTTTTTCCTGTTAATCCTAGCATGATAAAGAAGATTCAAAGAGAGTGAGATGCCAGCTCCTTTCATTCAGTCAGTAGCTTCAAACATTTCTGGTATATGAAAAACATGTTTTTCAATGGCAAAAATCAATGAATATTGTAAATGCACAAACAGTAATATCTCCACATTGCAAGGTGCAATTCTGAAATTTTTTGCTTTTTCCTGCTAATCCTAGCATGATAAAGAAGATTCAAAGAGAGTGAGATGCCAGCTCCTTTCATTCAGTCAGTAGCTTCAAACATTTCTGGTATATGAAAAACATGTTTTTCAATGGCAAAAATCAATGAACATTGTAAATGCACAAACAGTAATATCTCCACATTGCAAGGTGCAATTCTGAAATGTTTTGCTTTTTCCTGCTAATCCTAGCATGATAAAGAAGATTCAAAGAGAGTGAGATGCCAGCTCCTTTCATTCAGTCAGTAGCTTCAAACATTTCTGGTATATGAAAAACATGTTTTTCAATGGCAAAAATCAATGAATATTGTAAATGCACAAACAGTAATATCTCCACATTGCAAGGTGCAATTCTGAAATTTTTTGCTTTTTCCTGCTAATCCTAGCATGATAAAGAAGATTCAAAGAGAGTGAAATGCCAGCTCCTTTCATTCAGTCAGTAGCTTCAAACATTTCTGGACGTTTTTCAATGGCAAAAATCAATGAATATTGTAAATGCACAAACAGTAATATCTCCACATTGCAAGGTGCAATTCTGAAATTTTTTGCTTTTTCCTGCTGATCCTAGCATGATAAAGAAGATTCAAAGAGAGTGAGATGCCAGCTCCTTTCATTCAGTCAGTAGCTTCAAACATTTCTGGTATAAGAAAAACATGTTTTTCAATGGCAAAAATCAATGAATATTGTAAATGCACAAACAGTAATATCTCCACATTGCAAGGTGCAATTCTGAAATTTTTTGCTTTTTCCTGCTAATCCTAGCATGATAAAGAAGATTCAAAGAGAGTGAGATGCCAGCTCCTTTCATTCAGTCAGTAGCTTCAAACATTTCTGGACGTTTTTCAATGGCAAAAATCAATGAATATTGTAAATGCACAAACAGTAATATCTCCACATTGCAAGGTGCAATTCTGAAATTTTTTGCTTTTTCCTGTTAATCCTAGCATGATAAAGAAGATTCAAAGAGAGTGAGATGCCAGCTCCTTTCATTCAGGCAGTAGCTTCAAACATTTCTGGTATATGAAAAACATGTTTTTCAATGGCAAAAATCAATGAATATTGTAAATGCACAAACAGTAATATCTCCACATTGCAAGGTGCAATTCTGAAATTTTTTGCTTTTTCCTGCTAATCCTAGCATGATAAAGAAGATTCAAAGAGAGTGAGATGCCAGCTCCTTTCATTCAGTCAGTAGCTTCAAACATTTCTGGACGTTTTTCAATGGCAAAAATCAATGAATATTGTAAATGCACAAACAGTAATATCTCCACATTGCAAGGTGCAATTCTGAAATTTTTTGCTTTTTCCTGTTAATCCTAGCATGATAAAGAAGATTCAAAGAGAGTGAGATGCCAGCTCCTTTCATTCAGTCAGTAGCTTCAAACATTTCTGGTATATGAAAAACATGTTTTTCAATGGCAAAAATCAATGAATATTGTAAATGCACAAACAGTAATATCTCCATATTGCAAGGTGCAATTCTGAAATTTTTTGCTTTTTCCTGCTAATCCTAGCATGATAAAGAAGATTCAAAGAGAGTGAGATGCCAGCTCCTTTCATTGAGTCAGTAGCTTCAAACATTTCTGGTATATGAATAACATGTTTTTCAATGGCAAAAATCAATGAATATTGTAAATGCACAAACAGTAATATATCCACATTGCAAGATGCAATTCTGAAATTTTTTGCTTTTTCCTGCTAATCCTAGCATGATAAAGAAGATTCAAAGAGAGTGAGATGCCAGCTCCTTTCATTCAGTCAGTAGCTTCAAACATTTCTGGTATATGAAAAACATGTTTTTCAATGGCAAAAATCAATGAATATTGTAAATGCACGAACAGTAATATATCCACATTGCAAGATGCAATTCTGAAATTTTTTGCTTTTTCCTGCTAATCCTAGCATGATAAAGAAGATTCAAAGAGAGTGAGATGCCAGCTCCTTTCATTCAGTCAGTAGCTTCAAACATTTCTGGACGTTTTTCAATGGCAAAAATCAATGAATATTGTAAATGCACAAACAGTAATATCTCCACATTGCAAGGTGCAACTCTGAAATTTTTTGCTTTTTCCTGCTAATCCTAGCATGATAAAGAAGATTCAAAGAGAGTGAGATGCCAGCTCCTTTCATTCAGTCAGTAGCTTCAAACATTTCTGGACGTTTTTCAATGGCAAAAATCAATGAATATTGTAAATGCACAAACAGTAATATCTCCACATTGCAAGGTGCAATTCTGAAATTTTTTGCTTTTTCCTGTTAATCCTAGCATGATAAAGAAGATTCAAAGAGAGTGAGATGCCAGCTCCTTTCATTCAGTCAGTGGCTTCAAACATTTCTGGTATATGAAAAACATGTTTTTCACTGGCAAAAATCAATGAATATTGTAAATGCACGAACAGTAATATATCCACATTGCAAGATGCAATTCTGAAATTTTTTGCTTTTTCCTGCTAATCCTAGCATGATAAAGAAGATTCAAAGAGAGTGAGATGCCAGCTCCTTTCATTCAGTCAGTAGCTTCAAACATTTCTGGACGTTTTTCAATGGCAAAAATCAATGAATATTGTAAATGCACAAACAGTAATATCTCCACATTGCAAGGTGCAACTCTGAAATTTTTTGCTTTTTCCTGCTAATCCTAGCATGATAAAGAAGATTCAAAGAGAGTGAGATGCCAGCTCCTTTCATTCAGTCAGTAGCTTCAAACATTTCTGGACGTTTTTCAATGGCAAAAATCAATGAATATTGTAAATGCACAAACAGTAATATCTCCACATTGCAAGGTGCAATTCTGTAATTTTTTGCTTTTTCCTGTTAATCCTAGCATGATAAAGAAGATTCAAAGAGAGTGAGATGCCAGCTCCTTTCATTCAGTCAGTGGCTTCAAACATTTCTGGTATATGAAAAACATGTTTTTCACTGGCAAAAATCAATGAATATTGTAAATGCACAAACAGTAATATCTCCACATTGCAAGGTGCAATTCTGAAATTTTTTGCTTTTTCCTGCTAATCCTAGCATGATAAAGAAGATTCAAAGAGAGTGAGATGCCAGCTCCTTTCATTCAGTCAGTAGCTTCAAACATTTCTGGACGTTTTTCAATGGCAAAAATCAATGAATATTGTAAATGCACAAACAGTAATATCTCCACATTGCAAGGTGCAATTCTGAAATTTTTTGCTTTTTCCTGCTAATCCTAGCATCATAAAGAAGATTCAAAGAGAGTGAGATGCCAGCCCCTTTCATTCAGTCAGTAGCTTCAAACATTTCTGGTATATGAAAAACATGTTTTTCAATGGCAAAAATCAATGAATATTGTAAATTCACAAACAGTAATATCTCCACATTGCAAGGTGCAATTCTGAAATTTTTTGCTTTTTCCTGTTAATCCTAGCATGATAAAGAAGATTCAAAGAGAGTGAGATGCCAGCTCCTTTCATTCAGTCAGTAGCTTCAAACATTTCTGGTATATGAAAAACATGTTTTTCAATGGCAAAAATCAATGAATATTGTAAATGCACAAACAGTAATATCTCCACATTGCAAGGTGCAATTCTGAAATTTTTTGCTTTTTCCTGCTAATCCTAGCATGATAAAGAAGATTCAAAGAGAGTGAGATGCCAGCTCCTTTCATTCAGTCAGTAGCTTCAAACATTTCTGGTATATGAAAAACATGTTTTTCAATGGCAAAAATCAATGAACATTGTAAATGCACAAACAGTAATATCTCCACATTGCAAGGTGCAATTCTGAAATGTTTTGCTTTTTCCTGCTAATCCTAGCATGATAAAGAAGATTCAAAGAGAGTGAGATGCCAGCTCCTTTCATTCAGTCAGTAGCTTCAAACATTTCTGGACGTTTTTCAATGGCAAAAATCAATGAATATTGTAAATGCACAAACAGTAATATCTCCACATTGCAAGGTGCAACTCTGAAATTTTTTGCTTTTTCCTGCTAATCCTAGCATGATAAAGAAGATTCAAAGAGAGTGAGATGCCAGCTCCTTTCATTCAGTCAGTAGCTTCAAACATTTCTGGACGTTTTTCAATGGCAAAAATCAATGAATATTGTAAATGCACAAACAGTAATATCTCCACATTGCAAGGTGCAATTCTGAAATTTTTTGCTTTTTCCTGTTAATCCTAGCATGATAAAGAAGATTCAAAGAGAGTGAGATGCCAGCTCCTTTCATTCAGTCAGTGGCTTCAAACATTTCTGGTATATGAAAAACATGTTTTTCACTGGCAAAAATCAATGAATATTGTAAATGCACAAACAGTAATATCTCCACATTGCAAGGTGCAATTCTGAAATTTTTTGCTTTTTCCTGCTAATCCTAGCATGATAAAGAAGATTCAAAGAGAGTGAGATGCCAGCTCCTTTCATTCAGTCAGTAGCTTCAAACATTTCTGGACGTTTTTCAATGGCAAAAATCAATGAATATTGTAAATGCACAAACAGTAATATCTCCACATTGCAAGGTGCAATTCTGAAATTTTTTGCTTTTTCCTGCTAATCCTAGCATCATAAAGAAGATTCAAAGAGAGTGAGATGCCAGCTCCTTTCATTCAGTCAGTAGCTTCAAACATTTCTGGTATATGAAAAACATGTTTTTCAATGGCAAAAATCAATGAATATTGTAAATTCACAAACAGTAATATCTCCACATTGCAAGGTGCAATTCTGAAATTTTTTGCTTTTTCCTGTTAATCCTAGCATGATAAAGAAGATTCAAAGAGAGTGAGATGCCAGCTCCTTTCATTCAGTCAGTAGCTTCAAACATTTCTGGTATATGAAAAACATGTTTTTCAATGGCAAAAATCAATGAATATTGTAAATGCACAACCAGTAATATCTCCACATTGCAAGGTGCAATTCTGAAATTTTTTGCTTTTTCCTGCTAATCCTAGCATGATAAAGAAGATTCAAAGAGAGTGAGATGCCAGCTCCTTTCATTCAGTCAGTAGCTTCAAACATTTCTGGTATATGAAAAACATGTTTTTCAATGGCAAAAATCAATGAACATTGTAAATGCACAAACAGTAATATCTCCACATTGCAAGGTGCAATTCTGAAATGTTTTGCTTTTTCCTGCTAATCCTAGCATGATAAAGAAGATTCAAAGAGAGTGAGATGCCAGCTCCTTTCATTCAGTCAGTAGCTTCAAACATTTCTGGTATATGAAAAACATGTTTTTCAATGGCAAAAATCAATGAATATTGTAAATGCACAAACAGTAATATCTCCACATTGCAAGGTGCAATTCTGAAATTTTTTGCTTTTTCCTGCTAATCCTAGCATGATAAAGAAGATTCAAAGAGAGTGAAATGCCAGCTCCTTTCATTCAGTCAGTAGCTTCAAACATTTCTGGACGTTTTTCAATGGCAAAAATCAATGAATATTGTAAATGCACAAACAGTAATATCTCCACATTGCAAGGTGCAATTCTGAAATTTTTTGCTTTTTCCTGTTAATCCTAGCATGATAAAGAAGATTCAAAGAGAGTGAGATGCCAGCTCCTTTCATTCAGTCAGTAGCTTCAAACATTTCTGGTATATGAAAAACATGTTTTTCAATGGCAAAAATCAATGAATATTGTAAATGCACAAACAGTAATATCTCCACATTGCAAGGTGCAATTCTGAAATTTTTTGCTTTTTACTGCTAATCCTAGCATGATAAAGAAGATTCAAAGAGAGTGAGATGCCAGCTCCTTTCATTCAGTCAGTAGCTTCAAACATTTCTGGTATATGAAAAACATGTTTTTCAATGGCAAAAATCAATGAATATTGTAAATGCACAAACAGTAATATCTCCACATTGCAAGGTGCAATTCTGAAATTTTTTGCTTTTTCCTGCTAATCCTAGCATGATAAAGAAGATTCAAAGAGAGTGAGATGCCAGCTCCTTTCATTCAGTCAGTAGCTTCAAACATTTCTGGTATATGAATAACATGATGTTTTTCAATGGCAAAAATCAATGAATATTGTAAATGCACAAACAGTAATATCTCCACATTGCAAGGTGCAATTCTGAAATTTTTTGGTTTTTCCTGCTAATCCTAGCATGATAAAGAAGATTCAAAGAGAGTGAGATGCCAGCTCCTTTCATTCAGTCAGTAGCTTCAAACATTTCTGGACGTTTTTCAATGGCAAAAATCAATGAATATTGTAAATGCACAAACAGTAATATCTCCACATTGCAAGGTGCAACTCAAATTTTTCACTTTTTCCTGCTAATCCTAGCATGATAAAGAAGATTCAAAGAGAGTGAGATGCCAGCTCCTTTCATTCAGTCAGTAGCTTCAAACATTTCTGGACGTTTTTCAATGGCAAAAATCAATGAATATTGTAAATGCACAAACAGTAATATCTCCACATTGCAAGGTGCAATTCTGAAATTTTTTGCTTTTTCCTGTTAATCCTAGAATGATAAAGAAGATTCAAAGAGAGTGAGATGCCAGCTCCTTTCATTCAGTCAGTGGCTTCAAACATTTCTGGTATATGAAAAACATGTTTTTCACTGGCAAAAATCAATGAATATTGTAAATGCACAAACAGTAATATCTCCGCATTGCAAGGTGCAATTCTGAAATTTTTTGCTTTTTCCTGCTAATCCTAGCATGATAAAGAAGATTCAAAGAGAGTGAGATGCCAGCTCCTTTCATTCAGTCAGTAGCTTCAAACATTTCTGGACGTTTTTCAATGGCAAAAATCAATGAATATTGTAAATGCACAAACAGTAATATCTCCACATTGCAAGGTGCAATTCTGAAATTTTTTGCTTTTTCCTGCTAATCCTAGCATCATAAAGAAGATTCAAAGAGAGTGAGATGCCAGCTCCTTTCATTCAGTCAGTAGCTTCAAACATTTCTGGTATATGAAAAACATGTTTTTCAATGGCAAAAATCAATGAATATTGTAAATGCACAAACAGTAATATCTCCACATTGCAAGGTGCAATTCTGAAATTTTTTGCTTTTTCCTGCTGATCCTAGCATGATAAAGAAGATTCAAAGAGAGTGAGATGCCAGCTCCTTTCATTCAGTCAGTAGCTTCAAACATTTCTGGTATAAGAAAAACATGTTTTTCAATGGCAAAAATCAATGAATATTGTAAATGCACAAACAGTAATATCTCCACATTGCAAGGTGCAATTCTGAAATTTTTTGCTTTTTCCTGCTAATCCTAGCATGATAAAGAAGATTCAAAGAGAGTGAGATGCCAGCTCCTTTCATTCAGTCAGTAGCTTCAAACATTTCTGGACGTTTTTCAATGGCAAAAATCAATGAATATTGTAAATGCACAAACAGTAATATCTCCACATTGCAAGGTGCAATTCTGAAATTTTTTGCTTTTTCCTGTTAATCCTAGAATGATAAAGAAGATTCAAAGAGAGTGAGATGCCAGCTCCTTTCATTCAGTCAGTGGCTTCAAACATTTCTGGTATATGAAAAACATGTTTTTCACTGGCAAAAATCAATGAATATTGTAAATGCACAAACAGTAATATCTCCGCATTGCAAGGTGCAATTCTGAAATTTTTTGCTTTTTCCTGCTAATCCTAGCATGATAAAGAAGATTCAAAGAGAGTGAGATGCCAGCTCCTTTCATTCAGTCAGTAGCTTCAAACATTTCTGGACGTTTTTCAATGGCAAAAATCAATGAATATTGTAAATGCACAAACAGTAATATCTCCACATTGCAAGGTGCAATTCTGAAATTTTTTGCTTTTTCCTGCTAATCCTAGCATCATAAAGAAGATTCAAAGAGAGTGAGATGCCAGCTCCTTTCATTCAGTCAGTAGCTTCAAACATTTCTGGTATATGAAAAACATGTTTTTCAATGGCAAAAATCAATGAATATTGTAAATGCACAAACAGTAATATCTCCACATTGCAAGGTGCAATTCTGAAATTTTTTGCTTTTTCCTGCTGATCCTAGCATGATAAAGAAGATTCAAAGAGAGTGAGATGCCAGCTCCTTTCATTCAGTCAGTAGCTTCAAACATTTCTGGTATAAGAAAAACATGTTTTTCAATGGCAAAAATCAATGAATATTGTAAATGCACAAACAGTAATATCTCCACATTGCAAGGTGCAATTCTGAAATTTTTTGCTTTTTCCTGCTAATCCTAGCATGATAAAGAAGATTCAAAGAGAGTGAGATGCCAGCTCCTTTCATTCAGTCAGTAGCTTCAAACATTTCTGGACGTTTTTCAATGGCAAAAATCAATGAATATTGTAAATGCACAAACAGTAATATCTCCACATTGCAAGGTGCAATTCTGAAATTTTTTGCTTTTTCCTGTTAATCCTAGCATGATAAAGAAGATTCAAAGAGAGTGAGATGCCAGCTCCTTTCATTCAGTCAGTAGCTTCAAACATTTCTGGTATATGAAAAACATGTTTTTCAATGGCAAAAATCAATGAATATTGTAAATGCACAAACAGTAATATCTCCATATTGCAAGGTGCAATTCTGAAATTTTTTGCTTTTTCCTGCTAATCCTAGCATGATAAAGAAGATTCAAAGAGAGTGAGATGCCAGCTCCTTTCATTCAGTCAGTAGCTTCAAACATTTCTGGTATATGAATAACATGTTTTTCAATGGCAAAAATCAATGAATATTGTAAATGCACAAACAGTAATATATCCACATTGCAAGATGCAATTCTGAAATTTTTTGCTTTTTCCTGCTAATCCTAGCATGATAAAGAAGATTCAAAGAGAGTGAGATGCCAGCTCCTTTCATTCAGTCAGTAGCTTCAAACATTTCTGGACGTTTTTCAATGGCAAAAATCTATGAATATTGTAAATGCACAAACAGTAATATCTCCACTTTGCAAGGTGCAACTCTGAAATTTTTTGCTTTTTCCTGCTAATCCTAGCATGATAAAGAAGATTCAAAGAGAGTGAGATGCCAGCTCCTTTCATTCAGTCAGTAGCTTCAAACATTTCTGGACGTTTTTCAATGGCAAAAATCAATGAATATTGTAAATGCACAAACAGTAATATCTCCACATTGCAAGGTGCAATTCTGAAATTTTTTGCTTTTTCCTGCTAATCCTAGCATCATAAAGAAGATTCAAAGAGAGTGAGATGCCAGCTCCTTTCATTCAGTCAGTAGCTTCAAACATTTCTGGTATATGAAAAACATGTTTTTCAATGGCAAAAATCAATGAATATTGTAAATTCACAAACAGTAATATCTCCACATTGCAAGGTGCAATTCTGAAATTTTTTGCTTTTTCCTGTTAATCCTAGCATGATAAAGAAGATTCAAAGAGAGTGAGATGCCAGCTCCTTTCATTCAGTCAGTAGCTTCAAACATTTCTGGACGTTTTTCAATGGCAAAAATCAATGAATATTGTAAATGCACAAACAGTAATATCTCCACATTGCAAGGTGCAATTCTGAAATTTTTTGCTTTTTCCTGTTAATCCTAGCATGATAAAGAAGATTCAAAGAGAGTGAGATGCCAGCTCCTTTCATTCAGTCAGTAGCTTCAAACATTTCTGGTATATGAAAAACATGTTTTTCAATGGCAAAAATCAATGAATATTGTAAATGCACAAACAGTAATATCTCCACATTGCAAGGTGCAATTCTGAAATTTTTTGCTTTTTACTGCTAATCCTAGCATGATAAAGAAGATTCAAAGAGAGTGAGATGCCAGCTCCTTTCATTCAGTCAGTAGCTTCAAACATTTCTGGTATATGAATAACATGATGTTTTTCAATGGCAAAAATCAATGAATATTGTAAATGCACAAACAGTAATATCTCCACATTGCAAGGTGCAATTCTGAAATTTTTTGCTTTTTCCTGCTAATCCTAGCATGATAAAGAAGATTCAAAGAGAGTGAGATGCCAGCTCCTTTCATTCAGTCAGTAGCTTCAAACATTTCTGGTATATGAAAAACATGTTTTTCAATGGCAAAAATCAATGAATATTGTAAATGCACAAACAGTAATATCTCCACATTGCAAGGTGCAATTCTGAAATTTTTTGCTTTTTCCTGCTAATCCTAGCATGATAAAGAAGATTCAAAGAGAGTGAGATGCCAGCTCCTTTCATTCAGTCAGTAGCTTCAAACATTTCTGGACGTTTTTCAATGGCAAAAATCAATGAATATTGTAAATGCACAAACAGTAATATCTCCACATTGCAAGGTGCAATTCTGAAATTTTTTGCTTTTTCCTGTTAATCCTAGCATGATAAAGAAGATTCAAAGAGAGTGAGATGCCAGCTCCTTTCATTCAGTCAGTAGCTTCAAACATTTCTGGACGTTTTTCAATGGCAAAAATCAATGAATATTGTAAATGCACAAACAGTAATATCTCCACATTGCAAGGTGCAATTCTGAAATTTTTTGCTTTTTCCTGTTAATCCTAGCATGATAAAGAAGATTCAAAGAGAGTGAGATGCCAGCTCCTTTCATTCAGTCAGTAGCTTCAAACATTTCTGGTATATGAAAAACATGTTTTTCAATGGCAAAAATCAATGAATATTGTAAATGCACAAACAGTAATATCTCCATATTGCAAGGTGCAATTCTGAAATTTTTTGCTTTTTCCTGCTAATCCTAGCATGATAAAGAAGATTCAAAGAGAGTGAGATGCCAGCTCCTTTCATTCAGTCAGTAGCTTCAAACATTTCTGGTATATGAATAACATGTTTTTCAATGGCAAAAATCAATGAATATTGTAAATGCACAAACAGTAATATCTCCACATTGCAAGGTGCAATTCTGAAATTTTTTGCTTTTTCCTGTTAATCCTAGCATGATAAAGAAGATGCAAAGAGAGTGAGATGCCAGCTCCTTTCATTCAGTCAGTAGCTTCAGACATTTCTGGTATATGAAAAACATGTTTTTCAATGGCAAAAATCTATGAATATTGTAAATGCACAAACAGTAATATCTCCACATTGCAAGGTGCAATTCTGAAATTTTTTGCTTTTTCCTGCTAATCCTAGCATGATAAAGAAGATTCAAAGAGAGTGAGATGCCAGCTCCTTTCATTCAGTCAGTAGCTTCAAACATTTCTGGTATATGAAAAACATGTTTTTCAATGGCAAAAATCAATGAATATTGTAAATGCACAAACCGTAATATCTCCACATTGCAAGGTGCAATTCTGAAATTTTTTGCTTTTTCCTGCTAATCCTAGCATGATAAAGAAGATTCAAAGAGAGTGAGATGCCAGCTCCTTTCATTCAGTCAGTAGCTTCAAACATTCCTGGTATATGAAAAACATGTTTTTCAATGGCAAAAATCAATGAATATTGTAAATGCACAAACAGTAATATCTCCACATTGCAAGGTGCAATTCTGAAATTTTTTGCTTTTTCCTGCTAATCCTAGCATGATAAAGAAGATTCAAAGAGAGTGAGATGCCAGCTCCTTTCATTCAGTCAGTAGCTTCAAACATTTCTGGACGTTTTTCAATGGCAAAAATCAATGAATATTGTAAATGCACAAACAGTAATATCTCCACATTGCAAGGTGCAATTCTGAAATTTTTTGCTTTTTCCTGCTAATCCTAGCATCATAAAGAAGATTCAAAGAGAGTGAGATGCCAGCTCCTTTCATTCAGTCAGTAGCTTCAAACATTTCTGGTATATGAAAAACATGTTTTTCAATGGCAAAAATCAATGAATATTGTAAATGCACAAACAGTAATATCTCCACATTGCAAGGTGCAATTCTGAAATTTTTTGCTTTTTCCTGCTGATCCTAGCATGATAAAGAAGATTCAAAGAGAGTGAGATGCCAGCTCCTTTCATTCAGTCAGTAGCTTCAAACATTTCTGGTATAAGAAAAACATGTTTTTCAATGGCAAAAATCAATGAATATTGTAAATGCACAAACAGTAATATCTCCACATTGCAAGGTGCAATTCTGAAATTTTTTGCTTTTTCCTGCTAATCCTAGCATGATAAAGAAGATTCAAAGAGAGTGAGATGCCAGCTCCTTTCATTCAGTCAGTAGCTTCAAACATTTCTGGACGTTTTTCAATGGCAAAAATCAATGAATATTGTAAATGCACAAACAGTAATATCTCCACATTGCAAGGTGCAATTCTGAAATTTTTTGCTTTTTCCTGTTAATCCTAGCATGATAAAGAAGATTCAAAGAGAGTGAGATGCCAGCTCCTTTCATTCAGTCAGTAGCTTCATACATTTCTGGTATATGAAAAACGTTTTTCAATGGCAAAAATCAATGAATATTGTAAATGCACAAACAGTAATATCTCCATATTGCAAGGTGCAATTCTGAAATTTTTTGCTTTTTCCTGCTAATCCTAGCATGATAAAGAAGATTCAAAGAGAGTGAGATGCCAGCTCCTTTCATTCAGTCAGTAGCTTCAAACATTTCTGGTATATGAAAAACATGTTTTTCAATGGCAAAAATCAATGAATATTGTAAATGCACAAACAGTAATATATCCACATTGCAAGATGCAATTCTGAAATTTTTGCTTTTTCCTGCTAATCCTAGCATGATAAAGAAGATTCAAAGAGAGTGAGATGCCAGCTCCTTTCATTCAGTCAGTAGCTTCAAACATTTCTGGACGTTTTTCAATGGCAAAAATCAATGAATATTGTAAATGCACAAACAGTAATATCTCCACATTGCAAGGTGCAACTCTGAAATTTTTTGCTTTTTCCTGCTAATCCTAGCATGATAAAGAAGATTCAAAGAGAGTGAGATGCCAGCTCCTTTCATTCAGTCAGTAGCTTCAAACATTTCTGGACGTTTTTCAATGGCAAAAATCAATGAATATTGTAAATGCACAAACAGTAATATCTCCACATTGCAAGGTGCAATTCTGAAATTTTTTGCTTTTTCCTGTTAATCCTAGCATGATAAAGAAGATTCAAAGAGAGTGAGATGCCAGCTCCTTTCATTCACTCAGTGGCTTCAAACATTTCTGGTATATGAAAAACATGTTTTTCACTGGCAAAAATCAATGAATATTGTAAATGCACAAACAGTAATATCTCCACATTGCAAGGTGCAATTCTGAAATTTTTTGCTTTTTCCTGCTAATCCTAGCATGATAAAGAAGATTCAAAGAGAGTGAGATGCCAGCTCCTTTCATTCAGTCAGTAGCTTCAAACATTTCTGGACGTTTTTCAATGGCAAAAATCAATGAATATTGTAAATGCACAAACAGTAATATCTCCACATTGCAAGGTGCAATTCTGAAATTTTTTGCTTTTTCCTGCTAATCCTAGCATCATAAAGAAGATTCAAAGAGAGTGAGATGCCAGCTCCTTTCATTCAGTCAGTAGCTTCAAACATTTCTGGTATATGAAAAACATGTTTTTCAATGGCAAAAATCAATGAATATTGTAAATTCACAAACAGTAATATCTCCACATTGCAAGGTGCAATTCTGAAATTTTTTGCTTTTTCCTGTTAATCCTAGCATGATAAAGAAGATTCAAAGAGAGTGAGATGCCAGCTCCTTTCATTCAGTCAGTAGCTTCAAACATTTCTGGTATATGAAAAACATGTTTTTCAATGGCAAAAATCAATGAATATTGTAAATGCACAAACAGTAATATCTCCACATTGCAAGGTGCAATTCTGAAATTTTTTGCTTTTTCCTGCTAATCCTAGCATGATAAAGAAGATTCAAAGAGAGTGAGATGCCAGCTCCTTTCATTCAGTCAGTAGCTTCAAACATTTCTGGTATATGAAAAACATGTTTTTCAATGGCAAAAATCAATGAATATTGTAAATGCACAACCAGTAATATCTCCACATTGCAAGGTGCAATTCTGAAATTTTTTGCTTTTTCCTGCTAATCCTAGCATGATAAAGAAGATTCAAAGAGAGTGAGATGCCAGCTCCTTTCATTCAGTCAGTAGCTTCAAACATTTCTGGACGTTTTTCAATGGCAAAAATCAATGAATATTGTAAATGCACAAACAGTAATATCTCCACATTGCAAGGTGCAATTCTGAAATTTTTTGCTTTTTCCTGTTAATCCTAGCATGATAAAGAAGATTCAAAGAGAGTGAGATGCCAGCTCCTTTCATTCAGGCAGTAGCTTCAAACATTTCTGGTATATGAAAAACATGTTTTTCAATGGCAAAAATCAATGAATATTGTAAATGCACAAACAGTAATATCTCCACATTGCAAGGTGCAATTCTGAAATTTTTTGCTTTTTCCTGTTAATCCTAGCATGATAAAGAAGATTCAAAGAGAGTGAGATGCCAGCTCCTTTCATTCAGTCAGTAGCTTCAAACATTTCTGGACGTTTTTCAATGGCAAAAATCAATGAATATTGTAAATGCACAAACAGTAATATCTCCACATTGCAAGGTGCAATTCTGAAATTTTTTGCTTTTTCCTGTTAATCCTAGCATGATAAAGAAGATTCAAAGAGAGTGAGATGCCAGCTCCTTTCATTCAGTCAGTAGCTTCATACATTTCTGGTATATGAAAAACGTTTTTCAATGGCAAAAATCAATGAATATTGTAAATGCACAAACAGTAATATCTCCATATTGCAAGGTGCAATTCTGAAATTTTTTGCTTTTTACTGCTAATCCTAGCATGATAAAGAAGATTCAAAGAGAGTGAGATGCCAGCTCCTTTCATTCAGTCAGTAGCTTCAAACATTTCTGGTATATGAAAAACATGTTTTTCAATGGCAAAAATCAATGAATATTGTAAATGCACAAACAGTAATATATCCACATTGCAAGATGCAATTCTGAAATTTTTTGCTTTTTCCTGCTAATCCTAGCATGATAAAGAAGATTCAAAGAGAGTGAGATGCCAGCTCCTTTCATTCAGTCAGTAGCTTCAAACATTTCTGGACGTTTTTCAATGGCAAAAATCAATGAATATTGTAAATGCACAAACAGTAATATCTCCACATTGCAAGGTGCAACTCTGAAATTTTTTGCTTTTTCCTGCTAATCCTAGCATGATAAAGAAGATTCAAAGAGAGTGAGATGCCAGCTCCTTTCATTCAGTCAGTAGCTTCAAACATTTCTGGACGTTTTTCAATGGCAAAAATCAATGAATATTGTAAATGCACAAACAGTAATATCTCCACATTGCAAGGTGCAATTCTGAAATTTTTTGCTTTTTCCTGTTAATCCTAGCATGATAAAGAAGATTCAAAGAGAGTGAGATGCCAGCTCCTTTCATTCACTCAGTGGCTTCAAACATTTCTGGTATATGAAAAACATGTTTTTCACTGGCAAAAATCAATGAATATTGTAAATGCACAAACAGTAATATCTCCACATTGCAAGGTGCAATTCTGAAATTTTTTGCTTTTTCCTGCTAATCCTAGCATGATAAAGAAGATTCAAAGAGAGTGAGATGCCAGCTCCTTTCATTCAGTCAGTAGCTTCAAACATTTCTGGACGTTTTTCAATGGCAAAAATCAATGAATATTGTAAATGCACAAACAGTAATATCTCCACATTGCAAGGTGCAATTCTGAAATTTTTTGCTTTTTCCTGCTAATCCTAGCATCATAAAGAAGATTCAAAGAGAGTGAGATGCCAGCTCCTTTCATTCAGTCAGTAGCTTCAAACATTTCTGGTATATGAAAAACATGTTTTTCAATGGCAAAAATCAATGAATATTGTAAATTCACAAACAGTAATATCTCCACATTGCAAGGTGCAATTCTGAAATTTTTTGCTTTTTCCTGTTAATCCTAGCATGATAAAGAAGATTCAAAGAGAGTGAGATGC
Organism: Phyllobates terribilis; assembly: GCF_046119375.1. NCBI lineage: Eukaryota > Metazoa > Chordata > Amphibia > Anura > Dendrobatidae > Phyllobates > Phyllobates terribilis. The sequence continues at coordinate 349,295 of NW_027363534.1, read as the reverse complement.
CAGCTCCTTTCATTCAGTCAGTAGCTTCAAACATTTCTGGTATATGAAAAACATGTTTTTCAATGGCAAAAATCAATGAATATTGTAAATGCACAAACAGTAATATCTCCACATTGCAAGGTGCAATTCTGAAATTTTTTGCTTTTTCCTGCTAATCCTAGCATGATAAAGAAGATTCAAAGAGAGTGAGATGCCAGCTCCTTTCATTCAGTCAGTAGCTTCAAACATTTCTGGTATATGAAAAACATGTTTTTCAATGGCAAAAATCAATGAACATTGTAAATGCACAAACAGTAATATCTCCACATTGCAAGGTGCAATTCTGAAATGTTTTGCTTTTTCCTGCTAATCCTAGCATGATAAAGAAGATTCAAAGAGAGTGAGATGCCAGCTCCTTTCATTCAGTCAGTAGCTTCAAACATTTCTGGTATATGAAAAACATGTTTTTCAATGGCAAAAATCAATGAATATTGTAAATGCACAAACAGTAATATCTCCACATTGCAAGGTGCAATTCTGAAATTTTTTGCTTTTTCCTGCTAATCCTAGCATGATAAAGAAGATTCAAAGAGAGTGAAATGCCAGCTCCTTTCATTCAGTCAGTAGCTTCAAACATTTCTGGACGTTTTTCAATGGCAAAAATCAATGAATATTGTAAATGCACAAACAGTAATATCTCCACATTGCAAGGTGCAATTCTGAAATTTTTTGCTTTTTCCTGTTAATCCTAGCATGATAAAGAAGATTCAAAGAGAGTGAGATGCCAGCTCCTTTCATTCAGTCAGTAGCTTCAAACATTTCTGGTATATGAAAAACATGTTTTTCAATGGCAAAAATCAATGAATATTGTAAATGCACAAACAGTAATATCTCCACATTGCAAGGTGCAATTCTGAAATTTTTTGCTTTTTACTGCTAATCCTAGCATGATAAAGAAGATTCAAAGAGAGTGAGATGCCAGCTCCTTTCATTCAGTCAGTAGCTTCAAACATTTCTGGTATATGAAAAACATGTTTTTCAATGGCAAAAATCAATGAATATTGTAAATGCACAAACAGTAATATCTCCACATTGCAAGGTGCAATTCTGAAATTTTTTGCTTTTTCCTGCTAATCCTAGCATGATAAAGAAGATTCAAAGAGAGTGAGATGCCAGCTCCTTTCATTCAGTCAGTAGCTTCAAACATTTCTGGTATATGAATAACATGATGTTTTTCAATGGCAAAAATCAATGAATATTGTAAATGCACAAACAGTAATATCTCCACATTGCAAGGTGCAATTCTGAAATTTTTTGCTTTTTCCTGCTAATCCTAGCATGATAAAGAAGATTCAAAGAGAGTGAGATGCCAGCTCCTTTCATTCAGTCAGTAGCTTCAAACATTTCTGGACGTTTTTCAATGGCAAAAATCAATGAATATTGTAAATGCACAAACAGTAATATCTCCACATTGCAAGGTGCAATTCTGAAATTTTTTGCTTTTTCCTGTTAATCCTAGCATGATAAAGAAGATTCAAAGAGAGTGAGATGCCAGCTCCTTTCATTCAGTCAGTAGCTTCAAACATTTCTGGTATATGAAAAACATGTTTTTCAATGGCAAAAATCAATGAATATTGTAAATGCACAAACAGTAATATCTCCATATTGCAAGGTGCAATTCTGAAATTTTTTGCTTTTTCCTGCTAATCCTAGCATGATAAAGAAGTTTCAACGAGAGTGAGATGCCAGCTCCTTTCATTCAGTCAGTAGCTTCAAACATTTCTGGACGTTTTTCAATGGCAAAAATCAATGAATATTGTAAATGCACAAACAGTAATATCTCCACATTGCAAGGTGCAATTCTGAAATTTTTTGCTTTTTCCTGTTAATCCTAGCATGATAAAGAAGATTCAAAGAGAGTGAGATGCCAGCTCCTTTCATTCAGTCAGTAGCTTCATACATTTCTGGTATATGAAAAACGTTTTTCAATGGCAAAAATCAATGAATATTGTAAATGCACAAACAGTAATATCTCCATATTGCAAGGTGCAATTCTGAAATTTTTTGCTTTATCCTGCTAATCCTAGCATGATAAAGAAGATTCAAAGAGAGTGAGATGCCAGCTCCTTTCATTCAGTCAGTAGCTTCAAACATTTCTGGTATATGAAAAACATGTTTTTCAATGGCAAAAATCAATGAATATTGTAAATGCACAAACAGTAATATATCCACATTGCAAGATGCAATTCTGAAATTTTTTGCTTTTTCCTGCTAATCCTAGCATGATAAAGAAGATTCAAAGAGAGTGAGATGCCAGCTCCTTTCATTCAGTCAGTAGCTTCAAACATTTCTGGACGTTTTTCAATGGCAAAAATCAATGAATATTGTAAATGCACAAACAGTAATATCTCCACATTGCAAGGTGCAACTCTGAAATTTTTTGCTTTTTCCTGCTAATCCTAGCATGATAAAGAAGATTCAAAGAGAGTGAGATGCCAGCTCCTTTCATTCAGTCAGTAGCTTCAAACATTTCTGGACATTTTTCAATGGCAAAAATCAATGAATATTGTAAATGCACAAACAGTAATATCTCCACATTGCAAGGTGCAATTCTGAAATTTTTTGCTTTTTCCTGTTAATCCTAGCATGATAAAGAAGATTCAAAGAGAGTGAGATGCCAGCTCCTTTCATTCACTCAGTGGCTTCAAAGATTTCTGGTATATGAAAAACATGTTTTTCACTGGCAAAAATCAATGAATATTGTAAATGCACAAACAGTAATATCTCCACATTGCAAGGTGCAATTCTGAAATTTTTTGCTTTTTCCTGCTAATCCTAGCATGATAAAGAAGATTCAAAGAGAGTGAGATGCCAGCTCCTTTCATTCAGTCAGTAGCTTCAAACATTTCTGGACGTTTTTCAATGGCAAAAATCAATGAATATTGTAAATGCACAAACAGTAATATCTCCACATTGCAAGGTGCAATTCTGAAATTTTTTGCTTTTTCCTGTTAATCCTAGCATGATAAAGAAGATTCAAAGAGAGTGAGATGCCAGCTCCTTTCATTCAGTCAGTAGCTTCAAACATTTCTGGTATATGAAAAACATGTTTTTCAATGGCAAAAATCAATGAATATTGTAAATGCACAAACAGTAATATCTCCATATTGCAAGGTGCAATTCTGAAATTTTTTGCTTTTTCCTGCTAATCCTAGCATGATAAAGAAGATTCAAAGAGAGTGAGATGCCAGCTCCTTTCATTGAGTCAGTAGCTTCAAACATTTCTGGTATATGAATAACATGTTTTTCAATGGCAAAAATCAATGAATATTGTAAATGCACAAACAGTAATATATCCACATTGCAAGATGCAATTCTGAAATTTTTTGCTTTTTCCTGCTAATCCTAGCATGATAAAGAAGATTCAAAGAGAGTGAGATGCCAGCTCCTTTCATTCAGTCAGTAGCTTCAAACATTTCTGGTATATGAAAAACATGTTTTTCAATGGCAAAAATCAATGAATATTGTAAATGCACGAACAGTAATATATCCACATTGCAAGATGCAATTCTGAAATTTTTTGCTTTTTCCTGCTAATCCTAGCATGATAAAGAAGATTCAAAGAGAGTGAGATGCCAGCTCCTTTCATTCAGTCAGTAGCTTCAAACATTTCTGGACGTTTTTCAATGGCAAAAATCAATGAATATTGTAAATGCACAAACAGTAATATCTCCACATTGCAAGGTGCAACTCTGAAATTTTTTGCTTTTTCCTGCTAATCCTAGCATGATAAAGAAGATTCAAAGAGAGTGAGATGCCAGCTCCTTTCATTCAGTCAGTAGCTTCAAACATTTCTGGACGTTTTTCAATGGCAAAAATCAATGAATATTGTAAATGCACAAACAGTAATATCTCCACATTGCAAGGTGCAATTCTGAAATTTTTTGCTTTTTCCTGTTAATCCTAGCATGATAAAGAAGATTCAAAGAGAGTGAGATGCCAGCTCCTTTCATTCACTCAGTGGCTTCAAACATTTCTGGTATATGAAAAACATGTTTTTCACTGGCAAAAATCAATGAATATTGTAAATGCACAAACAGTAATATCTCCACATTGCAAGGTGCAATTCTGAAATTTTTTGCTTTTTCCTGCTAATCCTAGCATGATAAAGAAGATTCAAAGAGAGTGAGATGCCAGCTCCTTTCATTCAGTCAGTAGCTTCAAACATTTCTGGACGTTTTTCAATGGCAAAAATCAATGAATATTGTAAATGCACAAACAGTAATATCTCCACATTGCAAGGTGCAATTCTGAAATTTTTTGCTTTTTCCTGCTAATCCTAGCATCATAAAGAAGATTCAAAGAGAGTGAGATGCCAGCTCCTTTCATTCAGTCAGTAGCTTCAAACATTTCTGGTATATGAAAAACATGTTTTTCAATGGCAAAAATCAATGAATATTGTAAATTCACAAACAGTAATATCTCCACATTGCAAGGTGCAATTCTGAAATTTTTTGCTTTTTCCTGTTAATCCTAGCATGATAAAGAAGATTCAAAGAGAGTGAGATGCCAGCTCCTTTCATTCAGTCAGTAGCTTCAAACATTTCTGGTATATGAAAAACATGTTTTTCAATGGCAAAAATCAATGAATATTGTAAATGCACAAACAGTAATATCTCCACATTGCAAGGTGCAATTCTGAAATTTTTTGCTTTTTCCTGCTAATCCTAGCATGATAAAGAAGATTCAAAGAGAGTGAGATGCCAGCTCCTTTCATTCAGTCAGTAGCTTCAAACATTTCTGGTATATGAAAAACATGTTTTTCAATGGCAAAAATCAATGAACATTGTAAATGCACAAACAGTAATATCTCCACATTGCAAGGTGCAATTCTGAAATGTTTTGCTTTTTCCTGCTAATCCTAGCATGATAAAGAAGATTCAAAGAGAGTGAGATGCCAGCTCCTTTCATTCAGTCAGTAGCTTCAAACATTTCTGGTATATGAAAAACATGTTTTTCAATGGCAAAAATCAATGAATATTGTAAATGCACAAACAGTAATATCTCCACATTGCAAGGTGCAATTCTGAAATTTTTTGCTTTTTCCTGCTAATCCTAGCATGATAAAGAAGATTCAAAGAGAGTGAAATGCCAGCTCCTTTCATTCAGTCAGTAGCTTCAAACATTTCTGGACGTTTTTCAATGGCAAAAATCAATGAATATTGTAAATGCACAAACAGTAATATCTCCACATTGCAAGGTGCAATTCTGAAATTTTTTGCTTTTTCCTGTTAATCCTAGCATGATAAAGAAGATTCAAAGAGAGTGAGATGCCAGCTCCTTTCATTCAGTCAGTAGCTTCAAACATTTCTGGTATATGAAAAACATGTTTTTCAATGGCAAAAATCAATGAATATTGTAAATGCACAAACAGTAATATCTCCACATTGCAAGGTGCAATTCTGAAATTTTTTGCTTTTTACTGCTAATCCTAGCATGATAAAGAAGATTCAAAGAGAGTGAGATGCCAGCTCCTTTCATTCAGTCAGTAGCTTCAAACATTTCTGGTATATGAAAAACATGTTTTTCAATGGCAAAAATCAATGAATATTGTAAATGCACAAACAGTAATATCTCCACATTGCAAGGTGCAATTCTGAAATTTTTTGCTTTTTCCTGCTAATCCTAGCATGATAAAGAAGATTCAAAGAGAGTGAGATGCCAGCTCCTTTCATTCAGTCAGTAGCTTCAAACATTTCTGGTATATGAATAACATGATGTTTTTCAATGGCAAAAATCAATGAATATTGTAAATGCACAAACAGTAATATCTCCACATTGCAAGGTGCAATTCTGAAATTTTTTGCTTTTTCCTGCTAATCCTAGCATGATAAAGAAGATTCAAAGAGAGTGAGATGCCAGCTCCTTTCATTCAGTCAGTAGCTTCAAACATTTCTGGACGTTTTTCAATGGCAAAAATCAATGAATATTGTAAATGCACAAACAGTAATATCTCCACATTGCAAGGTGCAATTCTGAAATTTTTTGCTTTTTCCTGTTAATCCTAGCATGATAAAGAAGATTCAAAGAGAGTGAGATGCCAGCTCCTTTCATTCAGTCAGTAGCTTCAAACATTTCTGGTATATGAAAAACATGTTTTTCAATGGCAAAAATCAATGAATATTGTAAATGCACAAACAGTAATATCTCCATATTGCAAGGTGCAATTCTGAAATTTTTTGCTTTTTCCTGCTAATCCTAGCATGATAAAGAAGTTTCAAAGAGAGTGAGATGCCAGCTCCTTTCATTCAGTCAGTAGCTTCAAACATTTCTGGACGTTTTTCAATGGCAAAAATCAATGAATATTGTAAATGCACAAACAGTAATATCTCCACATTGCAAGGTGCAATTCTGAAATTTTTTGCTTTTTCCTGTTAATCCTAGCATGATAAAGAAGATTCAAAGAGAGTGAGATGCCAGCTCCTTTCATTCAGTCAGTAGCTTCATACATTTCTGGTATATGAAAAACGTTTTTCAATGGCAAAAATCAATGAATATTGTAAATGCACAAACAGTAATATCTCCATATTGCAAGGTGCAATTCTGAAATTTTTTGCTTTTTCCTGCTAATCCTAGCATGATAAAGAAGATTCAAAGAGAGTGAGATGCCAGCTCCTTTCATTCAGTCAGTAGCTTCAAACATTTCTGGTATATGAAAAACATGTTTTTCAATGGCAAAAATCAATGAATATTGTAAATGCACAAACAGTAATATATCCACATTGCAAGATGCAATTCTGAAATTTTTTGCTTTTTCCTGCTAATCCTAGCATGATAAAGAAGATTCAAAGAGAGTGAGATGCCAGCTCCTTTCATTCAGTCAGTAGCTTCAAACATTTCTGGACGTTTTTCAATGGCAAAAATCAATGAATATTGTAAATGCACAAACAGTAATATCTCCACATTGCAAGGTGCAACTCTGAAATTTTTTGCTTTTTCCTGCTAATCCTAGCATGATAAAGAAGATTCAAAGAGAGTGAGATGCCAGCTCCTTTCATTCAGTCAGTAGCTTCAAACATTTCTGGACATTTTTCAATGGCAAAAATCAATGAATATTGTAAATGCACAAACAGTAATATCTCCACATTGCAAGGTGCAATTCTGAAATTTTTTGCTTTTTCCTGTTAATCCTAGCATGATAAAGAAGATTCAAAGAGAGTGAGATGCCAGCTCCTTTCATTCACTCAGTGGCTTCAAACATTTCTGGTATATGAAAAACATGTTTTTCACTGGCAAAAATCAATGAATATTGTAAATGCACAAACAGTAATATCTCCACATTGCAAGGTGCAATTCTGAAATTTTTTGCTTTTTCCTGCTAATCCTAGCATGATAAAGAAGATTCAAAGAGAGTGAGATGCCAGCTCCTTTCATTCAGTCAGTAGCTTCAAACATTTCTGGACGTTTTTCAATGGCAAAAATCAATGAATATTGTAAATGCACAAACAGTAATATCTCCACATTGCAAGGTGCAATTCTGAAATTTTTTGCTTTTTCCTGCTAATCCTAGCATCATAAAGAAGATTCAAAGAGAGTGAGATGCCAGCTCCTTTCATTCAGTCAGTAGCTTCAAACATTTCTGGTATATGAAAAACATGTTTTTCAATGGCAAAAATCAATGAATATTGTAAATTCACAAACAGTAATATCTCCACATTGCAAGGTGCAATTCTGAAATTTTTTGCTTTTTCCTGTTAATCCTAGCATGATAAAGAAGATTCAAAGAGAGTGAGATGCCAGCTCCTTTCATTCAGTCAGTAGCTTCAAACATTTCTGGTATATGAAAAACATGTTTTTCAATGGCAAAAATCAATGAATATTGTAAATGCACAAACAGTAATATCTCCACATTGCAAGGTGCAATTCTGAAATTTTTTGCTTTTTCCTGCTAATCCTAGCATGATAAAGAAGATTCAAAGAGAGTGAGATGCCAGCTCCTTTCATTCAGTCAGTAGCTTCAAACATTTCTGGTATATGAAAAACATGTTTTTCAATGGCAAAAATCAATGAACATTGTAAATGCACAAACAGTAATATCTCCACATTGCAAGGTGCAATTCTGAAATGTTTTGCTTTTTCCTGCTAATCCTAGCATGATAAAGAAGATTCAAAGAGAGTGAGATGCCAGCTCCTTTCATTCAGTCAGTAGCTTCAAACATTTCTGGTATATGAAAAACATGTTTTTCAATGGCAAAAATCAATGAATATTGTAAATGCACAAACAGTAATATCTCCACATTGCAAGGTGCAATTCTGAAATTTTTTGCTTTTTCCTGCTAATCCTAGCATGATAAAGAAGATTCAAAGAGAGTGAAATGCCAGCTCCTTTCATTCAGTCAGTAGCTTCAAACATTTCTGGACGTTTTTCAATGGCAAAAATCAATGAATATTGTAAATGCACAAACAGTAATATCTCCACATTGCAAGGTGCAATTCTGAAATTTTTTGCTTTTTCCTGTTAATCCTAGCATGATAAAGAAGATTCAAAGAGAGTGAGATGCCAGCTCCTTTCATTCAGTCAGTAGCTTCAAACATTTCTGGTATATGAAAAACATGTTTTTCAATGGCAAAAATCAATGAATATTGTAAATGCACAAACAGTAATATCTCCACATTGCAAGGTGCAATTCTGAAATTTTTTGCTTTTTACTGCTAATCCTAGCATGATAAAGAAGATTCAAAGAGAGTGAGATGCCAGCTCCTTTCATTCAGTCAGTAGCTTCAAACATTTCTGGTATATGAAAAACATGTTTTTCAATGGCAAAAATCAATGAATATTGTAAATGCACAAACAGTAATATCTCCACATTGCAAGGTGCAATTCTGAAATTTTTTGCTTTTTCCTGCTAATCCTAGCATGATAAAGAAGATTCAAAGAGAGTGAGATGCCAGCTCCTTTCATTCAGTCAGTAGCTTCAAACATTTCTGGTATATGAATAACATGATGTTTTTCAATGGCAAAAATCAATGAATATTGTAAATGCACAAACAGTAATATCTCCACATTGCAAGGTGCAATTCTGAAATTTTTTGCTTTTTCCTGCTAATCCTAGCATGATAAAGAAGATTCAAAGAGAGTGAGTTGCCAGCTCCTTTCATTCAGTCAGTAGCTTCAAACATTTCTGGACGTTTTTCAATGGCAAAAATCAATGAATATTGTAAATGCACAAACAGTAATATCTCCACATTGCAAGGTGCAATTCTGAAATTTTTTGCTTTTTCCTGTTAATCCTAGCATGATAAAGAAGATTCAAAGAGAGTGAGATGCCAGCTCCTTTCATTCAGTCAGTAGCTTCAAACATTTCTGGTATATGAAAAACATGTTTTTCAATGGCAAAAATCAATGAATATTGTAAATGCACAAACAGTAATATCTCCATATTGCAAGGTGCAATTCTGAAATTTTTTGCTTTTTCCTGCTAATCCTAGCATGATAAAGAAGTTTCAAAGAGAGTGAGATGCCAGCTCCTTTCATTCAGTCAGTAGCTTCAAACATTTCTGGACGTTTTTCAATGGCAAAAATCAATGAATATTGTAAATGCACAAACAGTAATATCTCCACATTGCAAGGTGCAATTCTGAAATTTTTTGCTTTTTCCTGTTAATCCTAGCATGATAAAGAAGATTCAAAGAGAGTGAGATGCCAGCTCCTTTCATTCAGTCAGTAGCTTCATACATTTCTGGTATATGAAAAACGTTTTTCAATGGCAAAAATCAATGAATATTGTAAATGCACAAACAGTAATATCTCCATATTGCAAGGTGCAATTCTGAAATTTTTTGCTTTTTCCTGCTAATCCTAGCATGATAAAGAAGATTCAAAGAGAGTGAGATGCCAGCTCCTTTCATTCAGTCAGTAGCTTCAAACATTTCTGGTATATGAAAAACATGTTTTTCAATGGCAAAAATCAATGAATATTGTAAATGCACAAACAGTAATATATCCACATTGCAAGATGCAATTCTGAAATTTTTTGCTTTTTCCTGCTAATCCTAGCATGATAAAGAAGATTCAAAGAGAGTGAGATGCCAGCTCCTTTCATTCAGTCAGTAGCTTCAAACATTTCTGGACGTTTTTCAATGGCAAAAATCAATGAATATTGTAAATGCACAAACAGTAATATCTCCACATTGCAAGGTGCAACTCTGAAATTTTTTGCTTTTTCCTGCTAATCCTAGCATGATAAAGAAGATTCAAAGAGAGTGAGATGCCAGCTCCTTTCATTCAGTCAGTAGCTTCAAACATTTCTGGACATTTTTCAATGGCAAAAATCAATGAATATTGTAAATGCACAAACAGTAATATCTCCACATTGCAAGGTGCAATTCTGAAATTTTTTGCTTTTTCCTGTTAATCCTAGCATGATAAAGAAGATTCAAAGAGAGTGAGATGCCAGCTCCTTTCATTCACTCAGTGGCTTCAAACATTTCTGGTATATGAAAAACATGTTTTTCACTGGCAAAAATCAATGAATATTGTAAATGCACAAACAGTAATATCTCCACATTGCAAGGTGCAATTCTGAAATTTTTTGCTTTTTCCTGCTAATCCTAGCATGATAAAGAAGATTCAAAGAGAGTGAGATGCCAGCTCCTTTCATTCAGTCAGTAGCTTCAAACATTTCTGGACGTTTTTCAATGGCAAAAATCAATGAATATTGTAAATGCACAAACAGTAATATCTCCACATTGCAAGGTGCAATTCTGAAATTTTTTGCTTTTTCCTGCTAATCCTAGCATCATAAAGAAGATTCAAAGAGAGTGAGATGCCAGCTCCTTTCATTCAGTCAGTAGCTTCAAACATTTCTGGTATATGAAAAACATGTTTTTCAATGGCAAAAATCAATGAATATTGTAAATTCACAAACAGTAATATCTCCACATTGCAAGGTGCAATTCTGAAATTTTTTGCTTTTTCCTGTTAATCCTAGCATGATAAAGAAGATTCAAAGAGAGTGAGATGCCAGCTCCTTTCATTCAGTCAGTAGCTTCAAACATTTCTGGTATATGAAAAACATGTTTTTCAATGGCAAAAATCAATGAATATTGTAAATGCACAAACAGTAATATCTCCACATTGCAAGGTGCAATTCTGAAATTTTTTGCTTTTTCCTGCTAATCCTAGCATGATAAAGAAGATTCAAAGAGAGTGAGATGCCAGCTCCTTTCATTCAGTCAGTAGCTTCAAACATTTCTGGTATATGAAAAACATGTTTTTCAATGGCAAAAATCAATGAACATTGTAAATGCACAAACAGTAATATCTCCACATTGCAAGGTGCAATTCTGAAATGTTTTGCTTTTTCCTGCTAATCCTAGCATGATAAAGAAGATTCAAAGAGAGTGAGATGCCAGCTCCTTTCATTCAGTCAGTAGCTTCAAACATTTCTGGTATATGAAAAACATGTTTTTCAATGGCAAAAATCAATGAATATTGTAAATGCACAAACAGTAATATCTCCACATTGCAAGGTGCAATTCTGAAATTTTTTGCTTTTTCCTGCTAATCCTAGCATGATAAAGAAGATTCAAAGAGAGTGAAATGCCAGCTCCTTTCATTCAGTCAGTAGCTTCAAACATTTCTGGACGTTTTTCAATGGCAAAAATCAATGAATATTGTAAATGCACAAACAGTAATATCTCCACATTGCAAGGTGCAATTCTGAAATTTTTTGCTTTTTCCTGTTAATCCTAGCATGATAAAGAAGATTCAAAGAGAGTGAGATGCCAGCTCCTTTCATTCAGTCAGTAGCTTCAAACATTTCTGGTATATGAAAAACATGTTTTTCAATGGCAAAAATCAATGAATATTGTAAATGCACAAACAGTAATATCTCCACATTGCAAGGTGCAATTCTGAAATTTTTTGCTTTTTACTGCTAATCCTAGCATGATAAAGAAGATTCAAAGAGAGTGAGATGCCAGCTCCTTTCATTCAGTCAGTAGCTTCAAACATTTCTGGTATATGAAAAACATGTTTTTCAATGGCAAAAATCAATGAATATTGTAAATGCACAAACAGTAATATCTCCACATTGCAAGGTGCAATTCTGAAATTTTTTGCTTTTTCCTGCTAATCCTAGCATGATAAAGAAGATTCAAAGAGAGTGAGATGCCAGCTCCTTTCATTCAGTCAGTAGCTTCAAACATTTCTGGTATATGAATAACATGATGTTTTTCAATGGCAAAAATCAATGAATATTGTAAATGCACAAACAGTAATATCTCCACATTGCAAGGTGCAATTCTGAAATTTTTTGCTTTTTCCTGCTAATCCTAGCATGATAAAGAAGATTCAAAGAGAGTGAGATGCCAGCTCCTTTCATTCAGTCAGTAGCTTCAAACATTTCTGGACGTTTTTCAATGGCAAAAATCAATGAATATTGTAAATGCACAAACAGTAATATCTCCACATTGCAAGGTGCAATTCTGAAATTTTTTGCTTTTTCCTGTTAATCCTAGCATGATAAAGAAGATTCAAAGAGAGTGAGATGCCAGCTCCTTTCATTCAGTCAGTAGCTTCAAACATTTCTGGTATATGAAAAACATGTTTTTCAATGGCAAAAATCAATGAATATTGTAAATGCACAAACAGTAATATCTCCATATTGCAAGGTGCAATTCTGAAATTTTTTGCTTTTTCCTGCTAATCCTAGCATGATAAAGAAGTTTCAAAGAGAGTGAGATGCCAGCTCCTTTCATTCAGTCAGTAGCTTCAAACATTTCTGGACGTTTTTCAATGGCAAAAATCAATGAATATTGTAAATGCACAAACAGTAATATCTCCACATTGCAAGGTGCAACTCAAATTTTTTGCTTTTTCCTGCTAATCCTAGCATGATAAAGAAGATTCAAAGAGAGTGAGATGCCAGCTCCTTTCATTCAGTCAGTAGCTTCAAACATTTCTGGACGTTTTTCAATGGCAAAAATCAATGAATATTGTAAATGCACAAACAGTAATATCTCCACATTGCAAGGTGCAATTCTGAAATTTTTTGCTTTTTCCTGTTAATCCTAGCATGATAAAGAAGATTCAAAGAGAGTGAGATGCCAGCTCCTTTCATTCAGTCAGTGGCTTCAAACATTTCTGGTATATGAAAAACATGTTTTTCACTGGCAAAAATCAATGAATATTGTAAATGCACAAACAGTAATATCTCCACATTGCAAGGTGCAATTCTGAAATTTTTTGCTTTTTCCTGCTAATCCTAGCATGATAAAGAAGATTCAAAGAGAGTGAGATGCCAGCTCCTTTCATTCAGTCAGTAGCTTCAAACATTTCTGGACGTTTTTCAATGGCAAAAATCAATGAATATTGTAAATGCACAAACAGTAATATCTCCACATTGCAAGGTGCAATTCTGAAATTTTTTGCTTTTTCCTGCTAATCCTAGCATCATAAAGAAGATTCAAAGAGAGTGAGATGCCAGCTCCTTTCATTCAGTCAGTAGCTTCAAACATTTCTGGTATATGAAAAACATGTTTTTCAATGGCAAAAATCAATGAATATTGTAAATTCACAAACAGTAATATCTCCACATTGTAAGGTGCAATTCTGAAATTTTTTGCTTTTTCCTGTTAATCCTAGCATGATAAAGAAGATTCAAAGAGAGTGAGATGCCAGCTCCTTTCATTCAGTCAGTAGCTTCAAACATTTCTGGTATATGAAAAACATGTTTTTCAATGGCAAAAATCAATGAATATTGTAAATGCACAAACAGTAATATCTCCACATTGCAAGGTGCAATTCTGAAATTTTTTGCTTTTTCCTGCTGATCCTAGCATGATAAAGAAGATTCAAAGAGAGTGAGATGCCAGCTCCTTTCATTCAGTCAGTAGCTTCAAACATTTCTGGTATAAGAAAAACATGTTTTTCAATGGCAAAAATCAATGAATATTGTAAATGCACAAACAGTAATATCTCCACATTGCAAGGTGCAATTCTGAAATTTTTTGCTTTTTCCTGCTAATCCTAGCATGATAAAGAAGATTCAAAGAGAGTGAGATGCCAGCTCCTTTCATTCAGTCAGTAGCTTCAAACATTTCTGGACGTTTTTCAATGGCAAAAATCAATGAATATTGTAAATGCACAAACAGTAATATCTCCACATTGCAAGGTGCAATTCTGAAATTTTTTGCTTTTTCCTGTTAATCCTAGCATGATAAAGAAGATTCAAAGAGAGTGAGATGCCAGCTCCTTTCATTCAGGCAGTAGCTTCAAACATTTCTGGTATATGAAAAACATGTTTTTCAATGGCAAAAATCAATGAATATTGTAAATGCACAAACAGTAATATCTCCACATTGCAAGGTGCAATTCTGAAATTTTTTGCTTTTTCCTGCTAATCCTAGCATGATAAAGAAGATTCAAAGAGAGTGAGATGCCAGCTCCTTTCATTCAGTCAGTAGCTTCAAACATTTCTGGACGTTTTTCAATGGCAAAAATCAATGAATATTGTAAATGCACAAACAGTAATATCTCCACATTGCAAGGTGCAATTCTGAAATTTTTTGCTTTTTCCTGTTAATCCTAGCATGATAAAGAAGATTCAAAGAGAGTGAGATGCCAGCTCCTTTCATTCAGTCAGTAGCTTCAAACATTTCTGGTATATGAAAAACATGTTTTTCAATGGCAAAAATCAATGAATATTGTAAATGCACAAACAGTAATATCTCCATATTGCAAGGTGCAATTCTGAAATTTTTTGCTTTTTCCTGCTAATCCTAGCATGATAAAGAAGATTCAAAGAGAGTGAGATGCCAGCTCCTTTCATTGAGTCAGTAGCTTCAAACATTTCTGGTATATGAATAACATGTTTTTCAATGGCAAAAATCAATGAATATTGTAAATGCACAAACAGTAATATATCCACATTGCAAGATGCAATTCTGAAATTTTTTGCTTTTTCCTGCTAATCCTAGCATGATAAAGAAGATTCAAAGAGAGTGAGATGCCAGCTCCTTTCATTCAGTCAGTAGCTTCAAACATTTCTGGTATATGAAAAACATGTTTTTCAATGGCAAAAATCAATGAATATTGTAAATGCACGAACAGTAATATATCCACATTGCAAGATGCAATTCTGAAATTTTTTGCTTTTTCCTGCTAATCCTAGCATGATAAAGAAGATTCAAAGAGAGTGAGATGCCAGCTCCTTTCATTCAGTCAGTAGCTTCAAACATTTCTGGACGTTTTTCAATGGCAAAAATCAATGAATATTGTAAATGCACAAACAGTAATATCTCCACATTGCAAGGTGCAACTCTGAAATTTTTTGCTTTTTCCTGCTAATCCTAGCATGATAAAGAAGATTCAAAGAGAGTGAGATGCCAGCTCCTTTCATTCAGTCAGTAGCTTCAAACATTTCTGGACGTTTTTCAATGGCAAAAATCAATGAATATTGTAAATGCACAAACAGTAATATCTCCACATTGCAAGGTGCAATTCTGAAATTTTTTGCTTTTTCCTGTTAATCCTAGCATGATAAAGAAGATTCAAAGAGAGTGAGATGCCAGCTCCTTTCATTCAGTCAGTGGCTTCAAACATTTCTGGTATATGAAAAACATGTTTTTCACTGGCAAAAATCAATGAATATTGTAAATGCACAAACAGTAATATCTCCACATTGCAAGGTGCAATTCTGAAATTTTTTGCTTTTTCCTGCTAATCCTAGCATGATAAAGAAGATTCAAAGAGAGTGAGATGCCAGCTCCTTTCATTCAGTCAGTAGCTTCAAACATTTCTGGACGTTTTTCAATGGCAAAAATCAATGAATATTGTAAATGCACAAACAGTAATATCTCCACATTGCAAGGTGCAATTCTGAAATTTTTTGCTTTTTCCTGCTAATCCTAGCATCATAAAGAAGATTCAAAGAGAGTGAGATGCCAGCTCCTTTCATTCAGTCAGTAGCTTCAAACATTTCTGGTATATGAAAAACATGTTTTTCAATGGCAAAAATCAATGAATATTGTAAATTCACAAACAGTAATATCTCCACATTGCAAGGTGCAATTCTGAAATTTTTTGCTTTTTCCTGTTAATCCTAGCATGATAAAGAAGATTCAAAGAGAGTGAGATGCCAGCTCCTTTCATTCAGTCAGTAGCTTCAAACATTTCTGGTATATGAAAAACATGTTTTTCAATGGCAAAAATCAATGAATATTGTGAATGCACAAACAGTAATATCTCCACATTGCAAGGTGCAATTCTGAAATTTTTTGCTTTTTCCTGCTAATCCTAGCATGATAAAGAAGATTCAAAGAGAGTGAGATGCCAGCTCCTTTCATTCAGTCAGTAGCTTCAAACATTTCTGGTATATGAAAAACATGTTTTTCAATGGCAAAAATCAATGAACATTGTAAATGCACAAACAGTAATATCTCCACATTGCAAGGTGCAATTCTGAAATGTTTTGCTTTTTCCTGCTAATCCTAGCATGATAAAGAAGATTCAAAGAGAGTGAGATGCCAGCTCCTTTCATTCAGTCAGTAGCTTCAAACATTTCTGGACGTTTTTCAATGGCAAAAATCAATGAATATTGTAAATGCACAAACAGTAATATCTCCACATTGCAAGGTGCAACTCTGAAATTTTTTGCTTTTTCCTGCTAATCCTAGCATGATAAAGAAGATTCAAAGAGAGTGAGATGCCAGCTCCTTTCATTCAGTCAGTAGCTTCAAACATTTCTGGACGTTTTTCAATGGCAAAAATCAATGAATATTGTAAATGCACAAACAGTAATATCTCCACATTGCAAGGTGCAATTCTGAAATTTTTTGCTTTTTCCTGTTAATCCTAGCATGATAAAGAAGATTCAAAGAGAGTGAGATGCCAGCTCCTTTCATTCAGTCAGTAGCTTCAAACATTTCTGGTATATGAAAAACATGTTTTTCAATGGCAAAAATCAATGAATATTGTAAATGCACAAACAGTAATATCTCCATATTGCAAGGTGCAATTCTGAAATTTTTTGCTTTTTCCTGCTAATCCTAGCATGATAAAGAAGATTCAAAGAGAGTGAGATGCCAGCTCCTTTCATTCAGTCAGTAGCTTCAAACATTTCTGGTATATGAATAACATGTTTTTCAATGGCAAAAATCAATGAATATTGTAAATGCACAAACAGTAATATATCCACATTGCAAGATGCAATTCTGAAATTTTTTGCTTTTTCCTGCTAATCCTAGCATGATAAAGAAGATTCAAAGAGAGTGAGATGCCAGCTCCTTTCATTCAGTCAGTAGCTTCAAACATTTCTGGACGTTTTTCAATGGCAAAAATCTATGAATATTGTAAATGCACAAACAGTAATATCTCCACTTTGCAAGGTGCAACTCTGAAATTTTTTGCTTTTTCCTGCTAATCCTAGCATGATAAAGAAGATTCAAAGAGAGTGAGATGCCAGCTCCTTTCATTCAGTCAGTAGCTTCAAACATTTCTGGACGTTTTTCAATGGCAAAAATCAATGAATATTGTAAATGCACAAACAGTAATATCTCCACATTGCAAGGTGCAATTCTGAAATTTTTTGCTTTTTCCTGCTAATCCTAGCATCATAAAGAAGATTCAAAGAGAGTGAGATGCCAGCTCCTTTCATTCAGTCAGTAGCTTCAAACATTTCTGGTATATGAAAAACATGTTTTTCAATGGCAAAAATCAATGAATATTGTAAATTCACAAACAGTAATATCTCCACATTGCAAGGTGCAATTCTGAAATTTTTTGCTTTTTCCTGTTAATCCTAGCATGATAAAGAAGATTCAAAGAGAGTGAGATGCCAGCTCCTTTCATTCAGTCAGTAGCTTCAAACATTTCTGGACGTTTTTCAATGGCAAAAATCAATGAATATTGTAAATGCACAAACAGTAATATCTCCACATTGCAAGGTGCAATTCTGAAATTTTTTGCTTTTTACTGCTAATCCTAGCATGATAAAGAAGATTCAAAGAGAGTGAGATGCCAGCTCCTTTCATTCAGTCAGTAGCTTCAAACATTTCTGGTATATGAATAACATGATGTTTTTCAATGGCAAAAATCAATGAATATTGTAAATGCACAAACAGTAATATCTCCACATTGCAAGGTGCAATTCTGAAATTTTTTGCTTTTTCCTGCTAATCCTAGCATGATAAAGAAGATTCAAAGAGAGTGAGATGCCAGCTCCTTTCATTCAGTCAGTAGCTTCAAACATTTCTGGTATATGAAAAACATGTTTTTCAATGGCAAAAATCAATGAATATTGTAAATGCACAAACAGTAATATCTCCACATTGCAAGGTGCAATTCTGAAATTTTTTGCTTTTTCCTGCTAATCCTAGCATGATAAAGAAGATTCAAAGAGAGTGAGATGCCAGCTCCTTTCATTCAGTCAGTAGCTTCAAACATTTCTGGACGTTTTTCAATGGCAAAAATCAATGAATATTGTAAATGCACAAACAGTAATATCTCCACATTGCAAGGTGCAATTCTGAAATTTTTTGCTTTTTCCTGTTAATCCTAGCATGATAAAGAAGATTCAAAGAGAGTGAGATGCCAGCTCCTTTCATTCAGTCAGTAGCTTCAAACATTTCTGGACGTTTTTCAATGGCAAAAATCAATGAATATTGTAAATGCACAAACAGTAATATCTCCACATTGCAAGGTGCAATTCTGAAATTTTTTGCTTTTTCCTGTTAATCCTAGCATGATAAAGAAGATTCAAAGAGAGTGAGATGCCAGCTCCGTTCATTCAGTCAGTAGCTTCAAACATTTCTGGTATATGAAAAACATGTTTTTCAATGGCAAAAATCAATGAATATTGTAAATGCACAAACAGTAATATCTCCATATTGCAAGGTGCAATTCTGAAATTTTTTGCTTTTTCCTGCTAATCCTAGCATGATAAAGAAGATTCAAAGAGAGTGAGATGCCAGCTCCTTTCATTCAGTCAGTAGCTTCAAACATTTCTGGTATATGAATAACATGTTTTTCAATGGCAAAAATCAATGAATATTGTAAATGCACAAACAGTAATATCTCCACATTGCAAGGTGCAATTCTGAAATTTTTTGCTTTTTCCTGTTAATCCTAGCATGATAAAGAAGATTCAAAGAGAGTGAGATGCCAGCTCCTTTCATTCAGTCAGTAGCTTCAGACATTTCTGGTATATGAAAAACATGTTTTTCAATGGCAAAAATCTATGAATATTGTAAATGCACAAACAGTAATATCTCCACATTGCAAGGTGCAATTCTGAAATTTTTTGCTTTTTCCTGCTAATCCTAGCATGATAAAGAAGATTCAAAGAGAGTGAGATGCCAGCTCCTTTCATTCAGTCAGTAGCTTCAAACATTTCTGGTATATGAAAAACATGTTTTTCAATGGCAAAAATCAATGAATATTGTAAATGCACAAACCGTAATATCTCCACATTGCAAGGTGCAATTCTGAAATTTTTTGCTTTTTCCTGCTAATCCTAGCATGATAAAGAAGATTCAAAGAGAGTGAGATGCCAGCTCCTTTCATTCAGTCAGTAGCTTCAAACATTCCTGGTATATGAAAAACATGTTTTTCAATGGCAAAAATCAATGAATATTGTAAATGCACAAACAGTAATATCTCCACATTGCAAGGTGCAATTCTGAAATTTTTTGCTTTTTCCTGCTAATCCTAGCATGATAAAGAAGATTCAAAGAGAGTGAGATGCCAGCTCCTTTCATTCAGTCAGTAGCTTCAAACATTTCTGGACGTTTTTCAATGGCAAAAATCAATGAATATTGTAAATGCACAAACAGTAATATCTCCACATTGCAAGGTGCAATTCTGAAATTTTTTGCTTTTTCCTGCTAATCCTAGCATCATAAAGAAGATTCAAAGAGAGTGAGATGCCAGCTCCTTTCATTCAGTCAGTAGCTTCAAACATTTCTGGTATATGAAAAACATGTTTTTCAATGGCAAAAATCAATGAATATTGTGAATGCACAAACAGTAATATCTCCACATTGCAAGGTGCAATTCTGAAATTTTTTGCTTTTTCCTGCTGATCCTAGCATGATAAAGAAGATTCAAAGAGAGTGAGATGCCAGCTCCTTTCATTCAGTCAGTAGCTTCAAACATTTCTGGTATAAGAAAAACATGTTTTTCAATGGCAAAAATCAATGAATATTGTAAATGCACAAACAGTAATATCTCCACATTGCAAGGTGCAATTCTGAAATTTTTTGCTTTTTCCTGCTAATCCTAGCATGATAAAGAAGATTCAAAGAGAGTGAGATGCCAGCTCCTTTCATTCAGTCAGTAGCTTCAAACATTTCTGGACGTTTTTCAATGGCAAAAATCAATGAATATTGTAAATGCACAAACAGTAATATCTCCACATTGCAAGGTGCAATTCTGAAATTTTTTGCTTTTTCCTGTTAATCCTAGCATGATAAAGAAGATTCAAAGAGAGTGAGATGCCAGCTCCTTTCATTCAGTCAGTAGCTTCATACATTTCTGGTATATGAAAAACGTTTTTCAATGGCAAAAATCAATGAATATTGTAAATGCACAAACAGTAATATCTCCATATTGCAAGGTGCAATTCTGAAATTTTTTGCTTTTTCCTGCTAATCCTAGCATGATAAAGAAGATTCAAAGAGAGTGAGATGCCAGCTCCTTTCATTCAGTCAGTAGCTTCAAACATTTCTGGTATATGAAAAACATGTTTTTCAATGGCAAAAATCAATGAATATTGTAAATGCACAAACAGTAATATATCCACATTGCAAGATGCAATTCTGAAATTTTTTGCTTTTTCCTGCTAATCCTAGCATGATAAAGAAGATTCAAAGAGAGTGAGATGCCAGCTCCTTTCATTCAGTCAGTAGCTTCAAACATTTCTGGACGTTTTTCAATGGCAAAAATCAATGAATATTGTAAATGCACAAACAGTAATATCTCCACATTGCAAGGTGCAACTCTGAAATTTTTTGCTTTTTCCTGCTAATCCTAGCATGATAAAGAAGATTCAAAGAGAGTGAGATGCCAGCTCCTTTCATTCAGTCAGTAGCTTCAAACATTTCTGGACGTTTTTCAATGGCAAAAATCAATGAATATTGTAAATGCACAAACAGTAATATCTCCACATTGCAAGGTGCAATTCTGAAATTTTTTGCTTTTTCCTGTTAATCCTAGCATGATAAAGAAGATTCAAAGAGAGTGAGATGCCAGCTCCTTTCATTCACTCAGTGGCTTCAAACATTTCTGGTATATGAAAAACATGTTTTTCACTGGCAAAAATCAATGAATATTGTAAATGCACAAACAGTAATATCTCCACATTGCAAGGTGCAATTCTGAAATTTTTTGCTTTTTCCTGCTAATCCTAGCATGATAAAGAAGATTCAAAGAGAGTGAGATGCCAGCTCCTTTCATTCAGTCAGTAGCTTCAAACATTTCTGGACGTTTTTCAATGGCAAAAATCAATGAATATTGTAAATGCACAAACAGTAATATCTCCACATTGCAAGGTGCAATTCTGAAATTTTTTGCTTTTTCCTGCTAATCCTAGCATCATAAAGAAGATTCAAAGAGAGTGAGATGCCAGCTCCTTTCATTCAGTCAGTAGCTTCAAACATTTCTGGTATATGAAAAACATGTTTTTCAATGGCAAAAATCAATGAATATTGTAAATTCACAAACAGTAATATCTCCACATTGCAAGGTGCAATTCTGAAATTTTTTGCTTTTTCCTGTTAATCCTAGCATGATAAAGAAGATTCAAAGAGAGTGAGATGCCAGCTCCTTTCATTCAGTCAGTAGCTTCAAACATTTCTGGTATATGAAAAACATGTTTTTCAATGGCAAAAATCAATGAATATTGTAAATGCACAAACAGTAATATCTCCACATTGCAAGGTGCAATTCTGAAATTTTTTGCTTTTTCCTGCTAATCCTAGCATGATAAAGAAGATTCAAAGAGAGTGAGATGCCAGCTCCTTTCATTCAGTCAGTAGCTTCAAACATTTCTGGTATATGAAAAACATGTTTTTCAATGGCAAAAATCAATGAATATTGTAAATGCACAACCAGTAATATCTCCACATTGCAAGGTGCAATTCTGAAATTTTTTGCTTTTTCCTGCTAATCCTAGCATGATAAAGAAGATTCAAAGAGAGTGAGATGCCAGCTCCTTTCATTCAGTCAGTAGCTTCAAACATTTCTGGACGTTTTTCAATGGCAAAAATCAATGAATATTGTAAATGCACAAACAGTAATATCTCCACATTGCAAGGTGCAATTCTGAAATTTTTTGCTTTTTCCTGTTAATCCTAGCATGATAAAGAAGATTCAAAGAGAGTGAGATGCCAGCTCCTTTCATTCAGGCAGTAGCTTCAAACATTTCTGGTATATGAAAAACATGTTTTTCAATGGCAAAAATCAATGAATATTGTAAATGCACAAACAGTAATATCTCCACATTGCAAGGTGCAATTCTGAAATTTTTTGCTTTTTCCTGTTAATCCTAGCATGATAAAGAAGATTCAAAGAGAGTGAGATGCCAGCTCCTTTCATTCAGTCAGTAGCTTCAAACATTTCTGGACGTTTTTCAATGGCAAAAATCAATGAATATTGTAAATGCACAAACAGTAATATCTCCACATTGCAAGGTGCAATTCTGAAATTTTTTGCTTTTTCCTGTTAATCCTAGCATGATAAAGAAGATTCAAAGAGAGTGAGATGCCAGCTCCTTTCATTCAGTCAGTAGCTTCATACATTTCTGGTATATGAAAAACGTTTTTCAATGGCAAAAATCAATGAATATTGTAAATGCACAAACAGTAATATCTCCATATTGCAAGGTGCAATTCTGAAATTTTTTGCTTTTTCCTGCTAATCCTAGCATGATAAAGAAGATTCAAAGAGAGTGAGATGCCAGCTCCTTTCATTCAGTCAGTAGCTTCAAACATTTCTGGTATATGAAAAACATGTTTTTCAATGGCAAAAATCAATGAATATTGTAAATGCACAAACAGTAATATATCCACATTGCAAGATGCAATTCTGAAATTTTTTGCTTTTTCCTGCTAATCCTAGCATGATAAAGAAGATTCAAAGAGAGTGAGATGCCAGCTCCTTTCATTCAGTCAGTAGCTTCAAACATTTCTGGACGTTTTTCAATGGCAAAAATCAATGAATATTGTAAATGCACAAACAGTAATATCTCCACATTGCAAGGTGCAACTCTGAAATTTTTTGCTTTTTCCTGCTAATCCTAGCATGATAAAGAAGATTCAAAGAGAGTGAGATGCCAGCTCCTTTCATTCAGTCAGTAGCTTCAAACATTTCTGGACGTTTTTCAATGGCAAAAATCAATGAATATTGTAAATGCACAAACAGTAATATCTCCACATTGCAAGGTGCAATTCTGAAATTTTTTGCTTTTTCCTGTTAATCCTAGCATGATAAAGAAGATTCAAAGAGAGTGAGATGCCAGCTCCTTTCATTCACTCAGTGGCTTCAAACATTTCTGGTATATGAAAAACATGTTTTTCACTGGCAAAAATCAATGAATATTGTAAATGCACAAACAGTAATATCTCCACATTGCAAGGTGCAATTCTGAAATTTTTTGCTTTTTCCTGCTAATCCTAGCATGATAAAGAAGATTCAAAGAGAGTGAGATGCCAGCTCCTTTCATTCAGTCAGTAGCTTCAAACATTTCTGGTATATGAAAAACATGTTTTTCAATGGCAAAAATCAATGAATATTGTAAATGCACAAACAGTAATATCTCCACATTGCAAGGTGCAATTCTGAAATTTTTTGCTTTTTCCTGCTAATCCTAGCATCATAAAGAAGATTCAAAGAGAGTGAGATGCCAGCTCCTTTCATTCAGTCAGTAGCTTCAAACATTTCTGGTATATGAAAAACATGTTTTTCAATGGCAAAAATCAATGAATATTTTAAATTCACAAACAGTAATATCTCCACATTGCAAGGTGCAATTCTGAAATTTTTTGCTTTTTCCTGTTAATCCTAGCATGATAAAGAAGATTCAAAGAGAGTGAGATGCCAGCTCCTTTCATTCAGTCAGTAGCTTCAAACATTTCTGGTATATGAAAAACATGTTTTTCAATGGCAAAAAACAATGAATATTGTAAATGCACAAACAGTAATATCTCCACATTGCAAGGTGCAATTCTGAAATTTTTTGCTTTTTCCTGCTAATCCTAGCATGATAAAGAAGATTCAAAGAGAGTGAGATGCCAGCTCCTTTCATTCAGTCAGTAGCTTCAAACATTTCTGGTATATGAAAAACATGTTTTTCAATGGCAAAAATCAATGAACATTGTAAATGCACAAACAGTAATATCTCCACATTGCAAGGTGCAATTCTGAAATGTTTTGCTTTTTCCTGCTAATCCTAGCATGATAAAGAAGATTCAAAGAGAGTGAGATGCCAGCTCCTTTCATTCAGTCAGTAGCTTCAAACATTTCTGGTATATGAAAAACATGTTTTTCAATGGCAAAAATCAATGAATATTGTAAATGCACAAACAGTAATATCTCCACATTGCAAGGTGCAATTCTGAAATTTTTTGCTTTTTCCTGCTAATCCTAGCATGATAAAGAAGATTCAAAGAGAGTGAAATGCCAGCTCCTTTCATTCAGTCAGTAGCTTCAAACATTTCTGGACGTTTTTCAATGGCAAAAATCAATGAATATTGTAAATGCACAAACAGTAATATCTCCACATTGCAAGGTGCAATTCTGAAATTTTTTGCTTTTTACTGCTAATCCTAGCATGATAAAGAAGATTCAAAGAGAGTGAGATGCCAGCTCCTTTCATTCAGTCAGTAGCTTCAAACATTTCTGGTATATGAAAAACATGTTTTTCAATGGCAAAAATCAATGAATATTGTAAATGCACAAACAGTAATATCTCCACATTGCAAGGTGCAATTCTGAAATTTTTTGCTTTTTCCTGCTAATCCTAGCATGATAAAGAAGATTCAAAGAGAGTGAGATGCCAGCTCCTTTCATTCAGTCAGTAGCTTCAAACATTTCTGGTATATGAATAACATGATGTTTTTCAATGGCAAAAATCAATGAATATTGTAAATGCACAAACAGTAATATCTCCACATTGCAAGGTGCAATTCTGAAATTTTTTGCTTTTTCCTGCTAATCCTAGCATGATAAAGAAGATTCAAAGAGAGTGAGATGCCAGCTCCTTTCATTCAGTCAGTAGCTTCAAACATT
Source organism: Phyllobates terribilis (assembly GCF_046119375.1). Lineage (NCBI taxonomy): Eukaryota > Metazoa > Chordata > Amphibia > Anura > Dendrobatidae > Phyllobates > Phyllobates terribilis. The sequence goes on along the minus strand of NW_027363534.1, from coordinate 324,028 downwards.
TCTGGACGTTTTTCAATGGCAAAAATCAATGAATATTGTAAATGCACAAACAGTAATATCTCCACATTGCAAGGTGCAATTCTGAAATTTTTTGCTTTTTCCTGTTAATCCTAGCATGATAAAGAAGATTCAAAGAGAGTGAGATGCCAGCTCCTTTCATTCAGTCAGTAGCTTCAAACATTTCTGGTATATGAAAAACATGTTTTTCAATGGCAAAAATCAATGAATATTGTAAATGCACAAACAGTAATATCTCCATATTGCAAGGTGCAATTCTGAAATTTTTTGCTTTTTCCTGCTAATCCTAGCATGATAAAGAAGTTTCAAAGAGAGTGAGATGCCAGCTCCTTTCATTCAGTCAGTAGCTTCAAACATTTCTGGACGTTTTTCAATGGCAAAAATCAATGAATATTGTAAATGCACAAACAGTAATATCTCCACATTGCAAGGTGCAATTCTGAAATTTTTTGCTTTTTCCTGTTAATCCTAGCATGATAAAGAAGATTCAAAGAGAGTGAGATGCCAGCTCCTTTCATTCAGTCAGTAGCTTCATACATTTCTGGTATATGAAAAACGTTTTTCAATGGCAAAAATCAATGAATATTGTAAATGCACAAACAGTAATATCTCCATATTGCAAGGTGCAATTCTGAAATTTTTTGCTTTTTCCTGCTAATCCTAGCATGATAAAGAAGATTCAAAGAGAGTGAGATGCCAGCTCCTTTCATTCAGTCAGTAGCTTCAAACATTTCTGGTATATGAAAAACATGTTTTTCAATGGCAAAAATCAATGAATATTGTAAATGCACAAACAGTAATATATCCACATTGCAAGATGCAATTCTGAAATTTTTTGCTTTTTCCTGCTAATCCTAGCATGATAAAGAAGATTCAAAGAGAGTGAGATGCCAGCTCCTTTCATTCAGTCAGTAGCTTCAAACATTTCTGGACGTTTTTCAATGGCAAAAATCAATGAATATTGTAAATGCACAAACAGTAATATCTCCACATTGCAAGGTGCAACTCTGAAATTTTTTGCTTTTTCCTGCTAATCCTAGCATGATAAAGAAGATTCAAAGAGAGTGAGATGCCAGCTCCTTTCATTCAGTCAGTAGCTTCAAACATTTCTGGACATTTTTCAATGGCAAAAATCAATGAATATTGTAAATGCACAAACAGTAATATCTCCACATTGCAAGGTGCAATTCTGAAATTTTTTGCTTTTTCCTGTTAATCCTAGCATGATAAAGAAGATTCAAAGAGAGTGAGATGCCAGCTCCTTTCATTCACTCAGTGGCTTCAAACATTTCTGGTATATGAAAAACATGTTTTTCACTGGCAAAAATCAATGAATATTGTAAATGCACAAACAGTAATATCTCCACATTGCAAGGTGCAATTCTGAAATTTTTTGCTTTTTCCTGCTAATCCTAGCATGATAAAGAGGATTCAAAGAGAGTGAGATGCCAGCTCCTTTCATTCAGTCAGTAGCTTCAAACATTTCTGGACGTTTTTCAATGGCAAAAATCAATGAATATTGTAAATGCACAAACAGTAATATCTCCACATTGCAAGGTGCAATTCTGAAATTTTTTGCTTTTTCCTGCTAATCCTAGCATCATAAAGAAGATTCAAAGAGAGTGAGATGCCAGCTCCTTTCATTCAGTCAGTAGCTTCAAACATTTCTGGTATATGAAAAACATGTTTTTCAATGGCAAAAATCAATGAATATTGTAAATTCACAAACAGTAATATCTCCACATTGCAAGGTGCAATTCTGAAATTTTTTGCTTTTTCCTGTTAATCCTAGCATGATAAAGAAGATTCAAAGAGAGTGAGATGCCAGCTCCTTTCATTCGGTCAGTAGCTTCAAACATTTCTGGTATATGAAAAACATGTTTTTCAATGGCAAAAATCAATGAATATTGTAAATGCACAAACAGTAATATCTCCACATTGCAAGGTGCAATTCTGAAATTTTTTGCTTTTTCCTGCTAATCCTAGCATGATAAAGAAGATTCAAAGAGAGTGAGATGCCAGCTCCTTTCATTCAGTCAGTAGCTTCAAACATTTCTGGTATATGAAAAACATGTTTTTCAATGGCAAAAATCAATGAACATTGTAAATGCACAAACAGTAATATCTCCACATTGCAAGGTGCAATTCTGAAATGTTTTGCTTTTTCCTGCTAATCCTAGCATGATAAAGAAGATTCAAAGAGAGTGAGATGCCAGCTCCTTTCATTCAGTCAGTAGCTTCAAACATTTCTGGTATATGAAAAACATGTTTTTCAATGGCAAAAATCAATGAATATTGTAAATGCACAAACAGTAATATCTCCACATTGCAAGGTGCAATTCTGAAATTTTTTGCTTTTTACTGCTAATCCTAGCATGATAAAGAAGATTCAAAGAGAGTGAGATGCCAGCTCCTTTCATTCAGTCAGTAGCTTCAAACATTTCTGGTATATGAAAAACATGTTTTTCAATGGCAAAAATCAATGAATATTGTAAATGCACAAACAGTAATATCTCCACATTGCAAGGTGCAATTCTGAAATTTTTTGCTTTTTCCTGCTAATCCTAGCATGATAAAGAAGATTCAAAGAGAGTGAGATGCCAGCTCCTTTCATTCAGTCAGTAGCTTCAAACATTTCTGGTATATGAATAACATGATGTTTTTCAATGGCAAAAATCAATGAATATTGTAAATGCACAAACAGTAATATCTCCACATTGCAAGGTGCAATTCTGAAATTTTTTGCTTTTTCCTGCTAATCCTAGCATGATAAAGAAGATTCAAAGAGAGTGAGATGCCAGCTCCTTTCATTCAGTCAGTAGCTTCAAACATTTCTGGACATTTTTCAATGGCAAAAATCAATGAATATTGTAAATGCACAAACAGTAATATCTCCACATTGCAAGGTGCAATTCTGAAATTTTTTGCTTTTTCCTGTTAATCCTAGCATGATAAAGAAGATTCAAAGAGAGTGAGATGCCAGCTCCTTTCATTCAGTCAGTAGCTTCAAACATTTCTGGTATATGAAAAACATGTTTTTCAATGGCAAAAATCAATGAATATTGTAAATGCACAAACAGTAATATCTCCATATTGCAAGGTGCAATTCGGAAATTTTTTGCTTTTTCCTGCTAATCCTAGCATGATAAAGAAGTTTCAAAGAGAGTGACATGCCAGCTCCTTTCATTCAGTCAGTAGCTTCAAACATTTCTGGACGTTTTTCAATGGCAAAAATCAATGAATATTGTAAATGCACAAACAGTAATATCTCCACATTGCAAGGTGCAACTCAAATTTTTTGCTTTTTCCTGCTAATCCTAGCATGATAAAGAAGATTCAAAGAGAGTGAGATGCCAGCTCCTTTCATTCAGTCAGTAGCTTCAAACATTTCTGGACGTTTTTCAATGGCAAAAATCAATGAATATTGTAAATGCACAAACAGTAATATCTCCACATTGCAAGGTGCAATTCTGAAATTTTTTGCTTTTTCCTGTTAATCCTAGCATGATAAAGAAGATTCAAAGAGAGTGAGATGCCAGCTCCTTTCATTCAGTCAGTGGCTTCAAACATTTCTGGTATATGAAAAACATGTTTTTCACTGGCAAAAATCAATGAATATTGTAAATGCACAAACAGTAATATCTCCACATTGCAAGGTGCAATTCTGAAATTTTTTGCTTTTTCCTGCTAATCCTAGCATGATAAAGAAGATTCAAAGAGAGTGAGATGCCAGCTCCTTTCATTCAGTCAGTAGCTTCAAACATTTCTGGACGTTTTTCAATGGCAAAAATCAATGAATATTGTAAATGCACAAACAGTAATATCTCCACATTGCAAGGTGCAATTCTGAAATTTTTTGCTTTTTCCTGCTAATCCTAGCATCATAAAGAAGATTCAAAGAGAGTGAGATGCCAGCTCCTTTCATTCAGTCAGTAGCTTCAAACATTTCTGGTATATGAAAAACATGTTTTTCAATGGCAAAAATCAATGAATATTGTAAATTCACAAACAGTAATATCTCCACATTGTAAGGTGCAATTCTGAAATTTTTTGCTTTTTCCTGTTAATCCTAGCATGATAAAGAAGATTCAAAGAGAGTGAGATGCCAGCTCCTTTCATTCAGTCAGTAGCTTCATACATTTCTGGTATATGAAAAACGTTTTTCAATGGCAAAAATCAATGAATATTGTAAATGCACAAACAGTAATATCTCCATATTGCAAGGTGCAATTCTGAAATTTTTTGCTTTTTCCTGCTAATCCTAGCATGATAAAGAAGATTCAAAGAGAGTGAGATGCCAGCTCCTTTCATTCAGTCAGTAGCTTCAAACATTTCTGGTATATGAAAAACATGTTTTTCAATGGCAAAAATCAATGAATATTGTAAATGCACAAACAGTAATATATACACATTGCAAGATGCAATTCTGAAATTTTTTGCTTTTTCCTGCTAATCCTAGCATGATAAAGAAGATTCAAAGAGAGTGAGATGCCAGCTCCTTTCATTCAGTCAGTAGCTTCAAACATTTCTGGACGTTTTTCAATGGCAAAAATCAATGAATATTGTAAATGCACAAACAGTAATATCTCCACATTGCAAGGTGCAACTCTGAAATTTTTTGCTTTTTCCTGCTAATCCTAGCATGATAAAGAAGATTCAAAGAGAGTGAGATGCCAGCTCCTTTCATTCAGTCAGTAGCTTCAAACATTTCTGGACGTTTTTCAATGGCAAAAATCAATGAATATTGTAAATGCACAAACAGTAATATCTCCACATTGCAAGGTGCAATTCTGAAATTTTTTGCTTTTTCCTGTTAATCCTAGCATGATAAAGAAGATTCAAAGAGAGTGAGATGCCAGCTCCTTTCATTCACTCAGTGGCTTCAAACATTTCTGGTATATGAAAAACATGTTTTTCACTGGCAAAAATCAATGAATATTGTAAATGCACAAACAGTAATATCTCCACATTGCAAGGTGCAATTCTGAAATTTTTTGCTTTTTCCTGCTAATCCTAGCATGATAAAGAAGATTCAAAGAGAGTGAGATGCCAGCTCCTTTCATTCAGTCAGTAGCTTCAAACATTTCTGGTATATGAAAAACATGTTTTTCAATGGCAAAAATCAATGAATATTGTAAATGCACAAACAGTAATATCTCCACATTGCAAGGTGCAATTCTGAAATTTTTTGCTTTTTCCTGCTAATCCTAGCATCATAAAGAAGATTCAAAGAGAGTGAGATGCCAGCTCCTTTCATTCAGTCAGTAGCTTCAAACATTTCTGGTATATGAAAAACATGTTTTTCAATGGCAAAAATCAATGAATATTTTAAATTCACAAACAGTAATATCTCCACATTGCAAGGTGCAATTCTGAAATTTTTTGCTTTTTCCTGTTAATCCTAGCATGATAAAGAAGATTCAAAGAGAGTGAGATGCCAGCTCCTTTCATTCAGTCAGTAGCTTCAAACATTTCTGGTATATGAAAAACATGTTTTTCAATGGCAAAAAACAATGAATATTGTAAATGCACAAACAGTAATATCTCCACATTGCAAGGTGCAATTCTGAAATTTTTTGCTTTTTCCTGCTAATCCTAGCATGATAAAGAAGATTCAAAGAGAGTGAGATGCCAGCTCCTTTCATTCAGTCAGTAGCTTCAAACATTTCTGGTATATGAAAAACATGTTTTTCAATGGCAAAAATCAATGAACATTGTAAATGCACAAACAGTAATATCTCCACATTGCAAGGTGCAATTCTGAAATGTTTTGCTTTTTCCTGCTAATCCTAGCATGATAAAGAAGATTCAAAGAGAGTGAGATGCCAGCTCCTTTCATTCAGTCAGTAGCTTCAAACATTTCTGGTATATGAAAAACATGTTTTTCAATGGCAAAAATCAATGAATATTGTAAATGCACAAACAGTAATATCTCCACATTGCAAGGTGCAATTCTGAAATTTTTTGCTTTTTCCTGCTAATCCTAGCATGATAAAGAAGATTCAAAGAGAGTGAAATGCCAGCTCCTTTCATTCAGTCAGTAGCTTCAAACATTTCTGGACGTTTTTCAATGGCAAAAATCAATGAATATTGTAAATGCACAAACAGTAATATCTCCACATTGCAAGGTGCAATTCTGAAATTTTTTGCTTTTTACTGCTAATCCTAGCATGATAAAGAAGATTCAAAGAGAGTGAGATGCCAGCTCCTTTCATTCAGTCAGTAGCTTCAAACATTTCTGGTATATGAAAAACATGTTTTTCAATGGCAAAAATCAATGAATATTGTAAATGCACAAACAGTAATATCTCCACATTGCAAGGTGCAATTCTGAAATTTTTTGCTTTTTCCTGCTAATCCTAGCATGATAAAGAAGATTCAAAGAGAGTGAGATGCCAGCTTCTTTCATTCAGTCAGTAGCTTCAAACATTTCTGGTATATGAATAACATGATGTTTTTCAATGGCAAAAATCAATGAATATTGTAAATGCACAAACAGTAATATCTCCACATTGCAAGGTGCAATTCTGAAATTTTTTGCTTTTTCCTGCTAATCCTAGCATGATAAAGAAGATTCAAAGAGAGTGAGATGCCAGCTCCTTTCATTCAGTCAGTAGCTTCAAACATTTCTGGACGTTTTTCAATGGCAAAAATCAATGAATATTGTAAATGCACAAACAGTAATATCTCCACATTGCAAGGTGCAATTCTGAAATTTTTTGCTTTTTCCTGTTAATCCTAGCATGATAAAGAAGATTCAAAGAGAGTGAGATGCCAGCTCCTTTCATTCAGTCAGTAGCTTCAAACATTTCTGGTATATGAAAAACATGTTTTTCAATGGCAAAAATCAATGAATATTGTAAATGCACAAACAGTAATATCTCCATATTGCAAGGTGCAATTCTGAAATTTTTTGCTTTTTCCTGCTAATCCTAGCATGATAAAGAAGTTTCAAAGAGAGTGAGATGCCAGATCCTTTCATTCAGTCAGTAGCTTCAAACATTTCTGGACGTTTTTCAATGGCAAAAATCAATGAATATTGTAAATGCACAAACAGTAATATCTCCACATTGCAAGGTGCAATTCTGAAATTTTTTGCTTTTTCCTGTTAATCCTAGCATGATAAAGAAGATTCAAAGAGAGTGAGATGCCAGCTCCTTTCATTCAGTCAGTAGCTTCATACATTTCTGGTATATGAAAAACGTTTTTCAATGGCAAAAATCAATGAATATTGTAAATGCACAAACAGTAATATCTCCATATTGCAAGGTGCAATTCTGAAATTTTTTGCTTTTTCCTGCTAATCCTAGCATGATAAAGAAGATTCAAAGAGAGTGAGATGCCAGCTCCTTTCATTCAGTCAGTAGCTTCAAACATTTCTGGTATATGAAAAACATGTTTTTCAATGGCAAAAATCAATGAATATTGTAAATGCACAAACAGTAATATATCCACATTGCAAGATGCAATTCTGAAATTTTTTGCTTTTTCCTGCTAATCCTAGCATGATAAAGAAGATTCAAAGAGAGTGAGATGCCAGCTCCTTTCATTCAGTCAGTAGCTTCAAACATTTCTGGACGTTTTTCAATGGCAAAAATCAATGAATATTGTAAATGCACAAACAGTAATATCTCCACATTGCAAGGTGCAACTCTGAAATTTTTTGCTTTTTCCTGCTAATCCTAGCATGATAAAGAAGATTCAAAGAGAGTGAGATGCCAGCTCCTTTCATTCAGTCAGTAGCTTCAAACATTTCTGGACATTTTTCAATGGCAAAAATCAATGAATATTGTAAATGCACAAACAGTAATATCTCCACATTGCAAGGTGCAATTCTGAAATTTTTTGCTTTTTCCTGTTAATCCTAGCATGATAAAGAAGATTCAAAGAGAGTGAGATGCCAGCTCCTTTCATTCACTCAGTGGCTTCAAACATTTCTGGTATATGAAAAACATGTTTTTCACTGGCAAAAATCAATGAATATTGTAAATGCACAAACAGTAATATCTCCACATTGCAAGGTGCAATTCTGAAATTTTTTGCTTTTTCCTGCTAATCCTAGCATGATAAAGAGGATTCAAAGAGAGTGAGATGCCAGCTCCTTTCATTCAGTCAGTAGCTTCAAACATTTCTGGACGTTTTTCAATGGCAAAAATCAATGAATATTGTAAATGCACAAACAGTAATATCTCCACATTGCAAGGTGCAATTCTGAAATTTTTTGCTTTTTCCTGCTAATCCTAGCATCATAAAGAAGATTCAAAGAGAGTGAGATGCCAGCTCCTTTCATTCAGTCAGTAGCTTCAAACATTTCTGGTATATGAAAAACATGTTTTTCAATGGCAAAAATCAATGAATATTGTAAATTCACAAACAGTAATATCTCCACATTGCAAGGTGCAATTCTGAAATTTTTTGCTTTTTCCTGTTAATCCTAGCATGATAAAGAAGATTCAAAGAGAGTGAGATGCCAGCTCCTTTCATTCGGTCAGTAGCTTCAAACATTTCTGGTATATGAAAAACATGTTTTTCAATGGCAAAAATCAATGAATATTGTAAATGCACAAACAGTAATATCTCCACATTGCAAGGTGCAATTCTGAAATTTTTTGCTTTTTCCTGCTAATCCTAGCATGATAAAGAAGATTCAAAGAGAGTGAGATGCCAGCTCCTTTCATTCAGTCAGTAGCTTCAAACATTTCTGGTATATGAAAAACATGTTTTTCAATGGCAAAAATCAATGAACATTGTAAATGCACAAACAGTAATATCTCCACATTGCAAGGTGCAATTCTGAAATGTTTTGCTTTTTCCTGCTAATCCTAGCATGATAAAGAAGATTCAAAGAGAGTGAGATGCCAGCTCCTTTCATTCAGTCAGTAGCTTCAAACATTTCTGGTATATGAAAAACATGTTTTTCAATGGCAAAAATCAATGAATATTGTAAATGCACAAACAGTAATATCTCCACATTGCAAGGTGCAATTCTGAAATTTTTTGCTTTTTACTGCTAATCCTAGCATGATAAAGAAGATTCAAAGAGAGTGAGATGCCAGCTCCTTTCATTCAGTCAGTAGCTTCAAACATTTCTGGTATATGAAAAACATGTTTTTCAATGGCAAAAATCAATGAATATTGTAAATGCACAAACAGTAATATCTCCACATTGCAAGGTGCAATTCTGAAATTTTTTGCTTTTTCCTGCTAATCCTAGCATGATAAAGAAGATTCAAAGAGAGTGAGATGCCAGCTCCTTTCATTCAGTCAGTAGCTTCAAACATTTCTGGTATATGAATAACATGATGTTTTTCAATGGCAAAAATCAATGAATATTGTAAATGCACAAACAGTAATATCTCCACATTGCAAGGTGCAATTCTGAAATTTTTTGCTTTTTCCTGCTAATCCTAGCATGATAAAGAAGATTCAAAGAGAGTGAGATGCCAGCTCCTTTCATTCAGTCAGTAGCTTCAAACATTTCTGGACATTTTTCAATGGCAAAAATCAATGAATATTGTAAATGCACAAACAGTAATATCTCCACATTGCAAGGTGCAATTCTGAAATTTTTTGCTTTTTCCTGTTAATCCTAGCATGATAAAGAAGATTCAAAGAGAGTGAGATGCCAGCTCCTTTCATTCAGTCAGTAGCTTCAAACATTTCTGGTATATGAAAAACATGTTTTTCAATGGCAAAAATCAATGAATATTGTAAATGCACAAACAGTAATATCTCCATATTGCAAGGTGCAATTCGGAAATTTTTTGCTTTTTCCTGCTAATCCTAGCATGATAAAGAAGTTTCAAAGAGAGTGAGATGCCAGCTCCTTTCATTCAGTCAGTAGCTTCAAACATTTCTGGACGTTTTTCAATGGCAAAAATCAATGAATATTGTAAATGCACAAACAGTAATATCTCCACATTGCAAGGTGCAACTCAAATTTTTTGCTTTTTCCTGCTAATCCTAGCATGATAAAGAAGATTCAAAGAGAGTGAGATGCCAGCTCCTTTCATTCAGTCAGTAGCTTCAAACATTTCTGGACGTTTTTCAATGGCAAAAATCAATGAATATTGTAAATGCACAAACAGTAATATCTCCACATTGCAAGGTGCAATTCTGAAATTTTTTGCTTTTTCCTGTTAATCCTAGCATGATAAAGAAGATTCAAAGAGAGTGAGATGCCAGCTCCTTTCATTCAGTCAGTGGCTTCAAACATTTCTGGTATATGAAAAACATGTTTTTCACTGGCAAAAATCAATGAATATTGTAAATGCACAAACAGTAATATCTCCACATTGCAAGGTGCAATTCTGAAATTTTTTGCTTTTTCCTGCTAATCCTAGCATGATAAAGAAGATTCAAAGAGAGTGAGATGCCAGCTCCTTTCATTCAGTCAGTAGCTTCAAACATTTCTGGACGTTTTTCAATGGCAAAAATCAATGAATATTGTAAATGCACAAACAGTAATATCTCCACATTGCAAGGTGCAATTCTGAAATTTTTTGCTTTTTCCTGCTAATCCTAGCATCATAAAGAAGATTCAAAGAGAGTGAGATGCCAGCTCCTTTCATTCAGTCAGTAGCTTCAAACATTTCTGGTATATGAAAAACATGTTTTTCAATGGCAAAAATCAATGAATATTGTAAATTCACAAACAGTAATATCTCCACATTGTAAGGTGAAATTCTGAAATTTTTTGCTTTTTCCTGTTAATCCTAGCATGATAAAGAAGATTCAAAGAGAGTGAGATGCCAGCTCCTTTCATTCAGTCAGTAGCTTCAAACATTTCTGGTATATGAAAAACATGTTTTTCAATGGCAAAAATCAATGAATATTGTAAATGCACAAACAGTAATATCTCCACATTGCAAGGTGCAATTCTGAAATTTTTTGCTTTTTCCTGCTGATCCTAGCATGATAAAGAAGATTCAAAGAGAGTGAGATGCCAGCTCCTTTCATTCAGTCAGTAGCTTCAAACATTTCTGGTATAAGAAAAACATGTTTTTCAATGGCAAAAATCAATGAATATTGTAAATGCACAAACAGTAATATCTCCACATTGCAAGGTGCAATTCTGAAATTTTTTGCTTTTTCCTGCTAATCCTAGCATGATAAAGAAGATTCAAAGAGAGTGAGATGCCAGCTCCTTTCATTCAGTCAGTAGCTTCAAACATTTCTGGACGTTTTTCAATGGCAAAAATCAATGAATATTGTAAATGCACAAACAGTAATATCTCCACATTGCAAGGTGCAATTCTGAAATTTTTTGCTTTTTCCTGTTAATCCTAGCATGATAAAGAAGATTCAAAGAGAGTGAGATGCCAGCTCCTTTCATTCAGGCAGTAGCTTCAAACATTTCTGGTATATGAAAAACATGTTTTTCAATGGCAAAAATCAATGAATATTGTAAATGCACAAACAGTAATATCTCCACATTGCAAGGTGCAATTCTGAAATTTTTTGCTTTTTCCTGCTAATCCTAGCATGATAAAGAAGATTCAAAGAGAGTGAGATGCCAGCTCCTTTCATTCAGTCAGTAGCTTCAAACATTTCTGGACGTTTTTCAATGGCAAAAATCAATGAATATTGTAAATGCACAAACAGTAATATCTCCACATTGCAAGGTGCAATTCTGAAATTTTTTGCTTTTTCCTGTTAATCCTAGCATGATAAAGAAGATTCAAAGAGAGTGAGATGCCAGCTCCTTTCATTCAGTCAGTAGCTTCAAACATTTCTGGTATATGAAAAACATGTTTTTCAATGGCAAAAATCAATGAATATTGTAAATGCACAAACAGTAATATCTCCATATTGCAAGGTGCAATTCTGAAATTTTTTGCTTTTTCCTGCTAATCCTAGCATGATAAAGAAGATTCAAAGAGAGTGAGATGCCAGCTCCTTTCATTGAGTCAGTAGCTTCAAACATTTCTGGTATATGAATAACATGTTTTTCAATGGCAAAAATCAATGAATATTGTAAATGCACAAACAGTAATATATCCACATTGCAAGATGCAATTCTGAAATTTTTTGCTTTTTCCTGCTAATCCTAGCATGATAAAGAAGATTCAAAGAGAGTGAGATGCCAGCTCCTTTCATTCAGTCAGTAGCTTCAAACATTTCTGGTATATGAAAAACATGTTTTTCAATGGCAAAAATCAATGAATATTGTAAATGCACGAACAGTAATATATCCACATTGCAAGATGCAATTCTGAAATTTTTTGCTTTTTCCTGCTAATCCTAGCATGATAAAGAAGATTCAAAGAGAGTGAGATGCCAGCTCCTTTCATTCAGTCAGTAGCTTCAAACATTTCTGGACGTTTTTCAATGGCAAAAATCAATGAATATTGTAAATGCACAAACAGTAATATCTCCACATTGCAAGGTGCAACTCTGAAATTTTTTGCTTTTTCCTGCTAATCCTAGCATGATAAAGAAGATTCAAAGAGAGTGAGATGCCAGCTCCTTTCATTCAGTCAGTAGCTTCAAACATTTCTGGACGTTTTTCAATGGCAAAAATCAATGAATATTGTAAATGCACAAACAGTAATATCTCCACATTGCAAGGTGCAATTCTGAAATTTTTTGCTTTTTCCTGTTAATCCTAGCATGATAAAGAAGATTCAAAGAGAGTGAGATGCCAGCTCCTTTCATTCAGTCAGTGGCTTCAAACATTTCTGGTATATGAAAAACATGTTTTTCACTGGCAAAAATCAATGAATATTGTAAATGCACAAACAGTAATATCTCCACATTGCAAGGTGCAATTCTGAAATTTTTTGCTTTTTCCTGCTAATCCTAGCATGATAAAGAAGATTCAAAGAGAGTGAGATGCCAGCTCCTTTCATTCAGTCAGTAGCTTCAAACATTTCTGGACGTTTTTCAATGGCAAAAATCAATGAATATTGTAAATGCACAAACAGTAATATCTCCACATTGCAAGGTGCAATTCTGAAATTTTTTGCTTTTTCCTGCTAATCCTAGCATCATAAAGAAGATTCAAAGAGAGTGAGATGCCAGCTCCTTTCATTCAGTCAGTAGCTTCAAACATTTCTGGTATATGAAAAACATGTTTTTCAATGGCAAAAATCAATGAATATTGTAAATTCACAAACAGTAATATCTCCACATTGCAAGGTGCAATTCTGAAATTTTTTGCTTTTTCCTGTTAATCCTAGCATGATAAAGAAGATTCAAAGAGAGTGAGATGCCAGCTCCTTTCATTCAGTCAGTAGCTTCAAACATTTCTGGTATATGAAAAACATGTTTTTCAATGGCAAAAATCAATGAATATTGTAAATGCACAAACAGTAATATCTCCACATTGCAAGGTGCAATTCTGAAATTTTTTGCTTTTTCCTGCTAATCCTAGCATGATAAAGAAGATTCAAAGAGAGTGAGATGCCAGCTCCTTTCATTCAGTCAGTAGCTTCAAACATTTCTGGTATATGAAAAACATGTTTTTCAATGGCAAAAATCAATGAACATTGTAAATGCACAAACAGTAATATCTCCACATTGCAAGGTGCAATTCTGAAATGTTTTGCTTTTTCCTGCTAATCCTAGAATGATAAAGAAGATTCAAAGAGAGTGAGATGCCAGCTCCTTTCATTCAGTCAGTAGCTTCAAACATTTCTGGACGTTTTTCAATGGCAAAAATCAATGAATATTGTAAATGCACAAACAGTAATATCTCCACATTGCAAGGTGCAACTCTGAAATTTTTTGCTTTTTCCTGCTAATCCTAGCATGATAAAGAAGATTCAAAGAGAGTGAGATGCCAGCTCCTTTCATTCAGTCAGTAGCTTCAAACATTTCTGGACGTTTTTCAATGGCAAAAATCAATGAATATTGTAAATGCACAAACAGTAATATCTCCACATTGCAAGGTGCAATTCTGAAATTTTTTGCTTTTTCCTGTTAATCCTAGCATGATAAAGAAGATTCAAAGAGAGTGAGATGCCAGCTCCTTTCATTCAGTCAGTGGCTTCAAACATTTCTGGTATATGAAAAACATGTTTTTCACTGGCAAAAATCAATGAATATTGTAAATGCACAAACAGTAATATCTCCACATTGCAAGGTGCAATTCTGAAATTTTTTGCTTTTTCCTGCTAATCCTAGCATGATAAAGAAGATTCAAAGAGAGTGAGATGCCAGCTCCTTTCATTCAGTCAGTAGCTTCAAACATTTCTGGACGTTTTTCAATGGCAAAAATCAATGAATATTGTAAATGCACAAACAGTAATATCTCCACATTGCAAGGTGCAATTCTGAAATTTTTTGCTTTTTCCTGCTAATCCTAGCATCATAAAGAAGATTCAAAGAGAGTGAGATGCCAGCTCCTTTCATTCAGTCAGTAGCTTCAAACATTTCTGGTATATGAAAAACATGTTTTTCAATGGCAAAAATCAATGAATATTGTAAATTCACAAACAGTAATATCTCCACATTGCAAGGTGCAATTCTGAAATTTTTTGCTTTTTCCTGTTAATCCTAGCATGATAAAGAAGATTCAAAGAGAGTGAGATGCCAGCTCCTTTCATTCAGTCAGTAGCTTCAAACATTTCTGGTATATGAAAAACATGTTTTTCAATGGCAAAAATCAATGAATATTGTAAATGCACAAACAGTAATATCTCCACATTGCAAGGTGCAATTCTGAAATTTTTTGCTTTTTCCTGCTAATCCTAGCATGATAAAGAAGATTCAAAGAGAGTGAGATGCCAGCTCCTTTCATTCAGTCAGTAGCTTCAAACATTTCTGGTATATGAAAAACATGTTTTTCAATGGCAAAAATCAATGAACATTGTAAATGCACAAACAGTAATATCTCCACATTGCAAGGTGCAATTCTGAAATGTTTTGCTTTTTCCTGCTAATCCTAGCATGATAAAGAAGATTCAAAGAGAGTGAGATGCCAGCTCCTTTCATTCAGTCAGTAGCTTCAAACATTTCTGGTATATGAAAAACATGTTTTTCAATGGCAAAAATCAATGAATATTGTAAATGCACAAACAGTAATATCTCCACATTGCAAGGTGCAATTCTGAAATTTTTTGCTTTTTCCTGCTAATCCTAGCATGATAAAGAAGATTCAAAGAGAGTGAAATGCCAGCTCCTTTCATTCAGTCAGTAGCTTCAAACATTTCTGGATGTTTTTCAATGGCAAAAATCAATGAATATTGTAAATGCACAAACAGTAATATCTCCACATTGCAAGGTGCAATTCTGAAATTTTTTGCTTTTTCCTGCTGATCCTAGCATGATAAAGAAGATTCAAAGAGAGTGAGATGCCAGCTCCTTTCATTCAGTCAGTAGCTTCAAACATTTCTGGTATAAGAAAAACATGTTTTTCAATGGCAAAAATCAATGAATATTGTAAATGCACAAACAGTAATATCTCCACATTGCAAGGTGCAATTCTGAAATTTTTTGCTTTTTCCTGCTAATCCTAGCATGATAAAGAAGATTCAAAGAGAGTGAGATGCCAGCTCCTTTCATTCAGTCAGTAGCTTCAAACATTTCTGGACGTTTTTCAATGGCAAAAATCAATGAATATTGTAAATGCACAAACAGTAATATCTCCACATTGCAAGGTGCAATTCTGAAATTTTTTGCTTTTTCCTGTTAATTGTAGCATGATAAAGAAGATTCAAAGAGAGTGAGATGCCAGCTCCTTTCATTCAGGCAGTAGCTTCAAACATTTCTGGTATATGAAAAACATGTTTTTCAATGGCAAAAATCAATGAATATTGTAAATGCACAAACAGTAATATCTCCACATTGCAAGGTGCAATTCTGAAATTTTTTGCTTTTTCCTGCTAATCCTAGCATGATAAAGAAGATTCAAAGAGAGTGAGATGCCAGCTCCTTTCATTCAGTCAGTAGCTTCAAACATTTCTGGACGTTTTTCAATGGCAAAAATCAATGAATATTGTAAATGCACAAACAGTAATATCTCCACATTGCAAGGTGCAATTCTGAAATTTGTTGCTTTTTCCTGTTAATCCTAGCATGATAAAGAAGATTCAAAGAGAGTGAGATGCCAGCGCCTTTCATTCAGTCAGTAGCTTCAAACATTTCTGGTATATGAAAAACATGTTTTTCAATGGCAAAAATCAATGAATATTGTAAATGCACAAACAGTAATATCTCCATATTGCAAGGTGCAATTCTGAAATTTTTTGCTTTTTCCTGCTAATCCTAGCATGATAAAGAAGATTCAAAGAGAGTGAGATGCCAGCTCCTTTCATTGAGTCAGTAGCTTCAAACATTTCTGGTATATGAATAACATGTTTTTCAATGGCAAAAATCAATGAATATTGTAAATGCACAAACAGTAATATATCCACATTGCAAGATGCAATTCTGAAATTTTTTGCTTTTTCCTGCTAATCCTAGCATGATAAAGAAGATTCAAAGAGAGTGAGATGCCAGCTCCTTTCATTCAGTCAGTAGCTTCAAACATTTCTGGTATATGAAAAACATGTTTTTCAATGGCAAAAATCAATGAATATTGTAAATGCACGAACAGTAATATATCCACATTGCAAGATGCAATTCTGAAATTTTTTGCTTTTTCCTGCTAATCCTAGCATGATAAAGAAGATTCAAAGAGAGTGAGATGCCAGCTCCTTTCATTCAGTCAGTAGCTTCAAACATTTCTGGACGTTTTTCAATGGCAAAAATCAATGAATATTGTAAATGCACAAACAGTAATATCTCCACATTGCAAGGTGCAACTCTGAAATTTTTTGCTTTTTCCTGCTAATCCTAGCATGATAAAGAAGATTCAAAGAGAGTGAGATGCCAGCTCCTTTCATTCAGTCAGTAGCTTCAAACATTTCTGGACGTTTTTCAATGGCAAAAATCAATGAATATTGTAAATGCACAAACAGTAATATCTCCACATTGCAAGGTGCAATTCTGAAATTTTTTGCTTTTTCCTGTTAATCCTAGCATGATAAAGAAGATTCAAAGAGAGTGAGATGCCAGCTCCTTTCATTAAGTCAGTGGCTTCAAACATTTCTGGTATATGAAAAACATGTTTTTCACTGGCAAAAATCAATGAATATTGTAAATGCACAAACAGTAATATCTCCACATTGCAAGGTGCAATTCTGAAATTTTTTGCTTTTTCCTGCTAATCCTAGCATGATAAAGAAGATTCAAAGAGAGTGAGATGCCAGCTCCTTTCATTCAGTCAGTAGCTTCAAACATTTCTGGACGTTTTTCAATGGCAAAAATCAATGAATATTGTAAATGCACAAACAGTAATATCTCCACATTGCAAGGTGCAATTCTGAAATTTTTTGCTTTTTCCTGCTAATCCTAGCATCATAAAGAAGATTCAAAGAGAGTGAGATGCCAGCTCCTTTCATTCAGTCAGTAGCTTCAAACATTTCTGGTATATGAAAAACATGTTTTTCAATGGCAAAAATCAATGAATATTGTAAATTCACAAACAGTAATATCTCCACATTGCAAGGTGCAATTCTGAAATTTTTTGCTTTTTCCTGTTAATCCTAGCATGATAAAGAAGATTCAAAGAGAGTGAGATGCCAGCTCCTTTCATTCAGTCAGTAGCTTCAAACATTTCTGGTATATGAAAAACATGTTTTTCAATGGCAAAAATCAATGAATATTGTAAATGCACAAACAGTAATATCTCCACATTGCAAGGTGCAATTCTGAAATTTTTTGCTTTTTCCTGCTAATCCTAGCATGATAAAGAAGATTCAAAGAGAGTGAGATGCCAGCTCCTTTCATTCAGTCAGTAGCTTCAAACATTTCTGGTATATGAAAAACATGTTTTTCAATGGCAAAAATCAATGAACATTGTAAATGCACAAACAGTAATATCTCCACATTGCAAGGTGCAATTCTGAAATGTTTTGCTTTTTCCTGCTAATCCTAGCATGATAAAGAAGATTCAAAGAGAGTGAGATGCCAGCTCCTTTCATTCAGTCAGTAGCTTCAAACATTTCTGGACGTTTTTCAATGGCAAAAATCAATGAATATTGTAAATGCACAAACAGTAATATCTCCACATTGCAAGGTGCAACTCTGAAATTTTTTGCTTTTTCCTGCTAATCCTAGCATGATAAAGAAGATTCAAAGAGAGTGAGATGCCAGCTCCTTTCATTCAGTCAGTAGCTTCAAACATTTCTGGACGTTTTTCAATGGCAAAAATCAATGAATATTGTAAATGCACAAACAGTAATATCTCCACATTGCAAGGTGCAATTCTGAAATTTTTTGCTTTTTCCTGTTAATCCTAGCATGATAAAGAAGATTCAAAGAGAGTGAGATGCCAGCTCCTTTCATTCAGTCAGTGGCTTCAAACATTTCTGGTATATGAAAAACATGTTTTTCACTGGCAAAAATCAATGAATATTGTAAATGCACAAACAGTAATATCTCCACATTGCAAGGTGCAATTCTGAAATTTTTTGCTTTTTCCTGCTAATCCTAGCATGATAAAGAAGATTCAAAGAGAGTGAGATGCCAGCTCCTTTCATTCAGTCAGTAGCTTCAAACATTTCTGGACGTTTTTCAATGGCAAAAATCAATGAATATTGTAAATGCACAAACAGTAATATCTCCACATTGCAAGGTGCAATTCTGAAATTTTTTGCTTTTTCCTGCTAATCCTAGCATCATAAAGAAGATTCAAAGAGAGTGAGATGCCAGCTCCTTTCATTCAGTCAGTAGCTTCAAACATTTCTGGTATATGAAAAACATGTTTTTCAATGGCAAAAATCAATGAATATTGTAAATTCACAAACAGTAATATCTCCACATTGCAAGGTGCAATTCTGAAATTTTTTGCTTTTTCCTGTTAATCCTAGCATGATAAAGAAGATTCAAAGAGAGTGAGATGCCAGCTCCTTTCATTCAGTCAGTAGCTTCAAACATTTCTGGTATATGAAAAACATGTTTTTCAATGGCAAAAATCAATGAATATTGTAAATGCACAAACAGTAATATCTCCACATTGCAAGGTGCAATTCTGAAATTTTTTGCTTTTTCCTGCTAATCCTAGCATGATAAAGAAGATTCAAAGAGAGTGAGATGCCAGCTCCTTTCATTCAGTCAGTAGCTTCAAACATTTCTGGTATATGAAAAACATGTTTTTCAATGGCAAAAATCAATGAACATTGTAAATGCACAAACAGTAATATCTCCACATTGCAAGGTGCAATTCTGAAATGTTTTGCTTTTTCCTGCTAATCCTAGCATGATAAAGAAGATTCAAAGAGAGTGAGATGCCAGCTCCTTTCATTCAGTCAGTAGCTTCAAACATTTCTGGTATATGAAAAACATGTTTTTCAATGGCAAAAATCAATGAATATTGTAAATGCACAAACAGTAATATCTCCACATTGCAAGGTGCAATTCTGAAATTTTTTGCTTTTTCCTGCTAATCCTAGCATGATAAAGAAGATTCAAAGAGAGTGAAATGCCAGCTCCTTTCATTCAGTCAGTAGCTTCAAACATTTCTGGACGTTTTTCAATGGCAAAAATCAATGAATATTGTAAATGCACAAACAGTAATATCTCCACATTGCAAGGTGCAATTCTGAAATTTTTTGCTTTTTACTGCTAATCCTAGCATGATAAAGAAGATTCAAAGAGAGTGAGATGCCAGCTCCTTTCATTCAGTCAGTAGCTTCAAACATTTCTGGTATATGAAAAACATGTTTTTCAATGGCAAAAATCAATGAATATTGTAAATGCACAAACAGTAATATCTCCACATTGCAAGGTGCAATTCTGAAATTTTTTGCTTTTTCCTGCTAATCCTAGCATGATAAAGAAGATTCAAAGAGAGTGAGATGCCAGCTCCTTTCATTCAGTCAGTAGCTTCAAACATTTCTGGTATATGAATAACATGATGTTTTTCAATGGCAAAAATCAATGAATATTGTAAATGCACAAACAGTAATATCTCCACATTGCAAGGTGCAATTCTGAAATTTTTTGCTTTTTCCTGCTAATCCTAGCATGATAAAGAAGATTCAAAGAGAGTGAGATGCCAGCTCCTTTCATTCAGTCAGTAGCTTCAAACATTTCTGGACGTTTTTCAGTGGCAAAAATCAATGAATATTGTAAATGCACAAACAGTAATATCTCCACATTGCAAGGTGCAACTCAAATTTTTCACTTTTTCCTGCTAATCCTAGCATGATAAAGAAGATTCAAAGAGAGTGAGATGCCAGCTCCTTTCATTCAGTCAGTAGCTTCAAACATTTCTGGACGTTTTTCAATGGCAAAAATCAATGAATATTGTAAATGCACAAACAGTAATATCTCCACATTGCAAGGTGCAATTCTGAAATTTTTTGCTTTTTCCTGTTAATCCTAGCATGATAAAGAAGATTCAAAGAGAGTGAGATGCCAGCTCCTTTCATTCAGTCAGTGGCTTCAAACATTTCTGGTATATGAAAAACATGTTTTTCACTGGCAAAAATCAATGAATATTGTAAATGCACAAACAGTAATATCTCCGCATTGCAAGGTGCAATTCTGAAATTTTTTGCTTTTTCCTGCTAATCCTAGCATGATAAAGAAGATTCAAAGAGAGTGAGATGCCAGCTCCTTTCATTCAGTCAGTAGCTTCAAACATTTCTGGACGTTTTTCAATGGCAAAAATCAATGAATATTGTAAATGCACAAACAGTAATATCTCCACATTGCAAGGTGCAATTCTGAAATTTTTTGCTTTTTCCTGCTAATCCTAGCATCATAAAGAAGATTCAAAGAGAGTGAGATGCCAGCTCCTTTCATTCAGTCAGTAGCTTCAAACATTTCTGGTATATGAAAAACATGTTTTTCAATGGCAAAAATCAATGAATATTGTAAATGCACAAACAGTAATATCTCCACATTGCAAGGTGCAATTCTGAAATTTTTTGCTTTTTCCTGCTGATCCTAGCATGATAAAGAAGATTCAAAGAGAGTGAGATGCCAGCTCCTTTCATTCAGTCAGTAGCTTCAAACATTTCTGGTATAAGAAAAACATGTTTTTCAATGGCAAAAATCAATGAATATTGTAAATGCACAAACAGTAATATCTCCACATTGCAAGGTGCAATTCTGAAATTTTTTGCTTTTTCCTGCTAATCCTAGCATGATAAAGAAGATTCAAAGAGAGTGAGATGCCAGCTCCTTTCATTCAGTCAGTAGCTTCAAACATTTCTGGACGTTTTTCAATGGCAAAAATCAATGAATATTGTAAATGCACAAACAGTAATATCTCCACATTGCAAGGTGCAATTCTGAAATTTTTTGCTTTTTCCTGTTAATCCTAGCATGATAAAGAAGATTCAAAGAGAGTGAGATGCCAGCTCCTTTCATTCAGGCAGTAGCTTCAAACATTTCTGGTATATGAAAAACATGTTTTTCAATGGCAAAAATCAATGAATATTGTAAATGCACAAACAGTAATATCTCCACATTGCAAGGTGCAATTCTGAAATTTTTTGCTTTTTCCTGCTAATCCTAGCATGATAAAGAAGATTCAAAGAGAGTGAGATGCCAGCTCCTTTCATTCAGTCAGTAGCTTCAAACATTTCTGGACGTTTTTCAATGGCAAAAATCAATGAATATTGTAAATGCACAAACAGTAATATCTCCACATTGCAAGGTGCAATTCTGAAATTTTTTGCTTTTTCCTGTTAATCCTAGCATGATAAAGAAGATTCAAAGAGAGTGAGATGCCAGCTCCTTTCATTCAGTCAGTAGCTTCAAACATTTCTGGTATATGAAAAACATGTTTTTCAATGGCAAAAATCAATGAATATTGTAAATGCACAAACAGTAATATCTCCATATTGCAAGGTGCAATTCTGAAATTTTTTGCTTTTTCCTGCTAATCCTAGCATGATAAAGAAGATTCAAAGAGAGTGAGATGCCAGCTCCTTTCATTCAGTCAGTAGCTTCAAACATTTCTGGTATATGAATAACATGTTTTTCAATGGCAAAAATCAATGAATATTGTAAATGCACAAACAGTAATATATCCACATTGCAAGATGCAATTCTGAAATTTTTTGCTTTTTCCTGCTAATCCTAGCATGATAAAGAAGATTCAAAGAGAGTGAGATGCCAGCTCCTTTCATTCAGTCAGTAGCTTCAAACATTTCTGGACGTTTTTCAATGGCAAAAATCTATGAATATTGTAAATGCACAAACAGTAATATCTCCACATTGCAAGGTGCAACTCTGAAATTTTTTGCTTTTTCCTGCTAATCCTAGCATGATAAAGAAGATTCAAAGAGAGTGAGATGCCAGCTCCTTTCATTCAGTCAGTAGCTTCAAACATTTCTGGACGTTTTTCAATGGCAAAAATCAATGAATATTGTAAATGCACAAACAGTAATATCTCCACATTGCAAGGTGCAATTCTGAAATTTTTTGCTTTTTCCTGCTAATCCTAGCATCATAAAGAAGATTCAAAGAGAGTGAGATGCCAGCTCCTTTCATTCAGTCAGTAGCTTCAAACATTTCTGCTATATGAAAAACATGTTTTTCAATGGCAAAAATCAATGAATATTGTAAATTCACAAACAGTAATATCTCCACATTGCAAGGTGCAATTCTGAAATTTTTTGCTTTTTCCTGTTAATCCTAGCATGATAAAGAAGATTCAAAGAGAGTGAGATGCCAGCTCCTTTCATTCAGTCAGTAGCTTCAAACATTTCTGGACGTTTTTCAATGGCAAAAATCAATGAATATTGTAAATGCACAAACAGTAATATCTCCGCATTGCAAGGTGCAATTCTGAAATTTTTTGCTTTTTCCTGCTAATCCTAGCATGATAAAGAAGATTCAAAGAGAGTGAGATGCCAGCTCCTTTCATTCAGTCAGTAGCTTCAAACATTTCTGGACGTTTTTCAATGGCAAAAATCAATGAATATTGTAAATGCACAAACAGTAATATCTCCACATTGCAAGGTGCAATTCTGAAATTTTTTGCTTTTTCCTGCTAATCCTAGCATCATAAAGAAGATTCAAAGAGAGTGAGATGCCAGCTCCTTTCATTCAGTCAGTAGCTTCAAACATTTCTGGTATATGAAAAACATGTTTTTCAATGGCAAAAATCAATGAATATTGTAAATGCACAAACAGTAATATCTCCACATTGCAAGGTGCAATTCTGAAATTTTTTGCTTTTTCCTGCTGATCCTAGCATGATAAAGAAGATTCAAAGAGAGTGAGATGCCAGCTCCTTTCATTCAGTCAGTAGCTTCAAACATTTCTGGTATAAGAAAAACATGTTTTTCAATGGCAAAAATCAATGAATATTGTAAATGCACAAACAGTAATATCTCCACATTGCAAGGTGCAATTCTGAAATTTTTTGCTTTTTCCTGCTAATCCTAGCATGATAAAGAAGATTCAAAGAGAGTGAGATGCCAGCTCCTTTCATTCAGTCAGTAGCTTCAAACATTTCTGGACGTTTTTCAATGGCAAAAATCAATGAATATTGTAAATGCACAAACAGTAATATCTCCACATTGCAAGGTGCAATTCTGAAATTTTTTGCTTTTTCCTGTTAATCCTAGCATGATAAAGAAGATTCAAAGAGAGTGAGATGCCAGCTCCTTTCATTCAGGCAGTAGCTTCAAACATTTCTGGTATATGAAAAACATGTTTTTCAATGGCAAAAATCAATGAATATTGTAAATGCACAAACAGTAATATCTCCACATTGCAAGGTGCAATTCTGAAATTTTTTGCTTTTTCCTGCTAATCCTAGCATGATAAAGAAGATTCAAAGAGAGTGAGATGCCAGCTCCTTTCATTCAGTCAGTAGCTTCAAACATTTCTGGACGTTTTTCAATGGCAAAAATCAATGAATATTGTAAATGCACAAACAGTAATATCTCCACATTGCAAGGTGCAATTCTGAAATTTTTTGCTTTTTCCTGTTAATCCTAGCATGATAAAGAAGATTCAAAGAGAGTGAGATGCCAGCTCCTTTCATTCAGTCAGTAGCTTCAAACATTTCTGGTATATGAAAAACATGTTTTTCAATGGCAAAAATCAATGAATATTGTAAATGCACAAACAGTAATATCTCCATATTGCAAGGTGCAATTCTGAAATTTTTTGCTTTTTCCTGCTAATCCTAGCATGATAAAGAAGATTCAAAGAGAGTGAGATGCCAGCTCCTTTCATTCAGTCAGTAGCTTCAAACATTTCTGGTATATGAATAACATGTTTTTCAATGGCAAAAATCAATGAATATTGTAAATGCACAAACAGTAATATATCCACATTGCAAGATGCAATTCTGAAATTTTTTGCTTTTTCCTGCTAATCCTAGCATGATAAAGAAGATTCAAAGAGAGTGAGATGCCAGCTCCTTTCATTCAGTCAGTAGCTTCAAACATTTCTGGACGTTTTTCAATGGCAAAAATCTATGAATATTGTAAATGCACAAACAGTAATATCTCCACATTGCAAGGTGCAACTCTGAAATTTTTTGCTTTTTCCTGCTAATCCTAGCATGATAAAGAAGATTCAAAGAGAGTGAGATGCCAGCTCCTTTCATTCAGTCAGTAGCTTCAAACATTTCTGGACGTTTTTCAATGGCAAAAATCAATGAATATTGTAAATGCACAAACAGTAATATCTCCACATTGCAAGGTGCAATTCTGAAATTTTTTGCTTTTTCCTGCTAATCCTAGCATCATAAAGAAGATTCAAAGAGAGTGAGATGCCAGCTCCTTTCATTCAGTCAGTAGCTTCAAACATTTCTGGTATATGAAAAACATGTTTTTCAATGGCAAAAATCAATGAATATTGTAAATTCACAAACAGTAATATCTCCACATTGCAAGGTGCAATTCTGAAATTTTTTGCTTTTTCCTGTTAATCCTAGCATGATAAAGAAGATTCAAAGAGAGTGAGATGCCAGCTCCTTTCATTCAGTCAGTAGCTTCAAACATTTCTGGACGTTTTTCAATGGCAAAAATCAATGAATATTGTAAATGCACAAACAGTAATATCTCCACATTGCAAGGTGCAATTCTGAAATTTTTTGCTTTTTCCTGTTAATCCTAGCATGATAAAGAAGATTCAAAGAGAGTGAGATGCCAGCTCCTTTCATTCAGTCAGTAGCTTCAAACATTTCTGGTATATGAAAAACATGTTTTTCAATGGCAAAAATCAATGAATATTGTAAATGCACAAACAGTAATATCTCCACATTGCAAGGTGCAATTCTGAAATTTTTTGCTTTTTACTGCTAATCCTAGCATGATAAAGAAGATTCAAAGAGAGTGAGATGCCAGCTCCTTTCATTCAGTCAGTAGCTTCAAACATTTCTGGTATATGAATAACATGATGTTTTTCAATGGCAAAAATCAATGAATATTGTAAATGCACAAACAGTAATATCTCCACATTGCAAGGTGCAATTCTGAAATTTTTTGCTTTTTCCTGCTAATCCTAGCATGATAAAGAAGATTCAAAGAGAGTGAGATGCCAGCTCCTTTCATTCAGTCAGTAGCTTCAAACATTTCTGGTATATGAAAAACATGTTTTTCAATGGCAAAAATCAATGAATATTGTAAATGCACAAACAGTAATATCTCCACATTGCAAGGTGCAATTCTGAAATTTTTTGCTTTTTCCTGCTAATCCTAGCATGATAAAGAAGATTCAAAGAGAGTGAGATGCCAGCTCCTTTCATTCAGTCAGTAGCTTCAAACATTTCTGGACGTTTTTCAATGGCAAAAATCAATGAATATTGTAAATGCACAAACAGTAATATCTCCACATTGCAAGGTGCAATTCTGAAATTTTTTGCTTTTTCCTGTTAATCCTAGCATGATAAAGAAGATTCAAAGAGAGTGAGATGCCAGCTCCTTTCATTCAGTCAGTAGCTTCAAACATTTCTGGACGTTTTTCAATGGCAAAAATCAATGAATATTGTAAATGCACAAACAGTAATATCTCCACATTGCAAGGTGCAATTCTGAAATTTTTTGCTTTTTCCTGTTAATCCTAGCATGATAAAGAAGATTCAAAGAGAGTGAGATGCCAGCTCCTTTCATTCAGTCAGTAGCTTCAAACATTTCTGGTATATGAAAAACATGTTTTTCAATGGCAAAAATCAATGAATATTGTAAATGCACAAACAGTAATATCTCCATATTGCAAGGTGCAATTCTGAAATTTTTTGCTTTTTCCTGCTAATCCTAGCATGATAAAGAAGATTCAAAGAGAGTGAGATGCCAGCTCCTTTCATTCAGTCAGTAGCTTCAAACATTTCTGGTATATGAATAACATGTTTTTCAATGGCAAAAATCAATGAATATTGTAAATGCACAAACAGTAATATCTCCACATTGCAAGGTGCAATTCTGAAATTTTTTGCTTTTTCCTGTTAATCCTAGCATGATAAAGAAGATTCAAAGAGAGTGAGATGCCAGCTCCTTTCATTCAGTCAGTAGCTTCAGACATTTCTGGTATATGAAAAACATGTTTTTCAATGGCAAAAATCTATGAATATTGTAAATGCACAAACAGTAATATCTCCACATTGCAAGGTGCAATTCTGAAATTTTTTGCTTTTTCCTGCTAATCCTAGCATGATAAAGAAGATTCAAAGAGAGTGAGATGCCAGCTCCTTTCATTCAGTCAGTAGCTTCAAACATTTCTGGTATATGAAAAACATGTTTTTCAATGGCAAAAATCAATGAATATTGTAAATGCACAAACCGTAATATCTCCACATTGCAAGGTGCAATTCTGAATTTTTTTGCTTTTTCCTGCTAATCCTAGCATGATAAAGAAGATTCAAAGAGAGTGAGATGCCAGCTCCTTTCATTCAGTCAGTAGCTTCAAACATTCCTGGTATATGAAAAACATGTTTTTCAATGGCAAAAATCAATGAATATTGTAAATGCACAAACAGTAATATCTCCACATTGCAAGGTGCAATTCTGAAATTTTTTGCTTTTTCCTGCTAATCCTAGCATGATAAAGAAGATTCAAAGAGAGTGAGATGCCAGCTCCTTTCATTCAGTCAGTAGCTTCAAACATTTCTGGACGTTTTTCAATGGCAAAAATCAATGAATATTGTAAATGCACAAACAGTAATATCTCCACATTGCAAGGTGCAATTCTGAAATTTTTTGCTTTTTCCTGCTAATCCTAGCATCATAAAGAAGATTCAAAGAGAGTGAGATGCCAGCTCCTTTCATTCAGTCAGTAGCTTCAAACATTTCTGGTATATGAAAAACATGTTTTTCAATGGCAAAAATCAATGAATATTGTAAATGCACAAACAGTAATATCTCCACATTGCAAGGTGCAATTCTGAAATTTTTTGCTTTTTCCTGCTGATCCTAGCATGATAAAGAAGATTCAAAGAGAGTGAGATGCCAGCTCCTTTCATTCAGTCAGTAGCTTCAAACATTTCTGGTATAAGAAAAACATGTTTTTCAATGGCAAAAATCAATGAATATTGTAAATGCACAAACAGTAATATCTCCACATTGCAAGGTGCAATTCTGAAATTTTTTGCTTTTTCCTGCTAATCCTAGCATGATAAAGAAGATTCAAAGAGAGTGAGATGCCAGCTCCTTTCATTCAGTCAGTAGCTTCAAACATTTCTGGACGTTTTTCAATGGCAAAAATCAATGAATATTGTAAATGCACAAACAGTAATATCTCCACATTGCAAGGTGCAATTCTGAAATTTTTTGCTTTTTCCTGTTAATCCTAGCATGATAAAGAAGATTCAAAGAGAGTGAGATGCCAGCTCCTTTCATTCAGGCAGTAGCTTCAAACATTTCTGGTATATGAAAAACATGTTTTTCAATGGCAAAAATCAATGAATATTGTAAATGCACAAACAGTAATATCTCCACATTGCAAGGTGCAATTCTGAAATTTTTTGCTTTTTCCTGCTAATCCTAGCATGATAAAGAAGATTCAAAGAGAGTGAGATGCCAGCTCCTTTCATTCAGTCAGTAGCTTCAAACATTTCTGGACGTTTTTCAATGGCAAAAATCAATGAATATTGTAAATGCACAAACAGTAATATCTCCACATTGCAAGGTGCAATTCTGAAATTTTTTGCTTTTTCCTGTTAATCCTAGCATGATAAAGAAGATTCAAAGAGAGTGAGATGCCAGCTCCTTTCATTCAGTCAGTAGCTTCAAACATTTCTGGTATATGAAAAACATGTTTTTCAATGGCAAAAATCAATGAATATTGTAAATGCACAAACAGTAATATCTCCATATTGCAAGGTGCAATTCTGAAATTTTTTGCTTTTTCCTGCTAATCCTAGCATGATAAAGAAGATTCAAAGAGAGTGAGATGCCAGCTCCTTTCATTCAGTCAGTAGCTTCAAACATTTCTGGTATATGAATAACATGTTTTTCAATGGCAAAAATCAATGAATATTGTAAATGCACAAACAGTAATATATCCACATTGCAAGATGCAATTCTGAAATTTTTTGCTTTTTCCTGCTAATCCTAGCATGATAAAGAAGATTCAAAGAGAGTGAGATGCCAGCTCCTTTCATTCAGTCAGTAGCTTCAAACATTTCTGGACGTTTTTCAATGGCAAAAATCTATGAATATTGTAAATGCACAAACAGTAATATCTCCACATTGCAAGGTGCAACTCTGAAATTTTTTGCTTTTTCCTGCTAATCCTAGCATGATAAAGAAGATTCAAAGAGAGTGAGATGCCAGCTCCTTTCATTCAGTCAGTAGCTTCAAACATTTCTGGACGTTTTTCAATGGCAAAAATCAATGAATATTGTAAATGCACAAACAGTAATATCTCCACATTGCAAGGTGCAATTCTGAAATTTTTTGCTTTTTCCTGCTAATCCTAGCATCATAAAGAAGATTCAAAGAGAGTGAGATGCCAGCTCCTTTCATTCAGTCAGTAGCTTCAAACATTTCTGGTATATGAAAAACATGTTTTTCAATGGCAAAAATCAATGAATATTGTAAATTCACAAACAGTAATATCTCCACATTGCAAGGTGCAATTCTGAAATTTTTTGCTTTTTCCTGTTAATCCTAGCATGATAAAGAAGATTCAAAGAGAGTGAGATGCCAGCTCCTTTCATTCAGTCAGTAGCTTCAAACATTTCTGGACGTTTTTCAATGGCAAAAATCAATGAATATTGTAAATGCACAAACAGTAATATCTCCACATTGCAAGGTGCAATTCTGAAATTTTTTGCTTTTTCCTGTTAATCCTAGCATGATAAAGAAGATTCAAAGAGAGTGAGATGCCAGCTCCTTTCATTCAGTCAGTAGCTTCAAACATTTCTGGTATATGAAAAACATGTTTTTCAATGGCAAAAATCAATGAATATTGTAAATGCACAAACAGTAATATCTCCACATTGCAAGGTGCAATTCTGAAATTTTTTGCTTTTTCCTGCTAATCCTAGCATGATAAAGAAGATTCAAAGAGAGTGAGATGCCAGCTCCTTTCATTCAGTCAGTAGCTTCAAACATTTCTGGACGTTTTTCAATGGCAAAAATCAATGAATATTGTAAATGCACAAACAGTAATATCTCCACATTGCAAGGTGCAATTCTGAAATTTTTTGCTTTTTCCTGTTAATCCTAGCATGATAAAGAAGATTCAAAGAGAGTGAGATGCCAGCTCCTTTCATTCAGTCAGTAGCTTCAAACATTTCTGGTATATGAAAAACATGTTTTTCAATGGCAAAAATCAATGAATATTGTAAATGCACAAACAGTAATATCTCCATATTGCAAGGTGCAATTCTGAAATTTTTTGCTTTTTCCTGCTAATCCTAGCATGATAAAGAAGATTCAAAGAGAGTGAGATGCCAGCTCCTTTCATTCAGTCAGTAGCTTCAAACATTTCTGGTATATGAATAACATGTTTTTCAATGGCAAAAATCAATGAATATTGTAAATGCACAAACAGTAATATATCCACATTGCAAGATGCAATTCTGAAATTTTTTGCTTTTTCCTGCTAATCCTAGCATGATAAAGAAGATTCAAAGAGAGTGAGATGCCAGCTCCTTTCATTCAGTCAGTAGCTTCAAACATTTCTGGACGTTTTTCAATGGCAAAAATCTATGAATATTGTAAATGCACAAACAGTAATATCTCCACATTGCAAGGTGCAACTCTGAAATTTTTTGCTTTTTCCTGCTAATCCTAGCATGATAAAGAAGATTCAAAGAGAGTGAGATGCCAGCTCCTTTCATTCAGTCAGTAGCTTCAAACATTTCTGGACGTTTTTCAATGGCAAAAATCAATGAATATTGTAAATGCACAAACAGTAATATCTCCACATTGCAAGGTGCAATTCTGAAATTTTTTGCTTTTTCCTGCTAATCCTAGCATCATAAAGAAGATTCAAAGAGAGTGAGATGCCAGCTCCTTTCATTCAGTCAGTAGCTTCAAACATTTCTGGTATATGAAAAACATGTTTTTCAATGGCAAAAATCAATGAATATTGTAAATTCACAAACAGTAATATCTCCACATTGCAAGGTGCAATTCTGAAATTTTTTGCTTTTTCCTGTTAATCCTAGCATGATAAAGAAGATTCAAAGAGAGTGAGATGCCAGCTCCTTTCATTCAGTCAGTAGCTTCAAACATTTCTGGACGTTTTTCAATGGCAAAAATCAATGAATATTGTAAATGCACAAACAGCAATATCTCCACATTGCAAGGTGCAATTCTGAAATTTTTTGCTTTTTCCTGTTAATCCTAGCATGATAAAGAAGATTCAAAGAGAGTGAGATGCCAGCTCCTTTCATTCAGTCAGTAGCTTCAAACATTTCTGGTATATGAAAAACATGTTTTTCAATGGCAAAAATCAATGAATATTGTAAATGCACAAACAGTAATATCTCCACATTGCAAGGTGCAATTCTGAAATTTTTTGCTTTTTACTGCTAATCCTAGCATGATAAAGAAGATTCAAAGAGAGTGAGATGCCAGCTCCTTTCATTCAGTCAGTAGCTTCAAACATTTCTGGTATATGAATAACATGATGTTTTTCAATGGCAAAAATCAATGAATATTGTAAATGCACAAACAGTAATATCTCCACATTGCAAGGTGCAATTCTGAAATTTTTTGCTTTTTCCTGCTAATCCTAGCATGATAAAGAAGATTCAAAGAGAGTGAAATGCCAGCTCCTTTCATTCAGTCAGTAGCTTCAAACATTTCTGGACGTTTTTCAATGGCAAAAATCAATGAATATTGTAAATGCACAAACAGTAATATCTCCACATTGCAAGGTGCAATTCTGAAATTTTTTGCTTTTTCCTGTTAATCCTAGCATGATAAAGAAGATTCAAAGAGAGTGAGATGCCAGCTCCTTTCATTCAGTCAGTAGCTTCAAACATTTCTGGTATATGAAAAACATGTTTTTCAATGGCAAAAATCAATGACTATTGTAAATGCACAAACAGTAATATCTCCACATTGCAAGGTGCAATTCTGAAATTTTTTGCTTTTTACTGCTAATCCTAGCATGATAAAGAAGATTCAAAGAGAGTGAGATGCCAGCTCCTTTCATTCAGTCAGTAGCTTCAAACATTTCTGGTATATGAAAAACATGTTTTTCAATGGCAAAAATCAATGAATATTGTAAATGCACAAACAGTAATATCTCCACATTGCAAGGTGCAATTCTGAAATTTTTTGCTTTTTCCTGCTAATCCTAGCATGATAAAGAAGATTCAAAGAGAGTGAGATGCCAGCTCCTTTCATTCAGTCAGTAGCTTCAAACATTTCTGGTATATGAATAACATGATGTTTTTCAATGGCAAAAATCAATGAATATTGTAAATGCACAAACAGTAATATCTCCACATTGCAAGGTGCAATTCTGAAATTTTTTGCTTTTTCCTGCTAATCCTAGCATGATAAAGAAGATTCAAAGAGAGTGAGATGCCAGCTCCTTTCATTCAGTCAGTAGCTTCAAACATTTCTGGACGTTTTTCAATGGCAAAAATCAATGAATATTGTAAATGCACAAACAGTAATATCTCCACATTGCAAGGTGCAACTCAAATTTTTCACTTTTTCCTGCTAATCCTAGCATGATAAAGAAGATTCAAAGAGAGTGAGATGCCAGCTCCTTTCATTCAGTCAGTAGCTTCAAACATTTCTGGACGTTTTTCAATGCCAAAAATCAATGAATATTGTAAATGCACAAACAGTAATATCTCCACATTGCAAGGTGCAATTCTGAAATTTTTTGCTTTTTCCTGTTAATCCTAGCATGATAAAGAAGATTCAAAGAGAGTGAGATGCCAGCTCCTTTCATTCAGTCAGTGGCTTCAAACATTTCTGGTATATGAAAAACATGTTTTTCACTGGCAAAAATCAATGAATATTGTAAATGCACAAACAGTAATATCTCCGCATTGCAAGGTGCAATTCTGAAATTTTTTGCTTTTTCCTGCTAATCCTAGCATGATAAAGAAGATTCAAAGAGAGTGAGATGCCAGCTCCTTTCATTCAGTCAGTAGCTTCAAACATTTCTGGACGTTTTTCAATGGCAAAAATCAATGAATATTGTAAATGCACAAACAGTAATATCTCCACATTGCAAGGTGCAATTCTGAAATTTTTTGCTTTTTCCTGCTAATCCTAGCATCATAAAGAAGATTCAAAGAGAGTGAGATGCCAGCTCCTTTCATTCAGTCAGTAGCTTCAAACATTTCTGGTATATGAAAAACATGTTTTTCAATGGCAAAAATCAATGAATATTGTAAATGCACAAACAGTAATATCTCCACATTGCAAGGTGCAATTCTGAAATTTTTTGCTTTTTCCTGCTGATCCTAGCATGATAAAGAAGATTCAAAGAGAGTGAGATGCCAGCTCCTTTCATTCAGTCAGTAGCTTCAAACATTTCTGGTATAAGAAAAACATGTTTTTCAATGGCAAAAATCAATGAATATTGTAAATGCACAAACAGTAATATCTCCACATTGCAAGGTGCAATTCTGAAATTTTTTGCTTTTTCCTGCTAATCCTAGCATGATAAAGAAGATTCAAAGAGAGTGAGATGCCAGCTCCTTTCATTCAGTCAGTAGCTTCAAACATTTCTGGACGTTTTTCAATGGCAAAAATCAATGAATATTGTAAATGCACAAACAGTAATATCTCCACATTGCAAGGTGCAATTCTGAAATTTTTTGCTTTTTCCTGTTAATCCTAGCATGATAAAGAAGATTCAAAGAGAGTGAGATGCCAGCTCCTTTCATTCAGGCAGTAGCTTCAAACATTTCTGGTATATGAAAAACATGTTTTTCAATGGCAAAAATCAATGAATATTGTAAATGCACAAAGAGTAATATCTCCACATTGCAAGGTGCAATTCTGAAATTTTTTGCTTTTTCCTGCTAATCCTAGCATGATAAAGAAGATTCAAAGAGAGTGAGATGCCAGCTCCTTTCATTCAGTCAGTAGCTTCAAACATTTCTGGACGTTTTTCAATGGCAAAAATCAATGAATATTGTAAATGCACAAACAGTAATATCTCCACATTGCAAGGTGCAATTCTGAAATTTTTTGCTTTTTCCTGTTAATCCTAGCATGATAAAGAAGATTCAAAGAGAGTGAGATGCCAGCTCCTTTCATTCAGTCAGTAGCTTCAAACATTTCTGGTATATGAAAAACATGTTTTTCAATGGCAAAAATCAATGAATATTGTAAATGCACAAACAGTAATATCTCCATATTGCAAGGTGCAATTCTGAAATTTTTTGCTTTTTCCTGCTAATCCTAGCATGATAAAGAAGATTCAAAGAGAGTGAGATGCCAGCTCCTTTCATTCAGTCAGTAGCTTCAAACATTTCTGGTATATGAATAACATGTTTTTCAATGGCAAAAATCAATGAATATTGTAAATGCACAAACAGTAATATATCCACATTGCAAGATGCAATTCTGAAATTTTTTGCTTTTTCCTGCTAATCCTAGCATGATAAAGAAGATTCAAAGAGAGTGAGATGCCAGCTCCTTTCATTCAGTCAGTAGCTTCAAACATTTCTGGACGTTTTTCAATGGCAAAAATCTATGAATATTGTAAATGCACAAACAGTAATATCTCCACATTGCAAGGTGCAACTCTGAAATTTTTTGCTTTTTCCTGCTAATCCTAGCATGATAAAGAAGATTCAAAGAGAGTGAGATGCCAGCTCCTTTCATTCAGTCAGTAGCTTCAAACATTTCTGGACGTTTTTCAATGGCAAAAATCAATGAATATTGTAAATGCACAAACAGTAATATCTCCACATTGCAAGGTGCAATTCTGAAATTTTTTGCTTTTTCCTGCTAATCCTAGCATCATAAAGAAGATTCAAAGAGAGTGAGATGCCAGCTCCTTTCATTCAGTCAGTAGCTTCAAACATTTCTGGTATATGAAAAACATGTTTTTCAATGGCAAAAATCAATGAATATTGTAAATTCACAAACAGTAATATCTCCACATTGCAAGGTGCAATTCTGAAATTTTTTGCTTTTTCCTGTTAATCCTAGCATGATAAAGAAGATTCAAAGAGAGTGAGATGCCAGCTCCTTTCATTCAGTCAGTAGCTTCAAACATTTCTGGACGTTTTTCAATGGCAAAAATCAATGAATATTGTAAATGCACAAACAGTAATATCTCCACATTGCAAGGTGCAATTCTGAAATTTTTTGCTTTTTCCTGTTAATCCTAGCATGATAAAGAAGATTCAAAGAGAGTGAGATGCCAGCTCCTTTCATTCAGTCAGTAGCTTCAAACATTTCTGGTATATGAAAAACATGTTTTTCAATGGCAAAAATCAATGAATATTGTAAATGCACAAACAGTAATATCTCCACATTGCAAGGTGCAATTCTGAAATTTTTTGCTTTTTACTGCTAATCCTAGCATGATAAAGAAGATTCAAAGAGAGTGAGATGCCAGCTCCTTTCATTCAGTCAGTAGCTTCAAACATTTCTGGTATATGAATAACATGATGTTTTTCAATGGCAAAAATCAATGAATATTGTAAATGCACAAACAGTAATATCTCCACATTGCAAGGTGCAATTCTGAAATTTTTTGCTTTTTCCTGCTAATCCTAGCATGATAAAGAAGATTCAAAGAGAGTGAGATGCCAGCTCCTTTCATTCAGTCAGTAGCTTCAAACATTTCTGGTATATGAAAAACATGTTTTTCAATGGCAAAAATCAATGAATATTGTAAATGCACAAACAGTAATATCTCCACATTGCAAGGTGCAATTCTGAAATTTTTTGCTTTTTCCTGCTAATCCTAGCATGATAAAGAAGATTCAAAGAGAGTGAGATGCCAGCTCCTTTCATTCAGTCAGTAGCTTCAAACATTTCTGGACGTTTTTCAATGGCAAAAATCAATGAATATTGTAAATGCACAAACAGTAATATCTCCACATTGCAAGGTGCAATTCTGAAATTTTTTGCTTTTTCCTGTTAATCCTAGCATGATAAAGAAGATTCAAAGAGAGTGAGATGCCAGCTCCTTTCATTCAGTCAGTAGCTTCAAACATTTCTGGACGTTTTTCAATGGCAAAAATCAATGAATATTGTAAATGCACAAACAGTAATATCTCCACATTGCAAGGTGCAATTCTGAAATTTTTTGCTTTTTCCTGTTAATCCTAGCATGATAAAGAAGATTCAAAGAGAGTGAGATGCCAGCTCCTTTCATTCAGTCAGTAGCTTCAAACATTTCTGGTATATGAAAAACATGTTTTTCAATGGCAAAAATCAATGAATATTGTAAATGCACAAACAGTAATATCTCCATATTGCAAGGTGCAATTCTGAAATTTTTTGCTTTTTCCTGCTAATCCTAGCATGATAAAGAAGATTCAAAGAGAGTGAGATGCCAGCTCCTTTCATTCAGTCAGTAGCTTCAAACATTTCTGGTATATGAATAACATGTTTTTCAATGGCAAAAATCAATGAATATTGTAAATGCACAAACAGTAATATCTCCACATTGCAAGGTGCAATTCTGAAATTTTTTGCTTTTTCCTGTTAATCCTAGCATGATAAAGAAGATTCAAAGAGAGTGAGATGCCAGCTCCTTTCATTCAGTCAGTAGCTTCAGACATTTCTGGTATATGAAAAACATGTTTTTCAATGGCAAAAATCTATGAATATTGTAAATGCACAAACAGTAATATCTCCACATTGCAAGGTGCAATTCTGAAATTTTTTGCTTTTTCCTGCTAATCCTAGCATGATAAAGAAGATTCAAAGAGAGTGAGATGCCAGCTCCTTTCATTCAGTCAGTAGCTTCAAACATTTCTGGTATATGAAAAACATGTTTTTCAATGGCAAAAATCAATGAATATTGTAAATGCACAAACCGTAATATCTCCACATTGCAAGGTGCAATTCTGAAATTTTTTGCTTTTTCCTGCTAATCCTAGCATGATAAAGAAGATTCAAAGAGAGTGAGATGCCAGCTCCTTTCATTCAGTCAGTAGCTTCAAACATTCCTGGTATATGAAAAACATGTTTTTCAATGGCAAAAATCAATGAATATTGTAAATGCACAAACAGTAATATCTCCACATTGCAAGGTGCAATTCTGAAATTTTTTGCTTTTTCCTGCTAATCCTAGCATGATAAAGAA
This sequence comes from Phyllobates terribilis, assembly GCF_046119375.1. Taxonomy (NCBI): domain Eukaryota; kingdom Metazoa; phylum Chordata; class Amphibia; order Anura; family Dendrobatidae; genus Phyllobates; species Phyllobates terribilis. The sequence goes on along the minus strand of NW_027363534.1, from coordinate 287,350 downwards.
GATTCAAAGAGAGTGAGATGCCAGCTCCTTTCATTCAGTCAGTAGCTTCAAACATTTCTGGACGTTTTTCAATGGCAAAAATCAATGAATATTGTAAATGCACAAACAGTAATATCTCCACATTGCAAGGTGCAATTCTGAAATTTTTTGCTTTTTCCTGCTAATCCTAGCATCATAAAGAAGATTCAAAGAGAGTGAGATGCCAGCTCCTTTCATTCAGTCAGTAGCTTCAAACATTTCTGGTATATGAAAAACATGTTTTTCAATGGCAAAAATCAATGAATATTGTAAATGCACAAACAGTAATATCTCCACATTGCAAGGTGCAATTCTGAAATTTTTTGCTTTTTCCTGCTGATCCTAGCATGATAAAGAAGATTCAAAGAGAGTGAGATGCCAGCTCCTTTCATTCAGTCAGTAGCTTCAAACATTTCTGGTATAAGAAAAACATGTTTTTCAATGGCAAAAATCAATGAATATTGTAAATGCACAAACAGTAATATCTCCACATTGCAAGGTGCAATTCTGAAATTTTTTGCTTTTTCCTGCTAATCCTAGCATGATAAAGAAGATTCAAAGAGAGTGAGATGCCAGCTCCTTTCATTCAGTCAGTAGCTTCAAACATTTCTGGACGTTTTTCAATGGCAAAAATCAATGAATATTGTAAATGCACAAACAGTAATATCTCCACATTGCAAGGTGCAATTCTGAAATTTTTTGCTTTTTCCTGTTAATCCTAGCATGATAAAGAAGATTCAAAGAGAGTGAGATGCCAGCTCCTTTCATTCAGTCAGTAGCTTCAAACATTTCTGGTATATGAAAAACATGTTTTTCAATGGCAAAAATCAATGAATATTGTAAATGCACAAACAGTAATATCTCCATATTGCAAGGTGCAATTCTGAAATTTTTTGCTTTTTCCTGCTAATCCTAGCATGATAAAGAAGATTCAAAGAGAGTGAGATGCCAGCTCCTTTCATTCAGTCAGTAGCTTCAAACATTTCTGGTATATGAATAACATGTTTTTCAATGGCAAAAATCAATGAATATTGTAAATGCACAAACAGTAATATATCCACATTGCAAGATGCAATTCTGAAATTTTTTGCTTTTTCCTGCTAATCCTAGCATGATAAAGAAGATTCAAAGAGAGTGAGATGCCAGCTCCTTTCATTCAGTCAGTAGCTTCAAACATTTCTGGACGTTTTTCAATGGCAAAAATCTATGAATATTGTAAATGCACAAACAGTAATATCTCCACATTGCAAGGTGCAACTCTGAAATTTTTTGCTTTTTCCTGCTAATCCTAGCATGATAAAGAAGATTCAAAGAGAGTGAGATGCCAGCTCCTTTCATTCAGTCAGTAGCTTCAAACATTTCTGGACGTTTTTCAATGGCAAAAATCAATGAATATTGTAAATGCACAAACAGTAATATCTCCACATTGCAAGGTGCAATTCTGAAATTTTTTGCTTTTTCCTGCTAATCCTAGCATCATAAAGAAGATTCAAAGAGAGTGAGATGCCAGCTCCTTTCATTCAGTCAGTAGCTTCAAACATTTCTGGTATATGAAAAACATGTTTTTCAATGGCAAAAATCAATGAATATTGTAAATTCACAAACAGTAATATCTCCACATTGCAAGGTGCAATTCTGAAATTTTTTGCTTTTTCCTGTTAATCCTAGCATGATAAAGAAGATTCAAAGAGAGTGAGATGCCAGCTCCTTTCATTCAGTCAGTAGCTTCAAACATTTCTGGACGTTTTTCAATGGCAAAAATCAATGAATATTGTAAATGCACAAACAGTAATATCTCCACATTGCAAGGTGCAATTCTGAAATTTTTTGCTTTTTCCTGTTAATCCTAGCATGATAAAGAAGATTCAAAGAGAGTGAGATGCCAGCTCCTTTCATTCAGTCAGTAGCTTCAAACATTTCTGGTATATGAAAAACATGTTTTTCAATGGCAAAAATCAATGAATATTGTAAATGCACAAACAGTAATATCTCCACATTGCAAGGTGCAATTCTGAAATTTTTTGCTTTTTACTGCTAATCCTAGCATGATAAAGAAGATTCAAAGAGAGTGAGATGCCAGCTCCTTTCATTCAGTCAGTAGCTTCAAACATTTCTGGTATATGAATAACATGATGTTTTTCAATGGCAAAAATCAATGAATATTGTAAATGCACAAACAGTAATATCTCCACATTGCAAGGTGCAATTCTGAAATTTTTTGCTTTTTCCTGCTAATCCTAGCATGATAAAGAAGATTCAAAGAGAGTGAGATGCCAGCTCCTTTCATTCAGTCAGTAGCTTCAAACATTTCTGGTATATGAAAAACGTTTTTCAATGGCAAAAATCAATGAATATTGTAAATGCACAAACAGTAATATCTCCACATTGCAAGGTGCAATTCTGAAATTTTTTGCTTTTTCCTGCTAATCCTAGCATGATAAAGAAGATTCAAAGAGAGTGAGATGCCAGCTCCTTTCATTCAGTCAGTAGCTTCAAACATTTCTGGACGTTTTTCAATGGCAAAAATCAATGAATATTGTAAATGCACAAACAGTAATATCTCCACATTGCAAGGTGCAATTCTGAAATTTTTTGCTTTTTCCTGTTAATCCTAGCATGATAAAGAAGATTCAAAGAGAGTGAGATGCCAGCTCCTTTCATTCAGTCAGTAGCTTCAAACATTTCTGGACGTTTTTCAATGGCAAAAATCAATGAATATTGTAAATGCACAAACAGTAATATCTCCACATTGCAAGGTGCAATTCTGAAATTTTTTGCTTTTTCCTGTTAATCCTAGCATGATAAAGAAGATTCAAAGAGAGTGAGATGCCAGCTCCTTTCATTCAGTCAGTAGCTTCAAACATTTCTGGTATATGAAAAACATGTTTTTCAATGGCAAAAATCAATGAATATTGTAAATGCACAAACAGTAATATCTCCATATTGCAAGGTGCAATTCTGAAATTTTTTGCTTTTTCCTGCTAATCCTAGCATGATAAAGAAGATTCAAAGAGAGTGAGATGCCAGCTCCTTTCATTCAGTCAGTAGCTTCAAACATTTCTGGTATATGAATAACATGTTTTTCAATGGCAAAAATCAATGAATATTGTAAATGCACAAACAGTAATATCTCCACATTGCAAGGTGCAATTCTGAAATTTTTTGCTTTTTCCTGTTAATCCTAGCATGATAAAGAAGATTCAAAGAGAGTGAGATGCCAGCTCCTTTCATTCAGTCAGTAGCTTCAGACATTTCTGGTATATGAAAAACATGTTTTTCAATGGCAAAAATCTATGAATATTGTAAATGCACAAACAGTAATATCTCCACATTGCAAGGTGCAATTCTGAAATTTTTTGCTTTTTCCTGCTAATCCTAGCATGATAAAGAAGATTCAAAGAGAGTGAGATGCCAGCTCCTTTCATTCAGTCAGTAGCTTCAAACATTTCTGGTATATGAAAAACATGTTTTTCAATGGCAAAAATCAATGAATATTGTAAATGCACAAACCGTAATATCTCCACATTGCAAGGTGCAATTCTGAAATTTTTTGCTTTTTCCTGCTAATCCTAGCATGATAAAGAAGATTCAAAGAGAGTGAGATGCCAGCTCCTTTCATTCAGTCAGTAGCTTCAAACATTCCTGGTATATGAAAAACATGTTTTTCAATGGCAAAAATCAATGAATATTGTAAATGCACAAACAGTAATATCTCCACATTGCAAGGTGCAATTCTGAAATTTTTTGCTTTTTCCTGCTAATCCTAGCATGATAAAGAAGATTCAAAGAGAGTGAGATGCCAGCTCCTTTCATTCAGTCAGTAGCTTCAAACATTTCTGGTATATGAAAAACATGTTTTTCAATGGCAAAAATCAATGAATATTGTAAATGCACAAACAGTAATATCTCGACATTGCAAGGTGCAATTCTGAAATTTTTTGCTTTTTCCTGCTAATCCTAGCATGATAAAGAAGATTCAAAGAGAGTGAGATGCCAGCTCCTTTCATTCAGTCAGTAGCTTCAAACATTTCTGGACGTTTTTCAATGGCAAAAATCAATGAATATTGTAAATGCACAAACAGTAATATCTCCACATTGCAAGGTGCAATTCTGAAATTTTTTGCTTTTTCCTGTTAATCCTAGCATGATAAAGAAGATTCAAAGAGAGTGAGATGCCAAGCTCCTTTCATTCAGGCAGTAGCTTCAAACATTTCTGGTATATGAAAAACATGTTTTTCAATGGCAAAAATCAATGAATATTGTAAATGCACAAACAGTAATATCTCCACATTGCAAGGTGCAATTCTGAAATTTTTTGCTTTTTCCTGTTAATCCTAGCATGATAAAGAAGATTCAAAGAGAGTGAGATGCCAGCTCCTTTCATTCAGTCAGTAGCTTCAAACATTTCTGGTATATGAAAAACATGTTTTTCAATGGCAAAAATCAATGAATATTGTAAATGCACAAACAGTAATATCTCCACATTGCAAGGTGCAATTCTGAAATTTTTTGCTTTTTACTGCTAATCCTAGCATGATAAAGAAGATTCAAAGAGAGTGAGATGCCAGCTCCTTTCATTCAGTCAGTAGCTTCAAACATTTCTGGTATATGAAAAACATGTTTTTCAATGGCAAAAATCAATGAATATTGTAAATGCACAAACAGTAATATCTCCACATAGCAAGGTGCAATTCTGAAATGTTTTGCTTTTTCCTGCTAATCCTAGCATGATAAAGAAGATTCAAAGAGAGTGAGATGCCAGCTCCTTTCATTCAGTCAGTAGCTTCAAACATTTCTGGTATATGAATAACATGATGTTTTTCAATGGCAAAAATCAATGAATATTATAAATGCACAAACAGTAATATCTCCACATTGCAAGGTGCAATTCTGAAATTTTTTGCTTTTTCCTGCTAATCCTAGCATGATAAAGAAGATTCAAAGAGAGTGAGATGCCAGCTCCTTTCATTCAGTCAGTAGCTTCAAACATTTCTGGTATATGAAAAACATGTTTTTCAATGGCAAAAATCAATGAATATTGTAAATGCACAAACAGTAATATCTCCACATTGCAAGGTGCAATTCTGAAATTTTTTGCTTTTTCCTGCTAATCCTAGCATGATAAAGAAGATTCAAAGAGAGTGAGATGCCAGCTCCTTTCATTCAGTCAGTAGCTTCAAACATTTCTGGACGTTTTTCAAAGGCAAAAATCAATGAATATTGTAAATGCACAAACAGTAATATCTCCACATTGCAAGGTGCAATTCTGAAATTTTTTGCTTTTTCCTGCTAATCCTAGCATGATAAAGAAGATTCAAAGAGAGTGAGATGCCAGCTCCTTTCATTCAGTCAGTAGCTTCAAACATTTCTGGTATAAGAAAAACATGTTTTTCAATGGCAAAAATCAATGAATATTGTAAATGCACAAACAGTAATATCTCCACATTGCAAGGTGCAATTCTGAAATTTTTTGCTTTTTCCTGCTAATCCTAGCATGATAAAGAAGATTCAAAGAGAGTGAGATGCCAGCTCCTTTCATTCAGTCAGTAGCTTCAAACATTTCTGGACGTTTTTCAATGGCAAAAATCAATGAATATTGTAAATGCACAAACAGTAATATCTCCACATTGCAAGGTGCAATTCTGAAATTTTTTGCTTTTTCCTGTTAATCCTAGCATGATAAAGAAGATTCAAAGAGAGTGAGATGCCAGCTCCTTTCATTCAGGCAGTAGCTTCAAACATTTCTGGTATATGAAAAACATGTTTTTCAATGGCAAAAATCAATGAATATTGTAAATGCACAAACAGTAATATCTCCACATTGCAAGGTGCAATTCTGAAATTTTTTGCTTTTTCCTGCTAATCCTAGCATGATAAAGAAGATTCAAAGAGAGTGAGATGCCAGCTCCTTTCATTCAGTCAGTAGCTTCAAACATTTCTGGACGTTTTTCAATGGCAAAAATCAATGAATATTGTAAATGCACAAACAGTAATATCTCCACATTGCAAGGTGCAATTCTGAAATTTTTTGCTTTTTCCTGTTAATCCTAGCATGATAAAGAAGATTCAAAGAGAGTGAGATGCCAGCTCCTTTCATTCAGTCAGTAGCTTCAAACATTTCTGGTATATGAAAAACATGTTTTTCAATGGCAAAAATCAATGAATATTGTAAATGCACAAACAGTAATATCTCCATATTGCAAGGTGCAATTCTGAAATTTTTTGCTTTTTCCTGCTAATCCTAGCATGATAAAGAAGATTCAAAGAGAGTGAGATGCCAGCTCCTTTCATTCAGTCAGTAGCTTCAAACATTTCTGGTATATGAATAACATGTTTTTCAATGGCAAAAATCAATGAATATTGTAAATGCACAAACAGTAATATATCCACATTGCAAGATGCAATTCTGAAATTTTTTGCTTTTTCCTGCTAATCCTAGCATGATAAAGAAGATTCAAAGAGAGTGAGATGCCAGCTCCTTTCATTCAGTCAGTAGCTTCAAACATTTCTGGACGTTTTTCAATGGCAAAAATCAATGAATATTGTAAATGCACAAACAGTAATATCTCCACATTGCAAGGTGCAATTCTGAAATTTTTTGCTTTTTCCTGCTAATCCTAGCATGATAAAGAAGATTCAAAGAGAGTGAGATGCCAGCTCCTTTCATTCAGTCAGTAGCTTCAAACATTTCTGGTATAAGAAAAACATGTTTTTCAATGGCAAAAATCAATGAATATTGTAAATGCACAAACAGTAATATCTCCACATTGCAAGGTGCAATTCTGAAATTTTTTGCTTTTTCCTGCTAATCCTAGCATGATAAAGAAGATTCAAAGAGAGTGAGATGCCAGCTCCTTTCATTCAGTCAGTAGCTTCAAACATTTCTGGACGTTTTTCAATGGCAAAAATCAATGAATATTGTAAATGCACAAACAGTAATATCTCCACATTGCAAGGTGCAATTCTGAAATTTTTTGCTTTTTCCTGTTAATCCTAGCATGATAAAGAAGATTCAAAGAGAGTGAGATGCCAGCTCCTTTCATTCAGGCAGTAGCTTCAAACATTTCTGGTATATGAAAAACATGTTTTTCAATGGCAAAAATCAATGAATATTGTAAATGCACAAACAGTAATATCTCCACATTGCAAGGTGCAATTCTGAAATTTTTTGCTTTTTCCTGCTAATCCTAGCATGATAAAGAAGATTCAAAGAGAGTGAGATGCCAGCTCCTTTCATTCAGTCAGTAGCTTCAAACATTTCTGGACGTTTTTCAATGGCAAAAATCAATGAATATTGTAAATGCACAAACAGTAATATCTCCACATTGCAAGGTGCAATTCTGAAATTTTTTGCTTTTTCCTGTTAATCCTAGCATGATAAAGAAGATTCAAAGAGAGTGAGATGCCAGCTCCTTTCATTCAGTCAGTAGCTTCAAACATTTCTGGTATATGAAAAACATGTTTTTCAATGGCAAAAATCAATGAATATTGTAAATGCACAAACAGTAATATCTCCATATTGCAAGGTGCAATTCTGAAATTTTTTGCTTTTTCCTGCTAATCCTAGCATGATAAAGAAGATTCAAAGAGAGTGAGATGCCAGCTCCTTTCATTCAGTCAGTAGCTTCAAACATTTCTGGTATATGAATAACATGTTTTTCAATGGCAAAAATCAATGAATATTGTAAATGCACAAACAGTAATATATCCACATTGCAAGATGCAATTCTGAAATTTTTTGCTTTTTCCTGCTAATCCTAGCATGATAAAGAAGATTCAAAGAGAGTGAGATGCCAGCTCCTTTCATTCAGTCAGTAGCTTCAAACATTTCTGGACGTTTTTCAATGGCAAAAATCAATGAATATTGTAAATGCACAAACAGTAATATCTCCACATTGCAAGGTGCAACTCTGAAATGTTTTGCTTTTTCCTGCTAATCCTAGCATGATAAAGAAGATTCAAAGAGAGTGAGATGCCAGCTCCTTTCATTCAGTCAGTAGCTTCAAACATTTCTGGACGTTTTTCAATGGCAAAAATCAATGAATATTGTAAATGCACAAACAGTAATATCTCCACATTGCAAGGTGCAATTCTGAAATTTTTTGCTTTTTCCTGCTAATCCTAGCATCATAAAGAAGATTCAAAGAGAGTGAGATGCCAGCTCCTTTCATTCAGTCAGTAGCTTCAAACATTTCTGGTATATGAAAAACATGTTTTTCAATGGCAAAAATCAATGAATATTGTAAATTCACAAACAGTAATATCTCCACATTGCAAGGTGCAATTCTGAAATTTTTTGCTTTTTCCTGTTAATCCTAGCATGATAAAGAAGATTCAAAGAGAGTGAGATGCCAGCTCCTTTCATTCAGTCAGTAGCTTCAAACATTTCTGGACGTTTTTCAATGGCAAAAATCAATGAATATTGTAAATGCACAAACAGTAATATCTCCACATTGCAAGGTGCAATTCTGAAATTTTTTGCTTTTTCCTGTTAATCCTAGCATGATAAAGAAGATTCAAAGAGAGTGAGATGCCAGCTCCTTTCATTCAGTCAGTAGCTTCAAACATTTCTGGTATATGAAAAACATGTTTTTCAATGGCAAAAATCAATGAATATTGTAAATGCACAAACAGTAATATCTCCACATTGCAAGGTGCAATTCTGAAATTTTTTGCTTTTTCCTGCTAATCCTAGCATGATAAAGAAGATTCAAAGAGAGTGAGATGCCAGCTCCTTTCATTCAGTCAGTAGCTTCAAACATTTCTGGTATATGAAAAACATGTTTTTCAATGGCAAAAATCAATGAATATTGTAAATGCACAAACAGTAATATCTCCACATTGCAAGGTGCAATTCTGAAATTTTTTGCTTTTTCCTGCTAATCCTAGCATGATAAAGAAGATTCAAAGAGAGTGAGATGCCAGCTCCTTTCATTCAGTCAGTAGCTTCAAACATTTCTGGTATATGAATAACATGATGTTTTTCAATGGCAAAAATCAATGAATATTGTAAATGCACAAACAGTAATATCTCCACATTGCAAGGTGCAATTCTGAAATTTTTTGCTTTTTCCTGCTAATCCTAGCATGATAAAGAAGATTCAAAGAGAGTGAGATGCCAGCTCCTTTCATTCAGTCAGTAGCTTCAAACATTTCTGGTATATGAAAAACATGTTTTTCAATGGCAAAAATCAATGAATATTGTAAATGCACAAACAGTAATATCTCCACATTGCAAGGTGCAATTCTGAAATTTTTTGCTTTTTCCTGCTAATCCTAGCATGATAAAGAAGATTCAAAGAGAGTGAGATGCCAGCTCCTTTCATTCAGTCAGTAGCTTCAAACATTTCTGGACGTTTTTCAATGGCAAAAATCAATGAATATTGTAAATGCACAAACAGTAATATCTCCACATTGCAAGGTGCAATTCTGAAATTTTTTGTTTTTTCCTGTTAATCCTAGCATGATAAAGAAGATTCAAAGAGAGTGAGATGCCAGCTCCTTTCATTCAGGCAGTAGCTTCAAACATTTCTGGTATATGAAAAACATGTTTTTCAATGGCAAAAATCAATGAATATTGTAAATGCACAAACAGTAATATCTCCACATTGCAAGGTGCAATTCTGAAATTTTTTGCTTTTTCCTGCTAATCCTAGCATGATAAAGAAGATTCAAAGAGAGTGAGATGCCAGCTCCTTTCATTCAGTCAGTAGCTTCAAACATTTCTGGACGTTTTTCAATGGCAAAAATCAATGAATATTGTAAATGCACAAACAGTAATATCTCCACATTGCAAGGTGCAATTCTGAAATTTTTTGCTTTTTCCTGTTAATCCTAGCATGATAAAGAAGATTCAAAGAGAGTGAGATGCCAGCTCCTTTCATTCAGTCAGTAGCTTCAAACATTTCTGGTATATGAAAAACATGTTTTTCAATGGCAAAAATCAATGAATATTGTAAATGCACAAACAGTAATATCTCCACATTGCAAGGTGCAATTCTGAAATTTTTTGCTTTTTCCTGTTAATCCTAGCATGATAAAGAAGATTCAAAGAGAGTGAGATGCCAGCTCCTTTCATTCAGTCAGTAGCTTCAGACATTTCTGGTATATGAAAAACATGTTTTTCAATGGCAAAAATCTATGAATATTGTAAATGCACAAACAGTAATATCTCCACATTGCAAGGTGCAATTCTGAAATTTTTTGCTTTTTCCTGCTAATCCTAGCATGATAAAGAAGATTCAAAGAGAGTGAGATGCCAGCTCCTTTCATTCAGTCAGTAGCTTCAAACATTTCTGGTATATGAAAAACATGTTTTTCAATGGCAAAAATCAATGAATATTGTAAATGCACAAACCGTAATATCTCCACATTGCAAGGTGCAATTCTGAAATTTTTTGCTTTTTCCTGCTAATCCTAGCATGATAAAGAAGATTCAAAGAGAGTGAGATGCCAGCTCCTTTCATTCAGTCAGTAGCTTCAAACATTTCTGGTATATGAAAAACATGTTTTTCAATGGCAAAAATCAATGAATATTGTAAATGCACAAACAGTAATATCTCCACATTGCAAGGTGCAATTCTGAAATTTTTTGCTTTTTCCTGCTAATCCTAGCATGATAAAGAAGATTCAAAGAGAGTGAGATGCCAGCTCCTTTCATTCAGTCAGTAGCTTCAAACATTTCTGGTATATGAAAAACATGTTTTTCAATGGCAAAAATCAATGAATATTGTAAATGCACAAACAGTAATATCTCCACATTGCAAGGTGCAATTCTGAAATTTTTTGCTTTTTCCTGCTAATCCTAGCATGATAAAGAAGATTCAAAGAGAGTGAGATGCCAGCTCCTTTCATTCAGTCAGTAGCTTCAAACATTTCTGGACGTTTTTCAATGGCAAAAATCAATGAATATTGTAAATGCACAAACAGTAATATCTCCACATTGCAAGGTGCAATTCTGAAATTTTTTGCTTTTTCCTGTTAATCCTAGCATGATAAAGAAGATTCAAAGAGAGTGAGATGCCAAGCTCCTTTCATTCAGGCAGTAGCTTCAAACATTTCTGGTATATGAAAAACATGTTTTTCAATGGCAAAAATCAATGAATATTGTAAATGCACAAACAGTAATATCTCCACATTGCAAGGTGCAATTCTGAAATTTTTTGCTTTTTCCTGCTAATCCAAGCATGATAAAGAAGATTCAAAGAGAGTGAGATGCCAGCTCCTTTCATTCAGTCAGTAGCTTCAAACATTTCTGGACGTTTTTCAATGGCAAAAATCAATGAATATTGTAAATGCACAAACAGTAATATCTCCACATTGCAAGGTGCAATTCTGAAATTTTTTGCTTTTTCCTGTTAATCCTAGCATGATAAAGAAGATTCAAAGAGAGTGAGATGCCAGCTCCTTTCATTCAGTCAGTAGCTTCAAACATTTCTGGTATATGAATAACATGATGTTTTTCAATGGCAAAAATCAATGAATATTGTAAATGCACAAACAGTAATATCTCCACATTGCAAGGTGCAATTCTGAAATTTTTTGCTTTTTCCTGCTAATCCTAGCATGATAAAGAAGATTCAAAGAGAGTGAGATGCCAGCTCCTTTCATTCAGTCAGTAGCTTCAAACATTTCTGGTATATGAAAAACATGTTTTTCAATGGCAAAAATCAATGAATATTGTAAATGCACAAACAGTAATATCTCCACATTGCAAGGTGCAATTCTGAAATTTTTTGCTTTTTCCTGCTAATCCTAGCATGATAAAGAAGATTCAAAGAGAGTGAGATGCCAGCTCCTTTCATTCAGTCAGTAGCTTCAAACATTTCTGGACGTTTTTCAATGGCAAAAATCAATGAATATTGTAAATGCACAAACAGTAATATCTCCACATTTCAAGGTGCAATTCTGAAATTTTTTGCTTTTTCCTGTTAATCCTAGCATGATAAAGAAGATTCAAAGAGAGTGAGATGCCAGCTCCTTTCATTCAGGCAGTAGCTTCAAACATTTCTGGTATATGAAAAACATGTTTTTCAATGGCAAAAATCAATGAATATTGTAAATGCACAAACAGTAATATCTCCACATTGCAAGGTGCAATTCTGAAATTTTTTGCTTTTTCCTGCTAATCCTAGCATGATAAAGAAGATTCAAAGAGAGTGAGATGCCAGCTCCTTTCATTCAGTCAGTAGCTTCAAACATTTCTGGACGTTTTTCAATGGCAAAAATCAATGAATATTGTAAATGCACAAACAGTAATATCTCCACATTGCAAGGTGCAATTCTGAAATTTTTTGCTTTTTCCTGTTAATCCTAGCATGATAAAGAAGATTCAAAGAGAGTGAGATGCCAGCTCCTTTCATTCAGTCAGTAGCTTCAAACATTTCTGGTATATGAAAAACATGTTTTTCAATGGCAAAAATCAATGAATATTGTAAATGCACAAACAGTAATATCTCCATATTGCAAGGTGCAATTCTGAAATTTTTTGCTTTTTCCTGCTAATCCTAGCATGATAAAGAAGATTCAAAGAGAGTGAGATGACAGCTCCTTTCATTCAGTCAGTAGCTTCAAACATTTCTGGTATATGAATAACATGTTTTTCAATGGCAAAAATCTATGAATATTGTAAATGCACAAACAGTAATATCTCCACATTGCAAGGTGCAATTCTGAAATTTTTTGCTTTTTCCTGCTAATCCTAGCATGATAAAGAAGATTCAAAGAGAGTGAGATGCCAGCTCCTTTCATTCAATCAGTAGCTTCAAACATTTCTGGTATATGAAAAACATGTTTTTCAATGGCAAAAATCAATGAATATTGTAAATGCACAAACCGTAATATCTCCACATTGCAAGGTGCAATTCTGAAATTTTTTGCTTTATCCTGTTAATCCTAGCATGATAAAGAAGATTCAAAGAGAGTGAGATGCCAGCTCCTTTCATTCAGTCAGTAGCTTCAAACATTTCTGGTATATGAAAAACATGTTTTTCAATGGCAAAAATCAATGAATATTGTAAATGCACAAACAGTAATATCTCCACATTGCAAGGTGCAATTCTGAAATTTTTTGCTTTTTCCTGCTAATCCTAGCATGATAAAGAAGATTCAAAGAGAGTGAGATGCCAGCTCCTTTCATTCAGTCAGTAGCTTCAAACATTTCTGGACGTTTTTCAATGGCAAAAATCAATGAATATTGTAAATGCACAAACAGTAATATCTCCACATTGCAAGGTGCAATTCTGAAATTTTTTGCTTTTTCCTGTTAATCCTAGCATGATAAAGAAGATTCAAAGAGAGTGAGATGCCAGCTCCTTTCATTCAGGCAGTAGCTTCAAACATTTCTGGTATATGAAAAACATGTTTTTCAATGGCAAAAATCAATGAATATTGTAAATGCACAAACAGTAATATCTCCACATTGCAAGGTGCAATTCTGAAATTTTATGCTTTTTCCTGCTAATCCTAGCATGATAAAGAAGATTCAAAGAGAGTGAGATGCCAGCTCCTTTCATTCAGTCAGTAGCTTCAAACATTTCTGGACGTTTTTCAATGGCAAAAATCAATGAATATTGTAAATGCACAAACAGTAATATCTCCACATTGCAAGGTGCAATTCTGAAATGTTTTGCTTTTTCCTGTTAATCCTAGCATGATAAAGAAGATTCAAAGAGAGTGAGATGCCAGCTCCTTTCATTCAGGCAGTAGCTTCAAACATTTCTGGTATATGAAAAACATGTTTTTCAATGGCAAAAATCAATGAATATTGTAAATGCACAAACAGTAATATCTCCACATTGCAAGGTGCAATTCTGAAATTTTATGCTTTTTCCTGCTAATCCTAGCATGATAAAGAAGATTCAAAGAGAGTGAGATGCCAGCTCCTTTCATTCAGTCAGTAGCTTCAAACATTTCTGGACGTTTTTCAATGGCAAAAATCAATGAATATTGTAAATGCACAAACAGTAATATCTCCACATTGCAAGGGGCAATTCTGAAATTTTTTGCTTTTTCCTGTTAATCCTAGCATGATAAAGAAGATTCAAAGAGAGTGAGATGCCAGCTCCTTTCATTCAGTCAGTAGCTTCAAACATTTCTGGTATATGAAAAACATGTTTTTCAATGGCAAAAATCAATGAATATTGTAAATGCACAAACAGTAATATCTCCATATTGCAAGGTGCAATTCTGAAATTTTTTGCTTTTTCCTGCTAAGCCTAGCATGATAAAGAAGATTCAAAGAGAGTGAGATGCCAGCTCCTTTCATTCAGTCAGTAGCTTCAAACATTTCTGGTATATGAAAAACATGTTTTTCAATGGCAAAAATCAATGAATATTGTAAATGCACAAACAGTAATATATCCACATTGCAAGATGCAATTCTGAAATTTTTTGGTTTTTCCTGCTAATCCTAGCATGATAAAGAAGATTCAAAGAGAGTGAGATGCCAGCTCCTTTCATTCAGTCAGTAGCTTCAAACATTTCTGGACGTTTTTCAATGGCAAAAATCAATGAATATTGTAAATGCACAAACAGTAATATCTCCACATTGCAAGGTGCAACTCTGAAATTTTTTGCTTTTTCCTGCTAATCCTAGCATGATAAAGAAGATTCAAAGAGAGTGAGATGCCAGCTCCTTTCATTCAGTCAGTAGCTTCAAACATTTCTGGACGTTTTTCAATGGCAAAAATCAATGAATATTGTAAATGCACAAACAGTAATATCTCCACATTGCAAGGTGCAATTCTGAAATTTTTTGCTTTTTCCTGTTAATCCTAGCATGATAAAGAAGATTCAAAGAGAGTGAGATGCCAGCTCCTTTCATTCAGTCAGTGGCTTCAAACATTTCTGGTATATGAAAAACATGTTTTTCACTGGCAAAAATCAATGAATATTGTAAATGCACAAACAGTAATATCTCCACATTGCAAGGTGCAATTCTGAAATTTTTTGCTTTTTCCTGCTAATCCTAGCATGATAAAGAAGATTCAAAGAGAGTGAGATGCCAGCTCCTTTCATTCAGTCAGTAGCTTCAAACATTTCTGGACGTTTTTCAATGGCAAAAATCAATGAATATTGTAAATGCACAAACAGTAATATCTCCACATTGCAAGGTGCAATTCTGAAATTTTTTGCTTTTTCCTGCTAATCCTAGCATCATAAAGAAGATTCAAAGAGAGTGAGATGCCAGCTCCTTTCATTCAGTCAGTAGCTTCAAACATTTCTGGTATATGAAAAACATGTTTTTCAATGGCAAAAATCAATGAATATTGTAAATTCACAAACAGTAATATCTCCACATTGCAAGGTGCAATTCTGAAATTTTTTGCTTTTTCCTGTTAATCCTAGCATGATAAAGAAGATTCAAAGAGAGTGAGATGCCAGCTCCTTTCATTCAGTCAGTAGCTTCAAACATTTCTGGTATATGAAAAACATGTTTTTCAATGGCAAAAATCAATGAATATTGTAAATGCACAAACAGTAATATCTCCACATTGCAAGGTGCAATTCTGAAATGTTTTGCTTTTTCCTGCTAATCCTAGCATGATAAAGAAGATTCAAAGAGAGTGAGATGCCAGCTCCTTTCATTCAGTCAGTAGCTTCAAACATTTCTGGACGTTTTTCAATGGCAAAAATCAATGAATATTGTAAATGCACAAACAGTAATATCTCCACATTGCAAGGTGCAATTCTGAAATTTTTTGCTTTTTCCTGTTAATCCTAGCATGATAAAGAAGATTCAAAGAGAGTGAGATGCCAGCTCCTTTCATTCAGGCAGTAGCTTCAAACATTTCTGGTATATGAAAAACATGTTTTTCAATGGCAAAAATCAATGAATATTGTAAATGCACAAACAGTAATATCTCCACATTGCAAGGTGCAATTCTGAAATTTTTTGCTTTTTCCTGCTAATCCTAGCATGATAAAGAAGATTCAAAGAGAGTGAGATGCCAGCTCCTTTCATTCAGTCAGTAGCTTCAAACATTTCTGGACGTTTTTCAATGGCAAAAATCAATGAATATTGTAAATGCACAAACAGTAATATCTCCACATTGCAAGGTGCAATTCTGAAATTTTTTGCTTTTTCCTGTTAATCCTAGCATGATAAAGAAGATTCAAAGAGAGTGAGATGCCAGCTCCTTTCATTCAGTCAGTAGCTTCAAACATTTCTGGTATATGAAAAACGTTTTTCAATGGCAAAAATCAATGAATATTGTAAATGCACAAACAGTAATATCTCCATATTGCAAGGTGCAATTCTGAAATTTTTTGCTTTTTCCTGCTAATCCTAGCATGATAAAGAAGATTCAAAGAGAGTGAGATGCCAGCTCCTTTCATTCAGTCAGTAGCTTCAAACATTTCTGGTATATGAAAAACATGTTTTTCAATGGCAAAAATCAATGAATATTGTAAATGCACAAACAGTAATATATCCACATTGCAAGATGCAATTATGAAATTTTTTGCTTTTTCCTGCTAATCCTAGCATGATAAAGAAGATTCAAAGAGAGTGAGATGCCAGCTCCTTTCATTCAGTCAGTAGCTTCAAACATTTCTGGACGTTTTTCAATGGCAAAAATCAATGAATATTGTAAATGCACAAACAGTAATATCTCCACATTGCAAGGTGCAACTCTGAAATTTTTTGCTTTTTCCTGCTAATCCTAGCATGATAAAGAAGATTCAAAGAGAGTGAGATGCCAGCTCCTTTCATTCAGTCAGTAGCTTCAAACATTTCTGGACGTTTTTCAATGGCAAAAATCAATGAATATTGTAAATGCACAAACAGTAATATCTCCACATTGCAAGGTGCAATTCTGAAATTTTTTGCTTTTTCCTGCTAATCCTAGCATCATAAAGAAGATTCAAAGAGAGTGAGATGCCAGCTCCTTTCATTCAGTCAGTAGCTTCAAACATTTCTGGTATATGAAAAACATGTTTTTCAATGGCAAAAATCAATGAATATTGTAAATTCACAAACAGTAATATCTCCACATTGCAAGGTGCAATTCTGAAATTTTTTGCTTTTTCCTGTTAATCCTAGCATGATAAAGAAGATTCAAAGAGAGTGAGATGCCAGCTCCTTTCATTCAGTCAGTAGCTTCAAACATTTCTGGTATATGAAAAACATGTTTTTCAATGGCAAAAATCAATGAATATTGTAAATGCACAAACAGTAATATCTCCACATTGCAAGGTGCAATTCTGAAATGTTTTGCTTTTTCCTGCTAATCCTAGCATGATAAAGAAGATTCAAAGAGAGTGAGATGCCAGCTCCTTTCATTCAGTCAGTAGCTTCAAACATTTCTGGTATATGAAAAACATGTTTTTCAATGGCAAAAATCAATGAATATTGTAAATGCACAAACAGTAATATCTCCACATTGCAAGGTGCAATTCTGAAATTTTTTGCTTTTTCCTGCTAATCCTAGCATGATAAAGAAGATTCAAAGAGAGTGAGATGCCAGCTCCTTTCATTCAGTCAGTAGCTTCAAACATTTCTGGACGTTTTTCAATGGCAAAAATCAATGAATATTGTAAATGCACAAACAGTAATATCTCCACATTGCAAGGTGCAATTCTGAAATTTTTTGCTTTTTCCTGTTAATCCTAGCATGATAAAGAAGATTCAAAGAGAGTGAGATGCCAGCTCCTTTCATTCAGGCAGTAGCTTCAAACATTTCTGGTATATGAAAAACATGTTTTTCAATGGCAAAAATCAATGAATATTGTAAATGCACAAACAGTAATATCTCCACATTGCAAGGTGCAATTCTGAAATTTTTTGCTTTTTCCTGCTAATCCTAGCATGATAAAGAAGATTCAAAGAGAGTGAGATGCCAGCTCCTTTCATTCAGTCAGTAGCTTCAAACATTTCTGGACGTTTTTCAATGGCAAAAATCAATGAATATTGTAAATGCACAAACAGTAATATCTCCACATTGCAAGGTGCAATTCTGAAATTTTTTGCTTTTTCCTGTTAATCCTAGCATGATAAAGAAGATTCAAAGAGAGTGAGATGCCAGCTCCTTTCATTCAGGCAGTAGCTTCAAACATTTCTGGTATATGAAAAACATGTTTTTCAATGGCAAAAATCAATGAATATTGTAAATGCACAAACAGTAATATCTCCACATTGCAAGGTGCAATTCTGAAATTTTTTGCTTTTTCCTGCTAATCCTAGCATGATAAAGAAGATTCAAAGAGAGTGAGATGCCAGCTCCTTTCATTCAGTCAGTAGCTTCAAACATTTCTGGACGTTTTTCAATGGCAAAAATCAATGAATATTGTAAATGCACAAACAGTAATATCTCCACATTGCAAGGTGCAATTCTGAAATTTTTTGCTTTTTCCTGTTAATCCTAGCATGATAAAGAAGATTCAAAGAGAGTGAGATGCCAGCTCCTTTCATTCAGGCAGTAGCTTCAAACATTTCTGGTATATGAAAAACATGTTTTTCAATGGCAAAAATCAATGAATATTGTAAATGCACAAACAGTAATATCTCCACATTGCAAGGTGCAATTCTGAAATTTTTTGCTTTTTCCTGCTAATCCTAGCATGATAAAGAAGATTCAAAGAGAGTGAGATGCCAGCTCCTTTCATTCAGTCAGTAGCTTCAAACATTTCTGGACGTTTTTCAATGGCAAAAATCAATGAATATTGTAAATGCACAAACAGTAATATCTCCACATTGCAAGGTGCAATTCTGAAATTTTTTGCTTTTTCCTGCTAATCCTAGCATGATAAAGAAGATTCAAAGAGAGTGAGATGCCAGCTCCTTTCATTCAGTCAGTAGCTTCAAACATTTCTGGTATATGAAAAACATGTTTTTCAATGGCAAAAATCAATGAATATTGTAAATGCACAAACAGTAATATATCCACATTGCAAGATGCAATTATGAAATTTTTTGCTTTTTCCTGCTAATCCTAGCATGATAAAGAAGATTCAAAGAGAGTGAGATGCCAGCTCCTTTCATTCAGTCAGTAGCTTCAAACATTTCTGGACGTTTTTCAATGGCAAAAATCAATGAATATTGTAAATGCACAAACAGTAATATCTCCACATTGCAAGGTGCAACTCTGAAATTTTTTGCTTTTTCCTGCTAATCCTAGCATGATAAAGAAGATTCAAAGAGAGTGAGATGCCAGCTCCTTTCATTCAGTCAGTAGCTTCAAACATTTCTGGACGTTTTTCAATGGCAAAAATCAATGAATATTGTAAATGCACAAACAGTAATATCTCCACATTGCAAGGTGCAATTCTGAAATTTTTTGCTTTTTCCTGTTAATCCTAGCATGATAAAGAAGATTCAAAGAGAGTGAGATGCCAGCTCCTTTCATTCAGTCAGTGGCTTCAAACATTTCTGGTATATGAAAAACATGTTTTTCACTGGCAAAAATCAATGAATATTGTAAATGCACAAACAGTAATATCTCCACATTGCAAGGTGCAATTCTGAAATTTTTTGCTTTTTCCTGCTAATCCTAGCATGATAAAGAAGATTCAAAGAGAGTGAGATGCCAGCTCCTTTCATTCAGTCAGTAGCTTCAAACATTTCTGGACGTTTTTCAATGGCAAAAATCAATGAATATTGTAAATTCACAAACAGTAATATCTCCACATTGCAAGGTGCAATTCTGAAATTTTTTGCTTTTTCCTGTTAATCCTAGCATGATAAAGAAGATTCAAAGAGAGTGAGATGCCAGCTCCTTTCATTCAGTCAGTAGCTTCAAACATTTCTGGTATATGAAAAACATGTTTTTCAATGGCAAAAATCAATGAATATTGTAAATGCACAAACAGTAATATCTCCACATTGCAAGGTGCAATTCTGAAATTTTTTGCTTTTTCCTGCTAATCCTAGCATGATAAAGAAGATTCAAAGAGAGTGAGATGCCAGCTCCTTTCATTCAGTCAGTAGCTTCAAACATTTCTGGTATATGAAAAACATGTTTTTCAATGGCAAAAATCAATGAACATTGTAAATGCACAAAAAGTAATATCTCCACATTGCAAGGTGCAATTCTGAAATGTTTTGCTTTTTCCTGCTAATCCTAGCATGATAAAGAAGATTCAAAGAGAGTGAGATGCCAGCTCCTTTCATTCAGTCAGTAGCTTCAAACATTTCTGGTATATGAAAAACATGTTTTTCAATGGCAAAAATCAATGAATATTGTAAATGCACAAACAGTAATATCTCCACATTGCAAGGTGCAATTCTGAAATTTTTTGCTTTTTCCTGCTAATCCTAGCATGATAAAGAAGATTCAAAGAGAGTGAGATGCCAGCTCCTTTCATTCAGTCAGTAGCTTCAAACATTTCTGGTATATGAATAACATGATGTTTTTCAATGGCAAAAATCAATGAATATTGTAAATGCACAAACAGTAATATCTCCACATTGCAAGGTGCAATTCTGAAATTTTTTGCTTTTTCCTGCTAATCCTAGCATGATAAAGAAGATTCAAAGAGAGTGAGATGCCAGCTCCTTTCATTCAGTCAGTAGCTTCAAACATTTCTGGACGTTTTTCAATGGCAAAAATCAATGAATATTGTAAATGCACAAACAGTA
The DNA here is from genome assembly GCF_046119375.1 of Phyllobates terribilis. Classification (NCBI taxonomy): domain Eukaryota; kingdom Metazoa; phylum Chordata; class Amphibia; order Anura; family Dendrobatidae; genus Phyllobates; species Phyllobates terribilis. The sequence goes on along the minus strand of NW_027363534.1, from coordinate 266,754 downwards.
ATATCTCCACATTGCAAGGTGCAATTCTGAAATTTTTTGCTTTTTCCTGTTAATCCTAGCATGATAAAGAAGATTCAAAGAGAGTGAGATGCCAGCTCCTTTCATTCAGTCAGTAGCTTCAAACATTTCTGGTATATGAAAAACATGTTTTTCAATGGCAAAAATCAATGAATATTGTAAATGCACAAACAGTAATATCTCCATATTGCAAGGTGCAATTCTGAAATTTTTTGCTTTTTCCTGCTAATCCTAGCATGATAAAGAAGATTCAAAGAGAGTGAGATGCCAGCTCCTTTCATTCAGTCAGTAGCTTCAAACATTTCTGGACGTTTTTCAATGGCAAAAATCAATGAATATTGTAAATGCACAAACAGTAATATCTCCACATTGCAAGGTGCAACTCAAATTTTTTGCTTTTTCCTGCTAATCCTAGCATGATAAAGAAGATTCAAAGAGAGTGAGATGCCAGCTCCTTTCATTCAGTCAGTAGCTTCAAACATTTCTGGACGTTTTTCAATGGCAAAAATCAATGAATATTGTAAATGCACAAACAGTAATATCTCCACATTGCAAGGTGCAATTCTGAAATTTTTTGCTTTTTCCTGTTAATCCTAGCATGATAAAGAAGATTCAAAGAGAGTGAGATGCCAGCTCCTTTCATTCAGTCAGTGGCTTCAAACATTTCTGGTATATGAAAAACATGTTTTTCACTGGCAAAAATCAATGAATATTGTAAATGCACAAACCGTAATATCTCCACATTGCAAGGTGCAATTCTGAAATTTTTTGCTTTTTCCTGCTAATCCTAGCATGATAAAGAAGATTCAAAGAGAGTGAGATGCCAGCTCCTTTCATTCAGTCAGTAGCTTCAAACATTTCTGGACGTTTTTCAATGGCAAAAATCAATGAATATTGTAAATGCACAAACAGTAATATCTCCACATTGCAAGGTGCAATTCTGAAATTTTTTGCTTTTTCCTGCTAATCCTAGCATCATAAAGAAGATTCAAAGAGAGTGAGATGCCAGCTCCTTTCATTCAGTCAGTAGCTTCAAACATTTCTGGTATATGAAAAACATGTTTTTCAATGGCAAAAATCAATGAATATTGTAAATTCACAAACAGTAATATCTCCACATTGCAAGGTGCAATTCTGAAATTTTTTGCTTTTTCCTGTTAATCCTAGCATGATAAAGAAGATTCAAAGAGAGTGAGATGCCAGCTCCTTTCATTCAGTCAGTAGCTTCAAACATTTCTGGTATATGAAAAACATGTTTTTCAATGGCAAAAATCAATGAATATTGTAAATGCACAAACAGTAATATCTCCACATTGCAAGGTGCAATTCTGAAATTTTTTGCTTTTTCCTGCTAATCCTAGCATGATAAAGAAGATTCAAAGAGAGTGAGATGCCAGCTCCTTTCATTCAGTCAGTAACTTCAAACATTTCTGGTATATGAAAAACATGTTTTTCAATGGCAAAAATCAATGAATATTGTAAATGCACAAACAGTAGTATCTCCACATTGCAAGGTGCAATTCTGAAATTTTTTGCTTTTTCCTGCTAATCCTAGCATGATAAAGAAGATTCAAAGAGAGTGAGATGCCAGCTCCTTTCATTCAGTCAGTAGCTTCAAACATTTCTGGACGTTTTTCAATGGCAAAAATCAATGAATATTGTAAATGCACAAACAGTAATATCTCCACATTGCAAGGTGCAATTCTGAAATTTTTTGCTTTTTCCTGTTAATCCTAGCATGATAAAGAAGATTCAAAGAGAGTGAGATGCCAGCTCCTTTCATTCAGTCAGTAGCTTCAAACATTTCTGGTATATGAAAAACATGTTTTTCAATGGCAAAAATCAATGAATATTGTAAATGCACAAACAGTAATATCTCCACATTGCAAGGTGCAATTCTGAAATTTTTTGCTTTTTACTGCTAATCCTAGCATGATAAAGATTCAAAGAGAGTGAGATGCCAGCTCCTTTCATTCAGTCAGTAGCTTCAAACATTTCTGGTATATGAAAAACATGTTTTTCAATGGCAAAAATCAATGAATATTGTAAATGCACAAACAGTAATATCTCCACATTGCAAGGTGCAATTCTGAAATTTTTTGCTTTTTCCTGCTAATCCTAGCATGATAAAGAAGATTCAAAGAGAGTGAGATGCCAGCTCCTTTCATTCAGTCAGTAGCTTCAAACATTTCTGGTATATGAATAACATGATGTTTTTCAATGGCAAAAATCAATGAATATTGTAAATGCACAAACAGTAATATCTCCACATTGCAAGGTGCAATTCTGAAATTTTTTGCTTTTTCCTGCTAATCCTAGCATGATAAAGAAGATTCAAAGAGAGTGAGATGCCAGCTCCTTTCATTCAGTCAGTAGCTTCAAACATTTCTGGACGTTTTTCAATGGCAAAAATCAATGAATATTGTAAATGCACAAACAGTAATATCTCCACATTGCAAGGTGCAATTCTGAAATTTTTTGCTTTTTCCTGTTAATCCTAGCATGATAAAGAAGATTCAAAGAGAGTGAGATGCCAGCTCCTTTCATTCAGTCAGTAGCTTCAAACATTTCTGGTATATGAAAAACATGTTTTTCAATGGCAAAGATCAATGAATATTGTAAATGCACAAACAGTAATATCTCCATATTGCAAGGTGCAATTCTGAAATTTTTTGCTTTTTCCTGCTAATCCTAGCATGATAAAGAAGATTCAAAGAGAGTGAGATGCCAGCTCCTTTCATTCAGTCAGTAGCTTCAAACATTTCTGGTATATGAATAACATGTTTTTCAATGGCAAAAATCAATGAATATTGTAAATGCACAAACAGTAATATCTCCACATTGCAAGATGCAATTCTGAAATTTTTTGCTTTTTCCTGCTAATCCTAGCATGATAAAGAAGATTCAAAGAGAGTGAGATGCCAGCTCCTTTCATTCAGTCAGTAGCTTCAAACATTTCTGGACGTTTTTCAATGGCAAAAATCAATGAATATTGTAAATGCACAAACAGTAATATCTCCACATTGCAAGGTGCAATTCTGAAATTTTTTGCTTTTTCCTGTTAATCCTAGCATGATAAAGAAGATTCAAAGAGAGTGAGATGCCAGCTCCTTTCATTCAGTCAGTGGCTTCAAACATTTCTGGTATATGAAAAACATGTTTTTCACTGGCAAAAATCAATGAATATTGTAAATGCACAAACAGTAATATCTCCACATTGCAAGGTGCAATTCTGAAATTTTTTTCTTTTTCCTGCTAATCCTAGCATGATAAAGAAGATTCAAAGAGTGAGATGCCAGCTCCTTTCATTCAGTCATTAGCTTCAAACATTTCTGGACGTTTTTCAATGGTAAAAATCAATGAATATTGTAAATGCACAAACAGTAATATCTCCACATTGCAAGGTGCAATTCTGAAATTTTTTGCTTTTTCCTGTTAATCCTAGCATGATAAAGAAGATTCAAAGAGAGTGAGATGCCAGCTCCTTTCATTCAGTCAGTAGCTTCAAACATTTCTGGTATATGAAAAACATGTTTTTCAATGGCAAAAATCAATGAATATTGTAAATGCACAAACAGTAATATCTCCACATTGCAAGGTGCAATTCTGAAATTTTTTGCTTTTTCCTGCTAATCCTAGCATGATAAAGAAGATTCAGAGAGTGAGATGCCAGCTCCTTTCATTCAGTCAGTAGCTTCAAACATTTCTGGTATATGAAAAACAGGTTTTTCAATGGCAAAAATCAATGAATATTGTAAATGCACAAACAGTAATATCTCCACATTGCAAGGTGCAATTCTGAATTTTTTTGCTTTTTCCTGCTAATCCTAGCATGATAAAGAAGATTCAAAGAGAGTGAGATGCCAGCTCCTTTCATTCAGTCAGTAGCTTCAAACATTTCTGGTATATGAAAAACATGTTTTTCAATGGCAAAAATCAATGAATATTGTAAATGCACAAACAGTAATATCTCCACATTGCAAGGTGCAATTCTGAAATTTTTTGCTTTTTCCTGCTAATCCTAGCATGATAAAGAAGATTCAAAGAGAGTGAGATGCCAGCTCCTTTCATTCAGTCAGTAGCTTCAAACATTTCTGGACGTTTTTCAATGGCAAAAATCAATGAATATTGTAAATGCACAAACAGTAATATCTCCACATTGCAAGGTGCAATTCTGAAATTTTTTGCTTTTTCCTGTTAATCCTAGCATGATAAAGAAGATTCAAAGAGAGTGAGATGCCAGCTCCTTTCATTCAGTCAGTAGCTTCAAACATTTCTGGTATATGAAAAACATGTTTTTCAATGGCAAAAATCAATGAATATTGTAAATGCACAAACAGTAATATCTCCACATTGCAAGGTGCAATTCTGAAATTTTTTGCTTTTTCCTGCTAATCCTAGCATGATAAAGAAGATTCAAAGAGAGTGAGATGCCAGCTCCTTTCATTCAGTCAGTAGCTTCAAACATTTCTGGCATATGAAAAACATGTTTTTCAATGGCAAAAATCAATGAATATTGTAAATGCACAAACAGTAATATCTCCACATTGCAAGGTGCAATTCTGAAATTTTTTGCTTTTTCCTGCTAATCCTAGCATGATAAAGACGATTCAAAGAGAGTGAGATGCCAGCTCCTTTCATTCAGTCAGTAGCTTCAAACATTTCTGGTATATGAATAACATGATGTTTTTCAATGGCAAAAATCAATGAATATTGTAAATGCACAAACAGTAATATCTCCACATTGCAAGGTGCAATTCTGAAATTTTTTGCTTTTTCCTGCTAATCCTAGCATGATAAAGAAGATTCAAAGAGAGTGAGATGCCAGCTCCTTTCATTCAGTCAGTAGCTTCAAACATTTCTGGACGTTTTTCAATGGCAAAAATCAATGAATATTGTAAATGCACAAACAGTAATATCTCCACATTGCAAGGTGCAATTCTGAAATTTTTTGCTTTTTCCTGTTAATCCTAGCATGATAAAGAAGATTCAAAGAGAGTGAGATGCCAGCTCCTTTCATTCAGTCAGTGGCTTCAAACATTTCTGGTATATGAAAAACATGTTTTTCACTGGCAAAAATCAATGAATATTGTAAATGCACAAACAGTAATATCTCCACATTGCAAGGTGCAATTCTGAAATTTTTTTCTTTTTCCTGCTAATCCTAGCATGATAAAGAAGATTCAAAGAGTGAGATGCCAGCTCCTTTCATTCAGTCAGTAGCTTCAAACATTTCTGGACGTTTTTCAATGGCAAAAATCAATGAATATTGTAAATGCACAAACAGTAATATCTCCACATTGCAAGGTGCAATTCTGAAATTTTTTGCTTTTTCCTGCTAATCCTAGCATCATAAAGAAGATTCAAAGAGAGTGAGATGCCAGCTCCTTTCATTCAGTCAGTAGCTTCAAACATTTCTGGTATATGAAAAACATGTTTTTCAATGGCAAAAATCAATGAATATTGTAAATGCACAAACAGTAATATCCACATTGCAAGGTGCAATTCTGAAATTTTTTGCTTTTTCCTGTTAATCCTAGCATGATAAAGAAGATTCAAAGAGAGTGAGATGCCAGCTCCTTTCATTCAGTCAGTAGCTTCAAACATTTCTGGTATATGAAAAACATGTTTTTCAATGGCAAAAATCAATGAATATTGTAAATGCACAAACAGTAATATCTCCACATTGCAAGGTGCAATTCTGAAATTTTTTGCTTTTTCCTGCTAATCCTAGCATGATAAAGAAGATTCAGAGAGTGAGATGCCAGCTCCTTTCATTCAGTCAGTAGCTTCAAACATTTCTGGTATATGAAAAACATGTTTTTCAATGGCAAAAATCAATGAATATTGTAAATGCACAAACAGTAATATCTCCACATTGCAAGGTGCAATTCTGAAATTTTTTGCTTTTTCCTGCTAATCCTAGCATGATAAAGAAGATTCAAAGAGAGTGAGATGCCAGCTCCTTTCATTCAGTCAGTAGCTTCAAACATTTCTGGTATATGAAAAACATGTTTTTCAATGGCAAAAATCAATGAATATTGTAAATGCAAAAACAGTAATATCTCCACATTGCAAGGTGCAATTCTGAAATTTTTTGCTTTTTCCTGCTAATCCTAGCATGATAAAGAAGATTCAAAGAGAGTGAGATGCCAGCTCCTTTCATTCAGTCAGTAGCTTCAAACATTTCTGGACGTTTTTCAATGGCAAAAATCAATGAATATTGTAAATGCACAAACAGTAATATCTCCACATTGCAAGGTGCAATTCTGAAATTTTTTGCTTTTTCCTGTTAATCCTAGCATGATAAAGAAGATTCAAAGAGAGTGAGATGCCAGCTCCTTTCATTCAGTCAGTAGCTTCAAACATTTCTGGTATATGAAAAACATGTTTTTCAATGGCAAAAATCAATGAATATTGTAAATGCACAAACAGTAATATCTCCACATTGCAAGGTGCAATTCTGAAATTTTTTGCTTTTTCCTGCTAATCCTAGCATGATAAAGAAGTATCAAAGAGAGTGAGATGCCAGCTCCTTTCATTCAGTCAGTAGCTTCAAACATTTCTGGTATATGAAAAACATGTTTTTCAATGGCAAAAATCAATGAATATTGTAAATGCACAAACAGTAATATCTCCACATTGCAAGGTGCAATTCTGAAATTTTTTGCTTTTTCCTGCTAATCCTAGCATGATAAAGAAGATTCAAAGAGAGTGAGATGCCAGCTCCTTTCATTCAGTCAGTAGCTTCAAACATTTCTGGTATATGAAAAACATGTTTTTCAATGGCAAAAATCAATGAATATTGTAAATTCACAAACAGTAATATCTCCACATTGCAAGGTGCAATTCTGAAATTTTTTGCTTTTTCCTGTTAATCCTAGCATGATAAAGAAGATTCAAAGAGAGTGAGATGCCAGCTCCTTTCATTCAGTCAGTAGCTTCAAACATTTCTGGTATATGAAAAACATGTTTTTCAATGGCAAAAATCAATGAATATTGTAAATGCACAAACAGTAATATCTCCACATTGCAAGGTGCAATTCTGAAATTTTTTGCTTTTTCCTGCTAATCCTAGCATGATAAAGAAGATTCAAAGAGAGTGAGATGCCAGCTCCTTTCATTCAGTCAGTAGCTTCAAACATTTCTGGTATATGAAAAACATGTTTTTCAATGGCAAAAATCAATGAATATTGTAAATGCACAAACAGTAGTATCTCCACATTGCAAGGTGCAATTCTGAAATTTTTTGCTTTTTCCTGCTAATCCTAGCATGATAAAGAAGATTCAAAGAGAGTGAGATGCCAGCTCCTTTCATTCAGTCAGTAGCTTCAAACATTTCTGGACGTTTTTCAATGGCAAAAATCAATGAATATTGTAAATGCACAAACAGTAATATCTCCACATTGCAAGGTGCAATTCTGAAATTTTTTGCTTTTTCCTGTTAATCCTAGCATGATAAAGAAGATTCAAAGAGAGTGAGATGCCAGCTCCTTTCATTCAGTCAGTAGCTTCAAACATTTCTGGTATATGAAAAACATGTTTTTCAATGGCAAAAATCAATGAATATTGTAAATGCACAAACAGTAATATCTCCACATTGCAAGGTGCAATTCTGAAATTTTTTGCTTTTTACTGCTAATCCTAGCATGATAAAGATTCAAAGAGAGTGAGATGCCAGCTCCTTTCATTCAGTCAGTAGCTTCAAACATTTCTGGTATATGAAAAACATGTTTTTCAATGGCAAAAATCAATGAATATTGTAAATGCACAAACAGTAATATCTCCACATTGCAAGGTGCAATTCTGAAATTTTTTGCTTTTTCCTGCTAATCCTAGCATGATAAAGAAGATTCAAAGAGAGTGAGATGCCAGCTCCTTTCATTCAGTCAGTAGCTTCAAACATTTCTGGTATATGAATAACATGATGTTTTTCAATGGCAAAAATCAATGAATATTGTAAATGCACAAACAGTAATATCTCCACATTGCAAGGTGCAATTCTGAAATTTTTTGCTTTTTCCTGCTAATCCTAGCATGATAAAGAAGATTCAAAGAGAGTGAGATGCCAGCTCCTTTCATTCAGTCAGTAGCTTCAAACATTTCTGGACGTTTTTCAATGGCAAAAATCAATGAATATTGTAAATGCACAAACAGTAATATCTCCACATTGCAAGGTGCAATTCTGAAATTTTTTGCTTTTTCCTGTTAATCCTAGCATGATAAAGAAGATTCAAAGAGAGTGAGATGCCAGCTCCTTTCATTCAGTCAGTAGCTTCAAACATTTCTGGTATATGAAAAACATGTTTTTCAATGGCAAAGATCAATGAATATTGTAAATGCACAAACAGTAATATCTCCATATTGCAAGGTGCAATTCTGAAATTTTTTGCTTTTTCCTGCTAATCCTAGCATGATAAAGAAGATTCAAAGAGAGTGAGATGCCAGCTCCTTTCATTCAGTCAGTAGCTTCAAACATTTCTGGTATATGAATAACATGTTTTTCAATGGCAAAAATCAATGAATATTGTAAATGCACAAACAGTAATATCTCCACATTGCAAGATGCAATTCTGAAATTTTTTGCTTTTTCCTGCTAATCCTAGCATGATAAAGAAGATTCAAAGAGAGTGAGATGCCAGCTCCTTTCATTCAGTCAGTAGCTTCAAACATTTCTGGACGTTTTTCAATGGCAAAAATCAATGAATATTGTAAATGCACAAACAGTAATATCTCCACATTGCAAGGTGCAATTCTGAAATTTTTTGCTTTTTCCTGTTAATCCTAGCATGATAAAGAAGATTCAAAGAGAGTGAGATGCCAGCTCCTTTCATTCAGTCAGTGGCTTCAAACATTTCTGGTATATGAAAAACATGTTTTTCACTGGCAAAAATCAATGAATATTGTAAATGCACAAACAGTAATATCTCCACATTGCAAGGTGCAATTCTGAAATTTTTTTCTTTTTCCTGCTAATCCTAGCATGATAAAGAAGATTCAAAGAGTGAGATGCCAGCTCCTTTCATTCAGTCAGTAGCTTCAAACATTTCTGGACGTTTTTCAATGGTAAAAATCAATGAATATTGTAAATGCACAAACAGTAATATCTCCACATTGCAAGGTGCAATTCTGAAATTTTTTGCTTTTTCCTGTTAATCCTAGCATGATAAAGAAGATTCAAAGAGAGTGAGATGCCAGCTCCTTTCATTCAGTCAGTAGCTTCAAACATTTCTGGTATATGAAAAACATGTTTTTCAATGGCAAAAATCAATGAATATTGTAAATGCACAAACAGTAATATCTCCACATTGCAAGGTGCAATTCTGAAATTTTTTGCTTTTTCCTGCTAATCCTAGCATGATAAAGAAGATTCAGAGAGTGAGATGCCAGCTCCTTTCATTCAGTCAGTAGCTTCAAACATTTCTGGTATATGAAAAACAGGTTTTTCAATGGCAAAAATCAATGAATATTGTAAATGCACAAACAGTAATATCTCCACATTGCAAGGTGCAATTCTGAATTTTTTTGCTTTTTCCTGCTAATCCTAGCATGATAAAGAAGATTCAAAGAGAGTGAGATGCCAGCTCCTTTCATTCAGTCAGTAGCTTCAAACATTTCTGGTATATGAAAAACATGTTTTTCAATGGCAAAAATCAATGAATATTGTAAATGCACAAACAGTAATATCTCCACATTGCAAGGTGCAATTCTGAAATTTTTTGCTTTTTCCTGCTAATCCTAGCATGATAAAGAAGATTCAAAGAGAGTGAGATGCCAGCTCCTTTCATTCAGTCAGTAGCTTCAAACATTTCTGGACGTTTTTCAATGGCAAAAATCAATGAATATTGTAAATGCACAAACAGTAATATCTCCACATTGCAAGGTGCAATTCTGAAATTTTTTGCTTTTTCCTGTTAATCCTAGCATGATAAAGAAGATTCAAAGAGAGTGAGATGCCAGCTCCTTTCATTCAGTCAGTAGCTTCAAACATTTCTGGTATATGAAAAACATGTTTTTCAATGGCAAAAATCAATGAATATTGTAAATGCACAAACAGTAATATCTCCACATTGCAAGGTGCAATTCTGAAATTTTTTGCTTTTTCCTGCTAATCCTAGCATGATAAAGAAGATTCAAAGAGAGTGAGATGCCAGCTCCTTTCATTCAGTCAGTAGCTTCAAACATTTCTGGCATATGAAAAACATGTTTTTCAATGGCAAAAATCAATGAATATTGTAAATGCACAAACAGTAATATCTCCACATTGCAAGGTGCAATTCTGAAATTTTTTGCTTTTTCCTGCTAATCCTAGCATGATAAAGACGATTCAAAGAGAGTGAGATGCCAGCTCCTTTCATTCAGTCAGTAGCTTCAAACATTTCTGGTATATGAATAACATGATGTTTTTCAATGGCAAAAATCAATGAATATTGTAAATGCACAAACAGTAATATCTCCACATTGCAAGGTGCAATTCTGAAATTTTTTGCTTTTTCCTGCTAATCCTAGCATGATAAAGAAGATTCAAAGAGAGTGAGATGCCAGCTCCTTTCATTCAGTCAGTAGCTTCAAACATTTCTGGACGTTTTTCAATGGCAAAAATCAATGAATATTGTAAATGCACAAACAGTAATATCTCCACATTGCAAGGTGCAATTCTGAAATTTTTTGCTTTTTCCTGTTAATCCTAGCATGATAAAGAAGATTCAAAGAGAGTGAGATGCCAGCTCCTTTCATTCAGTCAGTGGCTTCAAACATTTCTGGTATATGAAAAACATGTTTTTCACTGGCAAAAATCAATGAATATTGTAAATGCACAAACAGTAATATCTCCACATTGCAAGGTGCAATTCTGAAATTTTTTTCTTTTTCCTGCTAATCCTAGCATGATAAAGAAGATTCAAAGAGTGAGATGCCAGCTCCTTTCATTCAGTCAGTAGCTTCAAACATTTCTGGACGTTTTTCAATGGCAAAAATCAATGAATATTGTAAATGCACAAACAGTAATATCTCCACATTGCAAGGTGCAATTCTGAAATTTTTTGCTTTTTCCTGCTAATCCTAGCATCATAAAGAAGATTCAAAGAGAGTGAGATGCCAGCTCCTTTCATTCAGTCAGTAGCTTCAAACATTTCTGGTATATGAAAAACATGTTTTTCAATGGCAAAAATCAATGAATATTGTAAATGCACAAACAGTAATATCCACATTGCAAGGTGCAATTCTGAAATTTTTTGCTTTTTCCTGTTAATCCTAGCATGATAAAGAAGATTCAAAGAGAGTGAGATGCCAGCTCCTTTCATTCAGTCAGTAGCTTCAAACATTTCTGGTATATGAAAAACATGTTTTTCAATGGCAAAAATCAATGAATATTGTAAATGCACAAACAGTAATATCTCCACATTGCAAGGTGCAATTCTGAAATTTTTTGCTTTTTCCTGCTAATCCTAGCATGATAAAGAAGATTCAGAGAGTGAGATGCCAGCTCCTTTCATTCAGTCAGTAGCTTCAAACATTTCTGGTATATGAAAAACATGTTTTTCAATGGCAAAAATCAATGAATATTGTAAATGCACAAACAGTAATATCTCCACATTGCAAGGTGCAATTCTGAAATTTTTTGCTTTTTCCTGCTAATCCTAGCATGATAAAGAAGATTCAAAGAGAGTGAGATGCCAGCTCCTTTCATTCAGTCAGTAGCTTCAAACATTTCTGGTATATGAAAAACATGTTTTTCAATGGCAAAAATCAATTAATATTGTAAATGCAAAAACAGTAATATCTCCACATTGCAAGGTGCAATTCTGAAATTTTTTGCTTTTTCCTGCTAATCCTAGCATGATAAAGAAGATTCAAAGAGAGTGAGATGCCAGCTCCTTTCATTCAGTCAGTAGCTTCAAACATTTCTGGACGTTTTTCAATGGCAAAAATCAATGAATATTGTAAATGCACAAACAGTAATATCTCCACATTGCAAGGTGCAATTCTGAAATTTTTTGCTTTTTCCTGTTAATCCTAGCATGATAAAGAAGATTCAAAGAGAGTGAGATGCCAGCTCCTTTCATTCAGTCAGTAGCTTCAAACATTTCTGGTATATGAAAAACATGTTTTTCAATGGCAAAAATCAATGAATATTGTAAATGCACAAACAGTAATATCTCCACATTGCAAGGTGCAATTCTGAAATTTTTTGCTTTTTCCTGCTAATCCTAGCATGATAAAGAAGTATCAAAGAGAGTGAGATGCCAGCTCCTTTCATTCAGTCAGTAGCTTCAAACATTTCTGGTATATGAAAAACATGTTTTTCAATGGCAAAAATCAATGAATATTGTAAATGCACAAACAGTAATATCTCCACATTGCAAGGTGCAATTCTGAAATTTTTTGCTTTTTCCTGCTAATCCTAGCATGATAAAGAAGATTCAAAGAGAGTGAGATGCCAGCTCCTTTCATTCAGTCAGTAGCTTCAAACATTTCTGGACGTTTTTCAATGGCAAAAATCAATGAATATTGTAAATGCACAAACAGTAATATCTCCACATTGCAAGGTGCAATTCTGAAATTTTTTGCTTTTTCCTGTTAATCCTAGCATGATAAAGAAGATTCAAAGAGAGTGAGATGCCAGCTCCTTTCATTCAGTCAGTAGCTTCAAACATTTCTGGTATATGAAAAACATGTTTTTCAATGGCAAAAATCAATGCATATTGTAAATGCACAAACAGTAATATCTCCACATTGCAAGGTGCAATTCTGAAATTTTTTGCTTTTTCCTGCTAATCCTAGCATGATAAAGAAGATTCAAAGAGAGTGAGATGCCAGCTCCTTTCATTCAGTCAGTAGCTTCAAACATTTCTGGACGTTTTTCAATGGCAAAAATCAATGAATATTGTAAATGCACAAACCGTAATATCTCCACATTGCAAGGTGCAATTCTGAAATTTTTTGCTTTTTCCTGCTAATCCTAGCATCATAAAGAAGATTCAAAGAGAGTGAGATGCCAGCTCCTTTCATTCAGTCAGTAGCTTCAAACATTTCTGGTATATGAAAAACATGTTTTTCAATGGCAAAAATCAATGAATATTGTAAATTCACAAACAGTAATATCTCCACATTGCAAGGTGCAATTCTGAAATTTTTTGCTTTTTCCTGTTAATCCTAGGATGATAAAGAAGATTCAAAGAGAGTGAGATGCCAGCTCCTTTCATTCAGTCAGTAGCTTCAAACATATCTGGTATATGAAAAACATGTTTTTCAATGGCAAAAATCAATGAATATTGTAAATGCACAAACAGTAATATCTCCACATTGCAAGGTGCAATTCTGAAATTTTTTGCTTTTTCCTGCTAATCCTAGCATGATAAAGAAGATTCAAAGAGAGTGAGATGCCAGCTCCTTTCATTCAGTCAGTAGCTTCAAACATTTCTGGTATATGAAAAACATGTTTTTCAATGGCAAAAATCAATGAATATTGTAAATGCACAAACAGTAATATCTCCACATTGCAAGGTGCAATTCTGAAATGTTTTGCTTTTTCCTGCTAATCCTAGCATGATAAAGAAGATTCAAAGAGAGTGAGATGCCAGCTCCTTTCATTCAGTCAGTAGCTTCAAACATTTCTGGTATATGAAAAACATGTTTTTCAATGGCAAAAATCAATGAATATTGTAAATGCACAAACAGTAATATCTCCACATTGCAAGGTGCAATTCTGAAATTTTTTGCTTTTTCCTGCTAATCCTAGCATGATAAAGAAGATTCAAAGAGAGTGAGATGCCAGCTCCTTTCATTCAGTCAGTAGCTTCAAACATTTCTGGACGTTTTTCAATGGCAAAAATCAATGAATATTGTAAATGCACAAACAGTAATATCTCCACATTGCAAGGTGCAATTCTGAAATTTTTTGCTTTTTCCTGTTAATCCTAGCATGATAAAGAAGATTCAAAGAGAGTGAGATGCCAGCTCCTTTCATTCAGTCAGTAGCTACAAACATTTCTGGTATATGAAAAACATGTTTTTCAATGGCAAAAATCAATGAATATTGTAAATGCACAAACAGTAATATCTCCACATTGCAAGGTGCAATTCTGAAATTTTTTGCTTTTTCCTGCTAATCCTAGCATGATAAAGAAGATTCAAAGAGAGTGAGATGCCAGCTCCTTTCATTCAGTCAGTAGCTTCAAACATTTCTGGTATATGAATAACGATGTTTTTCAATGGCAAAAATCAATGAATATTGTAAATGCACAAACAGTAATATCTCCACATTGCAAGGTGCAATTCTGAAATTTTTTGCTTTTTCCTGCTAATCCTAGCATGATAAAGAAGATTCAAAGAGAGTGAGATGCCAGCTCCTTTCATTCAGTCAGTAGCTTCAAACATTTCTGGACGTTTTTCAATGGCAAAAATCAATGAATATTGTAAATGCACAAACAGTAATATCTCCACATTGCAAGGTGCAATTCTGAAATTTTTTGCTTTTTCCTGTTAATCCTAGCATGATAAAGAAGATTCAAAGAGAGTGAGATGCCAGCTCCTTTCATTCAGTCAGTAGCTTCAAACATTTCTGGTATATGAAAAACATGTTTTTCAATGGCAAAAATCAATGAATATTGTAAATGCACAAACAGTAATATCTCCATATTGCAAGGTGCAATTCTGAAATTTTTTGCTTTTTCCTGCTAATCCTAGCATGATAAAGAAGATTCAAAGAGAGTGAGATGCCAGCTCCTTTCATTCAGTCAGTAGCTTCAAACATTTCTGGTATATGAATAACATGTTTTTCAATGGCAAAAATCAATGAATATTGTAAATGCACAAACAGTAATATCTCCACATTGCAAGATGCAATTCTGAAATTTTTTGCTTTTTCCTGCTAATCCTAGCATGATAAAGAAGATTCAAAGAGAGTGAGATGCCAGCTCCTTTCATTCAGTCAGTAGCTTCAAACATTTCTGGACGTTTTTCAATGGCAAAAATCAATGAATATTGTAAATGCACAAACAGTAATATCTCCACATTGCAAGGTGCAATTCTGAAATTTTTTGCTTTTTCCTGCTAATCCTAGCATGATAAAGAAGATTCAAAGAGAGTGAGATGCCAGCTCCTTTCATTCAGTCAGTAGCTTCAAACATTTCTGGACGTTTTTCAATGGCAAAAATCAATGAATATTGTAAATGCACAAACAGTAATATCTCCACATTGCAAGGTGCAATTCTGAAATTTTTTGCTTTTTCCTGTTAATCCTAGCATGATAAAGAAGATTCAAAGAGAGTGAGATGCCAGCTCCTTTCATTCAGTCAGTGGCTTCAAACATTTCTGGTATATGAAAAACATGTTTTTCACTGGCAAAAATCAATGAATATTGTAAATGCACAAACAGTAATATCTCCACATTGCAAGGTGCAATTCTGAAATTTTTTGCTTTTTCCTGCTAATCCTAGCATGATAAAGAAGATTCAAAGAGTGAGATGCCAGCTCCTTTCATTCAGTCAGTAGCTTCAAACATTTCTGGACGTTTTTCAATGGCAAAAATCAATGAATATTGTAAATGCACAAACAGTAATATCTCCACATTGCAAGGTGCAATTCTGAAATTGTTTGCTTTTTCCTGCTAATCCTAGCATCATAAAGAAGATTCAAAGAGTGTGAGATGCCAGCTCCTTTCATTCAGTCAGTAGCTTCAAACATTTCTGGTATATGAAAAACATGTTTTTCAATGGCAAAAATCAATGAATATTGTAAATGCACAAACAGTAATATCTCCACATTGCAAGGTGCAATTCTGAAATTTTTTGCTTTTTCCTGTTAATCCTAGCATGATAAAGAAGATTCAAAGAGAGTGAGATGCCAGCTCCTTTCATTCAGTCAGTAGCTTCAAACATTTCTGGTATATGAAAAACATGTTTTTCAATGGCAAAAATCAATGAATATTGTAAATGCACAAACAGTAATATCTCCACATTGCAAGGTGCAATTCTGAAATTTTTTGCTTTTTCCTGCTAATCCTAGCATGATAAAGAAGATTCAAAGAGAGTGAGATGCCAGCTCCTTTCATTCAGTCAGTAGCTTCAAACATTTCTGGTATATGAAAAACATGTTTTTCAATGGCAAAAATCAATGAATATTGTAAATGCACAAACAGTAATATCTCCACATTGCAAGGTGCAATTCTGAAATTTTTTGCTTTTTCCTGCTAATCCTAGCATGATAAAGAAGATTCAAAGAGAGTGAGATGCCAGCTCCTTTCATTCAGTCAGTAGCTTCAAACATTTCTGGACGTTTTTCAATGGCAAAAATCAATGAATATTGTAAATGCACAAACAGTAATATCTCCACATTGCAAGGTGCAATTCTGAAATTTTTTGCTTTTTCCTGTTAATCCTAGCATGATAAAGAAGATTCAAAGAGTGAGATGCCAGCTCCTTTCATTCAGTCAGTAGCTTCAAACATTTCTGGACGTTTTTCAATGGCAAAAATCAATGAATATTGTAAATGCACAAACAGTAATATCTCCACATTGCAAGGTGCAATTCTGAAATTTTTTGCTTTTTCCTGCTAATCCTAGCATCATAAAGAAGATTCAAAGAGAGTGAGATGCCAGCTCCTTTCATTCAGTCAGTAGCTTCAAACATTTCTGGTATATGAAAAACATGTTTTTCAATGTCAAAAATCAATGAATATTGTAAATGCACAAACAGTAATATCTCCACATTGCAAGGTGCAATTCTGAAATTTTTTGCTTTTTCCTGTTAATCCTAGCATGATAAAGAAGATTCAAAGAGAGTGAGATGCCAGCTCCTTTCATTCAGTCAGTAGCTTCAAACATTTCTGGTATATGAAAAACATGTTTTTCAATGGCAAAAATCAATGAATATTGTAAATGCACAAACAGTAATATCTCCACATTGCAAGGTGCAATTCTGAAATTTTTTGCTTTTTCCTGCTAATCCTAGCATGATAAAGAAGATTCAAAGAGAGTGAGATGCCAGCTCCTTTCATTCAGTCAGTAGCTTCAAACATTTCTGGACGTTTTTCAATGGCAAAAATCAATGAATATTGTAAATGCACAAACAGTAATATCTCCACATTGCAAGGTGCAATTCTGAAATTTTTTGCTTTTTCCTGTTAATCCTAGCATGATAAAGAAGATTCAAAGAGAGTGAGATGCCAGCTCCTTTCATTCAGTCAGTAGCTTCAAACAGTTCTGGTATATGAAAAACATGTTTTTCAATGGCAAAAATCAATGAATATTGTAAATGCACAAACAGTAATATCTCCACATTGCAAGGTGCAATTCTGAAATTTTTTGCTTTTTCCTGCTAATCCTAGCATGATAAAGAAGATTCAAAGAGAGTGAGATGCCAGCTCCTTTCATTCAGTCAGTAGCTTCAAACATTTCTGGTATATGAAAAACATGTTTTTCAATGGCAAAAATCAATGAATATTGTAAATGCACAAACAGTAATATCTCCACATTGCAAGGTGCAATTCTGAAATTTTTTGCTTTTTCCTGCTAATCCTAGCATGATAAAGAAGATTCAAAGAGAGTGAGATGCCAGCTCCTTTCATTCAGTCAGTAGCTTCAAACATTTCTGGACGTTTTTCAATGGCAAAAATCAATGAATATTGTAAATGCACAAACAGTAATATCTCCACATTGCAAGGTGCAATTCTGAAATTTTTTGCTTTTTCCTGTTAATCCTAGCATGATAAAGAAGATTCAAAGAGAGTGAGATGCCAGCTCCTTTCATTCAGTCAGTAGCTTCAAACATTTCTGGTATATGAAAAACATGTTTTTCAATGGCGAAAATCAATGAATATTGTAAATGCACAAACAGTAATATCTCCACATTGCAAGGTGCAATTCTGAAATTTTTTGCTTTTTCCTGCTAATCCTAGCATGATAAAGAAGATTCAAAGAGAGTGAGATGCCAGCTCCTTCCATTCAGTCAGTAGCTTCAAACATTTCTGGACGTTTTTCAATGGCAAAAATCAATGAATATTGTAAATGCACAAACAGTAATATCTCCACATTGCAAGGTGCAATTCTGAAATTTTTTGCTTTTTCCTGTTAATCCTAGCATGATAAAGAAGATTCAGAGAGAGTGAGATGCCAGCTCCTTTCATTCAGTCAGTGGCTTCAAACATTTCTGGTATATGAAAAACATGTTTTTCACTGGCAAAAATCAATGAATATTGTAAATGCACAAACAGTAATATCTCCACATTGCAAGGTGCAATTCTGAAATTTTTTTCTTTTTCCTGCTAATCCTAGCATGATAAAGAAGATTCAAAGAGTGAGATGCCAGCTCCTTTCATTCAGTCAGTAGCTTCAAACATTTCTGGACGTTTTTCAATGGCAAAAATCAATGAATATTGTAAATGCACAAACAGTAATATCTCCACATTGCAAGGTGCAATTCTGAAATTTTTTGCTTTTTCCTGCTAATCCTAGCATCATAAAGAAGATTCAAAGAGAGTGAGATGCCAGCTCCTTTCATTCAGTCAGTAGCTTCAAACATTTCTGGTATATGAAAAACATGTTTTTCAATGGCAAAAATCAATGAATATTGTAAATGCACAAACAGTAATATCCACATTGCAAGGTGCAATTCTGAAATTTTTTGCTTTTTCCTGTTCATCCTAGCATGATAAAGAAGATTCAAAGAGTGTGAGATGCCAGCTCCTTTCATTCAGTCAGTAGCTTCAAACATTTCTGGTATATGAAAAACATGTTTTTCAATGGCAAAAATCAATGAATATTGTAAATGCACAAACAGTAATATCTCCACATTGCAAGGTGCAATTCTGAAATTTTTTGCTTTTTCCTGCTAATCCTAGCATGATAAAGAAGATTCAGAGAGTGAGATGCCAGCTCCTTTCATTCAGTCAGTAGCTTCAAACATTTCTGGTATATGAAAAACGTTTTTCAATGGCAAAAATCAATGAATATTGTAAATGCACAAACAGTAATATCTCCACATTGCAAGGTGTAATTCTGAAATTTTTTGCTTTTTCCTGCTAATCCTAGCATGATAAAGAAGATTCAAAGAGAGTGAGATGCCAGCTCCTTTCATTCAGTCAGTAGCTTCAAACATTTCTGGTATATGAAAAACATGTTTTTCAATGGCAAAAATCAATGAATATTGTAAATGCACAAACAGTAATATCTCCACATTGCAAGGTGCAATTCTGAAATGTTTTGCTTTTTCCTGCTAATCCTAGCATGATAAAGAAGATTCAAAGAGAGTGAGATGCCAGCTCCTTTCATTCAGTCAGTAGCTTCAAACATTTCTGGTATATGAAAAACATGTTTTTCAATGGCAAAAATCAATGAATATTGTAAATGCACAAACAGTAATATCTCCACATTGCAAGGTGCAATTCTGAAATTTTTTGCTTTTTCCTGCTAATCCTAGCATGATAAAGAAGATTCAAAGAGAGTGAGATGCCAGCTCCTTTCATTCAGTCAGTAGCTTCAAACATTTCGGGACGTTTTTCAATGGCAAAAATCAATGAATATTGTAAATGCACAAACAGTAATATCTCCACATTGCAAGGTGCAATTCTGAAATTTTTTGCTTTTTCCTGTTAATCCTAGCATGATAAAGAAGATTCAAAGAGAGTGAGATGCCAGCTCCTTTCATTCAGTCAGTAGCTACAAACATTTCTGGTATATGAAAAACATGTTTTTCAATGGCAAAAATCAATGAATATTGTAAATGCACAAACAGTAATATCTCCACATTGCAAGGTGCAATTCTGAAATTTTTTGCTTTTTCCTGCTAATCCTAGCATGATAAAGAAGATTCAAAGAGAGTGAGATGCCAGCTCCTTTCATTCAGTCAGTAGCTTCAAACATTTCTGGTATATGAAAAACATGTTTTTCAATGGCAAAAATCAATGAATATTGTAAATGCACAAACAGTAATATCTCCACATTGCAAGGTGCAATTCTGAAATGTTTTGCTTTTTCCTGCTAATCCTAGCATGATAAAGAAGATTCAAAGAGAGTGAGATGCCAGCTCCTTTCATTCAGTCAGTAGCTTCAAACATTTCTGGTATATGAAAAACATGTTTTTCAATGGCAAAAATCAATGAATATTGTAAATGCACAAACAGTAATATCTCCACATTGCAAGGTGCAATTCTGAAATTTTTTGCTTTTTCCTGCTAATCCTAGCATGATAAAGAAGATTCAAAGAGAGTGAGATGCCAGCTCCTTTCATTCAGTCAGTAGCTTCAAACATTTCTGGACGTTTTTCAATGGCAAAAATCAATGAATATTGTAAATGCACAAACAGTAATATCTCCACATTGCAAGGTGCAATTCTGAAATTTTTTGCTTTTTCCTGTTAATCCTAGCATGATAAAGAAGATTCAAAGAGAGTGAGATGCCAGCTCCTTTCATTCAGTCAGTAGCTACAAACATTTCTGGTATATGAAAAACATGTTTTTCAATGGCAAAAATCAATGAATATTGTAAATGCACAAACAGTAATTTCTCCACATTGCAAGGTGCAATTCTGAAATTTTTTGCTTTTTCCTGCTAATCCTAGCATGATAAAGAAGATTCAAAGAGAGTGAGATGCCAGCTCCTTTCATTCAGTCAGTAGCTTCAAACATTTCTGGTATATGAATAACGATGTTTTTCAATGGCAAAAATCAATGAATATTGTAAATGCACAAACAGTAATATCTCCACATTGCAAGGTGCAATTCTGAAATTTTTTGCTTTTTCCTGCTAATCCTAGCATGATAAAGAAGATTCAAAGAGAGTGAGATGCCAGCTCCTTTCATTCAGTCAGTAGCTTCAAACATTTCTGGACGTTTTTCAATGGCAAAAATCAATGAATATTGTAAATGCACAAACAGTAATATCTCCACATTGCAAGGTGCAATTCTGAAATTTTTTGCTTTTTCCTGTTAATCCTAGCATGATAAAGAAGATTCAAAGAGAGTGAGATGCCAGCTCCTTTCATTCAGTCAGTAGCTTCAAACATTTCTGGTATATGAAAAACATGTTTTTCAATGGCAAAAATCAATGAATATTGTAAATGCACAAACAGTAATATCTCCATATTGCAAGGTGCAATTCTGAAATTTTTTGCTTTTTCCTGCTAATCCTAGCATGATAAAGAAGATTCAAAGAGAGTGAGATGCCAGCTCCTTTCATTCAGTCAGTAGCTTCAAACATTTCTGGTATATGAATAACATGTTTTTCAATGGCAAAAATCAATGAATATTGTAAATGCACAAACAGTAATATCTCCACATTGCAAGATGCAATTCTGAAATTTTTTGCTTTTTCCTGCTAATCCTAGCATGATAAAGAAGATTCAAAGAGAGTGAGATGCCAGCTCCTTTCATTCAGTCAGTAGCTTCAAACATTTCTGGACGTTTTTCAATGGCAAAAATCAATGAATATTGTAAATGCACAAACAGTAATATCTCCACATTGCAAGGTGCAATTCTGAAATTTTTTGCTTTTTCCTGCTAATCCTAGCATGATAAAGAAGATTCAAAGAGAGTGAGATGCCAGCTCCTTTCATTCAGTCAGTAGCTTCAAACATTTCTGGACGTTTTTCAATGGCAAAAATCAATGAATATTGTAAATGCACAAACAGTAATATCTCCACATTGCAAGGTGCAATTCTGAAATTTTTTGCTTTTTCCTGTTAATCCTAGCATGATAAAGAAGATTCAAAGAGAGTGAGATGCCAGCTCCTTTCATTCAGTCAGTGGCTTCAAACATTTCTGGTATATGAAAAACATGTTTTTCACTGGCAAAAATCAATGAATATTGTAAATGCACAAACAGTAATATCTCCACATTGCAAGGTGCAATTCTGAAATTTTTTGCTTTTTCCTGCTAATCCTAGCATGATAAAGAAGATTCAAAGAGTGAGATGCCAGCTCCTTTCATTCAGTCAGTAGCTTCAAACATTTCTGGACGTTTTTCAATGGCAAAAATCAATGAATATTGTAAATGCACAAACAGTCATATCTCCACATTGCAAGGTGCAATTCTGAAATTGTTTGCTTTTTCCTGCTAATCCTAGCATCATAAAGAAGATTCAAAGAGTGTGAGATGCCAGCTCCTTTCATTCAGTCAGTAGCTTCAAACATTTCTGGTATATGAAAAACATGTTTTTCAATGGCAAAAATCAATGAATATTGTAAATGCACAAACAGTAATATCTCCACATTGCAAGGTGCAATTCTGAAATTTTTTGCTTTTTCCTGTTAATCCTAGCATGATAAAGAAGATTCAAAGAGAGTGAGATGCCAGCTCCTTTCATTCAGTCAGTAGCTTCAAACATTTCTGGTATATGAAAAACATGTTTTTCAATGGCAAAAATCAATGAATATTGTAAATGCACAAACAGTAATATCTCCACATTGCAAGGTGCAATTCTGAAATTTTTTGCTTTTTCCTGCTAATCCTAGCATGATAAAGAAGATTCAAAGAGAGTGAGATGCCAGCTCCTTTCATTCAGTCAGTAGCTTCAAACATTTCTGGTATATGAAAAACATGTTTTTCAATGGCAAAAATCAATGAATATTGTAAATGCACAAACAGTAATATCTCCACATTGCAAGGTGCAATTCTGAAATTTTTTGCTTTTTCCTGCTAATCCTAGCATGATAAAGAAGATTCAAAGAGAGTGAGATGCCAGCTCCTTTCATTCAGTCAGTAGCTTCAAACATTTCTGGACGTTTTTCAATGGCAAAAATCAATGAATATTGTAAATGCACAAACAGTAATATCTCCACATTGCAAGGTGCAATTCTGAAATTTTTTGCTTTTTCCTGTTAATCCTAGCATGATAAAGAAGATTCAAAGAGCGAGATGCCAGCTCCTTTCATTCAGTCAGTAGCTTCAAACATTTCTGGACGTTTTTCAATGGCAAAAATCAATGAATATTGTAAATGCACAAACAGTAATATCTCCACATTGCAAGGTGCAATTCTGAAATTTTTTGCTTTTTCCTGCTAATCCTAGCATCATAAAGAAGATTCAAAGAGAGTGAGATGCCAGCTCCTTTCATTCAGTCAGTAGCTTCAAACATTTCTGGTATATGAAAAACATGTTTTTCAATGTCAAAAATCAATGAATATTGTAAATGCACAAACAGTAATATCTCCACATTGCAAGGTGCAATTCTGAAATTTTTTGCTTTTTCCTGTTAATCCTAGCATGATAAAGAAGATTCAAAGAGAGTGAGATGCCAGCTCCTTTCATTCAGTCAGTAGCTTCAAACATTTCTGGTATATGAAAAACATGTTTTTCAATGGCAAAAATCAATGAATATTGTAAATGCACAAACAGTAATATCTCCACATTGCAAGGTGCAATTCTGAAATTTTTTGCTTTTTCCTGCTAATCCTAGCATGATAAAGAAGATTCAAAGAGAGTGAGATGCCAGCTCCTTTCATTCAGTCAGTAGCTTCAAACATTTCTGGACGTTTTTCAATGGCAAAAATCAATGAATATTGTAAATGCACAAACAGTAATATCTCCACATTGCAAGGTGCAATTCTGAAATTTTTTGCTTTTTCCTGTTAATCCTAGCATGATAAAGAAGATTCAAAGAGAGTGAGATGCCAGCTCCTTTCATTCAGTCAGTAGCTTCAAACAGTTCTGGTATATGAAAAACATGTTTTTCAATGGCAAAAATCAATGAATATTGTAAATGCACAAACAGTAATATCTCCACATTGCAAGGTGCAATTCTGAAATTTTTTGCTTTTTCCTGCTAATCCTAGCATGATAAAGAAGATTCAAAGAGAGTGAGATGCCAGCTCCTTTCATTCAGTCAGTAGCTTCAAACATTTCTGGTATATGAAAAACATGTTTTTCAATGGCAAAAATCAATGAATATTGTAAATGCACAAACAGTAATATCTCCACATTGCAAGGTGCAATTCTGAAATTTTTTGCTTTTTCCTGCTAATCCTAGCATGATAAAGAAGATTCAAAGAGAGTGAGATGCCAGCTCCTTTCATTCAGTCAGTAGCTTCAAACATTTCTGGACGTTTTTCAATGGCAAAAATCAATGAATATTGTAAATGCACAAACAGTAATATCTCCACATTGCAAGGTGCAATTCTGAAATTTTTTGCTTTTTCCTGTTAATCCTAGCATGATAAAGAAGATTCAAAGAGAGTGAGATGCCAGCTCCTTTCATTCAGTCAGTAGCTTCAAACATTTCTGGTATATGAAAAACATGTTTTTCAATGGCGAAAATCAATGAATATTGTAAATGCACAAACAGTAATATCTCCACATTGCAAGGTGCAATTCTGAAATTTTTTGCTTTTTCCTGCTAATCCTAGCATGATAAAGAAGATTCAAAGAGAGTGAGATGCCAGCTCCTTCCATTCAGTCAGTAGCTTCAAACATTTCTGGACGTTTTTCAATGGCAAAAATCAATGAATATTGTAAATGCACAAACAGTAATATCTCCACATTGCAAGGTGCAATTCTGAAATTTTTTGCTTTTTCCTGTTAATCCTAGCATGATAAAGAAGATTCAAAGAGAGTGAGATGCCAGCTCCTTTCATTCAGTCAGTGGCTTCAAACATTTCTGGTATATGAAAAACATGTTTTTCACTGGCAAAAATCAATGAATATTGTAAATGCACAAACAGTAATATCTCCACATTGCAAGGTGCAATTCTGAAATTTTTTTCTTTTTCCTGCTAATCCTAGCATGATAAAGAAAATTCAAAGAGTGAGATGCCAGCTCCTTTCATTCAGTCAGTAGCTTCAAACATTTCTGGACGTTTTTCAATGGCAAAAATCAATGAATATTGTAAATGCACAAACAGTAATATCTCCACATTGCAAGGTGCAATTCTGAAATTTTTTGCTTTTTCCTGCTAATCCTAGCATCATAAAGAAGATTCAAAGAGAGTGAGATGCCAGCTCCTTTCATTCAGTCAGTAGCTTCAAACATTTCTGGTATATGAAAAACATGTTTTTCAATGGCAAAAATCAATGAATATTGTAAATGCACAAACAGTAATATCCACATTGCAAGGTGCAATTCTGAAATTTTTTGCTTTTTCCTGTTCATCCTAGCATGATAAAGAAGATTCAAAGAGTGTGAGATGCCAGCTCCTTTCATTCAGTCAGTAGCTTCAAACATTTCTGGAATATGAAAAACATGTTTTTCAATGGCAAAAATCAATGAATATTGTAAATGCACAAACAGTAATATCTCCACATTGCAAGGTGCAATTCTGAAATTTTTTGCTTTTTCCTGCTAATCCTAGCATGATAAAGAAGATTCAGAGAGTGAGATGCCAGCTCCTTTCATTCAGTCAGTAGCTTCAAACATTTCTGGTATATGAAAAACGTTTTTCAATGGCAAAAATCAATGAATATTGTAAATGCACAAACAGTAATATCTCCACATTGCAAGGTGTAATTCTGAAATTTTTTGCTTTTTCCTGCTAATCCTAGCATGATAAAGAAGATTCAAAGAGAGTGAGATGCCAGCTCCTTTCATTCAGTCAGTAGCTTCAAACATTTCTGGTATATGAAAAACATGTTTTTCAATGGCAAAAATCAATGAATATTGTAAATGCACAAACAGTAATATCTCCACATTGCAAGGTGCAATTCTGAAATGTTTTGCTTTTTCCTGCTAATCCTAGCATGATAAAGAAGATTCAAAGAGAGTGAGATGCCAGCTCCTTTCATTCAGTCAGTAGCTTCAAACATTTCTGGTATATGAAAAACATGTTTTTCAATGGCAAAAATCAATGAATATTGTAAATGCACAAACAGTAATATCTCCACATTGCAAGGTGCAATTCTGAAATTTTTTGCTTTTTCCTGCTAATCCTAGCATGATAAAGAAGATTCAAAGAGAGTGAGATGCCAGCTCCTTTCATTCAGTCAGTAGCTTCAAACATTTCGGGACGTTTTTCAATGGCAAAAATCAATGAATATTGTAAATGCACAAACAGTAATATCTCCACATTGCAAGGTGCAATTCTGAAATTTTTTGCTTTTTCCTGTTAATCCTAGCATGATAAAGAAGATTCAAAGAGAGTGAGACGCCAGCTCCTTTCATTCAGTCAGTAGCTACAAACATTTCTGGTATATGAAAAACATGTTTTTCAATGGCAAAAATCAATGAATATTGTAAATGCACAAACAGTAATATCTCCACATTGCAAGGTGC
The DNA here is from genome assembly GCF_046119375.1 of Phyllobates terribilis. Classification (NCBI taxonomy): domain Eukaryota; kingdom Metazoa; phylum Chordata; class Amphibia; order Anura; family Dendrobatidae; genus Phyllobates; species Phyllobates terribilis. The sequence goes on along the minus strand of NW_027363534.1, from coordinate 240,538 downwards.
AATTCTGAAATTTTTTGCTTTTTCCTGCTAATCCTAGCATGATAAAGAAGATTCAAAGAGAGTGAGATGCCAGCTCCTTTCATTCAGTCAGTAGCTTCAAACATTTCTGGTATATGAATAACGATGTTTTTCAATGGCAAAAATCAATGAATATTGTAAATGCACAAACAGTAATATCTCCACATTGCAAGGTGCAATTCTGAAATTTTTTGCTTTTTCCTGCTAATCCTAGCATGATAAAGAAGATTCAAAGAGAGTGAGATGCCAGCTCCTTTCATTCAGTCAGTAGCTTCAAACATTTCTGGACGTTTTTCAATGGCAAAAATCAATGAATATTGTAAATGCACAAACAGTAATATCTCCACATTGCAAGGTGCAATTCTGAAATTTTTTGCTTTTTCCTGTTAATCCTAGCATGATAAAGAAGATTCAAAGAGAGTGAGATGCCAGCTCCTTTCATTCAGTCAGTAGCTTCAAACATTTCTGGTATATGAAAAACATGTTTTTCAATGGCAAAAATCAATGAATATTGTAAATGCACAAACAGTAATATCTCCATATTGCAAGGTGCAATTCTGAAATTTTTTGCTTTTTCCTGCTAATCCTAGCATGATAAAGAAGATTCAAAGAGAGTGAGATGCCAGCTCCTTTCATTCAGTCAGTAGCTTCAAACATTTCTGGTATATGAATAACATGTTTTTCAATGGCAAAAATCAATGAATATTGTAAATGCACAAACAGTAATATCTCCACATTGCAAGATGCAATTCTGAAATTTTTTGCTTTTTCCTGCTAATCCTAGCATGATAAAGAAGATTCAAAGAGAGTGAGATGCCAGCTCCTTTCATTCAGTCAGTAGCTTCAAACATTTCTGGACGTTTTTCAATGGCAAAAATCAATGAATATTGTAAATGCACAAACAGTAATATCTCCACATTGCAAGGTGCAATTCTGAAATTTTTTGCTTTTTCCTGCTAATCCTAGCATGATAAAGAAGATTCAAAGAGAGTGAGATGCCAGCTCCTTTCATTCAGTCAGTAGCTTCAAACATTTCTGGACGTTTTTCAATGGCAAAAATCAATGAATATTGTAAATGCACAAACAGTAATATCTCCACATTGCAAGGTGCAATTCTGAAATTTTTTGCTTTTTCCTGTTAATCCTAGCATGATAAAGAAGATTCAAAGAGAGTGAGATGCCAGCTCCTTTCATTCAGTCAGTGGCTTCAAACATTTCTGGTATATGAAAAACATGTTTTTCACTGGCAAAAATCAATGAATATTGTAAATGCACAAACAGTAATATTTCCACATTGCAAGGTGCAATTCTGAAATTTTTTGCTTTTTCCTGCTAATCCTAGCATGATAAAGAAGATTCAAAGAGTGAGATGCCAGCTCCTTTCATTCAGTCAGTAGCTTCAAACATTTCTGGACGTTTTTCAATGGCAAAAATCAATGAATATTGTAAATGCACAAACAGTAATATCTCCACATTGCAAGGTGCAATTCTGAAATTTTTTGCTTTTTCCTGTTAATCCTAGCATGATAAAGAAGATTCAAAGAGAGTGAGATGCCAGCTCCTTTCATTCAGTCAGTAGCTTCAAACATTTCTGGTATATGAAAAACATGTTTTTCAATGGCAAAAATCAATGAATATTGTAAATGCACAAACAGTAATATCTCCACATTGCAAGGTGCAATTCTGAAATTTTTTGCTTTTTCCTGCTAATCCTAGCATGATAAAGAAGATTCAAAGAGAGTGAGATGCCAGCTCCTTTCATTCAGTCAGTAGCTTCAAACATTTCTGGACGTTTTTCAATGGCAAAAATCAATGAATATTGTAAATGCACAAACAGTAATATCTCCACATTGCAAGGTGCAATTCTGAAATTTTTTGCTTTTTCCTGTTAATCCTAGCATGATAAAGAAGATTCAAAGAGAGTGAGATGCCAGCTCCTTTCATTCAGTCAGTAGCTTCAAACAGTTCTGGTATATGAAAAACATGTTTTTCAATGGCAAAAATCAATGAATATTGTAAATGCACAAACAGTAATATCTCCACATTGCAAGGTGCAATTCTGAAATTTTTTGCTTTTTCCTGCTAATCCTAGCATGATAAAGAAGATTCAAAGAGAGTGAGATGCCAGCTCCTTTCATTCAGTCAGTAGCTTCAAACATTTCTGGTATATGAAAAACATGTTTTTCAATGGCAAAAATCAATGAATATTGTAAATGCACAAACAGTAATATCTCCACATTGCAAGGTGCAATTCTGAAATTTTTTGCTTTTTCCTGCTAATCCTAGCATGATAAAGAAGATTCAAAGAGAGTGAGATGCCAGCTCCTTTCATTCAGTCAGTAGCTTCAAACATTTCTGGACGTTTTTCAATGGCAAAAATCAATGAATATTGTAAATGCACAAACAGTAATATCTCCACATTGCAAGGTGCAATTCTGAAATTTTTTGCTTTTTCCTGTTAATCCTAGCATGATAAAGAAGATTCAAAGAGAGTGAGATGCCAGCTCCTTTCATTCAGTCAGTAGCTTCAAACATTTCTGGTATATGAAAAACATGTTTTTCAATGGCGAAAATCAATGAATATTGTAAATGCACAAACAGTAATATCTCCACATTGCAAGGTGCAATTCTGAAATTTTTTGCTTTTTCCTGCTAATCCTAGCATGATAAAGAAGATTCAAAGAGAGTGAGATGCCAGCTCCTTCCATTCAGTCAGTAGCTTCAAACATTTCTGGACGTTTTTCAATGGCAAAAATCAATGAATATTGTAAATGCACAAACAGTAATATCTCCACATTGCAAGGTGCAATTCTGAAATTTTTTGCTTTTTCCTGTTAATCCTAGCATGATAAAGAAGATTCAAAGAGAGTGAGATGCCAGCTCCTTTCATTCAGTCAGTGGCTTCAAACATTTCTGGTATATGAAAAACATGTTTTTCACTGGCAAAAATCAATGAATATTGTAAATGCACAAACAGTAATATCTCCACATTGCAAGGTGCAATTCTGAAATTTTTTTCTTTTTCCTGCTAATCCTAGCATGATAAAGAAAATTCAAAGAGTGAGATGCCAGCTCCTTTCATTCAGTCAGTAGCTTCAAACATTTCTGGACGTTTTTCAATGGCAAAAATCAATGAATATTGTAAATGCACAAACAGTAATATCTCCACATTGCAAGGTGCAATTCTGAAATTTTTTGCTTTTTCCTGCTAATCCTAGCATCATAAAGAAGATTCAAAGAGAGTGAGATGCCAGCTCCTTTCATTCAGTCAGTAGCTTCAAACATTTCTGGTATATGAAAAACATGTTTTTCAATGGCAAAAATCAATGAATATTGTAAATGCACAAACAGTAATATCCACATTGCAAGGTGCAATTCTGAAATTTTTTGCTTTTTCCTGTTCATCCTAGCATGATAAAGAAGATTCAAAGAGTGTGAGATGCCAGCTCCTTTCATTCAGTCAGTAGCTTCAAACATTTCTGGAATATGAAAAACATGTTTTTCAATGGCAAAAATCAATGAATATTGTAAATGCACAAACAGTAATATCTCCACATTGCAAGGTGCAATTCTGAAATTTTTTGCTTTTTCCTGCTAATCCTAGCATGATAAAGAAGATTCAGAGAGTGAGATGCCAGCTCCTTTCATTCAGTCAGTAGCTTCAAACATTTCTGGTATATGAAAAACGTTTTTCAATGGCAAAAATCAATGAATATTGTAAATGCACAAACAGTAATATCTCCACATTGCAAGGTGTAATTCTGAAATTTTTTGCTTTTTCCTGCTAATCCTAGCATGATAAAGAAGATTCAAAGAGAGTGAGATGCCAGCTCCTTTCATTCAGTCAGTAGCTTCAAACATTTCTGGTATATGAAAAACATGTTTTTCAATGGCAAAAATCAATGAATATTGTAAATGCACAAACAGTAATATCTCCACATTGCAAGGTGCAATTCTGAAATGTTTTGCTTTTTCCTGCTAATCCTAGCATGATAAAGAAGATTCAAAGAGAGTGAGATGCCAGCTCCTTTCATTCAGTCAGTAGCTTCAAACATTTCTGGTATATGAAAAACATGTTTTTCAATGGCAAAAATCAATGAATATTGTAAATGCACAAACAGTAATATCTCCACATTGCAAGGTGCAATTCTGAAATTTTTTGCTTTTTCCTGCTAATCCTAGCATGATAAAGAAGATTCAAAGAGAGTGAGATGCCAGCTCCTTTCATTCAGTCAGTAGCTTCAAACATTTCGGGACGTTTTTCAATGGCAAAAATCAATGAATATTGTAAATGCACAAACAGTAATATCTCCACATTGCAAGGTGCAATTCTGAAATTTTTTGCTTTTTCCTGTTAATCCTAGCATGATAAAGAAGATTCAAAGAGAGTGAGACGCCAGCTCCTTTCATTCAGTCAGTAGCTACAAACATTTCTGGTATATGAAAAACATGTTTTTCAATGGCAAAAATCAATGAATATTGTAAATGCACAAACAGTAATATCTCCACATTGCAAGGTGCAATTCTGAAATTTTTTGCTTTTTCCTGCTAATCCTAGCATGATAAAGAAGATTCAAAGAGAGTGAGATGCCAGCTCCTTTCATTCAGTCAGTAGCTTCAAACATTTCTGGTATATGAATAACGATGTTTTTCAATGGCAAAAATCAATGAATATTGTAAATGCACAAACAGTAATATCTCCACATTGCAAGGTGCAATTCTGAAATTTTTTGCTTTTTCCTGCTAATCCTAGCATGATAAAGAAGATTCAAAGAGAGTGAGATGCCAGCTCCTTTCATTCAGTCAGTAGCTTCAAACATTTCTGGACGTTTTTCAATGGCAAAAATCAATGAATATTGTAAATGCACAAACAGTAATATCTCCACATTGCAAGGTGCAATTCTGAAATTTTTTGCTTTTTCCTGTTAATCCTAGCATGATAAAGAAGATTCAAAGAGAGTGAGATGCCAGCTCCTTTCATTCAGTCAGTAGCTTCAAACATTTCTGGTATATGAAAAACATGTTTTTCAATGGCAAAAATCAATGAATATTGTAAATGCACAAACAGTAATATCTCCATATTGCAAGGTGCAATTCTGAAATTTTTTGCTTTTTCCTGCTAATCCTAGCATGATAAAGAAGATTCAAAGAGAGTGAGATGCCAGCTCCTTTCATTCAGTCAGTAGCTTCAAACATTTCTGGTATATGAATAACATGTTTTTCAATGGCAAAAATCAATGAATATTGTAAATGCACAAACAGTAATATCTCCACATTGCAAGATGCAATTCTGAAATTTTTTGCTTTTTCCTGCTAATCCTAGCATGATAAAGAAGATTCAAAGAGAGTGAGATGCCAGCTCCTTTCATTCAGTCAGTAGCTTCAAACATTTCTGGACGTTTTTCAATGGCAAAAATCAATGAATATTGTAAATGCACAAACAGTAATATCTCCACATTGCAAGGTGCAATTCTGAAATTTTTTGCTTTTTCCTGCTAATCCTAGCATGATAAAGAAGATTCAAAGAGAGTGAGATGCCAGCTCCTTTCATTCAGTCAGTAGCTTCAAACATTTCTGGACGTTTTTCAATGGCAAAAATCAATGAATATTGTAAATGCACAAACAGTAATATCTCCACATTGCAAGGTGCAATTCTGAAATTTTTTGCTTTTTCCTGTTAATCCTAGCATGATAAAGAAGATTCAAAGAGAGTGAGATGCCAGCTCCTTTCATTCAGTCAGTGGCTTCAAACATTTCTGGTATATGAAAAACATGTTTTTCACTGGCAAAAATCAATGAATATTGTAAATGCACAAACAGTAATATTTCCACATTGCAAGGTGCAATTCTGAAATTTTTTGCTTTTTCCTGCTAATCCTAGCATGATAAAGAAGATTCAAAGAGTGAGATGCCAGCTCCTTTCATTCAGTCAGTAGCTTCAAACATTTCTGGACGTTTTTCAATGGCAAAAATCAATGAATATTGTAAATGCACAAACAGTAATATCTCCACATTGCAAGGTGCAATTCTGAAATTGTTTGCTTTTTCCTGCTAATCCTAGCATCATAAAGAAGATTCAAAGAGTGTGAGATGCCAGCTCCTTTCATTCAGTCAGTAGCTTCAAACATTTCTGGTATATGAAAAACATGTTTTTCAATGGCAAAAATCAATGAATATTGTAAATGCACAAACAGTAATATCTCCACATTGCAAGGTGCAATTCTGAAATTTTTTGCTTTTTCCTGTTAATCCTAGCATGATAAAGAAGATTCAAAGAGAGTGAGATGCCAGCTCCTTTCATTCAGTCAGTAGCTTCAAACATTTCTGGTATATGAAAAACATGTTTTTCAATGGCAAAAATCAATGAATATTGTAAATGCACAAACAGTAATATCTCCACATTGCAAGGTGCAATTCTGAAATTTTTTGCTTTTTCCTGCTAATCCTAGCATGATAAAGAAGATTCAAAGAGAGTGAGATGCCAGCTCCTTTCATTCAGTCAGTAGCTTCAAACATTTCTGGTATATGAAAAACATGTTTTTCAATGGCAAAAATCAATGAATATTGTAAATGCACAAACAGTAATATCTCCACATTGCAAGGTGCAATTCTGAAATTTTTTGCTTTTTCCTGCTAATCCTAGCATGATAAAGAAGATTCAAAGAGAGTGAGATGCCAGCTCCTTTCATTCAGTCAGTAGCTTCAAACATTTCTGGACGTTTTTCAATGGCAAAAATCAATGAATATTGTAAATGCACAAACAGTAATATCTCCACATTGCAAGGTGCAATTCTGAAATTTTTTGCTTTTTCCTGTTAATCCTAGCATGATAAAGAAGATTCAAAGAGTGAGATGCCAGCTCCTTTCATTCAGTCAGTAGCTTCAAACATTTCTGGACGTTTTTCAATGGCAAAAATCAATGAATATTGTAAATGCACAAACAGTAATATCTCCACATTGCAAGGTGCAATTCTGAAATTTTTTGCTTTTTCCTGCTAATCCTAGCATCATAAAGAAGATTCAAAGAGAGTGAGATGCCAGCTCCTTTCATTCAGTCAGTAGCTTCAAACATTTCTGGTATATGAAAAACATGTTTTTCAATGTCAAAAATCAATGAATATTGTAAATGCACAAACAGTAATATCTCCACATTGCAAGGTGCAATTCTGAAATTTTTTGCTTTTTCCTGTTAATCCTAGCATGATAAAGAAGATTCAAAGAGAGTGAGATGCCAGCTCCTTTCATTCAGTCAGTAGCTTCAAACATTTCTGGTATATGAAAAACATGTTTTTCAATGGCAAAAATCAATGAATATTGTAAATGCACAAACAGTAATATCTCCACATTGCAAGGTGCAATTCTGAAATTTTTTGCTTTTTCCTGCTAATCCTAGCATGATAAAGAAGATTCAAAGAGAGTGAGATGCCAGCTCCTTTCATTCAGTCAGTAGCTTCAAACATTTCTGGACGTTTTTCAATGGCAAAAATCAATGAATATTGTAAATGCACAAACAGTAATATCTCCACATTGCAAGGTGCAATTCTGAAATTTTTTGCTTTTTCCTGTTAATCCTAGCATGATAAAGAAGATTCAAAGAGAGTGAGATGCCAGCTCCTTTCATTCAGTCAGTAGCTTCAAACATTTCTGGTATATGAAAAACATGTTTTTCAATGGCAAAAATCAATGAATATTGTAAATGCACAAACAGTAATATCTCCACATTGCAAGGTGCAATTCTGAAATTTTTTGCTTTTTCCTGCTAATCCTAGCATGATAAAGAAGATTCAAAGAGAGTGAGATGCCAGCTCCTTCCATTCAGTCAGTAGCTTCAAACATTTCTGGACGTTTTTCAATGGCAAAAATCAATGAATATTGTAAATGCACAAACAGTAATATCTCCACATTGCAAGGTGCAATTCTGAAATTTTTTGCTTTTTCCTGTTAATCCTAGCATGATAAAGAAGATTCAAAGAGAGTGAGATGCCAGCTCCTTTCATTCAGTCAGTGGCTTCAAACATTTCTGGTATATGAAAAACATGTTTTTCACTGGCAAAAATCAATGAATATTGTAAATGCACAAACAGTAATATCTCCACATTGCAAGGTGCAATTCTGAAATTTTTTTCTTTTTCCTGCTAATCCTAGCATGATAAAGAAGATTCAAAGAGTGAGATGCCAGCTCCTTTCATTCAGTCAGTAGCTTCAAACATTTCTGGACGTTTTTCAATGGCAAAAATCAATGAATATTGTAAATGCACAAACAGTAATATCTCCACATTGCAAGGTGCAATTCTGAAATTTTTTGCTTTTTCCTGCTAATCCTAGCATCATAAAGAAGATTCAAAGAGAGTGAGATGCCAGCTCCTTTCATTCAGTCAGTAGCTTCAAACATTTCTGGTATATGAAAAACATGTTTTTCAATGGCAAAAATCAATGAATATTGTAAATGCACAAACAGTAATATCCACATTGCAAGGTGCAATTCTGAAATTTTTTGCTTTTTCCTGTTAATCCTAGCATGATAAAGAAGATTCAAAGAGTGTGAGATGCCAGCTCCTTTCATTCAGTCAGTAGCTTCAAACATTTCTGGTATATGAAAAACATGTTTTTCAATGGCAAAAATCAATGAATATTGTAAATGCACAAACAGTAATATCTCCACATTGCAAGGTGCAATTCTGAAATTTTTTGCTTTTTCCTGCTAATCCTAGCATGATAAAGAAGATTCAGAGAGTGAGATGCCAGCTCCTTTCATTCAGTCAGTAGCTTCAAACATTTCTGGTATATGAAAAACGTTTTTCAATGGCAAAAATCAATGAATATTGTAAATGCACAAACAGTAATATCTCCACATTGCAAGGTGTAATTCTGAAATTTTTTGCTTTTTCCTGCTAATCCTAGCATGATAAAGAAGATTCAAAGAGAGTGAGATGCCAGCTCCTTTCATTCAGTCAGTAGCTTCAAACATTTCTGGTATATGAAAAACATGTTTTTCAATGGCAAAAATCAATGAATATTGTAAATGCACAAACAGTAATATCTCCACATTGCAAGGTGCAATTCTGAAATTTTTTGCTTTTTCCTGCTAATCCTAGCATGATAAAGAAGATTCAAAGAGAGTGAGATGCCAGCTCCTTTCATTCAGTCAGTAGCTTCAAACATTTCTGGACGTTTTTCAATGGCAAAAATCAATGAATATTGTAAATGCACAAACAGTAATATCTCCACATTGCAAGGTGCAATTCTGAAATTTTTTGCTTTTTCCTGTTAATCCTAGCATGATAAAGAAGATTCAAAGAGAGTGAGATGCCAGCTCCTTTCATTCAGTCAGTAGCTTCAAACATTTCTGGTATATGAAAAACATGTTTTTCAATGGCAAAAATCAATGAATATTGTAAATGCACAAACAGTAATATCTCCACATTGCAAGGTGCAATTCTGAAATTTTTTGCTTTTTCCTGCTAATCCTAGCATGATAAAGAAGATTCAAAGAGAGTGAGATGCCAGCTCCTTTCATTCAGTCAGTAGCTTCAAACATTTCTGGTATATGAAAAACATGTTTTTCAATGGCAAAAATCAATGAATATTGTAAATGCACAAACAGTAATATCTCCACATTGCAAGGTGCAATTCTGAAATTTTTTGCTTTTTCCTGCTAATCCTAGCATGATAAAGAAGATTCAAAGAGAGTGAGATGCGAGCTCCTTTCATTCAGTCAGTAGCTTCAAACATTTCTGGACGTTTTTCAATGGCAAAAATCAATGAATATTGTAAATGCACAAGCAGTAATATCTCCACATTGCAAGGTGCAATTCTGAAATTTTTTGCTTTTTCCTGCTAATCCTAGCATCATAAAGAAGATTCAAAGAGAGTGAGATGCCAGCTCCTTTCATTCAGTCAGTAGCTTCAAACATTTCTGGTATATGAAAAACATGTTTTTCAATGGCAAAAATCAATGAATATTGTAAATTCACAAACAGTAATATCTCCACATTGCAAGGTGCAATTCTGAAATTTTTTGCTTTTTCCTGTTAATCCTAGGATGATAAAGAAGATTCAAAGAGAGTGAGATGCCAGCTCCTTTCATTCAGTCAGTAGCTTCAAACATTTCTGGTATATGAAAAACATGTTTTTCAATGGCAAAAATCAATGAATATTGTAAATGCACAAACAGTAATATCTCCACATTGCAAGGTGCAGTTCTGAAATTTTTTGCTTTTTCCTGCTAATCCTAGCATGATAAAGAAGATTCAAAGAGAGTGAGATGCCAGCTCCTTTCATTCAGTCAGTAGCTTCAAACATTTCTGGTATATGAAAAACATGTTTTTCAATGGCAAAAATCAATGAATATTGTAAATGCACAAACAGTAATATCTCCACATTGCAAGGTGCAATTCTGAAATGTTTTGCTTTTTCCTGCTAATCCTAGCATGATAAAGAAGATTCAAAGAGAGTGAGATGCCAGCTCCTTTCATTCAGTCAGTAGCTTCAAACATTTCTGGTATATGAAAAACATGTTTTTCAATGGCAAAAATCAATGAATATTGTAAATGCACAAACAGTAATATCTCCACATTGCAAGGTGCAATTCTGAAATTTTTTGCTTTTTCCTGCTAATCCTAGCATGATAAAGAAGATTCAAAGAGAGTGAGATGCCAGCTCCTTTCATTCAGTCAGTAGCTTCAAACATTTCTGGACGTTTTTCAATGGCAAAAATCAATGAATATTGTAAATGCACAAACAGTAATATCTCCACATTGCAAGGTGCAATTCTGAAATTTTTTGCTTTTTCCTGTTAATCCTAGCATGATAAAGAAGATTCAAAGAGAGTGAGATGCCAGCTCCTTTCATTCAGTCAGTAGCTACAAACATTTCTGGTATATGAAAAACATGTTTTTCAATGGCAAAAATCAATGAATATTGTAAATGCACAAACAGTAATATCTCCACATTGCAAGGTGCAATTCTGAAATTTTTTGCTTTTTACTGCTAATCCTAGCATGATAAAGAAGATTCAAAGAGAGTGAGATGCCAGCTCCTTTCATTCAGTCAGTAGCTTCAAACATTTCTGGTATATGAAAAACATGTTTTTCAATGGCAAAAATCAATGAATATTGTAAATGCACAAACAGTAATATCTCCACATTGCAAGGTGCAATTCTGAAATTTTTTGCTTTTTCCTGCTAATCCTAGCATGATAAAGAAGATTCAAAGAGAGTGAGATGCCAGCTCCTTTCATTCAGTCAGTAGCTTCAAACATTTCTGGTAAATGAATAACGATGTTTTTCAATGGCAAAAATCAATGAATATTGTAAATGCACAAACAGTAATATCTCCACATTGCAAGGTGCAATTCTGAAATTTTTTGCTTTTTCCTGCTAATCCTAGCATGATAAAGAAGATTCAAAGAGAGTGAGATGCCAGCTCCTTTCATTCAGTCAGTAGCTTCAAACATTTCTGGACGTTTTTCAATGGCAAAAATCAATGAATATTGTAAATGCACAAACAGTAATATCTCCACATTGCAAGGTGCAATTCTGAAATTTTTTGCTTTTTCCTGTTAATCCTAGCATGATAAAGAAGATTCAAAGAGAGTGAGATGCCAGCTCCTTTCATTCAGTCAGTAGCTTCAAACATTTCTGGTATATGAAAAACATGTTTTTCAATGGCAAAAATCAATGAATATTGTAAATGCACAAACAGTAATATCTCCATATTGCAAGGTGCAATTCTGAAATTTTTTGCTTTTTCCTGCTAATCCTAGCATGATAAAGAAGATTCAAAGAGAGTGAGATGCCAGCTCCTTTCATTCAGTCAGTAGCTTCAAACATTTCTGGTATATGAATAACATGTTTTTCAATGGCAAAAATCAATGAATATTGTAAATGCACAAACAGTAATATCTCCACATTGCAAGATGCAATTCTGAAATTTTTTGCTTTTTCCTGCTAATCCTAGCATGATAAAGAAGATTCAAAGAGAGTGAGATGCCAGCTCCTTTCATTCAGTCAGTAGCTTCAAACATTTCTGGACGTTTTTCAATGGCAAAAATCAATGAATATTGTAAATGCACAAACAGTAATATCTCCACATTGCAAGGTGCAATTCTGAAATTTTTTGCTTTTTCCTGCTAATCCTAGCATGATAAAGAAGATTCAAAGAGAGTGAGATGCCAGCTCCTTTCATTCAGTCAGTAGCTTCAAACATTTCTGGACGTTTTTCAATGGCAAAAATCAATGAATATTGTAAATGCACAAACAGTAATATCTCCACATTGCAAGGTGCAATTCTGAAATTTTTTGCTTTTTCCTGTTAATCCTAGCATGATAAAGAAGATTCAAAGAGAGTGAGATGCCAGCTCCTTTCATTCAGTCAGTGGCTTCAAACATTTCTGGTATATGAAAAACATGTTTTTCACTGGCAAAAATCAATGAATATTGTAAATGCACAAACAGTAATATCTCCACATTGCAAGGTGCAATTCTGAAATTTTTTGCTTTTTCCTGCTAATCCTAGCATGATAAAGAAGATTCAAACAGTGAGATGCCAGCTCCTTTCATTCAGTCAGTAGCTTCAAACATTTCTGGACGTTTTTCAATGGCAAAAATCAATGAATATTGTAAATGCACAAACAGTAATATCTCCACATTGCAAGGTGCAATTCTGAATTGTTTGCTTTTTCCTGCTAATCCTAGCATCATAAAGAAGATTCAAAGAGTGTGAGATGCCAGCTCCTTTCATTCAGTCAGTAGCTTCAAACATTTCTGGTATATGAAAAACATGTTTTTCAATGGCAAAAATCAATGAATATTGTAAATGCACAAACAGTAATATCTCCACATTGCAAGGTGCAATTCTGAAATTTTTTGCTTTTTCCTGTTAATCCTAGCATGATAAAGAAGATTCAAAGAGAGTGAGATGCCAGCTCCTTTCATTCAGTCAGTAGCTTCAAACATTTCTGGTATATGAAAAACATGTTTTTCAATGGCAAAAATCAATGAATATTGTAAATGCACAAACAGTAATATCTCCACATTGCAAGGTGCAATTCTGAAATTTTTTGCTTTTTCCTGCTAATCCTAGCATGATAAAGAAGATTCAAAGAGAGTGAGATGCCAGCTCCTTTCATTCAGTCAGTAGCTTCAAACATTTCTGGTATATGAAAAACATGTTTTTCAATGGCAAAAATCAATGAATATTGTAAATGCACAAACAGTAATATCTCCACATTGCAAGGTGCAATTCTGAAATTTTTTGCTTTTTCCTGCTAATCCTAGCATGATAAAGAAGATTCAAAGAGAGTGAGATGCCAGCTCCTTTCATTCAGTCAGTAGCTTCAAACATTTCTGGTATATGAAAAACATGTTTTTCAATGGCAAAAATCAATGAATATTGTAAATGCACAAACAGTAATATCTCCACATTGCAAGGTGCAATTCTGAAATTTTTTGCTTTTTCCTGCTAATCCTAGCATGATAAAGAAGATTCAAAGAGAGTGAGATGCCAGCTCCTTTCATTCAGTCAGTAGCTTCAAACATTTCTGGTATATGAAAAACATGTTTTTCAATGGCAAAAATCAATGAATATTGTAAATGCACAAACAGTAATATCTCCACATTGCAAGGTGCAATTCTGAAATTTTTTGCTTTTTCCTGCTAATCCTAGCATGATAAAGAAGATTCAAAGAGAGTGAGATGCCAGCTCCTTTCATTCAGTCAGTATCTTCAAACACTTCTGGTATATGAAAAACATGTTTTTCAATGGCAAAAATCAATGAATATTGTAAATGCACAAACAGTAATATCTCCACATTGCAAGGTGCAATTCTGAAATTTTTTGCTTTTTCCTGCTAATCCTAGCATGATAAAGAAGATTCAAAGAGAGTGAGATGCCAGCTCCTTTCATTCAGTCAGTAGCTTCAAACATTTCTGGTATATGAAAAACATGTTTTTCAATGGCAAAAATCAATGAATATTGTAAATGCACAAACAGTAATATCTCCACATTGCAAGGTGCAATTCTGAAATTTTTTGCTTTTTCCTGCTAATCCTAGCATGATAAAGAAGATTCAAAGAGAGTGAGATGCCAGCTCCTTTCATTCAGTCAGTAGCTTCAAACATTTCTGGTATATGAAAAACATGTTTTTCAATGGCAAAAATCAATGAATATTGTAAATGCACAAACAGTAATATCTCCACATTGCAAGGTGCAATTCTGAAATTTTTTGCTTTTTCCTGCTAATCCTAGCATGATAAAGAAGATTCAAAGAGAGTGAGATGCCAGCTCCTTTCATTCAGTCAGTAGCTTCAAACACTTCTGGTATATGAAAAACATGTTTTTCAATGGCAAAAATCAATGAATATTGTAAATGCACAAACAGTAATATCTCCACATTGCAAGGTGCAATTCTGAAATTTTTTGCTTTTTCCTGCTAATCCTAGCATGATAAAGAAGATTCAAAGAGAGTGAGATGCCAGCTCCTTTCATTCAGTCAGTAGCTTCAAACATTTCTGGACGTTTTTCAATGGCAAAAATCAATGAATATTGTAAATGCACAAACAGTAATATCTCCACATTGCAAGGTGCAATTCTGAAATTTTTTGCTTTTTCCTGTTAATCCTAGCATGATAAAGAAGATTCAAAGAGAGTGAGATGCCAGCTCCTTTCATTCAGTCAGTAGCTTCAAACAGTTCTGGTATATGAAAAACATGTTTTTCAATGGCAAAAATCAATGAATATTGTAAATGCACAAACAGTAATATCTCCACATTGCAAGGTGCAATTCTGAAATTTTTTGCTTTTTCCTGCTAATCCTAGCATGATAAAGAAGATTCAAAGAGAGTGAGATGCCAGCTCCTTTCATTCAGTCAGTAGCTTCAAACATTTCTGGTATATGAAAAACATGTTTTTCAATGGCAAAAATCAATGAATATTGTAAATGCACAAACAGTAATATCTCCACATTGCAAGGTGCAATTCTGAAATTTTTTGCTTTTTCCTGCTAATCCTAGCATGATAAAGAAGATTCAAAGAGAGTGAGATGCCAGCTCCTTTCATTCAGTCAGTAGCTTCAAACATTTCTGGATGTTTTTCAATGGCAAAAATCAATGAATATTGTAAATGCACAAACAGTAATATCTCCACATTGCAAGGTGCAATTCTGAAATTTTTTGCTTTTTCCTGTTAATCCTAGCATGATAAAGAAGATTCAAAGAGAGTGAGATGCCAGCTCCTTTCATTCAGTCAGTAGCTTCAAACATTTCTGGTATATGAAAAACATGTTTTTCAATGGCAAAAATCAATGCATATTGTAAATGCACAAACAGTAATATCTCCACATTGCAAGGTGCAATTCTGAAATTTTTTGCTTTTTCCTGCTAATCCTAGCATGATAAAGAAGATTCAAAGAGAGTGAGATGCCAGCTCCTTTCATTCAGTCAGTAGCTTCAAACATTTCTGGACGTTTTTCAATGGCAAAAATCAATGAATATTGTAAATGCACAAACAGTAATATCTCCACATTGCAAGGTGCAATTCTGAAATTTTTTGCTTTTTCCTGCTAATCCTAGCATCATAAAGAAGATTCAAAGAGAGTGAGATGCCAGCTCCTTTCATTCAGTCAGTAGCTTCAAACATTTCTGGTATATGAAAAACATGTTTTTCAATGGCAAAAATCAATGAATATTGTAAATTCACAAACAGTAATATCTCCACATTGCAAGGTGCAATTCTGAAATTTTTTGCTTTTTCCTGTTAATCCTAGGATGATAAAGAAGATTCAAAGAGAGTGAGATGCCAGCTCCTTTCATTCAGTCAGTAGCTTCAAACATTTCTGGTATATGAAAAACATGTTTTTCAATGGCAAAAATCAATGAATATTGTAAATGCACAAACAGTAATATCTCCACATTGCAAGGTGCAATTCTGAAATTTTTTGCTTTTTCCTGCTAATCCTAGCATGATAAAGAAGATTCAAAGAGAGTGAGATGCCAGCTCCTTTCATTCAGTCAGTAGCTTCAAACATTTCTGGTATATGAAAAACATGTTTTTCAATGGCAAAAATCAATGAATATTGTAAATGCACAAACAGTAATATCTCCACATTGCAAGGTGCAATTCTGAAATGTTTTGCTTTTTCCTGCTAATCCTAGCATGATAAAGAAGATTCAAAGAGAGTGAGATGCCAGCTCCTTTCATTCAGTCAGTAGCTTCAAACATTTCTGGTATATGAAAAACATGTTTTTCAATGGCAAAAATCAATGAATATTGTAAATGCACAAACAGTAATATCTCCACATTGCAAGGTGCAATTCTGAAATTTTTTGCTTTTTCCTGCTAATCCTAGCATGATAAAGAAGATTCAAAGAGAGTGAGATGCCAGCTCCTTTCATTCAGTCAGTAGATTCAAACATTTCTGGACGTTTTTCAATGGCAAAAATCAATGAATATTGTAAATGCACAAACAGTAATATCTCCACATTGCAAGGTGCAATTCTGAAATTTTTTGCTTTTTCCTGTTAATCCTAGCATGATAATGAAGATTCAAAGAGAGTGAGATGCCAGCTCCTTTCATTCAGTCAGTAGCTACAAACATTTCTGGTATATGAAAAACATGTTTTTCAATGGCAAAAATCAATGAATATTGTAAATGCACAAACAGTAATATCTCCACATTGCAAGGTGCAATTCTGAAATTTTTTGCTTTTTACTGCTAATCCTAGCATGATAAAGAAGATTCAAAGAGAGTGAGATGCCAGCTCCTTTCATTCAGTCAGTAGCTTCAAACATTTCTGGTATATGAAAAACATGTTTTTCAATGGCAAAAATCAATGAATATTGTAAATGCACAAACAGTAATATCTCCACATTGCAAGGTGCAATTCTGAAATTTTTTGCTTTTTCCTGCTAATCCTAGCATGATAAAGAAGATTCAAAGAGAGTGAGATGCCAGCTCCTTTCATTCAGTCAGTAGCTTCAAACATTTCTGGTATATGAATAACGATGTTTTTCAATGGCAAAAATCAATGAATATTGTAAATGCACAAACAGTAATATCTCCACATTGCAAGGTGCAATTCTGAAATTTTTTGCTTTTTCCTGCTAATCCTAGCATGATAAAGAAGATTCAAAGAGAGTGAGATGCCAGCTCCTTTCATTCAGTCAGTAGCTTCAAACATTTCTGGACGTTTTTCAATGGCAAAAATCAATGAATATTGTAAATGCACAAACAGTAATATCTCCACATTGCAAGGTGCAATTCTGAAATTTTTTGCTTTTTCCTGTTAATCCTAGCATGATAAAGAAGATTCAAAGAGAGTGAGATGCCAGCTCCTTTCATTCAGTCAGTAGCTTCAAACATTTCTGGTATATGAAAAACATGTTTTTCAATGGCAAAAATCAATGAATATTGTAAATGCACAAACAGTAATATCTCCATATTGCAAGGTGCAATTCTGAAATTTTTTGCTTTTTCCTGCTAATCCTAGCATGATAAAGAAGATTCAAAGAGAGTGAGATGCCAGCTCCTTTCATTCAGTCAGTAGCTTCAAAGATTTCTGGTATATGAATAACATGTTTTTCAATGGCAAAAATCAATGAATATTGTAAATGCACAAACAGTAATATCTCCACATTGCAAGATGCAATTCTGAAATTTTTTGCTTTTTCCTGCTAATCCTAGCATGATAAAGAAGATTCAAAGAGAGTGAGATGCCAGCTCCTTTCATTCAGTCAGTAGCTTCAAACATTTCTGGACGTTTTTCAATGGCAAAAATCAATGAATATTGTAAATGCACAAACAGTAATATCTCCACATTGCAAGGTGCAATTCTGAAATTTTTTGCTTTTTCCTGCTAATCCTAGCATGATAAAGAAGATTCAAAGAGAGTGAGATGCCAGCTCCTTTCATTCAGTCAGTAGCTTCAAACATTTCTGGACGTTTTTCAATGGCAAAAATCAATGAATATTGTAAATGCACAAACAGTAATATCTCCACATTGCAAGGTGCAATTCTGAAATTTTTTGCTTTTTCCTGTTAATCCTAGCATGATAAAGAAGATTCAAAGAGAGTGAGATGCCAGCTCCTTTCATTCAGTCAGTGGCTTCAAACATTTCTGGTATATGAAAAACATGTTTTTCACTGGCAAAAATCAATGAATATTGTAAATGCACAAACAGTAATATCTCCACATTGCAAGGTGCAATTCTGAAATTTTTTGCTTTTTCCTGCTAATCCTAGCATGATAAAGAAGATTCAAAGAGTGAGATGCCAGCTCCTTTCATTCAGTCAGTAGCTTCAAACATTTCTGGACGTTTTTCAATGGCAAAAATCAATGAATATTGTAAATGCACAAACAGTAATATCTCCACATTGCAAGGTGCAATTCTGAAATTGTTTGCTTTTTCCTGCTAATCCTAGCATCATAAAGAAGATTCAAAGAGTGTGAGATGCCAGCTCCTTTCATTCAGTCAGTAGCTTCAAACATTTCTGGTATATGAAAAACATGTTTTTCAATGGCAAAAATCAATGAATATTGTAAATGCACAAACAGTAATATCTCCACATTGCAAGGTGCAATTCTGAAATTTTTTGCTTTTTCCTGTTAATCCTAGCATGATAAAGAAGATTCAAAGAGAGTGAGATGCCAGCTCCTTTCATTCAGTCAGTAGCTTCAAACATTTCTGGTATATGAAAAACATGTTTTTCAATGGCAAAAATCAATGAATATTGTAAATGCACAAACAGTAATATCTCCACATTGCAAGGTGCAATTCTGAAATTTTTTGCTTTTTCCTGCTAATCCTAGCATGATAAAGAAGATTCAAAGAGAGTGAGATGCCAGCTCCTTTCATTCAGTCAGTAGCTTCAAACATTTCTGGTATATGAAAAACATGTTTTTCAATGGCAAAAATCAATGAATATTGTAAATGCACAAACAGTAATATCTCCACATTGCAAGGTGCAATTCTGAAATTTTTTGCTTTTTCCTGCTAATCCTAGCATGATAAAGAAGATTCAAAGAGAGTGAGATGCCAGCTCCTTTCATTTAGTCAGTAGCTTCAAACATTTCTGGTATATGAAAAACATGTTTTTCAATGGCAAAAATCAATGAATATTGTAAATGCACAAACAGTAATATCTCCACATTGCAAGGTGCAATTCTGAAATTTTTTGCTTTTTCCTGCTAATCCTAGCATGATAAAGAAGATTCAAAGAGAGTGAGATGCCAGCTCCTTTCATTCAGTCAGTAGCTTCAAACATTTCTGGACGTTTTTCAATGGCAAAAATCAATGAATATTGTAAATGCACAAACAGTAATATCTCCACATTGCAAGGTGCAATTCTGAAATTTTTTGCTTTTTCCTGTTAATCCTAGCATGATAAAGAAGATTCAAAGAGAGTGAGATGCCAGCTCCTTTCATTCAGTCAGTAGCTTCAAACATTTCTGGTATATGAAAAACATGTTTTTCAATGGCAAAAATCAATGAATATTGTAAATGCACAAACAGTAATATCTCCACATTGCAAGGTGCAATTCTGAAATTTTTTGCTTTTTCCTGCTAATCCTAGCATGATAAAGAAGATTCAAAGAGAGTGAGATGCCAGCTCCTTTCATTCAGTCAGTAGCTTCAAACATTTCTGGACGTTTTTCAATGGCAAAAATCAATGAATATTGTAAATGCACAAACAGTAATATCTCCACATTGCAAGGTGCAATTCTGAAATTTTTTGCTTTTTCCTGTTAATCCTAGCATGATAAAGAAGATTCAAAGAGAGTGAAATGCCAGCTCCTTTCATTCAGTCAGTGGCTTCAAACATTTCTGGTATATGAAAAACATGTTTTTCACTGGCAAAAATCAATGAATATTGTAAATGCACAAACAGTAATATCTCCACATTGCAAGGTGCAATTCTGAAATTTTTTGCTTTTTCCTGCTAATCCTAGCATGATAAAGAAGATTCAAAGAGTGAGATGCCAGCTCCTTTCATTCAGTCAGTAGCTTCAAACATTTCTGGACGTTTTTCAATGGCAAAAATCAATGAATATTGTAAATGCACAAACAGTAATATCTCCACATTGCAAGGTGCAATTCTGAAATTTTTTGCTTTTTCCTGCTAATCCTAGCATCATAAAGAAGATTCAAAGAGAGTGAGATGCCAGCTCCTTTCATTCAGTCAGTAGCTTCAAACATTTCTGGTATATGAAAAACATGTTTTTCAATGGCAAAAATCAATGAATATTGTAAATGCACAAACAGTAATATCTCCACATTGCAAGGTGCAATTCTGAAATTTTTTGCTTTTTCCTGCTAATCCTAGCATGATAAAGAAGATTCAAAGAGAGTGAGATGCCAGCTCCTTTCATTCAGTCAGTAGCTTCAAACATTTCTGGACGTTTTTCAATGGCAAAAATCAATGAATATTGTAAATGCACAAACAGTAATATCTCCACATTGCAAGGTGCAATTCTGAAATTTTTTGCTTTTTCCTGTTAATCCTAGCATGATAAAGAAGATTCAAAGAGAGTGAGATGCCAGCTCCTTTCATTCAGTCAGTAGCTTCAAACATTTCTGGTATATGAAAAACATGTTTTTCAATGGCGAAAATCAATGAATATTGTAAATGCACAAACAGTAATTTCTCCACATTGCAAGGTGCAATTCTGAAATTTTTTGCTTTTTCCTGCTAATCCTAGCATGATAAAGAAGATTCAAAGAGAGTGAGATGCCAGCTCCTTTCATTCAGTCAGTAGCTTCAAACATTTCTGGTATATGAAAAACATGTTTTTCAATGGCAAAAATCAATGAATATTGTAAATGCACAAACAGTAATATCTCCACATTGCAAGGTGCAATTCTGAAATTTTTTGCTTTTTCCTGCTAATCCTAGCATGATAAAGAAGATTCAAAGAGAGTGAGATGCCAGCTCCTTTCATTTAGTCAGTAGCTTCAAACATTTCTGGTATATGAAAAACATGTTTTTCAATGGCAAAAATCAATGAATATTGTAAATGCACAAACAGTAATATCTCCACATTGCAAGGTGCAATTCTGAAATTTTTTGCTTTTTCCTGCTAATCCTAGCATGATAAAGAAGATTCAAAGAGAGTGAGATGCCAGCTCCTTTCATTCAGTCAGTAGCTTCAAACATTTCTGGACGTTTTTCAATGGCAAAAATCAATGAATATTGTAAATGCACAAACAGTAATATCTCCACATTGCAAGGTGCAATTCTGAAATTTTTTGCTTTTTCCTGTTAATCCTAGCATGATAAAGAAGATTCAAAGAGAGTGAGATGCCAGCTCCTTTCATTCAGTCAGTAGCTTCAAACATTTCTGGTATATGAAAAACATGTTTTTCAATGGCAAAAATCAATGAATATTGTAAATGCACAAACAGTAATATCTCCATATTGCAAGGTGCAATTCTGAAATTTTTTGCTTTTTCCTGCTAATCCTAGCATGATAAAGAAGATTCAAAGAGAGTGAGATGCCAGCTCCTTTCATTCAGTCAGTAGCTTCAAACATTTCTGGTATATGAATAACATGTTTTTCAATGGCAAAAATCAATGAATATTGTAAATGCACAAACAGTAATATCTCCACATTGCAAGATGCAATTCTGAAATTTTTTGCTTTTTCCTGCTAATCCTAGCATGATAAAGAAGATTCAAAGAGAGTGAGATGCCAGCTCCTTTCATTCAGTCAGTAGCTTCAAACATTTCTGGACGTTTTTCAATGGCAAAAATCAATGAATATTGTAAATGCACAAACAGTAATATCTCCACATTGCAAGGTGCAATTCTGAAATTTTTTGCTTTTTCCTGCTAATCCTAGCATGATAAAGAAGATTCAAAGAGAGTGAGATGCCAGCTCCTTTCATTCAGTCAGTAGCTTCAAACATTTCTGGACGTTTTTCAATGGCAAAAATCAATGAATATTGTAAATGCACAAACAGTAATATCTCCACATTGCAAGGTGCAATTCTGAAATTTTTTGCTTTTTCCTGTTAATCCTAGCATGATAAAGAAGATTCAAAGAGAGTGAGATGCCAGCTCCTTTCATTCAGTCAGTGGCTTCAAACATTTCTGGTATATGAAAAACATGTTTTTCACTGGCAAAAATCAATGAATATTGTAAATGCACAAACAGTAATATCTCCACATTGCAAGGTGCAATTCTGAAATTTTTTGCTTTTTCCTGCTAATCCTAGCATGATAAAGAAGATTCAAAGAGTGAGATGCCAGCTCCTTTCATTCAGTCAGTAGCTTCAAACATTTCTGGACGTTTTTCAATGGCAAAAATCAATGAATATTGTAAATGCACAAACAGTAATATCTCCACATTGCAAGGTGCAATTCTGAATTGTTTGCTTTTTCCTGCTAATCCTAGCATCATAAAGAAGATTCAAAGAGTGTGAGATGCCAGCTCCTTTCATTCAGTCAGTAGCTTCAAACATTTCTGGTATATGAAAAACATGTTTTTCAATGGCAAAAATCAATGAATATTGTAAATGCACAAACAGTAATATCTCCACATTGCAAGGTGCAATTCTGAAATTTTTTGCTTTTTCCTGCTAATCCTAGCATGATAAAGAAGATTCAAAGAGAGTGAGATGCCAGCTCCTTTCATTCAGTCAGTAGCTTCAAACATTTCTGGTATATGAAAAACATGTTTTTCAATGGCAAAAATCAATGAATATTGTAAATGCACAAACAGTAATATCTCCACATTGCAAGGTGCAATTCTGAAATTTTTTGCTTTTTCCTGCTAATCCTAGCATGATAAAGAAGATTCAAAGAGAGTGAGATGCCAGCTCCTTTCATTCAGTCAGTAGCTTCAAACATTTCTGGTATATGAAAAACATGTTTTTCAATGGCAAAAATCAATGAATATTGTAAATGCACAAACAGTAATATCTCCACATTGCAAGGTGCAATTCTGAAATTTTTTGCTTTTTCCTGCTAATCCTAGCATGATAAAGAAGATTCAAAGAGAGTGAGATGCCAGCTCCTTTCATTCAGTCAGTAGCTTCAAACATTTCTGGACGTTTTTCAATGGCAAAAATCAATGAATATTGTAAATGCACAAACAGTAATATCTCCACATTGCAAGGTGCAATTCTGAAATTTTTTGCTTTTTCCTGTTAATCCTAGCATGATAAAGAAGATTCAAAGAGTGAGATGCCAGCTCCTTTCATTCAGTCAGTAGCTTCAAACATTTCTGGACGTTTTTCAATGGCAAAAATCAATGAATATTGTAAATGCACAAACAGTAATATCTCCACATTGCAAGGTGCAATTCTGAAATTTTTTGCTTTTTCCTGTTAATCCTAGCATGATAAAGAAGATTCAAAGAGAGTGAGATGCCAGCTCCTTTCATTCAGTCAGTAGCTTCAAACATTTCTGGTATATGAAAAACATGTTTTTCAATGGCAAAAATCAATGAATATTGTAAATGCACAAACAGTAATATCTCCACATTGCAAGGTGCAATTCTGAAATTTTTTGCTTTTTCCTGTTAATCCTAGCATGATAAAGAAGATTCAAAGAGAGTGAGATGCCAGCTCCTTTCATTCAGTCAGTAGCTTCAAACATTTCTGGTATATGAAAAACATGTTTTTCAATGGCAAAAATCAATGAATATTGTAAATGCACAAACAGTAATATCTCCACATTGCAAGATGCAATTCTGAAATTTTTTGCTTTTTCCTGCTAATCCTAGCATGATAAAGAAGATTCAAAGAGAGTGAGATGCCAGCTCCTTTCATTCAGTCAGTAGCTTCAAACATTTCTGGACGTTTTTCAATGGCAAAAATCAATGAATATTGTAAATGCACAAACAGTAATATCTCCACATTGCAAGGTGCAATTCTGAAATTTTTTGCTTTTTCCTGCTAATCCTAGCATGATAAAGAAGATTCAAAGAGAGTGAGATGCCAGCTCCTTTCATTCAGTCAGTAGCTTCAAACATTTCTGGACGTTTTTCAATGGCAAAAATCAATGAATATTGTAAATGCACAAACAGTAATATCTCCACATTGCAAGGTGCAATTCTGAAATTTTTTGCTTTTTCCTGTTAATCCTAGCATGATAAAGAAGATTCAAAGAGAGTGAGATGCCAGCTCCTTTCATTCAGTCAGTGGCTTCAAACATTTCTGGTATATGAAAAACATGTTTTTCACTGGCAAAAATCAATGAATATTGTAAATGCACAAACAGTAATATCTCCACATTGCAAGGTGCAATTCTGAAATTTTTTGCTTTTTCCTGCTAATCCTAGCATGATAAAGAAGATTCAAAGAGTGAGATGCCAGCTCCTTTCATTCAGTCAGTAGCTTCAAACATTTCTGGACGTTTTTCAATGGCAAAAATCAATGAATATTGTAAATGCACAAACAGTAATATCTCCACATTGCAAGGTGCAATTCTGAAATTTTTTGCTTTTTCCTGTTAATCCTAGCATGATAAAGAAGATTCAAAGAGAGTGAGATGCCAGCTCCTTTCATTCAGTCAGTAGCTTCAAACATTTCTGGTATATGAAAAACATGTTTTTCAATGGCAAAAATCAATGAATATTGTAAATGCACAAACAGTAATATCTCCACATTGCAAGGTGCAATTCTGAAATTTTTTGCTTTTTCCTGCTAATCCTAGCATGATAAAGAAGATTCAAAGAGAGTGAGATGCCAGCTCCTTTCATTCAGTCAGTAGCTTCAAACATTTCTGGTATATGAAAAACATGTTTTTCAATGGCAAAAATCAATGAATATTGTAAATGCACAAACAGTAATATCTCCAAATTGCAAGGTGCAATTCTGAAATTTTTTGCTTTTTCCTGCAAATCCTAGCATGATAAAGAAGATTCAAAGAGAGTGAGATGCCAGCTCCTTTCATTCAGTCAGTAGCTTCAAACATTTCTGGTATATGAAAAACATGTTTTTCAATGGCAAAAATCAATGAATATTGTAAATGCACAAACAGTAATATCTCCACATTGCAAGGTGCAATTCTGAAATTTTTTGCTTTTTCCTGCTAATCCTAGCATGATAAAGAAGATTCAAAGAGAGTGAGATGCCAGCTCCTTTCATTCAGTCAGTAGCTTCAAACATTTCTGGACGTTTTTCAATGGCAAAAATCAATGAATATTGTAAATGCACAAACAGTAATATCTCCACATTGCAAGGTGCAATTCTGAAATTTTTTGCTTTTTCCTGTTAATCCTAGCATGATAAAGAAGATTCAAAGAGTGAGATGCCAGCTCCTTTCATTCAGTCAGTAGCTTCAAACATTTCTGGACGTTTTTCAATGGCAAAAATCAATGAATATTGTAAATGCACAAACAGTAATATCTCCACATTGCAAGGTGCAATTCTGAATTGTTTGCTTTTTCCTGCTAATCCTAGCATCATAAAGAAGATTCAAAGAGTGTGAGATGCCAGCTCCTTTCATTCAGTCAGTAGCTTCAAACATTTCTGGTATATGAAAAACATGTTTTTCAATGGCAAAAATCAATGAATATTGTAAATGCACAAACAGTAATATCTCCACATTGCAAGGTGCAATTCTGAAATTTTTTGCTTTTTCCTGTTAATCCTAGCATGATAAAGAAGATTCAAAGAGAGTGAGATGCCAGCTCCTTTCATTCAGTCAGTAGCTTCAAACATTTCTGGTATATGAAAAACATGTTTTTCAATGGCAAAAATCAATGAATATTGTAAATGCACAAACAGTAATATCTCCACATTGCAAGGTGCAATTCTGAAATTTTTTGCTTTTTCCTGCTAATCCTAGCATGATAAAGAAGATTCAAAGAGAGTGAGATGCCAGCTCCTTTCATTCAGTCAGTAGCTTCAAACATTTCTGGTATATGAAAAACATGTTTTTCAATGGCAAAAATCAATGAATATTGTAAATGCACAAACAGTAATATCTCCACATTGCAAGGTGCAATTCTGAAATTTTTTGCTTTTTCCTGCTAATCCTAGCATGATAAAGAAGATTCAAAGAGAGTGAGATGCCAGCTCCTTTCATTCAGTCAGTAGCTTCAAACATTTCTGGTATATGAAAAACATGTTTTTCAATGGCAAAAATCAATGAATATTGTAAATGCACAAACAGTAATATCTCCACATTGCAAGGTGCAATTCTGAAATTTTTTGCTTTTTCCTGCTAATCCTAGCATGATAAAGAAGATTCAAAGAGAGTGAGATGCCAGCTCCTTTCATTCAGTCAGTAGCTTCAAACATTTCTGGACGTTTTTCAATGGCAAAAATCAATGAATATTGTAAATGCACAAACAGTAATATCTCCACATTGCAAGGTGCAATTCTGAAATTTTTTGCTTTTTCCTGTTAATCCTAGCATGATAAAGAAGATTCAAAGAGTGAGATGCCAGCTCCTTTCATTCAGTCAGTAGCTTCAAACATTTCTGGACGTTTTTCAATGGCAAAAATCAATGAATATTGTAAATGCACAAACAGTAATATCTCCACATTGCAAGGTGCAATTCTGAAATTTTTTGCTTTTTCCTGCTAATCCTAGCATCATAAAGAAGATTCAAAGAGAGTGAGATGCCAGCTCCTTTCATTCAGTCAGTAGCTTCAAACATTTCTGGTATATGAAAAACATGTTTTTCAATGTCAAAAATCAATGAATATTGTAAATGCACAAACAGTAATATCTCCACATTGCAAGGTGCAATTCTGAAATTTTTTGCTTTTTCCTGTTAATCCTAGCATGATAAAGAAGATTCAAAGAGAGTGAGATGCCAGCTCCTTTCATTCAGTCAGTAGCTTCAAACATTTCTGGTATATGAAAAACATGTTTTTCAATGGCAAAAATCAATGAATATTGTAAATGCACAAACAGTAATATCTCCACATTGCAAGGTGCAATTCTGAAATTTTTTGCTTTTTCCTGCTAATCCTAGCATGATAAAGAAGATTCAAAGAGAGTGAGATGCCAGCTCCTTTCATTCAGTCAGTAGCTTCAAACATTTCTGGTATATGAAAAACATGTTTTTCAATGGCAAAAATCAATGAATATTGTAAATGCACAAACAGTAATATCTCCACATTGCAAGATGCAATTCTGAAATTTTTTGCTTTTTCCTGCTAATCCTAGCATGATAAAGAAGATTCAAAGAGAGTGAGATGCCAGCTCCTTTCATTCAGTCAGTAGCTTCAAACATTTCTGGACGTTTTTCAATGGCAAAAATCAATGAATATTGTAAATGCACAAACAGTAATATCTCCACATTGCAAGGTGCAATTCTGAAATTTTTTGCTTTTTCCTGCTAATCCTAGCATGATAAAGAAGATTCAAAGAGAGTGAGATGCCAGCTCCTTTCATTCAGTCAGTAGCTTCAAACATTTCTGGACGTTTTTCAATGGCAAAAATCAATGAATATTGTAAATGCACAAACAGTAATATCTCCACATTGCAAGGTGCAATTCTGAAATTTTTTGCTTTTTCCTGTTAATCCTAGCATGATAAAGAAGATTCAAAGAGAGTGAGATGCCAGCTCCTTTCATTCAGTCAGTGGCTTCAAACATTTCTGGTATATGAAAAACATGTTTTTCACTGGCAAAAATCAATGAATATTGTAAATGCACAAACAGTAATATCTCCACATTGCAAGGTGCAATTCTGAAATTTTTTGCTTTTTCCTGCTAATCCTAGCATGATAAAGAAGATTCAAAGAGTGAGATGCCAGCTCCTTTCATTCAGTCAGTAGCTTCAAACATTTCTGGACGTTTTTCAATGGCAAAAATCAATGAATATTGTAAATGCACAAACAGTAATATCTCCACATTGCAAGGTGCAATTCTGAATTGTTTGCTTTTTCCTGCTAATCCTAGCATCATAAAGAAGATTCAAAGAGTGTGAGATGCCAGCTCCTTTCATTCAGTCAGTAGCTTCAAACATTTCTGGTATATGAAAAACATGTTTTTCAATGGCAAAAATCAATGAATATTGTAAATGCACAAACAGTAATATCTCCACATTGCAAGGTGCAATTCTGAAATTTTTTGCTTTTTCCTGTTAATCCTAGCATGATAAAGAAGATTCAAAGAGAGTGAGATGCCAGCTCCTTTCATTCAGTCAGTAGCTTCAAACATTTCTGGTATATGAAAAACATGTTTTTCAATGGCAAAAATCAATGAATATTGTAAATGCACAAACAGTAATATCTCCACATTGCAAGGTGCAATTCTGAAATTTTTTGCTTTTTCCTGCTAATCCTAGCATGATAAAGAAGATTCAAAGAGAGTGAGATGCCAGCTCCTTTCATTCAGTCAGTAGCTTCAAACATTTCTGGTATATGAAAAACATGTTTTTCAATGGCAAAAATCAATGAATATTGTAAATGCACAAACAGTAATATCTCCACATTGCAAGGTGCAATTCTGAAATTTTTTGCTTTTTCCTGCTAATCCTAGCATGATAAAGAAGATTCAAAGAGAGTGAGATGCCAGCTCCTTTCATTCAGTCAGTAGCTTCAAACATTTCTGGTATATGAAAAACATGTTTTTCAATGGCAAAAATCAATGAATATTGTAAATGCACAAACAGTAATATCTCCACATTGCAAGGTGCAATTCTGAAATTTTTTGCTTTTTCCTGCTAATCCTAGCATGATAAAGAAGATTCAAAGAGAGTGAGATGCCAGCTCCTTTCATTCAGTCAGTAGCTTCAAACATTTCTGGACGTTTTTCAATGGCAAAAATCAATGAATATTGTAAATGCACAAACAGTAATATCTCCACATTGCAAGGTGCAATTCTGAAATTTTTTGCTTTTTCCTGTTAATCCTAGCATGATAAAGAAGATTCAAAGAGTGAGATGCCAGCTCCTTTCATTCAGTCAGTAGCTTCAAACATTTCTGGACGTTTTTCAATGGCAAAAATCAATGAATATTGTAAATGCACAAACAGTAATATCTCCACATTGCAAGGTGCAATTCTGAAATTTTTTGCTTTTTCCTGCTAATCCTAGCATCATAAAGAAGATTCAAAGAGAGTGAGATGCCAGCTCCTTTCATTCAGTCAGTAGCTTCAAACATTTCTGGTATATGAAAAACATGTTTTTCAATGTCAAAAATCAATGAATATTGTAAATGCACAAACAGTAATATCTCCACATTGCAAGGTGCAATTCTGAAATTTTTTGCTTTTTCCTGTTAATCCTAGCATGATAAAGAAGATTCAAAGAGAGTGAGATGCCAGCTCCTTTCATTCAGTCAGTAGCTTCAAACATTTCTGGTATATGAAAAACATGTTTTTCAATGGCAAAAATCAATGAATATTGTAAATGCACAAACAGTAATATCTCCACATTGCAAGGTGCAATTCTGAAATTTTTTGCTTTTTCCTGCTAATCCTAGCATGATAAAGAAGATTCAAAGAGAGTGAGATGCCAGCTCCTTTCATTCAGTCAGTAGCTTCAAACATTTCTGGTATATGAAAAACATGTTTTTCAATGGCAAAAATCAATGAATATTGTAAATGCACAAACAGTAATATCTCCACATTGCAAGGTGCAATTCTGAAATTTTTTGCTTTTTCCTGCTAATCCTAGCATGATAAAGAAGATTCAAAGAGAGTGAGATGCCAGCTCCTTTCATTCAGTCAGTAGCTTCAAACACTTCTGGTATATGAAAAACATGTTTTTCAATGGCAAAAATCAATGAATATTGTAAATGCACAAACAGTAATATCTCCACATTGCAAGGTGCAATTCTGAAATTTTTTGCTTTTTCCTGCTAATCCTAGCATGATAAAGAAGATTCAAAGAGAGTGAGATGCCAGCTCCTTTCATTCAGTCAGTAGCTTCAAACATTTCTGGACGTTTTTCAATGGCAAAAATCAATGAATATTGTAAATGCACAAACAGTAATATCTCCACATTGCAAGGTGCAATTCTGAAATTTTTTGCTTTTTCCTGTTAATCCTAGCATGATAAAGAAGATTCAAAGAGAGTGAGATGCCAGCTCCTTTCATTCAGTCAGTAGCTTCAAACAGTTCTGGTATATGAAAAACATGTTTTTCAATGGCAAAAATCAATGAATATTGTAAATGCACAAACAGTAATATCTCCACATTGCAAGGTGCAATTCTGAAATTTTTTGCTTTTTCCTGCTAATCCTAGCATGATAAAGAAGATTCAAAGAGAGTGAGATGCCAGCTCCTTTCATTCAGTCAGTAGCTTCAAACATTTCTGGTATATGAAAAACATGTTTTTCAATGGCAAAAATCAATGAATATTGTAAATGCACAAACAGTAATATCTCCACATTGCAAGGTGCAATTCTGAAATTTTTTGCTTTTTCCTGCTAATCCTAGCATGATAAAGAAGATTCAAAGAGAGTGAGATGCCAGCTCCTTTCATTCAGTCAGTAGCTTCAAACATTTCTGGATGTTTTTCAATGGCAAAAATCAATGAATATTGTAAATGCACAAACAGTAATATCTCCACATTGCAAGGTGCAATTCTGAAATTTTTTGCTTTTTCCTGTTAATCCTAGCATGATAAAGAAGATTCAAAGAGAGTGAGATGCCAGCTCCTTTCATTCAGTCAGTAGCTTCAAACATTTCTGGTATATGAAAAACATGTTTTTCAATGGCAAAAATCAATGCATATTGTAAATGCACAAACAGTAATATCTCCACATTGCAAGGTGCAATTCTGAAATTTTTTGCTTTTTCCTGCTAATCCTAGCATGATAAAGAAGATTCAAAGAGAGTGAGATGCCAGCTCCTTTCATTCAGTCAGTAGCTTCAAACATTTCTGGACGTTTTTCAATGGCAAAAATCAATGAATATTGTAAATGCACAAACAGTAATATCTCCACATTGCAAGGTGCAATTCTGAAATTTTTTGCTTTTTCCTGCTAATCCTAGCATCATAAAGAAGATTCAAAGAGAGTGAGATGCCAGCTCCTTTCATTCAGTCAGTAGCTTCAAACATTTCTGGTATATGAAAAACATGTTTTTCAATGGCAAAAATCAATGAATATTGTAAATTCACAAACAGTAATATCTCCACATTGCAAGGTGCAATTCTGAAATTTTTTGCTTTTTCCTGTTAATCCTAGGATGATAAAGAAGATTCAAAGAGAGTGAGATGCCAGCTCCTTTCATTCAGTCAGTAGCTTCAAACATTTCTGGTATATGAAAAACATGTTTTTCAATGGCAAAAATCAATGAATATTGTAAATGCACAAACAGTAATATCTCCACATTGCAAGGTGCAATTCTGAAATTTTTTGCTTTTTCCTGCTAATCCTAGCATGATAAAGAAGATTCAAAGAGAGTGAGATGCCAGCTCCTTTCATTCAGTCAGTAGCTTCAAACATTTCTGGTATATGAAAAACATGTTTTTCAATGGCAAAAATCAATGAATATTGTAAATGCACAAACAGTAATATCTCCACATTGCAAGGTGCAATTCTGAAATGTTTTGCTTTTTCCTGCTAATCCTAGCATGATAAAGAAGATTCAAAGAGAGTGAGATGCCAGCTCCTTTCATTCAGTCAGTAGCTTCAAACATTTCTGGTATATGAAAAACATGTTTTTCAATGGCAAAAATCAATGAATATTGTAAATGCACAAACAGTAATATCTCCACATTGCAAGGTGCAATTCTGAAATTTTTTGCTTTTTCCTGCTAATCCTAGCATGATAAAGAAGATTCAAAGAGAGTGAGATGCCAGCTCCTTTCATTCAGTCAGTAGCTTCAAACATTTCTGGACGTTTTTCAATGGCAAAAATCAATGAATATTGTAAATGCACAAACAGTAATATCTCCACATTGCAAGGTGCAATTCTGAAATTTTTTGCTTTTTCCTGTTAATCCTAGCATGATAATGAAGATTCAAAGAGAGTGAGATGCCAGCTCCTTTCATTCAGTCAGTAGCTACAAACATTTCTGGTATATGAAAAACATGTTTTTCAATGGCAAAAATCAATGAATATTGTAAATGCACAAACAGTAATATCTCCACATTGCAAGGTGCAATTCTGAAATTTTTTGCTTTTTACTGCTAATCCTAGCATGATAAAGAAGATTCAAAGAGAGTGAGATGCCAGCTCCTTTCATTCAGTCAGTAGCTTCAAACATTTCTGGTATATGAAAAACATGTTTTTCAATGGCAAAAATCAATGAATATTGTAAATGCACAAACAGTAATATCTCCACATTGCAAGGTGCAATTCTGAAATTTTTTGCTTTTTCCTGCTAATCCTAGCATGATAAAGAAGATTCAAAGAGAGTGAGATGCCAGCTCCTTTCATTCAGTCAGTAGCTTCAAACATTTCTGGTATATGAATAACGATGTTTTTCAATGGCAAAAATCAATGAATATTGTAAATGCACAAACAGTAATATCTCCACATTGCAAGGTGCAATTCTGAAATTTTTTGCTTTTTCCTGCTAATCCTAGCATGATAAAGAAGATTCAAAGAGAGTGAGATGCCAGCTCCTTTCATTCAGTCAGTAGCTTCAAACATTTCTGGTATATGAAAAACATGTTTTTCAATGGCAAAAATCAATGAATATTGTAAATGCACAAACAGTAATATCTCCATATTGCAAGGTGCAATTCTGAAATTTTTTGCTTTTTCCTGCTAATCCTAGCATGATAAAGAAGATTCAAAGAGAGTGAGATGCCAGCTCCTTTCATTCAGTCAGTAGCTTCAAACATTTCTGGACGTTTTTCAATGGCAAAAATCAATGAATATTGTAAATGCACAAACAGTAATATCTCCACATTGCAAGGTGCAATTCTGAAATTTTTTGCTTTTTCCTGCTAATCCTAGCATGATAAAGAAGATTCAAAGAGAGTGAGATGCCAGCTCCTTTCATTCAGTCAGTAGCTTCAAACATTTCTGGACGTTTTTCAATGGCAAAAATCAATGAATATTGTAAATGCACAAACAGTAATATCTCCACATTGCAAGGTGCAATTCTGAAATTTTTTGCTTTTTCCTGTTAATCCTAGCATGATAAAGAAGATTCAAAGAGAGTGAGATGCCAGCTCCTTTCATTCAGTCAGTGGCTTCAAACATTTCTGGTATATGAAAAACATGTTTTTCACTGGCAAAAATCAATGAATATTGTAAATGCACAAACAGTAATATCTCCACATTGCAAGGTGCAATTCTGAAATTTTTTGCTTTTTCCTGCTAATCCTAGCATGATAAAGAAGATTCAAAGAGTGAGATGCCAGCTCCTTTCATTCAGTCAGTAGCTTCAAACATTTCTGGACGTTTTTCAATGGCAAAAATCAATGAATATTGTAAATGCACAAACAGTAATATCTCCACATTGCAAGGTGCAATTCTGAAATTGTTTGCTTTTTCCTGCTAATCCTAGCATCATAAAGAAGATTCAAAGAGTGTGAGATGCCAGCTCCTTTCATTCAGTCAGTAGCTTCAAACATTTCTGGTATATGAAAAACATGTTTTTCAATGGCAAAAATCAATGAATATTGTAAATGCACAAACAGTAATATCTCCACATTGCAAGGTGCAATTCTGAAATTTTTTGCTTTTTCCTGTTAATCCTAGCATGATAAAGAAGATTCAAAGAGAGTGAGATGCCAGCTCCTTTCATTCAGTCAGTAGCTTCAAACATTTCTGGTATATGAAAAACATGTTTTTCAATGGCAAAAATCAATGAATATTGTAAATGCACAAACAGTAATATCTCCACATTGCAAGGTGCAATTCTGAAATTTTTTGCTTTTTCCTGCTAATCCTAGCATGATAAAGAAGATTCAAAGAGAGTGAGATGCCAGCTCCTTTCATTCAGTCAGTAGCTTCAAACATTTCTGGTATATGAAAAACATGTTTTTCAATGGCAAAAATCAATGAATATTGTAAATGCACAAACAGTAATATCTCCACATTGCAAGGTGCAATTCTGAAATTTTTTGCTTTTTCCTGCTAATCCTAGCATGATAAAGAAGATTCAAAGAGAGTGAGATGCCAGCTCCTTTCATTTAGTCAGTAGCTTCAAACATTTCTGGTATATGAAAAACATGTTTTTCAATGGCAAAAATCAATGAATATTGTAAATGCACAAACAGTAATATCTCCACATTGCAAGGTGCAATTCTGAAATTTTTTGCTTTTTCCTGCTAATCCTAGCATGATAAAGAAGATTCAAAGAGAGTGAGATGCCAGCTCCTTTCATTCAGTCAGTAGCTTCAAACATTTCTGGACGTTTTTCAATGGCAAAAATCAATGAATATTGTAAATGCACAAACAGTAATATCTCCACATTGCAAGGTGCAATTCTGAAATTTTTTGCTTTTTCCTGTTAATCCTAGCATGATAAAGAAGATTCAAAGAGAGTGAGATGCCAGCTCCTTTCATTCAGTCAGTAGCTTCAAACATTTCTGGTATATGAAAAACATGTTTTTCAATGGCAAAAATCAATGAATATTGTAAATGCACAAACAGTAATATCTCCACATTGCAAGGTGCAATTCTGAAATTTTTTGCTTTTTCCTGCTAATCCTAGCATGATAAAGAAGATTCAAAGAGAGTGAGATGCCAGCTCCTTTCATTCAGTCAGTAGCTTCAAACATTTCTGGACGTTTTTCAATGGCAAAAATCAATGAATATTGTAAATGCACAAACAGTAATATCTCCACATTGCAAGGTGCAATTCTGAAATTTTTTGCTTTTTCCTGTTAATCCTAGCATGATAAAGAAGATTCAAAGAGAGTGAAATGCCAGCTCCTTTCATTCAGTCAGTGGCTTCAAACATTTCTGGTATATGAAAAACATGTTTTTCACTGGCAAAAATCAATGAATATTGTAAATGCACAAACAGTAATATCTCCACATTGCAAGGTGCAATTCTGAAATTTTTTGCTTTTTCCTGCTAATCCTAGCATGATAAAGAAGATTCAAAGAGTGAGATGCCAGCTCCTTTCATTCAGTCAGTAGCTTCAAACATTTCTGGACGTTTTTCAATGGCAAAAATCAATGAATATTGTAAATGCACAAACAGTAATATCTCCACATTGCAAGGTGCAATTCTGAAATTTTTTGCTTTTTCCTGCTAATCCTAGCATCATAAAGAAGATTCAAAGAGAGTGAGATGCCAGCTCCTTTCATTCAGTCAGTAGCTTCAAACATTTCTGGTATATGAAAAACATGTTTTTCAATGGCAAAAATCAATGAATATTGTAAATGCACAAACAGTAATATCTCCACATTGCAAGGTGCAATTCTGAAATTTTTTGCTTTTTCCTGCTAATCCTAGCATGATAAAGAAGATTCAAAGAGAGTGAGATGCCAGCTCCTTTCATTCAGTCAGTAGCTTCAAACATTTCTGGACGTTTTTCAATGGCAAAAATCAATGAATATTGTAAATGCACAAACAGTAATATCTCCACATTGCAAGGTGCAATTCTGAAATTTTTTGCTTTTTCCTGTTAATCCTAGCATGATAAAGAAGATTCAAAGAGAGTGAGATGCCAGCTCCTTTCATTCAGTCAGTAGCTTCAAACATTTCTGGTATATGAAAAACATGTTTTTCAATGGCGAAAATCAATGAATATTGTAAATGCACAAACAGTAATTTCTCCACATTGCAAGGTGCAATTCTGAAATTTTTTGCTTTTTCCTGCTAATCCTAGCATGATAAAGAAGATTCAAAGAGAGTGAGATGCCAGCTCCTTTCATTCAGTCAGTAGCTTCAAACATTTCTGGTATATGAAAAACATGTTTTTCAATGGCAAAAATCAATGAATATTGTAAATGCACAAACAGTAATATCTCCACATTGCAAGGTGCAATTCTGAAATTTTTTGCTTTTTCCTGCTAATCCTAGCATGATAAAGAAGATTCAAAGAGAGTGAGATGCCAGCTCCTTTCATTTAGTCAGTAGCTTCAAACATTTCTGGTATATGAAAAACATGTTTTTCAATGGCAAAAATCAATGAATATTGTAAATGCACAAACAGTAATATCTCCACATTGCAAGGTGCAATTCTGAAATTTTTTGCTTTTTCCTGCTAATCCTAGCATGATAAAGAAGATTCAAAGAGAGTGAGATGCCAGCTCCTTTCATTCAGTCAGTAGCTTCAAACATTTCTGGACGTTTTTCAATGGCAAAAATCAATGAATATTGTAAATGCACAAACAGTAATATCTCCACATTGCAAGGTGCAATTCTGAAATTTTTTGCTTTTTCCTGTTAATCCTAGCATGATAAAGAAGATTCAAAGAGAGTGAGATGCCAGCTCCTTTCATTCAGTCAGTAGCTTCAAACATTTCTGGTATATGAAAAACATGTTTTTCAATGGCAAAAATCAATGAATATTGTAAATGCACAAACAGTAATATCTCCACATTGCAAGGTGCAATTCTGAAATTTTTTGCTTTTTCCTGCTAATCCTAGCATGATAAAGAAGATTCAAAGAGAGTGAGATGCCAGCTCCTTTCATTCAGTCAGTAGCTTCAAACATTTCTGGACGTTTTTCAATGGCAAAAATCAATGAATATTGTAAATGCACAAACAGTAATATCTCCACATTGCAAGGTGCAATTCTGAAATTTTTTGCTTTTTCCTGTTAATCCTAGCATGATAAAGAAGATTCAAAGAGAGTGAAATGCCAGCTCCTTTCATTCAGTCAGTGGCTTCAAACATTTCTGGTATATGAAAAACATGTTTTTCACTGGCAAAAATCAATGAATATTGTAAATGCACAAACAGTAATATCTCCACATTGCAAGGTGCAATTCTGAAATTTTTTGCTTTTTCCTGCTAATCCTAGCATGATAAAGAAGATTCAAAGAGTGAGATGCCAGCTCCTTTCATTCAGTCAGTAGCTTCAAACATTTCTGGACGTTTTTCAATGGCAAAAATCAATGAATATTGTAAATGCACAAACAGTAATATCTCCACATTGCAAGGTGCAATTCTGAAATTTTTTGCTTTTTCCTGCTAATCCTAGCATCATAAAGAAGATTCAAAGAGAGTGAGATGCCAGCTCCTTTCATTCAGTCAGTAGCTTCAAACATTTCTGGTATATGAAAAACATGTTTTTCAATGGCAAAAATCAATGAATATTGTAAATGCACAAACAGTAATATCTCCACATTGCAAGGTGCAATTCTGAAATTTTTTGCTTTTTCCTGCTAATCCTAGCATGATAAAGAAGATTCAAAGAGAGTGAGATGCCAGCTCCTTTCATTCAGTCAGTAGCTTCAAACATTTCTGGACGTTTTTCAATGGCAAAAATCAATGAATATTGTAAATGCACAAACAGTAATATCTCCACATTGCAAGGTGCAATTCTGAAATTTTTTGCTTTTTCCTGTTAATCCTAGCATGATAAAGAAGATTCAAAGAGAGTGAGATGCCAGCTCCTTTCATTCAGTCAGTAGCTTCAAACATTTCTGGTATATGAAAAACATGTTTTTCAATGGCAAAAATCAATGAATATTGTAAATGCACAAACAGTAATATCTCCACATTGCAAGGTGCAATTCTGAAATTTTTTGCTTTTTCCTGCTAATCCTAGCATGATAAAGAAGATTCAAAGAGAGTGAGATGCCAGCTCCTTTCATTCAGTCAGTAGCTTCAAACATTTCTGGTATATGAAAAACATGTTTTTCAATGGCAAAAATCAATGAATATTGTAAATGCACAAACAGTAATATCTCCACATTGCAAGGTGCAATTCTGAAATTTTTTGCTTTTTCCTGCTAATCCTAGCATGATAAAGAAGATTCAAAGAGAGTGAGATGCCAGCTCATTTCATTCAGTCAGTAGCTTCAAACATTTCTGGACGTTTTTCAATGGCAAAAATCAATGAATATTGTAAATGCACAAACAGTAATATCTCCACATTGCAAGGTGCAATTCTGAAATTTTTTGCTTTTTCCTGTTAATCCTAGCATGATAAAGAAGATTCAAAGAGAGTGAGATGCCAGCTCCTTTCATTCAGTCAGTAGCTTCAAACATTTCTGGTATATGAAAAACATGTTTTTCAATGGCAAAAATCAATGAATATTGTAAATGCACAAACAGTAATATCTCCACATTGCAAGGTGCAATTCTGAAATTTTTTGCTTTTTCCTGCTAATCCTAGCATGATAAAGAAGATTCAAAGAGAGTGAGATGCCAGCTCCTTTCATTCAGTCAGTAGCTTCAAACATTTCTGGTATATGAAAAACATGTTTTTCAATGGCAAAAATCAATGAATATTGTAAATGCACAAACAGTAATATCTCCACATTGCAAGGTGCAATTCTGAAATTTTTTGCTTTTTCCTGCTAATCCTAGCATGATAAAGAAGATTCAAAGAGAGTGAGATGCCAGCTCCTTTCATTCAGTCAGTAGCTTCAAACATTTCTGGACGTTTTTCAATGGCAAAAATCAATGAATATTGTAAATGCACAAACAGTAATATCTCCACATTGCAAGGTGCAATTCTGAAATTTTTTGCTTTTTCCTGTTAATCCTAGCATGATAAAGAAGATTCAAAGAGAGTGAGATGCCAGCTCCTTTCATTCAGTCAGTAGCTTCAAACATTTCTGGTATATGAAAAACATGTTTTTCAATGGCAAAAATCAATGCATATTGTAAATGCACAAACAGTAATATCTCCACATTGCAAGGTGCAATTCTGAAATTTTTTGCTTTTTCCTGCTAATCCTAGCATGATAAAGAAGATTCAAAGAGAGTGAGATGCCAGCTCCTTTCATTCAGTCAGTAGCTTCAAACATTTCTGGACGTTTTTCAATGGCAAAAATCAATGAATATTGTAAATGCACAAACAGTAATATCTCCACATTGCAAGGTGCAATTCTGAAATGTTTTGCTTTTTCCTGCTAATCCTAGCATGATAAAGAAGATTCAAAGAGAGTGAGATGCCAGCTCCTTTCATTCAGTCAGTAGCTTCAAACATTTCTGGTATATGAAAAACATGTTTTTCAATGGCAAAAATCAATGAATATTGTAAATGCACAAACAGTAATATCTCCACATTGCAAGGTGCAATTCTGAAATTTTATGCTTTTTCCTGCTAATCCTAGCATGATAAAGAAGATTCAAAGAGAGTGAGATGCCAGCTCCTTTCATTCAGTCAGTAGCTTCAAACATTTCTGGTATATGAAAAACATGTTTTTCAATGGCAAAAATCAATGAATATTGTAAATGCACAAACAGTAATATCTCCACATTGCAAGGTGCAATTCTGAAATTTTTTGCTTTTTCCTGCTAATCCTAGCATGATAAAGAAGATTCAAAGAGAGTGAGATGCCAGCTCCTTTCATTCAGTCAGTAGCTTCAAACATTTCTGGTATATGAATAACGATGTTTTTCAATGGCAAAAATCAATGAATATTGTAAATGCACAAACAGTAATATCTCCACATTGCAAGGTGCAATTCTGAAATGTTTTGCTTTTTCCTGCTAATCCTAGCATGATAAAGAAGATTCAAAGAGAGTGAGATGCCAGCTCCTTTCATTCAGTCAGTAGCTTCAAACATTTCTGGACGTTTTTCAATGGCAAAAATCAATGAATATTGTAAATGCACAAACAGTAATATCTCCACATTGCAAGGTGCAATTCTGAAATTTTTTGCTTTTTCCTGTTAATCCTAGCATGATAAAGAAGATTCAAAGAGAGTGAGATGCCAGCTCCTTTCATTCAGTCAGTAGCTTCAAACATTTCTGGTATATGAAAAACATGTTTTTCAATGGCAAAAATCAATGAATATTGTAAATGCACAAACAGTAATATCTCCATATTGCAAGGTGCAATTCTGAAATTTTTTGCTTTTTCCTGCTAATCCTAGCATGATAAAGAAGATTCAAAGAGAGTGAGATGCCAGCTCCTTTCATTCAGTCAGTAGCTTCAAACATTTCTGGTATATGAATAACATGTTTTTCAATGGCAAAAATCAATGAATATTGTAAATGCACAAACAGTAATATCTCCACATTGCAAGATGCAATTCTGAAATTTTTTGCTTTTTCCTGCTAATCCTAGCATGATAAAGAAGATTCAAAGAGAGTGAGATGCCAGCTCCTTTCATTCAGTCAGTAGCTTCAAACATTTCTGGACGTTTTTCAATGGCAAAAATCAATGAATATTGTAAATGCACAAACAGTAATATCTCCACATTGCAAGGTGCAATTCTGAAATTTTTTGCTTTTTCCTGCTAATCCTAGCATGATAAAGAAGATTCAAAGAGAGTGAGATGCCAGCTCCTTTCATTCAGTCAGTAGCTTCAAACATTTCTGGACGTTTTTCAATGGCAAAAATCAATGAATATTGTAAATGCACAAACAGTAATATCTCCACATTGCAAGGTGCAATTCTGAAATTTTTTGCTTTTTCCTGTTAATCCTAGCATGATAAAGAAGATTCAAAGAGAGTGAGATGCCAGCTCCTTTCATTCAGTCAGTGGCTTCAAACATTTCTGGTATATGAAAAACATGTTTTTCACTGGCAAAAATCAATGAATATTGTAAATGCACAAACAGTAATATCTCCACATTGCAAGGTGCAATTCTGAAATTTTTTGCTTTTTCCTGCTAATCCTAGCATGATAAAGAAGATTCAAAGAGTGAGATGCCAGCTCCTTTCATTCAGTCAGTAGCTTCAAACATTTCTGGACGTTTTTCAATGGCAAAAATCAATGAATATTGTAAATGCACAAACAGTAATATCTCCACATTGCAAGGTGCAATTCTGAAATTGTTTGCTTTTTCCTGCTAATCCTAGCATCATAAAGAAGATTCAAAGAGTGTGAGATGCCAGCTCCTTTCATTCAGTCAGTAGCTTCAAACATTTCTGGTATATGAAAAACATGTTTTTCAATGGCAAAAATCAATGAATATTGTAAATGCACAAACAGTAATATCTCCACATTGCAAGGTGCAATTCTGAAATTTTTTGCTTTTTCCTGTTAATCCTAGCATGATAAAGAAGATTCAAAGAGAGTGAGATGCCAGCTCCTTTCATTCAGTCAGTAGCTTCAAACATTTCTGGTATATGAAAAACATGTTTTTCAATGGCAAAAATCAATGAATATTGTAAATGCACAAACAGTAATATCTCCACATTGCAAGGTGCAATTCTGAAATTTTTTGCTTTTTCCTGCTAATCCTAGCATGATAAAGAAGATTCAAAGAGAGTGAGATGCCAGCTCCTTTCATTCAGTCAGTAGCTTCAAACATTTCTGGTATATGAAAAACATGTTTTTCAATGGCAAAAATCAATGAATATTGTAAATGCACAAACAGTAATATCTCCACATTGCAAGGTGCAATTCTGAAATTTTTTGCTTTTTCCTGCTAATCCTAGCATGATAAAGAAGATTCAAAGAGAGTGAGATGCCAGCTCCTTTCATTCAGTCAGTAGCTTCAAACATTTCTGGTATATGAAAAACATGTTTTTCAATGGCAAAAATCAATGAATATTGTAAATGCACAAACAGTAATATCTCCACATTGCAAGGTGCAATTCTGAAATTTTTTGCTTTTTCCTGCTAATCCTAGCATGATAAAGAAGATTCAAAGAGAGTGAGATGCCAGCTCCTTTCATTCAGTCAGTAGCTTCAAACATTTCTGGACGTTTTTCAATGGCAAAAATCAATGAATATTGTAAATGCACAAACAGTAATATCTCCACATTGCAAGGTGCAATTCTGAAATTTTTTGCTTTTTCCTGTTAATCCTAGCATGATAAAGAAGATTCAAAGAGTGAGATGCCAGCTCCTTTCATTCAGTCAGTAGCTTCAAACATTTCTGGACGTTTTTCAATGGCAAAAATCAATGAATATTGTAAATGCACAAACAGTAATATCTCCACATTGCAAGGTGCAATTCTGAAATTTTTTGCTTTTTCCTGCTAATCCTAGCATGATAAAGAAGATTCAAAGAGAGTGAGATGCCAGCTCCTTTCATTCAGTCAGTAGCTTCAAACATTTCTGGACGTTTTTCAATGGCAAAAATCAATGAATATTGTAAATGCACAAACAGTAATATCTCCACATTGCAAGGTGCAATTCTGAAATGTTTTGCTTTTTCCTGCTAATCCTAGCATGATAAAGAAGATTCAAAGAGAGTGAGATGCCAGCTCCTTTCATTCAGTCAGTAGCTTCAAACATTTCTGGTATATGAAAAACATGTTTTTCAATGGCAAAAATCAATGAATATTGTAAATGCACAAACAGTAATATCTCCACATTGCAAGGTGCAATTCTGAAATTTTATGCTTTTTCCTGCTAATCCTAGCATGATAAAGAAGATTCAAAGAGAGTGAGATGCCAGCTCCTTTCATTCAGTCAGTAGCTTCAAACATTTCTGGTATATGAAAAACATGTTTTTCAATGGCAAAAATCAATGAATATTGTAAATGCACAAACAGTAATATCTCCACATTGCAAGGTGCAATTTTGAAATTTTTTGCTTTTTCCTGCTAATCCTAGCATGATAAAGAAGATTCAAAGAGAGTGAGATGCCAGCTCCTTTCATTCAGTCAGTAGCTTCAAACATTTCTGGTATATGAATAACGATGTTTTTCAATGGCAAAAATCAATGAATATTGTAAATGCACAAACAGTAATATCTCCACATTGCAAGGTGCAATTCTGAAATTTTTTGCTTTTTCCTGCTAATCCTAGCATGATAAAGAAGATTCAAAGAGAGTGAGATGCCAGCTCCTTTCATTCAGTCAGTAGCTTCAAACATTTCTGGACGTTTTTCAATGGCAAAAATCAATGAATATTGTAAATGCACAAACAGTAATATCTCCACATTGCAAGGTGCAATTCTGAAATTTTTTGCTTTTTCCTGTTAATCCTAGCATGATAAAGAAGATTCAAAGAGAGTGAGATGCCAGCTCCTTTCATTCAGTCAGTAGCTTCAAACATTTCTGGTATATGAAAAACATGTTTTTCAATGGCAAAAATCAATGAATATTGTAAATGCACAAACAGTAATATCTCCATATTGCAAGGTGCAATTCTGAAATTTTTTGCTTTTTCCTGCTAATCCTAGCATGATAAAGAAGATTCAAAGAGAGTGAGATGCCAGCTCCTTTCATTCAGTCAGTAGCTTCAAACATTTCTGGTATATGAATAACATGTTTTTCAATGGCAAAAATCAATGAATATTGTAAATGCACAAACAGTAATATCTCCACATTGCAAGATGCAATTCTGAAATTTTTTGCTTTTTCCTGCTAATCCTAGCATGATAAAGAAGATTCAAAGAGAGTGAGATGCCAGCTCCTTTCATTCAGTCAGTAGCTTCAAACATTTCTGGACGTTTTTCAATGGCAAAAATCAATGAATATTGTAAATGCACAAACAGTAATATCTCCACATTGCAAGGTGCAATTCTGAAATTTTTTGCTTTTTCCTGCTAATCCTAGCATGATAAAGAAGATTCAAAGAGAGTGAGATGCCAGCTCCTTTCATTCAGTCAGTAGCTTCAAACATTTCTGGACGTTTTTCAATGGCAAAAATCAATGAATATTGTAAATGCACAAACAGTAATATCTCCACATTGCAAGGTGCAATTCTGAAATTTTTTGCTTTTTCCTGTTAATCCTAGCATGATAAAGAAGATTCAAAGAGAGTGAGATGCCAGCTCCTTTCATTCAGTCAGTGGCTTCAAACATTTCTGGTATATGAAAAACATGTTTTTCACTGGCAAAAATCAATGAATATTGTAAATGCACAAACAGTAATATCTCCACATTGCAAGGTGCAATTCTGAAATTTTTTGCTTTTTCCTGCTAATCCTAGCATGATAAAGAATATTCAAAGAGTGAGATGCCAGCTCCTTTCATTCAGTCAGTAGCTTCAAACATTTCTGGACGTTTTTCAATGGCAAAAATCAATGAATATTGTAAATGCACAAACAGTAATATCTCCACATTGCAAGGTGCAATTCTGAAATTTTTTGCTTTTTCCTGTTAATCCTAGCATGATAAAGAAGATTCAAAGAGAGTGAGATGCCAGCTCCTTTCATTCAGTCAGTAGCTTCAAACATTTCTGGTATATGAAAAACATGTTTTTCAATGGCAAAAATCAATGAATATTGTAAATGCACAAACAGTAATATCTCCACATTGCAAGGTGCAATTCTGAAATTTTTTGCTTTTTCCTGCTAATCCTAGCATGATAAAGAAGATTCAAAGAGAGTGAGATGCCAGCTCCTTTCATTCAGTCAGTAGCTTCAAACATTTCTGGTATATGAAAAACATGTTTTTCAATGGCAAAAATCAATGAATATTGTAAATGCACAAACAGTAATATCTCCACATTGCAAGGTGCAATTCTG
This sequence comes from Phyllobates terribilis, assembly GCF_046119375.1. Classification (NCBI taxonomy): domain Eukaryota; kingdom Metazoa; phylum Chordata; class Amphibia; order Anura; family Dendrobatidae; genus Phyllobates; species Phyllobates terribilis. The sequence goes on along the minus strand of NW_027363534.1, from coordinate 196,194 downwards.
AAATTTTTTGCTTTTTCCTGCTAATCCTAGCATGATAAAGAAGATTCAAAGAGAGTGAGATGCCAGCTCCTTTCATTCAGTCAGTAGCTTCAAACATTTCTGGTATATGAAAAACATGTTTTTCAATGGCAAAAATCAATGAATATTGTAAATGCACAAACAGTAATATCTCCACATTGCAAGGTGCAATTCTGAAATTTTTTGCTTTTTCCTGCTAATCCTAGCATGATAAAGAAGATTCAAAGAGAGTGAGATGCCAGCTCCTTTCATTCAGTCAGTAGCTTCAAACATTTCTGGACGTTTTTCAATGGCAAAAATCAATGAATATTGTAAATGCACAAACAGTAATATCTCCACATTGCAAGGTGCAATTCTGAAATTTTTTGCTTTTTCCTGTTAATCCTAGCATGATAAAGAAGATTCAAAGAGTGAGATGCCAGCTCCTTTCATTCAGTCAGTAGCTTCAAACATTTCTGGACGTTTTTCAATGGCAAAAATCAATGAATATTGTAAATGCACAAACAGTAATATCTCCACATTGCAAGGTGCAATTCTGAAATTTTTTGCTTTTTCCTGCTAATCCTAGCATCATAAAGAAGATTCAAAGAGAGTGAGATGCCAGCTCCTTTCATTCAGTCAGTAGCTTCAAACATTTCTGGTATATGAAAAACATGTTTTTTCAATGTCAAAAATCAATGAATATTGTAAATGCACAAACAGTAATATCTCCACATTGCAAGGTGCAATTCTGAAATTTTTTGCTTTTTCCTGTTAATCCTAGCATGATAAAGAAGATTCAAAGAGAGTGAGATGCCAGCTCCTTTCATTCAGTCAGTAGCTTCAAACATTTCTGGTATATGAAAAACATGTTTTTCAATGGCAAAAATCAATGAATATTGTAAATGCACAAACAGTAATATCTCCACATTGCAAGGTGCAATTCTGAAATTTTTTGCTTTTTCCTGCTAATCCTAGCATGATAAAGAAGATTCAAAGAGAGTGAGATGCCAGCTCCTTTCATTCAGTCAGTAGCTTCAAACATTTCTGGTATATGAAAAACATGTTTTTCAATGGCAAAAATCAATGAATATTGTAAATGCACAAACAGTAATATCTCCACATTGCAAGGTGCAATTCTGAAATTTTTTGCTTTTTCCTGCTAATCCTAGCATGATAAAGAAGTTTCAAAGAGAGTGAGATGCCAGCTCCTTTCATTCAGTCAGTAGCTTCAAACACTTCTGGTATATGAAAAACATGTTTTTCAATGGCAAAAATCAATGAATATTGTAAATGCACAAACAGTAATATCTCCACATTGCAAGGTGCAATTCTGAAATTTTTTGCTTTTTCCTGCTAATCCTAGCATGATAAAGAAGATTCAAAGAGAGTGAGATGCCAGCTCCTTTCATTCAGTCAGTAGCTTCAAACATTTCTGGACGTTTTTCAATGGCAAAAATCAATGAATATTGTAAATGCACAAACAGTAATATCTCCACATTGCAAGGTGCAATTCTGAAATTTTTTGCTTTTTCCTGTTAATCCTAGCATGATAAAGAAGATTCAAAGAGAGTGAGATGCCAGCTCCTTTCATTCAGTCAGTAGCTTCAAACAGTTCTGGTATATGAAAAACATGTTTTTCAATGGCGAAAATCAATGAATATTGTAAATGCACAAACAGTAATATCTCCACATTGCAAGGTGCAATTCTGAAATTTTTTGCTTTTTCCTGCTAATCCTAGCATGATAAAGAAGATTCAAAGAGAGTGAGATGCCAGCTCCTTTCATTCAGTCAGTAGCTTCAAACATTTCTGGTATATGAAAAACATGTTTTTCAATGGCAAAAATCAATGAATATTGTAAATGCACAAACAGTAATATCTCCACATTGCAAGGTGCAATTCTGAAATTTTTTGCTTTTTCCTGCTAATCCTAGCATGATAAAGAAGATTCAAAGAGAGTGAGATGCCAGCTCCTTTCATTTAGTCAGTAGCTTCAAACATTTCTGGTATATGAAAAACATGTTTTTCAATGGCAAAAATCAATGAATATTGTAAATGCACAAACAGTAATATCTCCACATTGCAAGGTGCAATTCTGAAATTTTTTGCTTTTTCCTGCTAATCCTAGCATGATAAAGAAGATTCAAAGAGAGTGAGATGCCAGCTCCTTTCATTCAGTCAGTAGCTTCAAACATTTCTGGACGTTTTTCAATGGCAAAAATCAATGAATATTGTAAATGCACAAACAGTAATATCTCCACATTGCAAGGTGCAATTCTGAAATTTTTTGCTTTTTCCTGTTAATCCTAGCATGATAAAGAAGATTCAAAGAGAGTGAGATGCCAGCTCCTTTCATTCAGTCAGTAGCTTCAAACATTTCTGGTATATGAAAAACATGTTTTTCAATGGCAAAAATCAATGAATATTGTAAATGCACAAACAGTAATATCTCCACATTGCAAGGTGCAATTCTGAAATTTTTTGCTTTTTCCTGCTAATCCTAGCATGATAAAGAAGATTCAAAGAGTGAGATGCCAGCTCCTTTCATTCAGTCAGTAGCTTCAAACATTTCTGGACGTTTTTCAATGGCAAAAATCAATGAATATTGTAAATGCACAAACAGTAATATCTCCACATTGCAAGGTGCAATTCTGAAATTTTTTGCTTTTTCCTGCTAATCCTAGCATCATAAAGAAGATTCAAAGAGAGTGAGATGCCAGCTCCTTTCATTCAGTCAGTAGCTTCAAACATTTCTGGTATATGAAAAACATGTTTTTCAATGGCAAAAATCAATGAATATTGTAAATGCACAAACAGTAATATCTCCACATTGCAAGGTGCAATTCTGAAATTTTTTGCTTTTTCCTGCTAATCCTAGCATGATAAAGAAGATTCAAAGAGAGTGAGATGCCAGCTCCTTTCATTCAGTCAGTAGCTTCAAACATTTCTGGACGTTTTTCAATGGCAAAAATCAATGAATATTGTAAATGCACAAACAGTAATATCTCCACATTGCAAGGTGCAATTCTGAAATTTTTTGCTTTTTCCTGTTAATCCTAGCATGATAAAGAAGATTCAAAGAGAGTGAGATGCCAGCTCCTTTCATTCAGTCAGTAGCTTCAAACATTTCTGGTATATGAAAAACATGTTTTTCAATGGCGAAAATCAATGAATATTGTAAATGCACAAACAGTAATTTCTCCACATTGCAAGGTGCAATTCTGAAATTTTTTGCTTTTTCCTGCTAATCCTAGCATGATAAAGAAGATTCAAAGAGAGTGAGATGCCAGCTCCTTTCATTCAGTCAGTAGCTTCAAACATTTCTGGTATATGAAAAACATGTTTTTCAATGGCAAAAATCAATGAATATTGTAAATGCACAAACAGTAATATCTCCACATTGCAAGGTGCAATTCTGAAATTTTTTGCTTTTTCCTGCTAATCCTAGCATGATAAAGAAGATTCAAAGAGAGTGAGATGCCAGCTCCTTTCATTTAGTCAGTAGCTTCAAACATTTCTGGTATATGAAAAACATGTTTTTCAATGGCAAAAATCAATGAATATTGTAAATGCACAAACAGTAATATCTCCACATTGCAAGGTGCAATTCTGAAATTTTTTGCTTTTTCCTGCTAATCCTAGCATGATAAAGAAGATTCAAAGAGAGTGAGATGCCAGCTCCTTTCATTCAGTCAGTAGCTTCAAACATTTCTGGACGTTTTTCAATGGCAAAAATCAATGAATATTGTAAATGCACAAACAGTAATATCTCCACATTGCAAGGTGCAATTCTGAAATTTTTTGCTTTTTCCTGTTAATCCTAGCATGATAAAGAAGATTCAAAGAGAGTGAGATGCCAGCTCCTTTCATTCAGTCAGTAGCTTCAAACATTTCTGGTATATGAAAAACATGTTTTTCAATGGCAAAAATCAATGAATATTGTAAATGCACAAACAGTAATATCTCCACATTGCAAGGTGCAATTCTGAAATTTTTTGCTTTTTCCTGCTAATCCTAGCATGATAAAGAAGATTCAAAGAGAGTGAGATGCCAGCTCCTTTCATTCAGTCAGTAGCTTCAAACATTTCTGGACGTTTTTCAATGGCAAAAATCAATGAATATTGTAAATGCACAAACAGTAATATCTCCACATTGCAAGGTGCAATTCTGAAATTTTTTGCTTTTTCCTGTTAATCCTAGCATGATAAAGAAGATTCAAAGAGAGTGAAATGCCAGCTCCTTTCATTCAGTCAGTGGCTTCAAACATTTCTGGTATATGAAAAACATGTTTTTCACTGGCAAAAATCAATGAATATTGTAAATGCACAAACAGTAATATCTCCACATTGCAAGGTGCAATTCTGAAATTTTTTGCTTTTTCCTGCTAATCCTAGCATGATAAAGAAGATTCAAAGAGTGAGATGCCAGCTCCTTTCATTCAGTCAGTAGCTTCAAACATTTCTGGACGTTTTTCAATGGCAAAAATCAATGAATATTGTAAATGCACAAACAGTAATATCTCCACATTGCAAGGTGCAATTCTGAAATTTTTTGCTTTTTCCTGCTAATCCTAGCATCATAAAGAAGATTCAAAGAGAGTGAGATGCCAGCTCCTTTCATTCAGTCAGTAGCTTCAAACATTTCTGGTATATGAAAAACATGTTTTTCAATGGCAAAAATCAATGAATATTGTAAATGCACAAACAGTAATATCTCCACATTGCAAGGTGCAATTCTGAAATTTTTTGCTTTTTCCTGCTAATCCTAGCATGATAAAGAAGATTCAAAGAGAGTGAGATGCCAGCTCCTTTCATTCAGTCAGTAGCTTCAAACATTTCTGGACGTTTTTCAATGGCAAAAATCAATGAATATTGTAAATGCACAAACAGTAATATCTCCACATTGCAAGGTGCAATTCTGAAATTTTTTGCTTTTTCCTGTTAATCCTAGCATGATAAAGAAGATTCAAAGAGAGTGAGATGCCAGCTCCTTTCATTCAGTCAGTAGCTTCAAACATTTCTGGTATATGAAAAACATGTTTTTCAATGGCAAAAATCAATGAATATTGTAAATGCACAAACAGTAATATCTCCACATTGCAAGGTGCAATTCTGAAATTTTTTGCTTTTTCCTGCTAATCCTAGCATGATAAAGAAGATTCAAAGAGAGTGAGATGCCAGCTCCTTTCATTCAGTCAGTAGCTTCAAACATTTCTGGTATATGAAAAACATGTTTTTCAATGGCAAAAATCAATGAATATTGTAAATGCACAAACAGTAATATCTCCACATTGCAAGGTGCAATTCTGAAATTTTTTGCTTTTTCCTGCTAATCCTAGCATGATAAAGAAGATTCAAAGAGAGTGAGATGCCAGCTCCTTTCATTCAGTCAGTAGCTTCAAACATTTCTGGACGTTTTTCAATGGCAAAAATCAATGAATATTGTAAATGCACAAACAGTAATATCTCCACATTGCAAGGTGCAATTCTGAAATTTTTTGCTTTTTCCTGTTAATCCTAGCATGATAAAGAAGATTCAAAGAGAGTGAGATGCCAGCTCCTTTCATTCAGTCAGTAGCTTCAAACATTTCTGGTATATGAAAAACATGTTTTTCAATGGCGAAAATCAATGAATATTGTAAATGCACAAACAGTAATATCTCCACATTGCAAGGTGCAATTCTGAAATTTTTTGCTTTTTCCTGCTAATCCTAGCATGATAAAGAAGATTCAAAGAGAGTGAGATGCCAGCTCCTTTCATTCAGTCAGTAGCTTCAAACATTTCTGGTATATGAAAAACATGTTTTTCAATGGCAAAAATCAATGAATATTGTAAATGCACAAACAGTAATATCTCCACATTGCAAGGTGCAATTCTGAAATTTTTTGCTTTTTCCTGCTAATCCTAGCATGATAAAGAAGATTCAAAGAGTGAGATGCCAGCTCCTTTCATTCAGTCAGTAGCTTCAAACATTTCTGGACGTTTTTCAATGGCAAAAATCAATGAATATTGTAAATGCACAAACAGTAATATCTCCACATTGCAAGGTGCAATTCTGAAATTTTTTGCTTTTTCCTGCTAATCCTAGCATCATAAAGAAGATTCAAAGAGAGTGAGATGCCAGCTCCTTTCATTCAGTCAGTAGCTTCAAACATTTCTGGTATATGAAAAACATGTTTTTCAATGGCAAAAATCAATGAATATTGTAAATGCACAAACAGTAATATCTCCACATTGCAAGGTGCAATTCTGAAATTTTTTGCTTTTTCCTGTTAATCCTAGCATGATAAAGAAGATTCAAAGAGAGTGAGATGCCAGCTCCTTTCATTCAGTCAGTAGCTTCAAACATTTCTGGTATATGAAAAACATGTTTTTCAATGGCAAAAATCAATGAATATTGTAAATGCACAAACAGTAATATCTCCACATTGCAAGGTGCAATTCTGAAATTTTTTGCTTTTTCCTGTTAATCCTAGCATGATAAAGAAGATTCAAAGAGAGAGTGAGATGCCAGCTCCTTTCATTCAGTCAGTAGCTTCAAACATTTCTGGTATATGAAAAACATGTTTTTCAATGGCAAAAATCAATGAATATTGTAAATGCACAAACAGTAATATCTCCACATTGCAAGGTGCAATTCTGAAATTTTTTGCTTTTTCCTGCTAATCCTAGCATGATAAAGAAGATTCAAAGAGAGTGAGATGCCAGCTCCTTTCATTCAGTCAGTAGCTTCAAACATTTCTGGACGTTTTTCAATGGCAAAAATCAATTAATATTGTAAATGCACAAACAGTAATATCTCCACATTGCAAGGTGCAATTCTGAAATTTTTTGCTTTTTCCTGTTAATCCTAGCATGATAAAGAAGATTCAAAGAGAGTGAGATGCCAGCTCCTTTCATTCAGTCAGTAGCTTCAAACATTTCTGGTATATGAAAAACATGTTTTTCAATGGCAAAAATCAATGAATATTGTAAATGCACAAACAGTAATATCTCCACATTGCAAGGTGCAATTCTGAAATATTTTGCTTTTTCCTGCTAATCCTAGCATGATAAAGAAGATTCAAAGAGAGTGAGATGACAGCTCCTTTCATTCAGTCAGTAGCTTCAAACATTTCTGGTATATGAAAAACATGTTTTTCAATGGCAAAAATCAATGAATATTGTAAATGCACAAACAGTAATATCTCCACATTGCAAGGTGCAATTCTGAAAATTTTTGCTTTTTCCTGCTAATCCTAGCATGATAAAGAAGATTCAAAGAGAGTGAGATGCCAGCTCCTTTCATTCAGTCAGTAGCTTCAAACATTTCTGGACGTTTTTCAATGGCAAACATCAATGAATATTGTAAATGCACAAACAGTAATATCTCCACATTGCAAGGTGCAATTCTGAAATTTTTTGCTTTTTCCTGTTAATCCTAGCATGATAAAGAAGATTCAAAGAGAGTGAGATGCCAGCTCCTTTCATTCAGTCAGTAGCTTCAAACATTTCTGGTATATGAAAAACATGTTTTTCAATGGCGAAAATCAATGAATATTGTAAATGCACAAACAGTAATATCTCCACATTGCAAGGTGCAATTCTGAAATTTTTTGCTTTTTCCTGCTAATCCTAGCATGATAAAGAAGATTCAAAGAGAGTGAGATGCCAGCTCCTTTCATTCAGTCAGTAGCTTCAAACATTTCTGGTATATGAAAAACATGTTTTTCAATGGCAAAAATCAATGAATATTGTAAATGCACAAACAGTAATATCTCCACATTGCAAGGTGCAATTCTGAAATTTTTTGCTTTTTCCTGCTAATCCTAGCATGATAAAGAAGATTCAAAGAGAGTGAGATGCCAGCTCCTTTCATTTAGTCAGTAGCTTCAAACATTTCTGGTATATGAAAAACGTTTTTCAATGGCAAAAATCAATGAATATTGTAAATGCACAAACAGTAATATCTCCACATTGCAAGGTGCAATTCTGAAATTTTTTGCTTTTTCCTGCTAATCCTAGCATGATAAAGAAGATTCAAAGAGAGTGAGATGCCAGCTCCTTTCATTCAGTCAGTAGCTTCAAACATTTCTGGACGTTTTTCAATGGCAAAAATCAATGAATATTGTAAATGCACAAACAGTAATATCTCCACATTGCAAGGTGCAATTCTGAAATTTTTTGCTTTTTCCTGTTAATCCTAGCATGATAAAGAAGATTCAAAGAGAGTGAGATGCCAGCTCCTTTCATTCAGTCTGTAGCTTCAAACATTTCTGGTATATGAAAAACATGTTTTTCAATGGCAAAAATCAATGAATATTGTAAATGCACAAACAGTAATATCTCCACATTGCAAGGTGCAATTCTGAAATTTTTTGCTTTTTCCTGCTAATCCTAGCATGATAAAGAAGATTCAAAGAGAGTGAGATGCCAGCTCCTTTCATTCAGTCAGTAGCTTCAAACATTTCTGGTATATGAAAAACATGTTTTTCAATGGCAAAAATCAATGAATATTGTAAATGCACAAACAGTAATATCTCCACATTGCAAGGTGCAATTCTGAAATTTTTTGCTTTTTCCTGCTAATCCTAGCATGATAAAGAAGATTCAAAGAGAGTGAGATGCCAGCTCCTTTCATTCAGTCAGTAGCTTCAAACATTTCTGGTATATGAAAAACATGTTTTTCTATGGCAAAAATCAATGAATATTGTAAATGCACAAACAGTAATATCTCCACATTGCAAGGTGCAATTCTGAAATGTTTTGCTTTTTCCTGCTAATCCTAGCATGATAAAGAAGATTCAAAGAGAGTGAGATGCCAGCTCCTTTCATTCAGTCAGTAGCTTCAAACATTTCTGGTATATGAAAAACATGTTTTTCAATGGCAAAAATCAATGAATATTGTAAATGCACAAACAGTAATATCTCCACATTGCAAGGTGCAATTCTGAAATTTTTTGCTTTTTCCTGCTAATCCTAGCATGATAAAGAAGATTCAAAGAGTGAGATGCCAGCTCCTTTCATTCAGTCAGTAGCTTCAAACATTTCTGGACGTTTTTCAATGGCAAAAATCAATGAATATTGTAAATGCACAAACAGTAATATCTCCACATTGCAAGGTGCAATTCTGAAATTTTTTGCTTTTTCCTGCTAATCCTAGCATCATAAAGAAGATTCAAAGAGAGTGAGATGCCAGCTCCTTTCATTCAGTCAGTAGCTTCAAACATTTCTGGTATATGAAAAACATGTTTTTCAATGGCAAAAATCAATGAATATTGTAAATGCACAAACAGTAATATCTCCACATTGCAAGGTGCAATTCTGAAATTTTTTGCTTTTTCCTGCTAATCCTAGCATGATAAAGAAGATTCAAAGAGTGAGATGCCAGCTCCTTTCATTCAGTCAGTAGCTTCAAACATTTATGGACGTTTTTCAATGGCAAAAATCAATGAATATTGTAAATGCACAAACAGTAATATCTCCACATTGCAAGGTGCAATTCTGAAATTGTTTGCTTTTTCCTGCTAATCCTAGCATCATAAAGAAGATTCAAAGAGAGTGAGATGCCAGCTCCTTTCATTCAGTCAGTAGCTTCAAACATTTCTGGTATATGAAAAACATGTTTTTCAATGGCAAAAATCAATGAATATTGTAAATGCACAAACAGTAATATCTCCACATTGCAAGGTGCAATTCTGAAATTTTTTGCTTTTTCCTGCTAATCCTAGCATGATAAAGAAGATTCAAAGAGAGTGAGATGCCAGCTCCTTTCATTCAGTCAGTAGCTTCAAACATTTCTGGACGTTTTTCAATGGCAAAAATCAATGAATATTGTAAATGCACAAACAGTAATATCTCCACATTGCAAGGTGCAATTCTGAAATTTTTTGCTTTTTCCTGTTAATCCTAGCATGATAAAGAAGATTCAAAGAGAGAGTGAGATGCCAGCTCCTTTCATTCAGTCAGTAGCTTCAAACATTTCTGGTATATGAAAAACATGTTTTTCAATGGCGAAAATCAATGAATATTGTAAATGCACAAACAGTAATTTCTCCACATTGCAAGGTGCAATTCTGAAATTTTTTGCTTTTTCCTGCTAATCCTAGCATGATAAAGAAGATTCAAAGAGAGTGAGATGCCAGCTCCTTTCATTCAGTCAGTAGCTTCAAACATTTCTGGTATATGAAAAACATGTTTTTCAATGGCAAAAATCAATGAATATTGTAAATGCACAAACAGTAATATCTCCACATTGCAAGGTGCAATTCTGAAATTTTTTGCTTTTTCCTGCTAATCCTAGCATGATAAAGAAGATTCAAAGAGAGTGAGATGCCAGCTCCTTTCATTTAGTCAGTAGCTTCAAACATTTCTGGTATATGAAAAACATGTTTTTCAATGGCAAAAATCAATGAATATTGTAAATGCACAAACAGTAATATCTCCACATTGCAAGGTGCAATTCTGAAATTTTTTGCTTTTTCCTGCTAATCCTAGCATGATAAAGAAGATTCAAAGAGAGTGAGATGCCAGCTCCTTTCATTCAGTCAGTAGCTTCAAACATTTCTGGACGTTTTTCAATGGCAAAAATCAATGAATATTGTAAATGCACAAACAGTAATATCTCCACATTGCAAGGTGCAATTCTGAAATTTTTTGCTTTTTCCTGTTAATCCTAGCATGATAAAGAAGATTCAAAGAGAGTGAGATGCCAGCTCCTTTCATTCAGTCAGTAGCTTCAAACATTTCTGGTATATGAAAAACATGTTTTTCAATGGCAAAAATCAATGAATATTGTAAATGCACAAACAGTAATATCTCCACATTGCAAGGTGCAATTCTGAAATTTTTTGCTTTTTCCTGCTAATCCTAGCATGATAAAGAAGATTCAAAGAGAGTGAGATGCCAGCTCCTTTCATTCAGTCAGTAGCTTCAAACATTTCTGGACGTTTTTCAATGGCAAAAATCAATGAATATTGTAAATGCACAAACAGTAATATCTCCACATTGCAAGGTGCAATTCTGAAATTTTTTGCTTTTTCCTGTTAATCCTAGCATGATAAAGAAGATTCAAAGAGAGTGAAATGCCAGCTCCTTTCATTCAGTCAGTGGCTTCAAACATTTCTGGTATATGAAAAACATGTTTTTCACTGGCAAAAATCAATGAATATTGTAAATGCACAAACAGTAATATCTCCACATTGCAAGGTGCAATTCTGAAATTTTTTGCTTTTTCCTGCTAATCCTAGCATGATAAAGAAGATTCAAAGAGTGAGATGCCAGCTCCTTTCATTCAGTCAGTAGCTTCAAACATTTCTGGACGTTTTTCAATGGCAAAAATCAATGAATATTGTAAATGCACAAACAGTAATATCTCCACATTGCAAGGTGCAATTCTGAAATTTTTTGCTTTTTCCTGCTAATCCTAGCATCATAAAGAAGATTCAAAGAGAGTGAGATGCCAGCTCCTTTCATTCAGTCAGTAGCTTCAAACATTTCTGGTATATGAAAAACATGTTTTTCAATGGCAAAAATCAATGAATATTGTAAATGCACAAACAGTAATATCTCCACATTGCAAGGTGCAATTCTGAAATTTTTTGCTTTTTCCTGCTAATCCTAGCATGATAAAGAAGATTCAAAGAGAGTGAGATGCCAGCTCCTTTCATTCAGTCAGTAGCTTCAAACATTTCTGGACGTTTTTCAATGGCAAAAATCAATGAATATTGTAAATGCACAAACAGTAATATCTCCACATTGCAAGGTGCAATTCTGAAATTTTTTGCTTTTTCCTGTTAATCCTAGCATGATAAAGAAGATTCAAAGAGAGTGAGATGCCAGCTCCTTTCATTCAGTCAGTAGCTTCAAACATTTCTGGTATATGAAAAACATGTTTTTCAATGGCAAAAATCAATGAATATTGTAAATGCACAAACAGTAATATCTCCACATTGCAAGGTGCAATTCTGAAATTTTTTGCTTTTTCCTGCTAATCCTAGCATGATAAAGAAGATTCAAAGAGAGTGAGATGCCAGCTCCTTTCATTCAGTCAGTAGCTTCAAACATTTCTGGTATATGAAAAACATGTTTTTCAATGGCAAAAATCAATGAATATTGTAAATGCACAAACAGTAATATCTCCACATTGCAAGGTGCAATTCTGAAATTTTTTGCTTTTTCCTGCTAATCCTAGCATGATAAAGAAGATTCAAAGAGAGTGAGATGCCAGCTCCTTTCATTCAGTCAGTAGCTTCAAACATTTCTGGACGTTTTTCAATGGCAAAAATCAATGAATATTGTAAATGCACAAACAGTAATATCTCCACATTGCAAGGTGCAATTCTGAAATTTTTTGCTTTTTCCTGTTAATCCTAGCATGATAAAGAAGATTCAAAGAGAGTGAGATGCCAGCTCCTTTCATTCAGTCAGTAGCTTCAAACATTTCTGGTATATGAAAAACATGTTTTTCAATGGCGAAAATCAATGAATATTGTAAATGCACAAACAGTAATATCTCCACATTGCAAGGTGCAATTCTGAAATTTTTTGCTTTTTCCTGCTAATCCTAGCATGATAAAGAAGATTCAAAGAGAGTGAGATGCCAGCTCCTTTCATTCAGTCAGTAGCTTCAAACATTTCTGGTATATGAAAAACATGTTTTTCAATGGCAAAAATCAATGAATATTGTAAATGCACAAACAGTAATATCTCCACATTGCAAGGTGCAATTCTGAAATTTTTTGCTTTTTCCTGCTAATCCTAGCATGATAAAGAAGATTCAAAGAGTGAGATGCCAGCTCCTTTCATTCAGTCAGTAGCTTCAAACATTTCTCGACGTTTTTCAATGGCAAAAATCAATGAATATTGTAAATGCACAAACAGTAATATCTCCACATTGCAAGGTGCAATTCTGAAATTTTTTGCTTTTTCCTGCTAATCCTAGCATCATAAAGAAGATTCAAAGAGAGTGAGATGCCAGCTCCTTTCATTCAGTCAGTAGCTTCAAACATTTCTGGTATATGAAAAACATGTTTTTCAATGGCAAAAATCAATGAATATTGTAAATGCACAAACAGTAATATCTCCACATTGCAAGGTGCAATTCTGAAATTTTTTGCTTTTTCCTGTTAATCCTAGCATGATAAAGAAGATTCAAAGAGAGTGAGATGCCAGCTCCTTTCATTCAGTCAGTAGCTTCAAACATTTCTGGTATATGAAAAACATGTTTTTCAATGGCAAAAATCAATGAATATTGTAAATGCACAAACAGTAATATCTCCACATTGCAAGGTGCAATTCTGAAATTTTTTGCTTTTTCCTGTTAATCCTAGCATGATAAAGAAGATTCAAAGAGAGAGTGAGATGCCAGCTCCTTTCATTCAGTCAGTAGCTTCAAACATTTCTGGTATATGAAAAACATGTTTTTCAATGGCAAAAATCAATGAATATTGTAAATGCACAAACAGTAATATCTCCACATTGCAAGGTGCAATTCTGAAATTTTTTGCTTTTTCCTGCTAATCCTAGCATGATAAAGAAGATTCAAAGAGAGTGAGATGCCAGCTCCTTTCATTCAGTCAGTAGCTTCAAACATTTCTGGTATATGAAAAACATGTTTTTCAATGGCAAAAATCAATGAATATTGTAAATGCACAAACAGTAATATCTCCACATTGCAAGGTGCAATTCTGAAATTTTTTGCTTTTTCCTGCTAATCCTAGCATGATAAAGAAGATTCAAAGAGAGTGAGATGCCAGCTCCTTTCATTCAGTCAGTAGCTTCAAACATTTCTGGACGTTTTTCAATGGCAAAAATCAATTAATATTGTAAATGCACAAACAGTAATATCTCCACATTGCAAGGTGCAATTCTGAAATTTTTTGCTTTTTCCTGTTAATCCTAGCATGATAAAGAAGATTCAAAGAGAGTGAGATGCCAGCTCCTTTCATTCAGTCAGTAGCTTCAAACATTTCTGGTATATGAAAAACATGTTTTTCAATGGCAAAAATCAATGAATATTGTAAATGCACAAACAGTAATATCTCCACATTGCAAGGTGCAATTCTGAAATATTTTGCTTTTTCCTGCTAATCCTAGCATGATAAAGAAGATTCAAAGAGAGTGAGATGCCAGCTCCTTTCATTCAGTCAGTAGCTTCAAACATTTCTGGTATATGAAAAACATGTTTTTCAATGGCAAAAATCAATGAATATTGTAAATGCACAAACAGTAATATCTCCACATTGCAACGTGCAATTCTGAAATTTTTTGCTTTTTCCTGCTAATCCTAGCATGATAAAGAAGATTCAAAGAGAGTGAGATGCCAGCTCCTTTCATTCAGTCAGTAGCTTCAAACATTTCTGGACGTTTTTCAATGGCAAACATCAATGAATATTGTAAATGCACAAACAGTAATATCTCCACATTGCAAGGTGCAATTCTGAAATTTTTTGCTTTTTCCTGTTAATCCTAGCATGATAAAGAAGATTCAAAGAGAGTGAGATGCCAGCTCCTTTCATTCAGTCAGTAGCTTCAAACATTTCTGGTATATGAAAAACATGTTTTTCAATGGCGAAAATCAATGAATATTGTAAATGCACAAACAGTAATATCTCCACATTGCAAGGTGCAATTCTGAAATTTTTTGCTTTTTCCTGCTAATCCTAGCATGATAAAGAAGATTCAAAGAGAGTGAGATGCCAGCTCCTTTCATTCAGTCAGTAGCTTCAAACATTTCTGGTATATGAAAAACATGTTTTTCAATGGCAAAAATCAATGAATATTGTAAATGCACAAACAGTAATATCTCCACATTGCAAGGTGCAATTCTGAAATTTTTTGCTTTTTCCTGCTAATCCTAGCATGATAAAGAAGATTCAAAGAGAGTGAGATGCCAGCTCCTTTCATTTAGTCAGTAGCTTCAAACATTTCTGGTATATGAAAAACGTTTTTCAATGGCAAAAATCAATGAATATTGTAAATGCACAAACAGTAATATCTCCACATTGCAAGGTGCAATTCTGAAATTTTTTGCTTTTTCCTGCTAATCCTAGCATGATAAAGAAGATTCAAAGAGAGTGAGATGCCAGCTCCTTTCATTCAGTCAGTAGCTTCAAACATTTCTGGACGTTTTTCAATGGCAAAAATCAATGAATATTGTAAATGCACAAACAGTAATATCTCCACATTGCAAGGTGCAATTCTGAAATTTTTTGCTTTTTCCTGTTAATCCTAGCATGATAAAGAAGATTCAAAGAGAGTGAGATGCCAGCTCCTTTCATTCAGTCTGTAGCTTCAAACATTTCTGGTATATGAAAAACATGTTTTTCAATGGCAAAAATCAATGAATATTGTAAATGCACAAACAGTAATATCTCCACATTGCAAGGTGCAATTCTGAAATTTTTTGCTTTTTCCTGCTAATCCTAGCATGATAAAGAAGATTCAAAGAGAGTGAGATGCCAGCTCCTTTCATTCAGTCAGTAGCTTCAAACATTTCTGGTATATGAAAAACATGTTTTTCAATGGCAAAAATCAATGAATATTGTAAATGCACAAACAGTAATATCTCCACATTGCAAGGTGCAATTCTGAAATTTTTTGCTTTTTCCTGCTAATCCTAGCATGATAAAGAAGATTCAAAGAGAGTGAGATGCCAGCTCCTTTCATTCAGTCAGTAGCTTCAAACATTTCTGGTATATGAAAAACATGTTTTTCTATGGCAAAAATCAATGAATATTGTAAATGCACAAACAGTAATATCTCCACATTGCAAGGTGCAATTCTGAAATGTTTTGCTTTTTCCTGCTAATCCTAGCATGATAAAGAAGATTCAAAGAGAGTGAGATGCCAGCTCCTTTCATTCAGTCAGTAGCTTCAAACATTTCTGGTATATGAAAAACATGTTTTTCAATGGCAAAAATCAATGAATATTGTAAATGCACAAACAGTAATATCTCCACATTGCAAGGTGCAATTCTGAAATTTTTTGCTTTTTCCTGCTAATCCTAGCATGATAAAGAAGATTCAAAGAGAGTGAGATGCCAGCTCCTTTCATTCAGTCAGTAGCTTCAAACATTTCTGGACGTTTTTCAATGGCAAAAATCAATGAATATTGTAAATGCACAAACAGTAATATCTCCACATTGCAAGGTGCAATTCTGAAATTTTTTGCTTTTTCCTGTTATTCCTAGCATGATAAAGAAGATTCAAAGAGAGTGAGATGCCAGCTCCTTTCATTCAGTCAGTAGCTTCAAACATTTCTGGACGTTTTTCAATGGCAAAAATCAATGAATATTGTAAATGCACAAACAGTAATATCTCCACATTGCAAGGTGCAATTCTGAAATTTTTTGCTTTTTCCTGTTAATCCTAGCATGATAAAGAAGATTCAAAGAGAGTGAGATGCCAGCTCCTTTCATTCAGTCAGTGGCTTCAAACATTTTTGGTATATGAAAAACATGTTTTTCACTGGCAAAAATCAATGAATATTGTAAATGCACAAACAGTAATATCTCCACATTGCAAGGTGCAATTCTGAAATTTTTTGCTTTTTCCTGCTAATCCTAGCATGATAAAGAAGATTCAAAGAGTGAGATGCCAGCTCCTTTCATTCAGTCAGTAGCTTCAAACATTTCTGGACGTTTTTCAATGGCAAAAATCAATGAATATTGTAAATGCACAAACAGTAATATCTCCACATTGCAAGGTGCAATTCTGAAATTTTTTGCTTTTTCCTGCTAATCCTAGCATCATAAAGAAGATTCAAAGAGAGTGAGATGCCAGCTCCTTTCATTCAGTCAGTAGCTTCAAACATTTCTGGTATATGAAAAACATGTTTTTCAATGGCAAAAATCAATGAATATTGTAAATGCACAAACAGTAATATCTCCACATTGCAAGGTGCAATTCTGAAATTTTTTGCTTTTTCCTGTTAATCCTAGCATGATAAAG
Organism: Phyllobates terribilis; assembly: GCF_046119375.1. NCBI lineage: Eukaryota > Metazoa > Chordata > Amphibia > Anura > Dendrobatidae > Phyllobates > Phyllobates terribilis. Next base: position 179,263 of record NW_027363534.1, on the reverse strand, counting down.
AAGATTCAAAGAGAGTGAGATGCCAGCTCCTTTCATTCAGTCAGTAGCTTCAAACATTTCTGGTATATGAAAAACATGTTTTTCAATGGCAAAAATCAATGAATATTGTAAATGCACAAACAGTAATATCTCCACATTGCAAGGTGCAATTCTGAAATTTTTTGCTTTTTCCTGCTAATCCTAGCATGATAAAGAAGATTCAAAGAGAGTGAGATGCCAGCTCCTTTCATTCAGTCAGTAGCTTCAAACATTTCTGGTATATGAAAAACATGTTTTTCAATGGCAAAAATCAATGAATATTGTAAATGCACAAACAGTAATATCTCCACATTGCAAGGTGCAATTCTGAAATTTTTTGCTTTTTCCTGCTAATCCTAGCATGATAAAGAAGATTCAAAGAGAGTGAGATGCCAGCTCCTTTCATTCAGTCAGTAGCTTCAAACATTTCTGGTATATGAAAAACATGTTTTTCAATGGCAAAAATCAATGAATATTGTAAATGCACAAACAGTAATATCTCCACATTGCAAGGTGCAATTCTGAAATTTTTTGCTTTTTCCTGCTAATCCTAGCATGATAAAGAAGATTCAAAGAGAGTGAGATGTCAGCTCCTTTCATTCAGTCAGTAGCTTCAAACATTTCTGGACGTTTTTCAATGGCAAAAATCAATGAATATTGTAAATGCACAAACAGTAATATCTCCACATTGCAAGGTGCAATTCTGAAATTTTTTGCTTTTTCCTGTTAATCCTAGCATGATAAAGAAGATTCAAAGAGAGTGAGATGCCAGCTCCTTTCATTCAGTCAGTAGCTTCAAACATTTCTGGTATATGAAAAACGTTTTTCAATGGCAAAAATCAATGAATATTGTAAATGCACAAACAGTAATATCTCCACATTGCAAGGTGCAATTCTGAAATTTTTTGCTTTTTCCTGCTAATCCTAGCATGATAAAGAAGATTCAAAGAGAGTGAGATGCCAGCTCCTTTCATTCAGTCAGTAGCTTCAAACATTTCTGGTATATGAAAAACATGTTTTTCAATGGCAAAAATCAATGAATATTGTAAATGCACAAACAGTAATATCTCCACATTGCAAGGTGCAATTCTGAAATTTTTTGCTTTTTCCTGTTAATCCTAGCATGATAAAGAAGATTCAAAGAGAGTGAGATGCCAGCTCCTTTCATTCAGTCAGTAGCTTCAAACATTTCTGGTATATGAAAAACATGTTTTTCAATGGCAAAAATCAATGAATATTGTAAATGCACAAACAGTAATATCTCCACATTGCAAGGTGCAATTCTGAAATTTTTTGCTTTTTCCTGCTAATCCTAGCATGATAAAGAAGATTCAAAGAGAGTGAGATTCCAGCTCCTTTCATTCAGTCAGTAGCTTCAAACATTTCTGGTATATGAAAAACATGTTTTTCAATGGCAAAAATCAATGAATATTGTAAATGCACAAACAGTAATATCTCCACATTGCAAGGTGCAATTCTGAAATTTTTTGCTTTTTCCTGCTAATCCTAGCATGATAAAGAAGATTCAAAGAGAGTGAGATGCCAGCTCCTTTCATTCAGTCAGTAGCTTCAAACATTTCTGGACGTTTTTCAATGGCAAAAATCAATGAATATTGTAAATGCACAAACAGTAATATCTCCACATTGCAAGGTGCAATTCTGAAATTTTTTGCTTTTTCCTGTTAATCCTAGCATGATAAAGAAGATTCAAAGAGAGTGAGATGCCAGCTCCTTTCATTCAGTCAGTAGCTTCAAACATTTCTGGTATATGAAAAACATGTTTTTCAATGGCGAAAATCAATGAATATTGTAAATGCACAAACAGTAATATCTCCACATTGCAAGGTGCAATTCTGAAATTTTTTGCTTTTTCCTGCTAATCCTAGCATGATAAAGAAGATTCAAAGAGAGTGAGATGCCAGCTCCTTTCATTCAGTCAGTAGCTTCAAACATTTCTGGTATATGAAAAACATGTTTTTCAATGGCAAAAATCAATGAATATTGTAAATGCACAAACAGTAATATCTCCACATTGCAAGGTGCAATTCTGAAATTTTTTGCTTTTTCCTGCTAATCCTAGCATGATAAAGAAGATTCAAAGAGAGTGAGATGCCAGCTCCTTTCATTCAGTCAGTAGCTTCAAACATTTCTGGTATATGAAAAACATGTTTTTCAATGGCAAAAATAAATGAATATTGTAAATGCACAAACAGTAATATCTCCACATTGCAAGGTGCAATTCTGAAATTTTTTGCTTTTTCCTGCTAATCCTAGCATGATAAAGAAGATTCAAAGAGAGTGAGATGCCAGCTCCTTTCATTCAGTCAGTAGCTTCAAACATTTCTGGACGTTTTTCAATGGCAAAAATCAATGAATATTGTAAATGCACAAACAGTAATGTCTCCACATTGCAAGGTGCAATTCTGAAATTTTTTGCTTTTTCCTGTTAATCCTAGCATGATAAAGAAGATTCAAAGAGAGTGAGATGCCAGCTCCTTTCATTCAGTCAGTAGCTTCAAACATTTCTGGTATATGAAAAACATGTTTTTCAATGGCAAAAATCAATGAATATTGTAAATGCACAAACAGTAATATCTCCACATTGCAAGGTGCAATTCTGAAATTTTTTGCTTTTTCCTGCTAATCCTAGCATGATAAAGAAGATTCAAAGAGAGTGAGATGCCAGCTCCTTTCATTTAGTCAGTAGCTTCAAACATTTCTGGTATATGAAAAACGTTTTTCAATGGCAAAAATCAATGAATATTGTAAATGCACAAACAGTAATATCTCCACATTGCAAGGTGCAATTCTGAAATTTTTTGCTTTTTCCTGCTAATCCTAGCATGATAAAGAAGATTCAAAGAGAGTGAGATGCCAGCTCCTTTCATTCAGTCAGTAGCTTCAAACATTTCTGGTATATGAAAAACATGTTTTTCAATGGCAAAAATCAATGAATATTGTAAATGCACAAACAGTAATATCTCCACATTGCAAGGTGCAATTCTGAAATTTTTTGCTTTTTCCTGCTAATCCTAGCATGATAAAGAAGATTCAAAGAGAGTGAGATGCCAGCTCCTTTCATTCAGTCAGTAGCTTCAAACATTTCTGGTATATGAAAAACATGTTTTTCTATGGCAAAAATCAATGAATATTGTAAATGCACAAACAGTAATATCTCCACATTGCAAGGTGCAATTCTGAAATGTTTTGCTTTTTCCTGCTAATCCTAGCATGATAAAGAAGATTCAAAGAGAGTGAGATGCCAGCTCCTTTCATTCAGTCAGTAGCTTCAAACATTTCTGGTATATGAAAAACATGTTTTTCAATGGCAAAAATCAATGAATATTGTAAATGCACAAACAGTAATATCTCCACATTGCAAGGTGCAATTCTGAAATTTTTTGCTTTTTCCTGCTAATCCTAGCATGATAAAGAAGATTCAAAGAGAGTGAGATGCCAGCTCCTTTCATTCAGTCAGTAGCTTCAAACATTTCTGGACGTTTTTCAATGGCAAAAATCAATGAATATTGTAAATGCACAAACAGTAATATCTCCACATTGCAAGGTGCAATTCTGAAATTTTTTGCTTTTTCCTGTTATTCCTAGCATGATAAAGAAGATTCAAAGAGAGTGAGATGCCAGCTCCTTTCATTCAGTCAGTAGCTTCAAACATTTCTGGACGTTTTTCAATGGCAAAAATCAATGAATATTGTAAATGCACAAACAGTAATATCTCCACATTGCAAGGTGCAATTCTGAAATTTTTTGCTTTTTCCTGTTAATCCTAGCATGATAAAGAAGATTCAAAGAGAGTGAGATGCCAGCTCCTTTCATTCAGTCAGTGGCTTCAAACATTTTTGGTATATGAAAAACATGTTTTTCACTGGCAAAAATCAATGAATATTGTAAATGCACAAACAGTAATATCTCCACATTGCAAGGTGCAATTCTGAAATTTTTTGCTTTTTCCTGCTAATCCTAGCATGATAAAGAAGATTCAAAGAGTGAGATGCCAGCTCCTTTCATTCAGTCAGTAGCTTCAAACATTTCTGGACGTTTTTCAATGGCAAAAATCAATGAATATTGTAAATGCACAAACAGTAATATCTCCACATTGCAAGGTGCAATTCTGAAATTTTTTGCTTTTTCCTGCTAATCCTAGCATCATAAAGAAGATTCAAAGAGAGTGAGATGCCAGCTCCTTTCATTCAGTCAGTAGCTTCAAACATTTCTGGTATATGAAAAACATGTTTTTCAATGGCAAAAATCAATGAATATTGTAAATGCACAAACAGTAATATCTCCACATTGCAAGGTGCAATTCTGAAATTTTTTGCTTTTTCCTGTTAATCCTAGCATGATAAAGAAGATTCAAAGAGAGTGAGATGCCAGCTCCTTTCATTCAGTCAGTAGCTTCAAACATTTCTGGTATATGAAAAACATGTTTTTCAATGGCAAAAATCAATGAATATTGTAAATGCACAAACAGTAATATCTCCACATTGCAAGGTGCAATTCTGAAATTTTTTGCTTTTTCCTGCTAATCCTAGCATGATAAAGAAGATTCAAAGAGAGTGAGATGCCAGCTCCTTTCATTCAGTCAGTAGCTTCAAACATTTCTGGTATATGAAAAACATGTTTTTCAATGGCAAAAATCAATGAATATTGTAAATGCACAAACAGTAATATCTCCACATTGCAAGGTGCAATTCTGAAATTTTTTGCTTTTTCCTGCTAATCCTAGCATGATAAAGAAGATTCAAAGAGAGTGAGATGCCAGCTCCTTTCATTCAGTCAGTAGCTTCAAACATTTCTGGTATATGAAAAACATGTTTTTCAATGGCAAAAATCAATGAATATTGTAAATGCACAAACAGTAATATCTCCACATTGCAAGGTGCAATTCTGAAATTTTTTGCTTTTTCCTGCTAATCCTAGCATGATAAAGAAGATTCAAAGAGAGTGAGATGTCAGCTCCTTTCATTCAGTCAGTAGCTTCAAACATTTCTGGACGTTTTTCAATGGCAAAAATCAATGAATATTGTAAATGCACAAACAGTAATATCTCCACATTGCAAGGTGCAATTCTGAAATTTTTTGCTTTTTCCTGTTAATCCTAGCATGATAAAGAAGATTCAAAGAGAGTGAGATGCCAGCTCCTTTCATTCAGTCAGTAGCTTCAAACATTTCTGGTATATGAAAAACGTTTTTCAATGGCAAAAATCAATGAATATTGTAAATGCACAAACAGTAATATCTCCACATTGCAAGGTGCAATTCTGAAATTTTTTGATTTTTCCTGCTAATCCTAGCATGATAAAGAAGATTCAAAGAGAGTGAGATGCCAGCTCCTTTCATTCAGTCAGTAGCTTCAAACATTTCTGGTATATGAAAAACATGTTTTTCAATGGCAAAAATCAATGAATATTGTAAATGCACAAACAGTAATATCTCCACATTGCAAGGTGCAATTCTGAAATTTTTTGCTTTTTCCTGTTAATCCTAGCATGATAAAGAAGATTCAAAGAGAGTGAGATGCCAGCTCCTTTCATTCAGTCAGTAGCTTCAAACATTTCTGGTATATGAAAAACATGTTTTTCAATGGCAAAAATCAATGAATATTGTAAATGCACAAACAGTAATATCTCCACATTGCAAGGTGCAATTCTGAAATTTTTTGCTTTTTCCTGCTAATCCTAGCATGATAAAGAAGATTCAAAGAGAGTGAGATGCCAGCTCCTTTCATTCAGTCAGTAGCTTCAAACATTTCTGGTATATGAAAAACATGTTTTTCAATGGCAAAAATCAATGAATATTGTAAATGCACAAACAGTAATATCTCCACATTGCAAGGTGCAATTCTGAAATTTTTTGCTTTTTCCTGCTAATCCTAGCATGATAAAGAAGATTCAAAGAGAGTGAGATGCCAGCTCCTTTCATTCAGTCAGTAGCTTCAAACATTTCTGGACGTTTTTCAATGGCAAAAATCAATGAATATTGTAAATGCACAAACAGTAATATCTCCACATTGCAAGGTGCAATTCTGAAATTTTTTGCTTTTTCCTGTTAATCCTAGCATGATAAAGAAGATTCAAAGAGAGTGAGATGCCAGCTCCTTTCATTCAGTCAGTAGCTTCAAACATTTCTGGTATATGAAAAACATGTTTTTCAATGGCGAAAATCAATGAATATTGTAAATGCACAAACAGTAATATCTCCACATTGCAAGGTGCAATTCTGAAATTTTTTGCTTTTTCCTGCTAATCCTAGCATGATAAAGAAGATTCAAAGAGAGTGAGATGCCAGCTCCTTTCATTCAGTCAGTAGCTTCAAACATTTCTGGTATATGAAAAACATGTTTTTCTATGGCAAAAATCAATGAATATTGTAAATGCACAAACAGTAATATCTCCACATTGCAAGGTGCAATTCTGAAATGTTTTGCTTTTTCCTGCTAATCCTAGCATGATAAAGAAGATTCAAAGAGAGTGAGATGCCAGCTCCTTTCATTCAGTCAGTAGCTTCAAACATTTCTGGTATATGAAAAACATGTTTTTCAATGGCAAAAATCAATGAATATTGTAAATGCACAAACAGTAATATCTCCACATTGCAAGGTGCAATTCTGAAATTTTTTGCTTTTTCCTGCTAATCCTAGCATGATAAAGAAGATTCAAAGAGAGTGAGATGCCAGCTCCTTTCATTCAGTCAGTAGCTTCAAACATTTCTGGACGTTTTTCAATGGCAAAAATCAATGAATATTGTAAATGCACAAACAGTAATATCTCCACATTGCAAGGTGCAATTCTGAAATTTTTTGCTTTTTCCTGTTATTCCTAGCATGATAAAGAAGATTCAAAGAGAGTGAGATGCCAGCTCCTTTCATTCAGTCAGTAGCTTCAAACATTTCTGGACGTTTTTCAATGGCAAAAATCAATGAATATTGTAAATGCACAAACAGTAATATCTCCACATTGCAAGGTGCAATTCTGAAATTTTTTGCTTTTTCCTGTTAATCCTAGCATGATAAAGAAGATTCAAAGAGAGTGAGATGCCAGCTCCTTTCATTCAGTCAGTGGCTTCAAACATTTTTGGTATATGAAAAACATGTTTTTCACTGGCAAAAATCAATGAATATTGTAAATGCACAAACAGTAATATCTCCACATTGCAAGGTGCAATTCTGAAATTTTTTGCTTTTTCCTGCTAATCCTAGCATGATAAAGAAGATTCAAAGAGTGAGATGCCAGCTCCTTTCATTCAGTCAGTAGCTTCAAACATTTCTGGACGTTTTTCAATGGCAAAAATCAATGAATATTGTAAATGCACAAACAGTAATATCTCCACATTGCAAGGTGCAATTCTGAAATTTTTTGCTTTTTCCTGCTAATCCTAGCATCATAAAGAAGATTCAAAGAGAGTGAGATGCCAGCTCCTTTCATTCAGTCAGTAGCTTCAAACATTTCTGGTATATGAAAAACATGTTTTTCAATGGCAAAAATCAATGAATATTGTAAATGCACAAACAGTAATATCTCCACATTGCAAGGTGCAATTCTGAAATTTTTTGCTTTTTCCTGTTAATCCTAGCATGATAAAGAAGATTCAAAGAGAGTGAGATGCCAGCTCCTTTCATTCAGTCAGTAGCTTCAAACATTTCTGGTATATGAAAAACATGTTTTTCAATGGCAAAAATCAATGAATATTGTAAATGCACAAACAGTAATATCTCCACATTGCAAGGTGCAATTCTGAAATTTTTTGCTTTTTCCTGCTAATCCTAGCATGATAAAGAAGATTCAAAGAGAGTGAGATGCCAGCTCCTTTCATTCAGTCAGTAGCTTCAAACATTTCTGGTATATGAAAAACATGTTTTTCAATGGCAAAAATCAATGAATATTGTAAATGCACAAACAGTAATATCTCCACATTGCAAGGTGCAATTCTGAAATTTTTTGCTTTTTCCTGCTAATCCTAGCATGATAAAGAAGATTCAAAGAGAGTGAGATGCCAGCTCCTTTCATTCAGTCAGTAGCTTCAAACATTTCTGGTATATGAAAAACATGTTTTTCAATGGCAAAAATCAATGAATATTGTAAATGCACAAACAGTAATATCTCCACATTGCAAGGTGCAATTCTGAAATTTTTTGCTTTTTCCTGCTAATCCTAGCATGATAAAGAAGATTCAAAGAGAGTGAGATGTCAGCTCCTTTCATTCAGTCAGTAGCTTCAAACATTTCTGGACGTTTTTCAATGGCAAAAATCAATGAATATTGTAAATGCACAAACAGTAATATCTCCACATTGCAAGGTGCAATTCTGAAATTTTTTGCTTTTTCCTGTTAATCCTAGCATGATAAAGAAGATTCAAAGAGAGTGAGATGCCAGCTCCTTTCATTCAGTCAGTAGCTTCAAACATTTCTGGTATATGAAAAACGTTTTTCAATGGCAAAAATCAATGAATATTGTAAATGCACAAACAGTAATATCTCCACATTGCAAGGTGCAATTCTGAAATTTTTTGATTTTTCCTGCTAATCCTAGCATGATAAAGAAGATTCAAAGAGAGTGAGATGCCAGCTCCTTTCATTCAGTCAGTAGCTTCAAACATTTCTGGTATATGAAAAACATGTTTTTCAATGGCAAAAATCAATGAATATTGTAAATGCACAAACAGTAATATCTCCACATTGCAAGGTGCAATTCTGAAATTTTTTGCTTTTTCCTGTTAATCCTAGCATGATAAAGAAGATTCAAAGAGAGTGAGATGCCAGCTCCTTTCATTCAGTCAGTAGCTTCAAACATTTCTGGTATATGAAAAACATGTTTTTCAATGGCAAAAATCAATGAATATTGTAAATGCACAAACAGTAATATCTCCACATTGCAAGGTGCAATTCTGAAATTTTTTGCTTTTTCCTGCTAATCCTAGCATGATAAAGAAGATTCAAAGAGAGTGAGATGCCAGCTCCTTTCATTCAGTCAGTAGCTTCAAACATTTCTGGTATATGAAAAACATGTTTTTCAATGGCAAAAATCAATGAATATTGTAAATGCACAAACAGTAATATCTCCACATTGCAAGGTGCAATTCTGAAATTTTTTGCTTTTTCCTGCTAATCCTAGCATGATAAAGAAGATTCAAAGAGAGTGAGATGCCAGCTCCTTTCATTCAGTCAGTAGCTTCAAACATTTCTGGACGTTTTTCAATGGCAAAAATCAATGAATATTGTAAATGCACAAACAGTAATATCTCCACATTGCAAGGTGCAATTCTGAAATTTTTTGCTTTTTCCTGTTAATCCTAGCATGATAAAGAAGATTCAAAGAGAGTGAGATGCCAGCTCCTTTCATTCAGTCAGTAGCTTCAAACATTTCTGGTATATGAAAAACATGTTTTTCAATGGCGAAAATCAATGAATATTGTAAATGCACAAACAGTAATATCTCCACATTGCAAGGTGCAATTCTGAAATTTTTTGCTTTTTCCTGCTAATCCTAGCATGATAAAGAAGATTCAAAGAGAGTGAGATGCCAGCTCCTTTCATTCAGTCAGTAGCTTCAAACATTTCTGGTATATGAAAAACATGTTTTTCAATGGCAAAAATCAATGAATATTGTAAATGCACAAACAGTAATATCTCCACATTGCAAGGTGCAATTCTGAAATTTTTTGCTTTTTCCTGCTAATCCTAGCATGATAAAGAAGATTCAAAGAGAGTGAGATGCCAGCTCCTTTCATTCAGTCAGTAGCTTCAAACATTTCTGGTATATGAAAAACATGTTTTTCAATGGCAAAAATAAATGAATATTGTAAATGCACAAACAGTAATATCTCCACATTGCAAGGTGCAATTCTGAAATTTTTTGCTTTTTCCTGCTAATCCTAGCATGATAAAGAAGATTCAAAGAGAGTGAGATGCCAGCTCCTTTCATTCAGTCAGTAGCTTCAAACATTTCTGGACGTTTTTCAATGGCAAAAATCAATGAATATTGTAAATGCACAAACAGTAATGTCTCCACATTGCAAGGTGCAATTCTGAAATTTTTTGCTTTTTCCTGTTAATCCTAGCATGATAAAGAAGATTCAAAGAGAGTGAGATGCCAGCTCCTTTCATTCAGTCAGTAGCTTCAAACATTTCTGGTATATGAAAAACATGTTTTTCAATGGCAAAAATCAATGAATATTGTAAATGCACAAACAGTAATATCTCCACATTGCAAGGTGCAATTCTGAAATTTTTTGCTTTTTCCTGCTAATCCTAGCATGATAAAGAAGATTCAAAGAGAGTGAGATGCCAGCTCCTTTCATTCAGTCAGTAGCTTCAAACATTTCTGGTATATGAAAAACATGTTTTTCAATGGCAAAAATCAATGAATATTGTAAATGCACAAACAGTAATATCTCCACATAGCAAGGTGCAATTCTGAAATTTTTTGCTTTTTCCTGCTAATCCTAGCATGATAAAGAAGATTCAAAGAGAGTGAGATGCCAGCTCCTTTCATTCAGTCAGTAGCTTCAAACATTTCTGGACGTTTTTCAATGGCAAAAATCAATGAATATTGTAAATGCACAAACAGTAATATCTCCACATTGCAAGGTGCAATTCTGAAATTTTTTGCTTTTTCCTGTTAATCCTAGCATGATAAAGAAGATTCAAAGAGAGTGAGATGCCAGCTCCTTTCATTCAGTCAGTAGCTTCAAACATTCCTGGTATATGAAAAACATGTTTTTCAATGGCAAAAATCAATGAATATTGTAAATGCACAAACAGTAATATCTCCACATTGCAAGGTGCAATTCTGAAATTTTTTGCTTTTTCCTGCTAATCCTAGCATGATAAAGAAGATTCAAAGAGAGTGAGATGCCAGCTCGTTTCATTCAGTCAGTAGCTTCAAACATTTCTGGTATATGAAAAACATGTTTTTCAATGGCAAAAATCAATGAATATTGTAAATGCACAAACAGTAATATCTCCATATTGCAAGGTGCAATTCTGAAATGTTTTGCTTTTTCCTGCTAATCCTAGCATGATAAAGAAGATTCAAAGAGAGTGAGATGCCAGCTCCTTTCATTCAGTCAGTAGCTTCAAACATTTCTGGTATATGAAAAACATGTTTTTCAATGGCAAAAATCAATGAATATTGTAAATGCACAAACAGTAATATCTCCACATTGCAAGGTGCAATTCTGAAATTTTTTGCTTTTTCCTGCTAATCCTAGCATGATAAAGAAGATTCAAAGAGAGTGAGATGCCAGCTCCTTTCATTCAGTCAGTAGCTTCAAACATTTCTGGACGTTTTTCAATGGCAAAAATCAATGAATATTGTAAATGCACAAACAGTAATATCTCCACATTGCAAGGTGCAATTCTGAAATTTTTTGCTTTTTCCTGTTAATCCTAGCATGATAAAGAAGATTCAAAGAGAGTGAGATGCCAGCTCCTTTCATTCAGTCAGTAGCTTCAAACATTTCTGGTATATGAAAAACATGTTTTTCAATGGCAAAAATCAATGAATATTGTAAATGCACAAACAGTAATATCTCCACATTGCAAGGTGCAATTCTGAAATTTTTTGCTTTTTACTGCTAATCCTAGCATGATAAAGAAGATTCAAAGAGAGTGAGATGCCAGCTCCTTTCATTCAGTCAGTAGCTTCAAACATTTCTGGTATATGAAAAACATGTTTTTCAATGGCAAAAATCAATGAATATTGTAAATGCACAAACAGTAATATCTCCACATTGCAAGGTGCAATTCTGAAATTTTTTGCTTTTTCCTGCTAATCCTAGCATGATAAAGAAGATTCAAAGAGAGTGAGATGCCAGCTCCTTTCATTCAGTCAGTAGCTTCAAACATTTCTGGACGTTTTTCAATGGCAAAAATCAATGAATATTGTAAATGCACAAACAGTAATATCTCCACATTGCAAGGTGCAATTCTGAAATTTTTTGCTTTTTCCTGTTATTCCTAGCATGATAAAGAAGATTCAAAGAGAGTGAGATGCCAGCTCCTTTCATTCAGTCAGTAGCTTCAAACATTTCTGGACGTTTTTCAATGGCAAAAATCAATGAATATTGTAAATGCACAAACAGTAATATCTCCACATTGCAAGGTGCAATTCTGAAATTTTTTGCTTTTTCCTGTTAATCCTAGCATGATAAAGAAGATTCAAAGAGAGTGAGATGCCAGCTCCTTTCATTCAGTCAGTGGCTTCAAACATTTTTGGTATATGAAAAACATGTTTTTCACTGGCAAAAATCAATGAATATTGTAAATGCACAAACAGTAATATCTCCACATTGCAAGGTGCAATTCTGAAATTTTTTGCTTTTTCCTGCTAATCCTAGCATGATAAAGAAGATTCAAAGAGTGAGATGCCAGCTCCTTTCATTCAGTCAGTAGCTTCAAACATTTCTGGACGTTTTTCAATGGCAAAAATCAATGAATATTGTAAATGCACAAACAGTAATATCTCCACATTGCAAGGTGCAATTCTGAAATTTTTTGCTTTTTCCTGCTAATCCTAGCATCATAAAGAAGATTCAAAGAGAGTGAGATGCCAGCTCCTTTCATTCAGTCAGTAGCTTCAAACATTTCTGGTATATGAAAAACATGTTTTTCAATGGCAAAAATCAATGAATATTGTAAATGCACAAACAGTAATATCTCCACATTGCAAGGTGCAATTCTGAAATTTTTTGCTTTTTCCTGTTAATCCTAGCATGATAAAGAAGATTCAAAGAGAGTGAGATGCCAGCTCCTTTCATTCAGTCAGTAGCTTCAAACATTTCTGGTATATGAAAAACATGTTTTTCAATGGCAAAAATCAATGAATATTGTAAATGCACAAACAGTAATATCTCCACATTGCAAGGTGCAATTCTGAAATTTTTTGCTTTTTCCTGCTAATCCTAGCATGATAAAGAAGATTCAAAGAGAGTGAGATGCCAGCTCCTTTCATTCAGTCAGTAGCTTCAAACATTTCTGGTATATGAAAAACATGTTTTTCAATGGCAAAAATCAATGAATATTGTAAATGCACAAACAGTAATATCTCCACATTGCAAGGTGCAATTCTGAAATTTTTTGCTTTTTCCTGCTAATCCTAGCATGATAAAGAAGATTCAAAGAGAGTGAGATGCCAGCTCCTTTCATTCAGTCAGTAGCTTCAAACATTTCTGGTATATGAAAAACATGTTTTTCAATGGCAAAAATCAATGAATATTGTAAATGCACAAACAGTAATATCTCCACATTGCAAGGTGCAATTCTGAAATTTTTTGCTTTTTCCTGCTAATCCTAGCATGATAAAGAAGATTCAAAGAGAGTGAGATGTCAGCTCCTTTCATTCAGTCAGTAGCTTCAAACATTTCTGGACGTTTTTCAATGGCAAAAATCAATGAATATTGTAAATGCACAAACAGTAATATCTCCACATTGCAAGGTGCAATTCTGAAATTTTTTGCTTTTTCCTGTTAATCCTAGCATGATAAAGAAGATTCAAAGAGAGTGAGATGCCAGCTCCTTTCATTCAGTCAGTAGCTTCAAACATTTCTGGTATATGAAAAACGTTTTTCAATGGCAAAAATCAATGAATATTGTAAATGCACAAACAGTAATATCTCCACATTGCAAGGTGCAATTCTGAAATTTTTTGCTTTTTCCTGCTAATCCTAGCATGATAAAGAAGATTCAAAGAGAGTGAGATGCCAGCTCCTTTCATTCAGTCAGTAGCTTCAAACATTTCTGGTATATGAAAAACATGTTTTTCAATGGCAAAAATCAATGAATATTGTAAATGCACAAACAGTAATATCTCCACATTGCAAGGTGCAATTCTGAAATTTTTTGCTTTTTCCTGTTAATCCTAGCATGATAAAGAAGATTCAAAGAGAGTGAGATGCCAGCTCCTTTCATTCAGTCAGTAGCTTCAAACATTTCTGGTATATGAAAAACATGTTTTTCAATGGCAAAAATCAATGAATATTGTAAATGCACAAACAGTAATATCTCCACATTGCAAGGTGCAATTCTGAAATTTTTTGCTTTTTCCTGCTAATCCTAGCATGATAAAGAAGATTCAAAGAGAGTGAGATGCCAGCTCCTTTCATTCAGTCAGTAGCTTCAAACATTTCTGGTATATGAAAAACATGTTTTTCAATGGCAAAAATCAATGAATATTGTAAATGCACAAACAGTAATATCTCCACATTGCAAGGTGCAATTCTGAAATTTTTTGCTTTTTCCTGCTAATCCTAGCATGATAAAGAAGATTCAAAGAGAGTGAGATGCCAGCTCCTTTCATTCAGTCAGTAGCTTCAAACATTTCTGGACGTTTTTCAATGGCAAAAATCAATGAATATTGTAAATGCACAAACAGTAATATCTCCACATTGCAAGGTGCAATTCTGAAATTTTTTGCTTTTTCCTGTTAATCCTAGCATGATAAAGAAGATTCAAAGAGAGTGAGATGCCAGCTCCTTTCATTCAGTCAGTAGCTTCAAACATTTCTGGTATATGAAAAACATGTTTTTCAATGGCGAAAATCAATGAATATTGTAAATGCACAAACAGTAATATCTCCACATTGCAAGGTGCAATTCTGAAATTTTTTGCTTTTTCCTGCTATTCCTAGCATGATAAAGAAGATTCAAAGAGAGTGAGATGCCAGCTCCTTTCATTCAGTCAGTAGCTTCAAACATTTCTGGTATATGAAAAACATGTTTTTCAATGGCAAAAATCAATGAATATTGTAAATGCACAAACAGTAATATCTCCACATTGCAAGGTGCAATTCTGAAATTTTTTGCTTTTTCCTGCTAATCCTAGCATGATAAAGAAGATTCAAAGAGAGTGAGATGCCAGCTCCTTTCATTCAGTCAGTAGCTTCAAACATTTCTGGTATATGAAAAACATGTTTTTCAATGGCAAAAATCAATGAATATTGTAAATGCACAAACAGTAATATCTCCACATTGCAAGGTGCAATTCTGAAATTTTTTGCTTTTTCCTGCTAATCCTAGCATGATAAAGAAGATTCAAAGAGAGTGAGATGCCAGCTCCTTTCATTCAGTCAGTAGCTTCAAACATTTCTGGATGTTTTTCAATGGCAAAAATCAATGAATATTGTAAATGCACAAACAGTAATGTCTCCACATTGCAAGGTGCAATTCTGAAATTTTTTGCTTTTTCCTGTTAATCCTAGCATGATAAAGAAGATTCAAAGAGAGTGAGATGCCAGCTCCTTTCATTCAGTCAGTAGCTTCAAACATTTCTGGTATATGAAAAACATGTTTTTCAATGGCAAAAATCAATGAATATTGTAAATGCACAAACAGTAATATCTCCACATTGCAAGGTGCAATTCTGAAATTTTTTGCTTTTTCCTGCTAATCCTAGCATGATAAAGAAGATTCAAAGAGAGTGAGATGCCAGCTCCTTTCATTCAGTCAGTAGCTTCAAACATTTCTGGTATATGAAAAACATGTTTTTCAATGGCAAAAATCAATGAATATTGTAAATGCACAAACAGTAATATCTCCACATAGCAAGGTGCAATTCTGAAATTTTTTGCTTTTTCCTGCTAATCCTAGCATGATAAAGAAGATTCAAAGAGAGTGAGATGCCAGCTCCTTTCATTCAGTCAGTAGCTTCAAACATTTCTGGACGTTTTTCAATGGCAAAAATCAATGAATATTGTAAATGCACAAACAGTAATATCTCCACATTGCAAGGTGCAATTCTGAAATTTTTTGCTTTTTCCTGTTAATCCTAGCATGATAAAGAAGATTCAAAGAGAGTGAGATGCCAGCTCCTTTCATTCAGTCAGTAGCTTCAAACATTCCTGGTATATGAAAAACATGTTTTTCAATGGCAAAAATCAATGAATATTGTAAATGCACAAACAGTAATATCTCCACATTGCAAGGTGCAATTCTGAAATTTTTTGCTTTTTCCTGCTAATCCTAGCATGATAAAGAAGATTCAAAGAGAGTGAGATGCCAGCTCGTTTCATTCAGTCAGTAGCTTCAAACATTTCTGGTATATGAAAAACATGTTTTTCAATGGCAAAAATCAATGAATATTGTAAATGCACAAACAGTAATATCTCCATATTGCAAGGTGCAATTCTGAAATGTTTTGCTTTTTCCTGCTAATCCTAGCATGATAAAGAAGATTCAAAGAGAGTGAGATGCCAGCTCCTTTCATTCAGTCAGTAGCTTCAAACATTTCTGGTATATGAAAAACATGTTTTTCAATGGCAAAAATCAATGAATATTGTAAATGCACAAACAGTAATATCTCCACATTGCAAGGTGCAATTCTGAAATTTTTTGCTTTTTCCTGCTAATCCTAGCATGATAAAGAAGATTCAAAGAGAGTGAGATGCCAGCTCCTTTCATTCAGTCAGTAGCTTCAAACATTTCTGGACGTTTTTCAATGGCAAAAATCAATGAATATTGTAAATGCACAAACAGTAATATCTCCACATTGCAAGGTGCAATTCTGAAATTTTTTGCTTTTTCCTGTTAATCCTAGCATGATAAAGAAGATTCAAAGAGAGTGAGATGCCAGCTCCTTTCATTCAGTCAGTAGCTTCAAACATTTCTGGTATATGAAAAACATGTTTTTCAATGGCAAAAATCAATGAATATTGTAAATGCACAAACAGTAATATCTCCACATTGCAAGGTGCAATTCTGAAATTTTTTGCTTTTTACTGCTAATCCTAGCATGATAAAGAAGATTCAAAGAGAGTGAGATGCCAGCTCCTTTCATTCAGTCAGTAGCTTCAAACATTTCTGGCATATGAAAAACATGTTTTTCAATGGCAAAAATCAATGAATATTGTAAATGCACAAACAGTAATATCTCCACATTGCAAGGTGCAATTCTGAAATTTTTTGCTTTTTCCTGCTAATCCTAGCATGATAAAGAAGATTCAAAGAGAGTGAGATGCCAGCTCGTTTCATTCAGTCAGTAGCTTCAAACATTTCTGGTATATGAAAAACATGTTTTTCAATGGCAAAAATCAATGAATATTGTAAATGCACAAACAGTAATATCTCCATATTGCAAGGTGCAATTCTGAAATGTTTTGCTTTTTCCTGCTAATCCTAGCATGATAAAGAAGATTCAAAGAGAGTGAGATGCCAGCTCCTTTCATTCAGTCAGTAGCTTCAAACATTTCTGGTATATGAAAAACATGTTTTTCAATGGCAAAAATCAATGAATATTGTAAATGCACAAACAGTAATATCTCCACATTGCAAGGTGCAATTCTGAAATTTTTTGCTTTTTCCTGCTAATCCTAGCATGATAAAGAAGATTCAAAGAGAGTGAGATGCCAGCTCCTTTCATTCAGTCAGTAGCTTCAAACATTTCTGGACGTTTTTCAATGGCAAAAATCAATGAATATTGTAAATGCACAAACAGTAATATCTCCACATTGCAAGGTGCAATTCTGAAATTTTTTGCTTTTTCCTGTTAATCCTAGCATGATAAAGAAGATTCAAAGAGAGTGAGATGCCAGCTCCTTTCATTCAGTCAGTAGCTTCAAACATTTCTGGTATATGAAAAACATGTTTTTCAATGGCAAAAATCAATGAATATTGTAAATGCACAAACAGTAATATCTCCACATTGCAAGGTGCAATTCTGAAATTTTTTGCTTTTTACTGCTAATCCTAGCATGATAAAGAAGATTCAAAGAGAGTGAGATGCCAGCTCCTTTCATTCAGTCAGTAGCTTCAAACATTTCTGGTATATGAAAAACATGTTTTTCAATGGCAAAAATCAATGAATATTGTAAATGCACAAACAGTAATATCTCCACATTGCAAGGTGCAATTCTGAAATTTTTTGCTTTTTCCTGCTAATCCTAGCATGATAAAGAAGATTCAAAGAGAGTGAGATGCCAGCTCCTTTCATTCAGTCAGTAGCTTCAAACATTTCTGGACGTTTTTCAATGGCAAAAATCAATGAATATTGTAAATGCACAAACAGTAATATCTCCACATTGCAAGGTGCAATTCTGAAATTTTTTGCTTTTTCCTGTTATTCCTAGCATGATAAAGAAGATTCAAAGAGAGTGAGATGCCAGCTCCTTTCATTCAGTCAGTAGCTTCAAACATTTCTGGACGTTTTTCAATGGCAAAAATCAATGAATATTGTAAATGCACAAACAGTAATATCTCCACATTGCAAGGTGCAATTCTGAAATTTTTTGCTTTTTCCTGTTAATCCTAGCATGATAAAGAAGATTCAAAGAGAGTGAGATGCCAGCTCCTTTCATTCAGTCAGTGGCTTCAAACATTTTTGGTATATGAAAAACATGTTTTTCACTGGCAAAAATCAATGAATATTGTAAATGCACAAACAGTAATATCTCCACATTGCAAGGTGCAATTCTGAAATTTTTTGCTTTTTCCTGCTAATCCTAGCATGATAAAGAAGATTCAAAGAGTGAGATGCCAGCTCCTTTCATTCAGTCAGTAGCTTCAAACATTTCTGGACGTTTTTCAATGGCAAAAATCAATGAATATTGTAAATGCACAAACAGTAATATCTCCACATTGCAAGGTGCAATTCTGAAATTTTTTGCTTTTTCCTGCTAATCCTAGCATCATAAAGAAGATTCAAAGAGAGTGAGATGCCAGCTCCTTTCATTCAGTCAGTAGCTTCAAACATTTCTGGTATATGAAAAACATGTTTTTCAATGGCAAAAATCAATGAATATTGTAAATGCACAAACAGTAATATCTCCACATTGCAAGGTGCAATTCTGAAATTTTTTGCTTTTTCCTGTTAATCCTAGCATGATAAAGAAGATTCAAAGAGAGTGAGATGCCAGCTCCTTTCATTCAGTCAGTAGCTTCAAACATTTCTGGTACATGAAAAACATGTTTTTCAATGGCAAAAATCAATGAATATTGTAAATGCACAAACAGTAATATCTCCACATTGCAAGGTGCAATTCTGAAATTTTTTGCTTTTTCCTGCTAATCCTAGCATGATAAAGAAGATTCAAAGAGAGTGAGATGCCAGCTCCTTTCATTCAGTCAGTAGCTTCAAACATTTCTGGTATATGAAAAACATGTTTTTCAATGGCAAAAATCAATGAATATTGTAAATGCACAAACAGTAATATCTCCACATTGCAAGGTGCAATTCTGAAATTTTTTGCTTTTTCCTGCTAATCCTAGCATGATAAAGAAGATTCAAAGAGAGTGAGATGCCAGCTCCTTTCATTCAGTCAGTAGCTTCAAACATTTCTGGTATATGAAAAACATGTTTTTCAATGGCAAAAATCAATGAATATTGTAAATGCACAAACAGTAATATCTCCACATTGCAAGGTGCAATTCTGAAATTTTTTGCTTTTTCCTGCTAATCCTAGCATGATAAAGAAGATTCAAAGAGAGTGAGATGTCAGCTCCTTTCATTCAGTCAGTAGCTTCAAACATTTCTGGACGTTTTTCAATGGCAAAAATCAATGAATTTTGTAAATGCACAAACAGTAATATCTCCACATTGCAAGGTGCAATTCTGAAATTTTTTGCTTTTTCCTGTTAATCCTAGCATGATAAAGAAGATTCAAAGAGAGTGAGATGCCAGCTCCTTTCATTCAGTCAGTAGCTTCAAACATTTCTGGTATATGAAAAACGTTTTTCAATGGCAAAAATCAATGAATATTGTAAATGCACAAACAGTAATATCTCCACATTGCAAGGTGCAATTCTGAAATTTTTTGCTTTTTCCTGCTAATCCTAGCATGATAAAGAAGATTCAAAGAGAGTGAGATGCCAGCTCCTTTCATTCAGTCAGTAGCTTCAAACATTTCTGGTATATGAAAAACATGTTTTTCAATGGCAAAAATCAATGAATATTGTAAATGCACAAACAGTAATATCTCCACATTGCAAGGTGCAATTCTGAAATTTTTTGCTTTTTCCTGTTAATCCTAGCATGATAAAGAAGATTCAAAGAGAGTGAGATGCCAGCTCCTTTCATTCAGTCAGTAGCTTCAAACATTTCTGGTATATGAAAAACATGTTTTTCAATGGCAAAAATCAATGAATATTGTAAATGCACAAACAGTAATATCTCCACATTGCAAGGTGCAATTCTGAAATTTTTTGCTTTTTCCTGCTAATCCTAGCATGATAAAGAAGATTCAAAGAGAGTGAGATGCCAGCTCCTTTCATTCAGTCAGTAGCTTCAAACATTTCTGGTATATGAAAAACATGTTTTTCAATGGCAAAAATCAATGAATATTGTAAATGCACAAACAGTAATATCTCCACATTGCAAGGTGCAATTCTGAAATTTTTTGCTTTTTCCTGCTAATCCTAGCATGATAAAGAAGATTCAAAGAGAGTGAGATGCCAGCTCCTTTCATTCAGTCAGTAGCTTCAAACATTTCTGGACGTTTTTCAATGGCAAAAATCAATGAATATTGTAAATGCACAAACAGTAATATCTCCACATTGCAAGGTGCAATTCTGAAATTTTTTGCTTTTTCCTGTTAATCCTAGCATGATAAAGAAGATTCAAAGAGAGTGAGATGCCAGCTCCTTTCATTCAGTCAGTAGCTTCAAACATTTCTGGTATATGAAAAACATGTTTTTCAATGGCGAAAATCAATGAATATTGTAAATGCACAAACAGTAATATCTCCACATTGCAAGGTGCAATTCTGAAATTTTTTGCTTTTTCCTGCTAATCCTAGCATGATAAAGAAGATTCAAAGAGAGTGAGATGCCAGCTCCTTTCATTCAGTCAGTAGCTTCAAACATTTCTGGTATATGAAAAACATGTTTTTCAATGGCAAAAATCAATGAATATTGTAAATGCACAAACAGTAATATCTCCACATTGCAAGGTGCAATTCTGAAATTTTTTGCTTTTTCCTGCTAATCCTAGCATGATAAAGAAGATTCAAAGAGAGTGAGATGCCAGCTCCTTTCATTCAGTCAGTAGCTTCAAACATTTCTGGTATATGAAAAACATGTTTTTCAATGGCAAAAATCAATGAATATTGTAAATGCACAAACAGTAATATCTCCACATTGCAAGGTGCAATTCTGAAATTTTTTGCTTTTTCCTGCTAATCCTAGCATGATAAAGAAGATTCAAAGAGAGTGAGATGCCAGCTCCTTTCATTCAGTCAGTAGCTTCAAACATTTCTGGATGTTTTTCAATGGCAAAAATCAATGAATATTGTAAATGCACAAACAGTAATGTCTCCACATTGCAAGGTGCAATTCTGAAATTTTTTGCTTTTTCCTGTTAATCCTAGCATGATAAAGAAGATTCAAAGAGAGTGAGATGCCAGCTCCTTTCATTCAGTCAGTAGCTTCAAACATTTCTGGTATATGAAAAACATGTTTTTCAATGGCAAAAATCAATGAATATTGTAAATGCACAAACAGTAATATCTCCACATTGCAAGGTGCAATTCTGAAATTTTTTGCTTTTTCCTGCTAATCCTAGCATGATAAAGAAGATTCAAAGAGAGTGAGATGCCAGCTCCTTTCATTCAGTCAGTAGCTTCAAACATTTCTGGTATATGAAAAACATGTTTTTCAATGGCAAAAATCAATGAATATTGTAAATGCACAAACAGTAATATCTCCACATAGCAAGGTGCAATTCTGAAATTTTTTGCTTTTTCCTGCTAATCCTAGCATGATAAAGAAGATTCAAAGAGAGTGAGATGCCAGCTCCTTTCATTCAGTCAGTAGCTTCAAACATTTCTGGACGTTTTTCAATGGCAAAAATCAATGAATATTGTAAATGCACAAACAGTAATATCTCCACATTGCAAGGTGCAATTCTGAAATTTTTTGCTTTTTCCTGTTAATCCTAGCATGATAAAGAAGATTCAAAGAGAGTGAGATGCCAGCTCCTTTCATTCAGTCAGTAGCTTCAAACATTCCTGGTATATGAAAAACATGTTTTTCAATGGCAAAAATCAATGAATATTGTAAATGCACAAACAGTAATATCTCCACATTGCAAGGTGCAATTCTGAAATTTTTTGCTTTTTCCTGCTAATCCTAGCATGATAAAGAAGATTCAAAGAGAGTGAGATGCCAGCTCGTTTCATTCAGTCAGTAGCTTCAAACATTTCTGGTATATGAAAAACATGTTTTTCAATGGCAAAAATCAATGAATATTGTAAATGCACAAACAGTAATATCTCCATATTGCAAGGTGCAATTCTGAAATGTTTTGCTTTTTCCTGCTAATCCTAGCATGATAAAGAAGATTCAAAGAGAGTGAGATGCCAGCTCCTTTCATTCAGTCAGTAGCTTCAAACATTTCTGGTATATGAAAAACATGTTTTTCAATGGCAAAAATCAATGAATATTGTAAATGCACAAACAGTAATATCTCCACATTGCAAGGTGCAATTCTGAAATTTTTTGCTTTTTCCTGCTAATCCTAGCATGATAAAGAAGATTCAAAGAGAGTGAGATGCCAGCTCCTTTCATTCAGTCAGTAGCTTCAAACATTTCTGGTATATGAAAAACATGTTTTTCAATGGCAAAAATCAATGAATATTGTAAATGCACAAACAGTAATATCTCCACATTGCAAGGTGCAATTCTGAAATTTTTTGCTTTTTACTGCTAATCCTAGCATGATAAAGAAGATTCAAAGAGAGTGAGATGCCAGCTCCTTTCATTCAGTCAGTAGCTTCAAACATTTCTGGATGTTTTTCAATGGCAAAAATCAATGAATATTGTAAATGCACAAACAGTAATGTCTCCACATTGCAAGGTGCAATTCTGAAATTTTTTGCTTTTTCCTGTTAATCCTAGCATGATAAAGAAGATTCAAAGAGAGTGAGATGCCAGCTCCTTTCATTCAGTCAGTAGCTTCAAACATTTCTGGTATATGAAAAACATGTTTTTCAATGGCAAAAATCAATGAATATTGTAAATGCACAAACAGTAATATCTCCACATTGCAAGGTGCAATTCTGAAATTTTTTGCTTTTTCCTGCTAATCCTAGCATGATAAAGAAGATTCAAAGAGAGTGAGATGCCAGCTCCTTTCATTCAGTCAGTAGCTTCAAACATTTCTGGTATATGAAAAACATGTTTTTCAATGGCAAAAATCAATGAATATTGTAAATGCACAAACAGTAATATCTCCACATAGCAAGGTGCAATTCTGAAATTTTTTGCTTTTTCCTGCTAATCCTAGCATGATAAAGAAGATTCAAAGAGAGTGAGATGCCAGCTCCTTTCATTCAGTCAGTAGCTTCAAACATTTCTGGACGTTTTTCAATGGCAAAAATCAATGAATATTGTAAATGCACAAACAGTAATATCTCCACATTGCAAGGTGCAATTCTGAAATTTTTTGCTTTTTCCTGTTAATCCTAGCATGATAAAGAAGATTCAAAGAGAGTGAGATGCCAGCTCCTTTCATTCAGTCAGTAGCTTCAAACATTCCTGGTATATGAAAAACATGTTTTTCAATGGCAAAAATCAATGAATATTGTAAATGCACAAACAGTAATATCTCCACATTGCAAGGTGCAATTCTGAAATTTTTTGCTTTTTCCTGCTAATCCTAGCATGATAAAGAAGATTCAAAGAGAGTGAGATGCCAGCTCGTTTCATTCAGTCAGTAGCTTCAAACATTTCTGGTATATGAAAAACATGTTTTTCAATGGCAAAAATCAATGAATATTGTAAATGCACAAACAGTAATATCTCCATATTGCAAGGTGCAATTCTGAAATGTTTTGCTTTTTCCTGCTAATCCTAGCATGATAAAGAAGATTCAAAGAGAGTGAGATGCCAGCTCCTTTCATTCAGTCAGTAGCTTCAAACATTTCTGGTATATGAAAAACATGTTTTTCAATGGCAAAAATCAATGAATATTGTAAATGCACAAACAGTAATATCTCCACATTGCAAGGTGCAATTCTGAAATTTTTTGCTTTTTCCTGCTAATCCTAGCATGATAAAGAAGATTCAAAGAGAGTGAGATGCCAGCTCCTTTCATTCAGTCAGTAGCTTCAAACATTTCTGGTATATGAAAAACATGTTTTTCAATGGCAAAAATCAATGAATATTGTAAATGCACAAACAGTAATATCTCCACATTGCAAGGTGCAATTCTGAAATTTTTTGCTTTTTACTGCTAATCCTAGCATGATAAAGAAGATTCAAAGAGAGTGAGATGCCAGCTCCTTTCATTCAGTCAGTAGCTTCAAACATTTCTGGCATATGAAAAACATGTTTTTCAATGGCAAAAATCAATGAATATTGTAAATGCACAAACAGTAATATCTCCACATTGCAAGGTGCAATTCTGAAATTTTTTGCTTTTTCCTGCTAATCCTAGCATGATAAAGAAGATTCAAAGAGAGTGAGATGCCAGCTCCTTTCATTCAGTCAGTAGCTTCAAACATTTCTGGTATATGAAAAACATGTTTTTCAATGGCAAAAATCAATGAATATTGTAAATGCACAAACAGTAATATCTCCACATTGCAAGGTGCAATTCTGAAATTTTTTGCTTTTTCCTGTTAATCCTAGCATGATAAAGAAGATTCAAAGAGAGTGAGATGCCAGCTCCTTTCATTCAGTCAGTAGCTTCAAACATTTCTGGTATATGAAAAACATGTTTTTCAATGGCAAAAATCAATGAATATTGTAAATGCACAAACAGTAATATCTCCACATTGCAAGGTGCAATTTTGAAATTTTTTGCTTTTTCCTGCTAATCCTAGCATGATAAAGAAGATTCAAAGAGAGTGAGATGCCAGCTCCTTTCATTCAGTCAGTAGCTTCAAACATTTCTGGTATATGAAAAACATGTTTTTCAATGGCAAAAATCAATGAATATTGTAAATGCACAAACAGTAATATCTCCACATTGCAAGGTGCAATTCTGAAATTTTTTGCTTTTTCCTGCTAATCCTAGCATGATAAAGAAGATTCAAAGAGAGTGAGATGCCAGCTCCTTTCATTCAGTCAGTAGCTTCAAACATTTCTGGTATATGAAAAACATGTTTTTCAATGGCGAAAATCAATGAATATTGTAAATGCACAAACAGTAATATCTCCACATTGCAAGGTGCAATTCTGAAATTTTTTGCTTTTTCCTGCTAATCCTAGCATGATAAAGAAGATTCAAAGAGAGTGAGATGCCAGCTCCTTTCATTCAGTCAGTAGCTTCAAACATTTCTGGTATATGAAAAACATGTTTTTCAATGGCAAAAATCAATGAATATTGTAAATGCACAAACAGTAATATCTCCACATTGCAAGGTGCAATTCTGAAATTTTTTGCTTTTTCCTGCTAATCCTAGCATGATAAAGAAGATTCAAAGAGAGTGAGATGCCAGCTCCTTTCATTCAGTCAGTAGCTTCAAACATTTCTGGACGTTTTTCAATGGCAAAAATCAATGAATATTGTAAATGCACAAACAGTAATATCTCCACATTGCAAGGTGCAATTCTGAAATTTTTTGCTTTTTTCTGTTAATCCTAGCATGATAAAGAAGATTCAAAGAGAGTGAGATGCCAGCTCCTTTCATTCAGTCAGTAGCTTCAAACATTTCTGGTATATGAAAAACATGTTTTTCAATGGCAAAAATCAATGAATATTGTAAATGCACAAACAGTAATATCTCCACATTGCAAGGTGCAATTCTGAAATTTTTTGCTTTTTACTGCTGATCCTAGCATGATAAAGAAGATTCAAAGAGAGTGAGATGCCAGCTCCTTTCATTCAGTCAGTAGCTTCAAACATTTCTGGTATATGAAAAACATGTTTTTCAATGGCAAAAATCAATGAATATTGTAAATGCACAAACAGTAATATCTCCACATTGCAAGGTGCAATTCTGAAATTTTTTGCTTTTTCCTGCTAATCCTAGCATGATAAAGAAGATTCAAAGAGAGTGAGATGCCAGCTCCTTTCATTCAGTCAGTAGCTTCAAACATTTCTGGTATATGAATAACATGATGTTTTTCAATGGCAAAAATCAATGAATATTGTAAATGCACAAACAGTAATATCTCCACATTGCAAGGTGCAATTCTGAAATTTTTTGCTTTTTCCTGCTAATCCTAGCATGATAAAGAAGATTCAAAGAGAGTGAGATGCCAGCTCCTTTCATTCAGTCAGTAGCTTCAAACATTTCTGGACGTTTTTCAATGGCAAAAATCAATGAATATTGTAAATGCACAAACAGTAATATCTCCACATTGCAAGGTGCAATTCTGAAATTTTTTGCTTTTTCCTGTTAATCCTAGCATGATAAAGAAGATTCAAAGAGAGTGAGATGCCAGCTCCTTTCATTCAGTCAGTAGCTTCAAACATTTCTGGTATATGAAAAACATGTTTTTCAATGGCAAAAATCAATGAATATTGTAAATGCACAAACAGTAATATCTCCATATTGCAAGGTGCAATTCTGAAATTTTTTGCTTTTTCCTGCTAATCCTAGCATGATAAAGAAGATTCAAAGAGAGTGAGATGCCAGCTCCTTTCATTCAGTCAGTAGCTTCAAACATTTCTGGTATATGAATAACATGTTTTTCAATGGCAAAAATCAATGAATATTGTAAATGCACAAACAGTAATATCTCCACATTGCAAGATGCAATTCTGAAATTTTTTGCTTTTTCCTGCTAATCCTAGCATGATAAAGAAGATTCAAAGAGAGTGAGATGGGGCGTGGCTTAGGCACAGACCAGGATGGCAGCATAGGTCTGAGCTCCATGAGGGCTAAAACTACAAAGCGACGATAAAAGCAACTTAAGAGGATTTATTCACTCAATTTTGGCATGGACAAACTTCTTAAAGCCTAAGGATCATCTGGATACTAAAAAGACTCTCCCTGACTCGTTATTCCAGGAGATATTTCATTTGGAAGCAGTGAGGTGCACCCTTGATTTCATTCCAGTCGTGGGTATTGTGACATAGACCTGCAGGCTTGCAGGTCTGTGTGTCTCTGCAAGGGGACCCTCACCACTCCCTTCCTCTGGACCTAGGAATACCACTTATCAGCTGTTATTGGACAATTTGAAGAGGATTCATACTTTGAGGACGGTGGCACGGAGCCCTTAAAGCCTGCTCTGCCGTTGTGGGGTGCCGATGGCTGCGGGACAAGCCGGTTCTGTACCTCAGCTTTTGCAGCTTGTGCTGGGAAGTAACAAGGACTGAGTCCTAATTAGACCTACGGGACTTTGTATCCCTGAAAACGGCCCCACTGATCCGGACCGCCAGCCTGCAAACTCTCCCTGCCTGCTAGTCACCCCACCACCAGCTGCGACCGGTGACAAGACTCCTGAACTGAAACCACCGGCCGACGATGTGCAGGAAAGACTGCGGACCTCAGAGCCTTTGAAGTAGTGGCACTGCTCCTTTGGATTAAGCCTCCTTGCCTTTATGGGACTCCAGGGACAAGATTCTTGACACCAGCTGAAGTCCGGGTCCCTATACCTGAACGTCGCGGAGACCGGGAGACGGAGCGAGACTACATACACCAAGCTAAGGTCAGATAAGCCCAGGCTGATGCCTGGGCTTTTACTGGATCCCTGAGGGTCCGTTGTCTGCGATCCAGGAGCTGCTCTGGGGGCAGCTGTGTCCCCTTCTGTCGTTGGGAAGCTGCTATGGCCTTTTCCCCCCCTTAGCTGACTGCCACCGCTGGTATCTGCGTCCCGGCTCCCTCCTCTCCTGTGTGGCTGTTCCGTGTGTGAAGGGGCTGTTCCCGAGGTGGCGGTGCCCCCTCCTCTGTCCCGGAGCTGTCAGCTCCGCTCTTTTTACTATGGCTGGGCACCGCTGTTAACCACGGCCAGCCTTCTCGTGACCCCAGGGCTGATACAGTAGAGGTGGCATCTATTACCTGCTGCTGGGAGGCCGCTGTGCTCCTATCTACCCCCAACTGACCGGCACCGCCGGTGTTCGCGGCCGGTCTCTCCTTCCCTCTGAGTTTGCTCACCGCGATCCCGGGGTTGTTCTGGTGGTGAGGTATCTGCCCCTATGCTGTGAGTCCGCTCTGCTTCGTGTCCTCCGGCTGACAGGCAACGTCGGTATTCACGGCTTGCTTCCCATTCTGCTGCCAAGCTGTGACAGAGGATCCCAGGGCTGTTCCCTTGATAGTGGTGCACCCCTCCTCTGACATCGGAACTGTTTGAATCTCCCGGCTCCCAGCTGACAGACACCGCCGGCTCCCACAGTCCGCTCCCTTCTTCTGCCCGCTGCGCCGTTCTGTCACCTGTGTGCCCTTAGTGTCGGGTCCCCACTGACTTCCATTGACTGCCTGTCCCCTCATATTACAGCGCTGCAGGGATCCCACCAACCACCGGCATTTATCTCCAGCTGGTACATTTGAATCTCCCGCCCCCTGCTGCAGTGCCGCTCTGCTCCGCTGTCCAAGGTGCTGATTTTATATCAGCACATATAAAGTGGTCTAACAGCTAATAGACAGTGTGACAGCAACTTGAACACTTGATTTGACCCTGAGGGGGAGGGAAGGGTTAAGTGGAACTGCTTATGCCCTTATATATATATACTGTGACCACGTTATCTGGTATATACATTACAGTTGGTGCTTATGGAACTCTACAGAACTGCTGATCTCTATAATAATTAGTTTCCTGTTCAGAACTATATGTGCCATTTATTTTTATCCCTCAGGTCAATTTTCACTATCTCTTTTGATACTTTTGACTGTGATTGACATTTAAAGGATTGCATTCTAGGGGGTTTATATCTCTGCAGTTTTTAAGGGTATTGATTGCTTCTCGTTGGAATGATATTTGTTTAATGCAAATTTCTTCTAGTCATTGTTCCTAGTCATTTTGCAACTTTAAAGTCTTTTGTCCTCTCTTTAGGTCAATTATTTCTAGTGTCATTTTTATTTTTTTTTCTGTATATATACACTTATAGGTCTGATATTTTATAATGGCGGCTAATAAAAAAAACACCCAAAAGTCTTTAGAAGCTCCCCTTAAATCTAGTGTGGTAAGAACAAAGTCCTCCCAACGCTTTTCATTTTCAAATCCATCAGAAGATGCTGTCAATACTATTAGTCCACTTAAGTCCAGATCACCTCATAGAAACCCTGAAGACAGACAGAGTTCTAAAGTAAGCTCTCCCACCAAAGAATCTTCTAAAAGTCTTTTGTCTCCAAAACCACAGAGAATTCCTGATGCTAAACCCGCCCCTTCTACCGTAGTTAAAGAAAAAAAAGTGGAAGAGATGGATATTTCCATCTCATCAAAGAGAAGGGACCCAGGAGCCTGGAGCAACAAGTATTCTTCACTGGCTACGAGTTCGGAGGAGGAATCCTCGGACACGTCTCCTAATCCTAGTCCAGATAAGAGACGTGCTAAAAAGGACTTTTCCCCTTCGTCCCCAGACCCTACGCTTAGTGTCCCGGTCAAAATGCCCATTTCACAAGAGTTGGGAAATACCGACCTTGGTTCATATCTGGACAATCTTTTAAAGACAATTGACAGAAATATGAAACTGGGCTTCGAGAAACAGGTAGACACCATGAAATCTACTTTGGAAGCTTTTGGTCTTAAATTGGAGGAAAACACTAAAAGACTTGAAACGGTGGAGGGAAGGGTAGAGTCTGTCTCTTCTGATAATCTAGAAATTAAATCTGAGCTTAAAAGACTCAGATTAAAAGTTGCGGATTTGGAGGATAGGAGTAGGAGAAATAATTTGAAAATTAGAGGCATATCTGAGGATGTTTCTCCCTCAGATGTCTTGGCTTTTGTCAAAGACTTATTTCACAAGACAATCCCATCCCTCTCTGAGCAGGATCTTATTATCGATAGGGCCCATCGCCTATTTCGTCCGACCTCCATCTCCTCGGATCTTCCTAGGGATGTAATAGTTAGGTTACATTTTTTCTCGACCAAAGAGAAAATCTTGAATTATATTAGGGAAAACAGGACTTTTCCAGAGCCTTTTTTGCACCTAAAAATCTTCTCAGATTTTTCCAAAGAAACCATGGATACAAGAAGGTCATACAAACTGACCACAGATAGACTGAGGGATATGAATATCCCGTATAGGTGGGGCTTTCCAGTAAAGTTGCTGATTTTCTTTAACCGGAAAACATTCACTCTTACAGATCCTGATGAAGGCCCTAAATTTTTTGATTTTATAAAAGACATTCCCTACAAAGTTACAAAGGCACCCCACCGCTGAAATGATAAACACTACTCCCTCGGGGGTCCCCTTTAAAAATAAACTCATTTTATCACCTCACCTAACATGCTATAATAAATTTATCATTCTTCTTTACATTTAGCCTTCATGGTTTGTCCACATTATTTTTCCCCCCAATCTGAGGGAGAACCTTTTCGGTGAAGGTTCCCTCAGGAGATTTTTTGATTCGTTTTTTCTTTTTCTTTGAATATTTGGTTATTGTTATTACTATCTTTGAATTAATATTAGAGATATTGTATTCCAGCTTTGATTGTCGGTTGATTTTTATTTTTTGGGAATTTGTTGGACCAACTGACCCCTCTCCTTGTGATTTACTTTGATTATTAATTTACCTATGCCTATCAAGATCATCACCTATAATGTAAGAGGCCTAAACAGTCCCAATAAGAGATTCTCCCTTTGGAGGGAATTGGGTCATCTTGGTGCTGATGTTGCGTGTCTTCAGGAGACAAGGTTTGCCGAGGGAAAACACCCTACCTTCACCCACAAACGCTACCCTCATATATTTGAATCCACTAGCGACCGGAAAAAAGCCGGTGTAGCTACAGTGATCAGAGATTCTGTCCCATTTGAGTTTTTAGATCAGCATAAAGATGTCAATGGAAGGTTCCATATATTGCTCTGTAAACTGAATAATCATGAGTGCACTGTTGTTAACCTATACGCCCCAAATAAAAAGCAAATACCCTTTTTGAACAAGGTTTTCAGAAAGGTTGAAGAGGTTAGGAGAGGCGAATTGATTTTTTTAGGAGACTTCAACATGGTCCCAGACGGGCATATGGACTCTTCCTCCCCCAGCCGTCACTTATACCCGACGCTAAATAATTGGCTATATAAAAACGAACTATTTGATACATTTAGATGTCTGCAAACTACCTCCAAAGAATTCTCCCACTTTTCGGATGCGCACCAAACGGCCTCTAGAATTGACTTAATAATAACTGATGTCTTTTCTTTACCCAAATTCTCTAACGTATCTATAGGCCTTAGGTCTCTATCAGATCATGCCCCTACGTCATGTGAAATTCATATTGGTCCTCTTATTAAAAATGGATTTCTTTGGAAATGTAGATCTTCACTTATTCATAACCCCAAAAACAAAAAAATTATTGAAAAAGCTATTTCTGATTATTTTAGGGAGAACGATACCCCAGACTTATCTAATCCTTTCTCCAGCTGGTGCGCTCACAAGGCTGTCCTTCGTGGTGTACTAATGCAGATATCCTCATCTGAAAAAAAAGAAAAAAGAACAAAAATTAATTCTCTTCAAAAACTGATTAGGGAAAAAGAACTAGAACAAATAAATCTTCCTTCCCCTTCCCCAATAATTCAAAAAGAGCTCTCAAATTTAAGGGTAGAGCTAAAATCAGAAATTTCTTCCTCCTATGATGCGATTATTCGGAAATCAAAATTTAATTACTATGCGGCTCTAAATAAACCTACCCGCTTTATGGTCCGCCTAGTCAAATGTAAAAGAGCAATTAATAGAATAGATAAAATAAAAAACAATAGTGGAATAACGTTTTGCCACCCTAAAGATATAGTGAACCAGTTTGCAGACTTTTACAAAAAACTCTACAACATCAAAACTGACCCTCTAATTCCCCATCCTCACCCAGATGCAATCAACAAATTTTTATCCTCCATTAACCTACCGAAATTGAGCCCTCTGGATCACGAGTCATTGAATAAGCCTTTTTCTAACCCTGAAATTATTAACACAATAAAGCAACTTAAAGATTTCAAGGCTCCGGGTCCAGATGGGTTCATCAATGAGTATTATAAAACTTTTTGTGACCTACTTTCTTCCCCTCTCACGAAAATTTTCAATCATGCTTCCTCAATAAGCTCCTTCCCCTCAGAAATGCTGGAAGCCACCATTACCCTAATACCCAAGTCTAAGGATGAGAGAGATAATGTTAAAAATTATAGGCCCATTTCGCTAATTAACACTGATATTAAGATATATTCGAAAATTCTGGCCAATCGTTTATCGACTATTCTCCCATCTCTCATCAACGACGATCAGATTGGCTTCGTTGGTGGGAGGCAAGCAACTGATGGCTCTAGAAGACTTCTGAATATTATTAAGGTGATAAATACGGCGAAACTCCCAACTTCATTGCTTGCTTTAGACGCTGAAAAAGCTTTCGACAGGTTAAATTGGCTATACCTTAAACTCACCCTTATTAAATTCGGTTTTGATAACAAATTTCTCTCTTCAATTATGGCCCTCTATTCTAACCCCCAAGCAAAAATTTATGTTAACAATTATCTCTCAAACCCAATCCCTATCACAAATGGTACTAGACAGGGTTGCCCACTTTCCCCCCTTCTCTTTGTCTTGGCTATGGAGCCTTTGGCACAGAGGATTAGAGAAAACACTGACATTAGGGGGATTTCTACCCCATCTCGAGAATTTAAAATTGGCCTCTTTGCAGATGATGTTATGCTTTCCTTGCTGGACCCAGTAAATTCGGTTGCGGAAGTTTCGAAGGTTCTAGAACTATTCTCTCAGATTTCTTATTTTAAGATCAATAATGAGAAGTCTAAACTTTTAAACATTAATCTGGACCGCCAGACGAGAGAGGTTTTACACTCGAGATTTTCCTTCGGTTTGGCTAAACGCAATCTGACTTATTTGGGGATCAGTATTGGTAAAACTATTAACTCAACAATTTCTGACAACCTGGTTCTGATTGAGGATATCGTCCGCGGAGATTTGATGGAATTTTTGAAAAGAGATTTGTCATGGTGGGGTAGAGTCCTCTCTATTAAGATGTTTGTTCTACCCAAAATCTTGTATTTTTTCCGCAACTTACCTTTAACTATTTCTCACATCTTTATTCAAAAAATTCAAAATCAGATTAATTCCTATGTCTGGGATAATAAACGTGCGAGGATATCTGCAGATATATTGTACAAGAATAAGTGTAACGGAGGTCTGAGCCACCCTAATATTTCCGCTTACTATTTGGCAAACCTCATCAAACAGAGCAGTAATTGGTTTAATTCTGACAGTCCCCCAGCTTGGATGACTCTGGAGACCTTCTTAAATAATGGCTCTTCTCCTCGTGAATTGTTACTTAGGCATCTCTTTAAACAGTGCACTCATGATTCTTCCCATCCTATTTTCCAGGCGATTATTGACGCCTGGAAAAAAATCGCCAAAAGAAAGAAAAAGAGTCCCCTAAGAGATTCTGATATGGATAAGTTTTCTTTTGTCAAAAATTTTCCAATTGGTTTTGTTGCTGATCTGTATAACTCTTCCATTCCAGATCAGTGGGACAATAAAGGGTTAAGGAAAATTGGAGACTTCTATGAAGCTTCTGCCTTTATTCCTTTCCAAATTCTTAAAAAAAGATTCAACTTACCTTCCTCTGATTTCTTTTTATACTCTCATTTAAAGAGCATTATTCTGGAATTTACTTCTGGTAAACTTATTGTTTCTGAAACCTCGGTGAACCTGTTAAGCAACCCATCCCACAAAATTTTTTGGAGCCTGAGACACATATATAACAGCTTCAATAATGATCTTTCCTTCCAAAAACACCTCTACATGATACGTTGGGAAAAAGACCTAAAACTCAATTTCCAATCCGATCAATGGGAGAGTGCTGTTCTTTTTTCTCAAGCCTCTAATATATCTATGCCCTTACAAGAGGCCTACTTCAAAATTCTAACCAGATGGTATTACACTCCAATCAGGCTCCACCATATAAAGCCCAGCAACTCTCCCCTTTGTTGGAGGGAGTGCGGCCTTAGGGGAGATCTTTTACATCTCTTTTGGAGCTGCCCCAAAATCCGGAATCTTTGGGCTCAGATCTCTTCTTTGGTAGATGATCTTTTAGGCAGACCTTTAGTATTGACCCCTCAAATGGCTTTACTATCCTTAGATCTCGAATCATATAAGTCGTTTGAAAGATCTTTGGTGATTCACTTATTTTCAGTATGTAAGAACGCATTGGCTTTTTATTGGAGAAAGTCACATGTCCCCACTTTGGAGGACTTAGTTGATAAGATGAATCTCCATAGAATATTTGAACTCAGATTTGCCCTTATCAACAATAACTTACTTAAATTCTCTAGTAAGTGGGGTATTTGGCTCACTAAGTTCCCTCAACCCTCTCATAATGCTGGAACATCTTAATGTGTGTCATGCTTAGCTCATTAATATGTTTAATTTTTGCTA
This sequence comes from Phyllobates terribilis, assembly GCF_046119375.1. Taxonomy (NCBI): domain Eukaryota; kingdom Metazoa; phylum Chordata; class Amphibia; order Anura; family Dendrobatidae; genus Phyllobates; species Phyllobates terribilis. The sequence continues at coordinate 144,821 of NW_027363534.1, read as the reverse complement.
ATGATAGTAATGTGTGTTTAAATTGTTCAAGTTTATGTACTATCGTATATACTATTTGACGAACAAATTTCTCCCATCTTTCCTGTTTATCCATTCCCGTTTGTACCCTTTCCCTTCCCCTTCCCTCTGAATTTATCCCTTATTACGAATATTTTTTTGTCACTACTTTATGCTACGATTGTTATTCCCCTGTTAAATTGTTTATTAAAAATAAAAAAATATGGTAAAACAAAGAGAGTGAGATGCCAGCTCCTTTCATTCAGTCAGTAGCTTCAAACATTTCTGGACGTTTTTCAATGGCAAAAATCAATGAATATTGTAAATGCACAAACAGTAATATCTCCACATTGCAAGGTGCAATTCTGAAATTTTTTGCTTTTTCCTGCTAATCCTAGCATGATAAAGAAGATTCAAAGAGAGTGAGATGCCAGCTCCTTTCATTCAGTCAGTAGCTTCAAACATTTCTGGACGTTTTTCAATGGCAAAAATCAATGAATATTGTAAATGCACAAACAGTAATATCTCCACATTGCAAGGTGCAATTCTGAAATTTTTTGCTTTTTCCTGTTAATCCTAGCATGATAAAGAAGATTCAAAGAGAGTGAGATGCCAGCTCCTTTCATTCAGTCAGTAGCTTCAAACATTTCTGGTATATGAAAAACATGTTTTTCAATGGCAAAAATCAATGAATATTGTAAATGCACAAACAGTAATATCTCCACATTGCAAGGTGCAATTCTGAAATTTTTTGCTTTTTCCTGCTAATCCTAGCATGATAAAGAAGATTCAAAGAGAGTGAGATGCCAGCTCCTTTCATTCAGTCAGTAGCTTCAAACATTTCTGGACGTTTTTCAATGGCAAAAATCAATGAATATTGTAAATGCACAAACAGTAATATCTCCACATTGCAAGGTGCAATTCTGAAATTTTTTGCTTTTTCCTGTTAATCCTAGCATGATAAAGAAGATTCAAAGAGAGTGAGATGCCAGCTCCTTTCATTCAGTCAGTAGCTTCAAACATTTCTGGTATATGAAAAACATGTTTTTCAATGGCAAAAATCAATGAATATTGTAAATGCACAAACAGTAATATCTCCACATTGCAAGGTGCAATTCTGAAATTTTTTGCTTTTTCCTGCTAATCCTAGCATGATAAAGAAGATTCAAAGAGAGTGAGATGCCAGCTCCTTTCATTCAGTCAGTAGCTTCAAACATTTCTGGACGTTTTTCAATGGCAAAAATCAATGAATATTGTAAATGCACAAACAGTAATATCTCCACATTGCAAGGTGCAATTCTGAAATTTTTTGCTTTTTCCTGTTAATCCTAGCATGATAAAGAAGATTCAAAGAGAGTGAGATGCCAGCTCCTTTCATTCAGTCAGTAGCTTCAAACAATCCTGGTATATGAAAAACATGTTTTTCAATGGCAAAAATCAATGAATATTGTAAATGCACAAACAGTAATATCTCCACATTGCAAGGTGCAATTCTGAAATTTTTTGCTTTTTCCTGCTAATCCTAGCATGATAAAGAAGATTCAAAGAGAGTGAGATGCCAGCTCCTTTCATTCAGTCAGTAGCTTCAAACATTTCTGGTATATGAAAAACATGTTTTTCAATGGCAAAAATCAATGAATATTGTAAATGCACAAACAGTAATATCTCCACATTGCAAGGTGCAATTCTGAAATGTTTTGCTTTTTCCTGCTAATCCTAGCATGATAAAGAAGATTCAAAGAGAGTGAGATGCCAGCTCCTTTCATTCAGTCAGTAGCTTCAAACATTTCTGGACGTTTTTCAATGGCAAAAATCAATGAATATTGTAAATGCACAAACAGTAATATCTCCACATTGCAAGGTGCAATTCTGAAATTTTTTGCTTTTTCCTGTTAATCCTAGCATGATAAAGAAGATTCAAAGAGAGTGAGATGCCAGCTCCTTTCATTCAGTCAGTAGCTTCCAACAATCCTGGTATATGAAAAACATGTTTTTCAATGGCAAAAATCAATGAATATTGTAAATGCACAAACAGTAATATCTCCACATTGCAAGGTGCAATTCTGAAATTTTTTGCTTTTTCCTGCTAATCCTAGCATGATAAAGAAGATTCAAAGAGAGTGAGATGCCAGCTCCTTTCATTCAGTCAGTAGCTTCAAACATTTCTGGTATATGAAAAACATGTTTTTCAATGGCAAAAATCAATGAATATTGTAAATGCACAAACAGTAATATCTCCACATTGCAAGGTGCAATTCTGAAATGTTTTGCTTTTTCCTGCTAATCCTAGCATGATAAAGAAGATTCAAAGAGAGTGAGATGCCAGCTCCTTTCATTCAGTCAGTAGCTTCAAACATTTCTGGTATATGAAAAACATGTTTTTCAATGGCAAAAATCAATGAATATTGTAAATGCACAAACAGTAATATCTCCACATTGCAAGGTGCAATTCTGAAATTTTTTGCTTTTTCCTGCTAATCCTAGCATGATAAAGAAGATTCAAAGAGAGTGAGATGCCAGCTCCTTTCATTCAGTCAGTAGCTTCAAACATTTCTGGACGTTTTTCAATGGCAAAAATCAATGAATATTGTAAATGCACAAACAGTAATATCTCCACATTGCAAGGTGCAATTCTGAAATTTTTTGCTTTTTCCTGTTAATCCTAGCATGATAAAGAAGATTCAAAGAGAGTGAGATGCCAGCTCCTTTCATTCAGTCAGTAGCTTCAAACATTTCTGGTATATGAAAAACATGTTTTTCAATGGCAAAAATCAATGACTATTGTAAATGCACAAACAGTAATATCTCCACATTGCAAGGTGCAATTCTGAAATTTTTTGCTTTTTACTGCTAATCCTAGCATGATAAAGAAGATTCAAAGAGAGTGAGATGCCAGCTCCTTTCATTCAGTCAGTAGCTTCAAACATTTCTGGTATATGAAAAACATGTTTTTCAATGGCAAAAATCAATGAATATTGTAAATGCACAAACAGTAATATCTCCACATTGCAAGGTGCAATTCTGAAATTTTTTGCTTTTTCCTGCTAATCCTAGCATGATAAAGAAGATTCAAAGAGAGTGAGATGCCAGCTCCTTTCATTCAGTCAGTAGCTTCAAACATTTCTGGACGTTTTTCAATGGCAAAAATCAATGAATATTGTAAATGCACAAACAGTAATATCTCCACATTGCAAGGTGCAATTCTGAAATTTTTTGCTTTTTCCTGCTAATCCTAGCATGATAAAGAAGATTCAAAGAGAGTGAGATGCCAGCTCCTTTCATTCAGTCAGTAGCTTCAAACATTTCTGGACGTTTTTCAATGGCAAAAATCAATGAATATTGTAAATGCACAAACAGTAATATCTCCACATTGCAAGGTGCAATTCTGAAATTTTTTGCTTTTTCCTGTTAATCCTAGCATGATAAAGAAGATTCAAAGAGAGTGAGATGCCAGCTCCTTTCATTCAGTCAGTGGCTTCAAACATTTCTGGTATATGAAAAACATGTTTTTCACTGGCAAAAATCAATGAATATTGTAAATGCACAAACAGTAATATCTCCACATTGCAAGGTGCAATTCTGAAATTTTTTGCTTTTTCCTGCTAATCCTAGCATGATAAAGAAGATTCAAAGAGTGAGATGCCAGCTCCTTTCATTCAGTCAGTAGCTTCAAACATTTCTGGACGTTTTTCAATGGCAAAAATCAATGAATATTGTAAATGCACAAACAGTAATATCTCCACATTGCAAGGTGCAATTCTGAAATTTTTTGCTTTTTCCTGCTAATCCTAGCATCATAAAGAAGATTCAAAGAGAGTGAGATGCCAGCTCCTTTCATTCAGTCAGTAGCTTCAAATATTTCTGGTATATGAAAAACATGTTTTTCAATGGCAAAAATCAATGAATATTGTAAATGCACAAACAGTAATATCTCCACATTGCAAGGTGCAATTCTGAAATTTTTTGCTTTTTCCTGTTAATCCTAGCATGATAAAGAAGATTCAAAGAGAGTGAGATGCCAGCTCCTTTCATTCAGTCAGTAGCTTCAAACATTTCTGGTATATGAAAAACATGTTTTTCAATGGCAAAAATCAATGAATATTATAAATGCACAAACAGTAATATCTCCACATTGCAAGGTGCAATTCTGAAATTTTTTGCTTTTTCCTGCTAATCCTAGCATGATAAAGAAGATTCAAAGAGAGTGAGATGCCAGCTCCTTTCATTCAGTCAGTAGCTTCAAACATTTCTGGTATATGAAAAACATGTTTTTCAATGGCAAAAATCAATGAATATTGTAAATGCACAAACAGTAATATCTCCACATTGCAAGGTGCAATTCTGAAATTTTTTGCTTTTTCCTGCTAATCCTAGCATGATAAAGAAGATTCAAAGAGAGTGAGATGCCAGCTCCTTTCATTCAGTCAGTAGCTTCAAACATTTCTGGTATATGAATAACATGATGTTTTTCAATGGCAAAAATCAATGAATATTGTAAATGCACAAACAGTAATATCTCCACATTGCAAGGTGCAATTCTGAAATTTTTTGCTTTTTCCTGCTAATCCTAGCATGATAAAGAAGATTCAAAGAGAGTGAGATGCCAGCTCCTTTCATTCAGTCAGTAGCTTCAAACATTTCTGGACGTTTTTCAATGGCAAAAATCAATGAATATTGTAAATGCACAAACAGTAATATCTCCACATTGCAAGGTGCAATTCTGAAATTTTTTGCTTTTTCCTGCTAATCCTAGCATGATAAAGAAGATTCAAAGAGAGTGAGATGCCAGCTCCTTTCATTCAGTCAGTAGCTTCAAACATTTCTGGACGTTTTTCAATGGCAAAAATCAATGAATATTGTAAATGCACAAACAGTAATATCTCCACATTGCAAGGTGCAATTCTGAAATTTTTTGCTTTTTCCTGTTAATCCTAGCATGATAAAGAAGATTCAAAGAGAGTGAGATGCCAGCTCCTTTCATTCAGTCAGTGGCTTCATACATTTCTGGTATATGAAAAACATGTTTTTCACTGGCAAAAATCAATGAATATTGTAAATGCACAAACAGTAATATCTCCACATTGCAAGGTGCAATTCTGAAATTTTTTGCTTTTTCCTGCTAATCCTAGCATGATAAAGAAGATTCAAAGAGTGAGATGCCAGCTCCTTTCATTCAGTCAGTAGCTTCAAACATTTCTGGACGTTTTTCAATGGCAAAAATCAATGAATATTGTAAATGCACAAACAGTAATATCTCCACATTGCAAGGTGCAATTCTGAAATTTTTTGCTTTTTCCTGCTAATCCTAGCATCATAAAGAAGATTCAAAGAGAGTGAGATGCCAGCTCCTTTCATTCAGTCAGTAGCTTCAAACATTTCTGGTATATGAAAAACATGTTTTTCAATGGCAAAAATCAATGAATATTGTAAATGCACAAACAGTAATATCTCCACATTGCAAGGTGCAATTCTGAAATTTTTTGCTTTTTCCTGTTAATCCTAGCATGATAAAGAAGATTCAAAGAGAGTGAGATGCCAGCTCCTTTCATTCAGTCAGTAGCTTCAAACATTTCTGGTATATGAAAAACATGTTTTTCAATGGCAAAAATCAATGAATATTGTAAATGCACAAACAGTAATATCTCCACATTGCAAGGTGCAATTCTGAAATTTTTTGCTTTTTCCTGCTAATCCTAGCATGATAAAGAAGATTCAAAGAGAGTGAGATGCCAGCTCCTTTCATTCAGTCAGTAGCTTCAAACATTTCTGGTATATGAAAAACATGTTTTTCAATGGCAAAAATCAATGAATATTGTAAATACACAAACAGTAATATCACCACATTGCAAGGTGCAATTCTGAAATTTTTTGCTTTTTCCTGCTAATCCTAGCATGATAAAGAAGATTCAAAGAGAGTGACATGCCAGCTCCTTTCATTCAGTCAGTAGCTTCAAACATTTCTGGACGTTTTTCAATGGCAAAAATCAATGAATATTGTAAATGCACAAACAGTAATATCTCCACATTGCAAGGTGCAATTCTGAAATTTTTTGCTTTTTCCTGTTAATCCTAGCATGATAAAGAAGATTCAAAGAGAGTGAGATGCCAGCTCCTTTCATTCAGTCAGTAGCTTCAAACATTTCTGGTATATGAAAAACATGTTTTTCAATGGCAAAAATCAATGAATATTGTAAATGCACAAACAGTAATATCTCCACATTGCAAGGTGCAATTCTGAAATTTTTTGCTATTTCCTGCTAATCCTAGCATGATAAAGAAGATTCAAAGAGAGTGAGATGCCAGCTCCTTTCATTCAGTCAGTAGCTTCAAACATTTCTGGTATATGAAAAACATGTTTTTCAATGGCAAAAATCAATGAATATTGTAAATGCACAAACAGAAATATCTCCACATTGCAAGGTGCAATTCTGAAATTTTTTGCTTTTTCCTGCTAATCCTAGCATGATAAAGAAGATTCAAAGAGAGTGAGATGCCAGCTCCTTTCATTCAGTCAGTAGCTTCAAACATTTCTGGACGTTTTTCAATGGCAAAAATCAATGAATATTGTAAATGCACAAACAGTAATATCTCCACATTGCAAGGTGCAATTCTGAAATTTTTTGCTTTTTTCTGCTAATCCTAGCATGATAAAGAAGATTCAAAGAGAGTGAGATGCCAGCTCCTTTCATTCAGTCAGTAGCTTCAAACATTTCTGGTATATGAAAAACATGTTTTTCAATGGCAAAAATCAATGAATATTGTAAATGCACAAACAGTAATATCTCCACATTGCAAGGTGCAATTCTGAAATTTTTTGCTTTTTCCTGCTAATCCTAGCATGATAAAGAAGATTCAAAGAGAGTGAGATGCCAGCTCCTTTCATTCAGTCAGTAGCTTCAAACATTTCTGGTATATGAAAAACATGTTTTTCAATGGCAAAAATCAATGAATATTGTAAATGCACAAACAGTAATATCTCCACATTGCAAGGTGCAATTCTGAAATTTTTTGCTTTTTCCTGCTAATCCTAGCATGATAAAGAAGATTCAAAGAGAGTGAGATGCCAGCTCCTTTCATTCAGTCAGTAGCTTCAAACATTTCTGGTATATGAAAAACATGTTTTTCAATGGCAAAAATCAATGAATATTGTAAATACACAAACAGTAATATCACCACATTGCAAGGTGCAATTCTGAAATTTTTTGCTTTTTCCTGCTAATCCTAGCATGATAAAGAAGATTCAAAGAGAGTGAGATGCCAGCTCCTTTCATTCAGTCAGTAGCTTCAAACATTTCTGGACGTTTTTCAATGGCAAAAATCAATGAATATTGTAAATGCACAAACAGTAATATCTCCACATTGCAAGGTGCAATTCTGAAATTTTTTGCTTTTTCCTGTTAATCCTAGCATGATAAAGAAGATTCAAAGAGAGTGAGATGCCAGCTCCTTTCATTCAGTCAGTAGCTTCAAACATTTCTGGTATATGAAAAACATGTTTTTCAATGGCAAAAATCAATGAATATTGTAAATGCACAAACAGTAATATCTCCACATTGCAAGGTGCAATTCTGAAATTTTTTGCTATTTCCTGCTAATCCTAGCATGATAAAGAAGATTCAAAGAGAGTGAGATGCCAGCTCCTTTCATTCAGTCAGTAGCTTCAAACATTTCTGGTATATGAAAAACATGTTTTTCAATGGCAAAAATCAATGAATATTGTAAATGCACAAACAGTAATATCTCCACATTGCAAGGTGCAATTCTGAAATTTTTTGCTTTTTCCTGCTAATCCTAGCATGATAAAGAAGATTCAAAGAGAGTGAGATGCCAGCTCCTTTCATTCAGTCAGTAGCTTCAAACATTTCTGGACGTTTTTCAATGGCAAAAATCAATGAATATTGTAAATGCACAAACAGTAATATCTCCACATTGCAAGGTGCAATTCTGAAATTTTTTGCTTTTTCCTGTTAATCCTAGCATGATAAAGAAGATTCAAAGAGAGTGAGATGCCAGCTCCTTTCATTCAGTCAGTAGCTTCAAACATTTCTGGTATATGAAAAACATGTTTTTCAATGGCAAAAATCAATGAATATTGTAAATGCACAAACAGTAATATCTCCACATTGCAAGGTGCAATTCTGAAATTTTTTGCTTTTTACTGCTAATCCTAGCATGATAAAGAAGATTCAAAGAGAGTGAGATGCCAGCTCCTTTCATTCAGTCAGTAGCTTCAAACATTTCTGGTATATGAAAAACATGTTTTTCAATGGCAAAAATCAATGAATATTGTAAATGCACAAACAGTAATATCTCCACATTGCAAGGTGCAATTCTGAAATTTTTTGCTTTTTCCTGCTAATCCTAGCATGATAAAGAAGATTCAAAGAGAGTGAGATGCCAGCTCCTTTCATTCAGTCAGTAGCTTCAAACATTTCTGGTATATGAATAACATGATGTTTTTCAATGGCAAAAATCAATGAATATTGTAAATGCACAAACAGTAATATCTCCACATTGCAAGGTGCAATTCTGAAATTTTTTGCTTTTTCCTGCTAATCCTAGCATGATAAAGAAGAATCAAAGAGAGTGAGATGCCAGCTCCTTTCATTCAGTCAGTAGCTTCAAACATTTCTGGACGTTTTTCAATGGCAAAAATCAATGAATATTGTAAATGCACAAACAGTAATATCTCCACATTGCAAGGTGCAATTCTGAAATTTTTTGCTTTTTCCTGTTAATCCTAGCATGATAAAGAAGATTCAAAGAGAGTGAGATGCCAGCTCCTTTCATTCAGTCAGTAGCTTCAAACATTTCTGGTATATGAAAAACATGTTTTTCAATGGCAAAAATCAATGAATATTGTAAATGCACGAACAGTAATATCTCCATATTGCAAGGTGCAATTCTGAAATTTTTTGCTTTTTCCTGCTAATCCTAGCATGATAAAGAAGATTCAAAGAGAGTGAGATGCCAGCTCCTTTCATTCAGTCAGTAGCTTCAAACATTTCTGGCATATGAATAACATGTTTTTCAATGGCAAAAATCAATGAATATTGTAAATGCACAAACAGTAATATCTCCACATTGCAAGATGCAATTCTGAAATTTTTTGCTTTTTCCTGCTAATCCTAGCATGATAAAGAAGATTCAAAGAGAGTGAGATGCCAGCTCCTTTCATTCAGTCAGTAGCTTCAAACATTTCTGGACGTTTTTCAATGGCAAAAATCAATGAATATTGTAAATGCACAAACAGTAATATCTCCACATTGCAAGGTGCAAATCTGAAATTTTTTGCTTTTTCCTGCTAATCCTAGCATGATAAAGAAGATTCAAAGAGAGTGAGATGCCAGCTCCTTTCATTCAGTCAGTAGCTTCAAACATTTCTGGTATATGAAAAACATGTTTTTCAATGGCAAAAATCAATGAATATTGTAAATGCACAAACAGTAATATCTCCACATTGCAAGGTGCAATTCTGAAATTTTTTGCTTTTTCCTGCTTATCCTAGCATGATAAAGAAGATTCAAAGAGAGTGAGATGCCAGCTCCTTTCATTCAGTCAGTAGCTTCAAACATTTCTGGTATATGAAAAACATGTTTTTCAATGGCAAAAATCAATGAATATTGTAAATGCACAAACAGTAATATCTCCACATTGCAAGGTGCAATTCTGAAATTTTTTGCTTTTTCCTGCTAATCCTAGCATGATAAAGAAGATTCAAAGAGAGTGAGATGCCAGCTCCTTTCATTCAGTCAGTAGCTTCAAACATTTCTGGACGTTTTTCAATGGCAAAAATCAATGAATATTGTAAATGCACAAACAGTAATATCTCAACATTGCAAGGTGCAATTCTGAAATTTTTTGCTTTTTCCTGTTAATCCTAGCATGATAAAGAAGATTCAAAGAGAGTGAGATGCCAGCTCCTTTCATTCAGTCAGTAGCTTCAAACATTTCTGGTATATGAAAAACATGTTTTTCAATGGCAAAAATCAATGAATATTGTAAATGCACAAACAGTAATATCTCCACATTGCAAGGTGCAATTCTGAAATTTTTTGCTTTTTACTGCTAATCCTAGCATGATAAAGAAGATTCAAAGAGAGTGAGATGCCAGCTCCTTTCATTCAGTCAGTAGCTTCAAACATTTCTGGTATATGAAAAACATGTTTTTCAATGGCAAAAATCAATGAATATTGTAAATGCACAAACAGTAATATCTCCACATTGCAAGGTGCAATTCTGAAATTTTTTGCTTTTTCCTGCTAATCCTAGCATGATAAAGAAGATTCAAAGAGAGTGAGATGCCAGCTCCTTTCATTCAGTCAGTAGCTTCAAACATTTCTGGTATATGAATAACATGATGTTTTTCAATGGCAAAAATCAATGAATATTGTAAATGCACAAACAGTAATATCTCCACATTGCAAGGTGCAATTCTGAAATTTTTTGCTTTTTCCTGCTAATCCTAGCATGATAAAGAAGATTCAAAGAGAGTGAGATGCCAGCTCCTTTCATTCAGTCAGTAGCTTCAAACATTTCTGGACGTTTTTCAATGGCAAAAATCAATGAATATTGTAAATGCACAAACAGTAATATCTCCACATTGCAAGGTGCAATTCTGAAATTTTTTGCTTTTTCCTGTTAATCCTAGCATGATAAAGAAGATTCAAAGAGAGTGAGATGCCAGCTCCTTTCATTCAGTCAGTAGCTTCAAACATTTCTGGTATATGAAAAACATGTTTTTCAATGGCAAAAATCAATGAATATTGTAAATGCACAAACAGTAATATCTCCACATTGCAAGGTGCAATTCTGAAATTTTTTGCTTTTTCCTGCTAATCCTAGCATGATAAAGAAGATTCAAAGAGAGTGAGATGCCAGCTCCTTTCATTCAGTCAGTAGCTTCAAACATTTCTGGTATATGAATAACATGATGTTTTTCAATGGCAAAAATCAATGAATATTGTAAATGCACAAACAGTAATATCTCCACATTGCAAGGTGCAATTCTGAAATTTTTTGCTTTTTCCTGCTAATCCTAGCATGATAAAGAAGAATCAAAGAGAGTGAGATGCCAGCTCCTTTCATTCAGTCAGTAGCTTCAAACATTTCTGGACGTTTTTCAATGGCAAAAATCAATGAATATTGTAAATGCACAAACAGTAATATCTCCACATTGCAAGGTGCAATTCTGAAATTTTTTGCTTTTTCCTGTTAATCCTAGCATGATAAAGAAGATTCAAAGAGAGTGAGATGCCAGCTCCTTTCATTCAGTCAGTAGCTTCAAACATTTCTGGTATATGAAAAACATGTTTTTCAATGGCAAAAATCAATGAATATTGTAAATGCACAAACAGTAATATCTCCATATTGCAAGGTGCAATTCTGAAATTTTTTGCTTTTTCCTGCTAATCCTAGCATGATAAAGAAGATTCAAAGAGAGTGAGATGCCAGCTCCTTTCATTCAGTCAGTAGCTTCAAACATTTCTGGTATATGAATAACATGTTTTTCAATGGCAAAAATCAATGAATATTGTAAATGCACAAACAGTAATATCTCCACATTGCAAGATGCAATTCTGAAATTTTTTGCTTTTTCCTGCTAATCCTAGCATGATAAAGAAGATTCAAAGAGAGTGAGATGCCTGCTCCTTTCATTCAGTCAGTAGCTTCAAACATTTCTGGACGTTTTTCAATGGCAAAAATCAATGAATATTGTAAATGCACAAACAGTAATATCTCCACATTGCAAGGTGCAAATCTGAAATTTTTTGCTTTTTCCTGCTAATCCTAGCATGATAAAGAAGATTCAAAGAGAGTGAGATGCCAGCTCCTTTCATTCAGTCAGTAGCTTCAAACATTTCTGGTATATGAAAAACATGTTTTTCAATGGCAAAAATCAATGAATATTGTAAATGCACAAACAGTAATATCTCCACATTGCAAGGTGCAATTCTGAAATTTTTTGCTTTTTCCTGCTAATCCTAGCATGATAAAGAAGATTCAAAGAGAGTGAGATGCCAGCTCCTTTCATTCAGTCAGTAGCTTCAAACATTTCTGGTATATGAAAAACATGTTTTTCAATGGCAAAAATCAATGAATATTGTAAATGCACAAACAGTAATATCTCCACATTGCAAGGTGCAATTCTGAAATTTTTTGCTTTTTCCTGCTAATCCTAGCATGATAAAGAAGATTCAAAGAGAGTGAGATGCCAGCTCCTTTCATTCAGTCAGTAGCTTCAAACATTTCTGGACGTTTTTCAATGGCAAAAATCAATGAATATTGTAAATGCACAAACAGTAATATCTCAACATTGCAAGGTGCAATTCTGAAATTTTTTGCTTTTTCCTGTTAATCCTAGCATGATAAAGAAGATTCAAAGAGAGTGAGATGCCAGCTCCTTTCATTCAGTCAGTAGCTTCAAACATTTCTGGTATATGAAAAACATGTTTTTCAATGGCAAAAATCAATGAATATTGTAAATGCACAAACAGTAATATCTCCACATTGCAAGGTGCAATTCTGAAATTTTTTGCTTTTTACTGCTAATCCTAGCATGATAAAGAAGATTCAAAGAGAGTGAGATGCCAGCTCCTTTCATTCAGTCAGTAGCTTCAAACATTTCTGGTATATGAAAAACATGTTTTTCAATGGCAAAAATCAATGAATATTGTAAATGCACAAACAGTAATATCTCCACATTGCAAGGTGCAATTCTGAAATTTTTTGCTTTTTCCTGCTAATCCTAGCATGATAAAGAAGATTCAAAGAGAGTGAGATGCCAGCTCCTTTCATTCAGTCAGTAGCTTCAAACATTTCTGGTATATGAATAACATGATGTTTTTCAATGGCAAAAATCAATGAATATTGTAAATGCACAAACAGTAATATCTCCACATTGCAAGGTGCAATTCTGAAATTTTTTGCTTTTTCCTGCTAATCCTAGCATGATAAAGAAGATTCAAAGAGAGTGAGATGCCAGCTCCTTTCATTCAGTCAGTAGCTTCAAACATTTCTGGACGTTTTTCAATGGCAAAAATCAATGAATATTGTAAATGCACAAACAGTAATATCTCCACATTGCAAGGTGCAATTCTGAAATTTTTTGCTTTTTCCTGTTAATCCTAGCATGATAAAGAAGATTCAAAGAGAGTGAGATGCCAGCTCCTTTCATTCAGTCAGTAGCTTCAAACATTTCTGGTATATGAAAAACATGTTTTTCAATGGCAAAAATCAATGAATATTGTAAATGCACAAACAGTAACATCTCCATATTGCAAGGTGCAATTCTGAAATTTTTTGCTTTTTCCTGCTAATCCTAGCATGATAAAGAAGATTCAAAGAGAGTGAGATGCCAGCTCCTTTCATTCAGTCAGTAGCTTCAAACATTTCTGGACGTTTTTCAATGGCAAAAATCAATGAATATTGTAAATGCACAAACAGTAATATCTCCACATTGCAAGGTGCAAATCTGAAATTTTTTGCTTTTTCCTGCTAATCCTAGCATGATAAAGAAGATTCAAAGAGAGTGAGATGCCAGCTCCTTTCATTCAGTCAGTAGCTTCAAACATTTCTGGACGTTTTTCAATGGCAAAAATCAATGAATATTGTAAATGCACAAACAGTAATATCTCCACATTGCAAGGTGCAATTCTGAAATTTTTTGCTTTTTCCTGTTAATCCTAGCATGATAAAGAAGATTCAAAGAGAGTGAGATGCCAGCTCCTTTCATTCAGTCAGTGGCTTCAAACATTTCTGGTATATGAAAAACATGTTTTTCACTGGCAAAAATCAATGAATATTGTAAATGCACAAACAGTAATATCTCCACATTGCAAGATGCAATTCTGAAATTTTTTGCTTTTTCCTGCTAATCCTAGCATGATAAAGAAGATTCAAAGAGAGTGAGATGCCAGCTCCTTTCATTCAGTCAGTAGCTTCAAACATTTCTGGACGTTTTTCAATGGCAAAAATCAATGAATATTGTAAATGCACAAACAGTAATATCTCCACATTGCAAGGTGCAAATCTGAAATTTTTTGCTTTTTCCTGCTAATCCTAGCATGATAAAGAAGATTCAAAGAGAGTGAGATGCCAGCTCCTTTCATTCAGTCAGTAGCTTCAAACATTTCTGGACGTTTTTCAATGGCAAAAATCAATGAATATTGTAAATGCACAAACAGTAATATCTCCACATTGCAAGGTGCAATTCTGAAATTTTTTGCTTTTTCCTGTTAATCCTAGCATGATAAAGAAGATTCAAAGAGAGTGAGATGCCAGCTCCTTTCATTCAGTCAGTAGCTTCAAACATTTCTGGTATATGAAAAACATGTTTTTCAATGGCAAAAATCAATGAATATTGTAAATGCACAAACAGTAATATCTCCACATTGCAAGGTGCAATTCTGAAATTTTTTGCTTTTTCCTGCTAATCCTAGCATGATAAAGAAGATTCAAAGAGAGTGAGATGCCAGCTCCTTTCATTCAGTCAGTAGCTTCAAACATTTCTGGTATATGAATAACATGATGTTTTTCAATGGCAAAAATCAATGAATATTGTAAATGCACAAACAGTAATATCTCCACATTGCAAGGTGCAATTCTGAAATTTTTTGCTTTTTCCTGCTAATCCTAGCATGATAAAGAAGATTCAAAGAGAGTGAGATGCCAGCTCCTTTCATTCAGTCAGTAGCTTCAAACATTTCTGGACGTTTTTCAATGGCAAAAATCAATGAATATTGTAAATGCACAAACAGTAATATCTCCACATTGCAAGGTGCAATTCTGAAATTTTTTGCTTTTTCCTGTTAATCCTAGCATGATAAAGAAGATTCAAAGAGAGTCAGATGCCAGCTCCTTTCATTCAGTCAGTAGCTTCAAACATTTCTGGTATATGAAAAACATGTTTTTCAATGGCAAAAATCAATGAATATTGTAAATGCACAAACAGTAATATCTCCACATTGCAAGGTGCAATTCTGAAATTTTTTGCTTTTTCCTGCTAATCCTAGCATGATAAAGAAGATTCAAAGAGAGTGAGATGCCAGCTCCTTTCATTCAGTCAGTAGCTTCAAACATTTCTGGTATATGAATAACATGATGTTTTTCAATGGCAAAAATCAATGAATATTGTAAATGCACAAACAGTAATATCTCCACATTGCAAGGTGCAATTCTGAAATTTTTTGCTTTTTCCTGCTAATCCTAGCATGATAAAGAAGAATCAAAGAGAGTGAGATGCCAGCTCCTTTCATTCAGTCAGTAGCTTCAAACATTTCTGGACGTTTTTCAATGGCAAAAATCAATGAATATTGTAAATGCACAAACAGTAATATCTCCACATTGCAAGGTGCAATTCTGAAATTTTTTGCTTTTTCCTGTTAATCCTAGCATGATAAAGAAGATTCAAAGAGAGTGAGATGCCAGCTCCTTTCATTCAGTCAGTAGCTTCAAACATTTCTGGTATATGAAAAACATGTTTTTCAATGGCAAAAATCAATGAATATTGTAAATGCACAAACAGTAATATCTCCATATTGCAAGGTGCAATTCTGAAATTTTTTGCTTTTTCCTGCTAATCCTAGCATGATAAAGAAGATTCAAAGAGAGTGAGATGCCAGCTCCTTTCATTCAGTCAGTAGCTTCAAACATTTCTGGTATATGAATAACATGTTTTTCAATGGCAAAAATCAATGAATATTGTAAATGCACAAACAGTAATATCTCCACATTGCAAGATGCAATTCTGAAATTTTTTGCTTTTTCCTGCTAATCCTAGCATGATAAAGAAGATTCAAAGAGAGTGAGATGCCTGCTCCTTTCATTCAGTCAGTAGCTTCAAACATTTCTGGACGTTTTTCAATGGCAAAAATCAATGAATATTGTAAATGCACAAACAGTAATATCTCCACATTGCAAGGTGCAAATCTGAAATTTTTTGCTTTTTCCTGCTAATCCTAGCATGATAAAGAAGATTCAAAGAGAGTGAGATGCCAGCTCCTTTCATTCAGTCAGTAGCTTCAAACATTTCTGGTATATGAAAAACATGTTTTTCAATGGCAAAAATCAATGAATATTGTAAATGCACAAACAGTAATATCTCCACATTGCAAGGTGCAATTCTGAAATTTTTTGCTTTTTCCTGCTAATCCTAGCATGATAAAGAAGATTCAAAGAGAGTGAGATGCCAGCTCCTTTCATTCAGTCAGTAGCTTCAAACATTTCTGGTATATGAAAAACATGTTTTTCAATGGCAAAAATCAATGAATATTGTAAATGCACAAACAGTAATATCTCCACATTGCAAGGTGCAATTCTGAAATTTTTTGCTTTTTCCTGCTAATCCTAGCATGATAAAGAAGATTCAAAGAGAGTGAGATGCCAGCTCCTTTCATTCAGTCAGTAGCTTCAAACATTTCTGGACGTTTTTCAATGGCAAAAATCAATGAATATTGTAAATGCACAAACAGTAATATCTCAACATTGCAAGGTGCAATTCTGAAATTTTTTGCTTTTTCCTGTTAATCCTAGCATGATAAAGAAGATTCAAAGAGAGTGAGATGCCAGCTCCTTTCATTCAGTCAGTAGCTTCAAACATTTCTGGTATATGAAAAACATGTTTTTCAATGGCAAAAATCAATGAATATTGTAAATGCACAAACAGTAATATCTCCACATTGCAAGGTGCAATTCTGAAATTTTTTGCTTTTTACTGCTAATCCTAGCATGATAAAGAAGATTCAAAGAGAGTGAGATGCCAGCTCCTTTCATTCAGTCAGTAGCTTCAAACATTTCTGGTATATGAAAAACATGTTTTTCAATGGCAAAAATCAATGAATATTGTAAATGCACAAACAGTAATATCTCCACATTGCAAGGTGCAATTCTGAAATTTTTTGCTTTTTCCTGCTAATCCTAGCATGATAAAGAAGATTCAAAGAGAGTGAGATGCCAGCTCCTTTCATTCAGTCAGTAGCTTCAAACATTTCTGGTATATGAATAACATGATGTTTTTCAATGGCAAAAATCAATGAATATTGTAAATGCACAAACAGTAATATCTCCACATTGCAAGGTGCAATTCTGAAATTTTTTGCTTTTTCCTGCTAATCCTAGCATGATAAAGAAGATTCAAAGAGAGTGAGATGCCAGCTCCTTTCATTCAGTCAGTAGCTTCAAACATTTCTGGACGTTTTTCAATGGCAAAAATCAATGAATATTGTAAATGCACAAACAGTAATATCTCCACATTGCAAGGTGCAATTCTGAAATTTTTTGCTTTTTCCTGTTAATCCTAGCATGATAAAGAAGATTCAAAGAGAGTGAGATGCCAGCTCCTTTCATTCAGTCAGTAGCTTCAAACATTTCTGGTATATGAAAAACATGTTTTTCAATGGCAAAAATCAATGAATATTGTAAATGCACAAACAGTAACATCTCCATATTGCAAGGTGCAATTCTGAAATTTTTTGCTTTTTCCTGCTAATCCTAGCATGATAAAGAAGATTCAAAGAGAGTGAGATGCCAGCTCCTTTCATTCAGTCAGTAGCTTCAAACATTTCTGGACGTTTTTCAATGGCAAAAATCAATGAATATTGTAAATGCACAAACAGTAATATCTCCACATTGCAAGGTGCAAATCTGAAATTTTTTGCTTTTTCCTGCTAATCCTAGCATGATAAAGAAGATTCAAAGAGAGTGAGATGCCAGCTCCTTTCATTCAGTCAGTAGCTTCAAACATTTCTGGACGTTTTTCAATGGCAAAAATCAATGAATATTGTAAATGCACAAACAGTAATATCTCCACATTGCAAGGTGCAATTCTGAAATTTTTTGCTTTTTCCTGTTAATCCTAGCATGATAAAGAAGATTCAAAGAGAGTGAGATGCCAGCTCCTTTCATTCAGTCAGTGGCTTCAAACATTTCTGGTATATGAAAAACATGTTTTTCACTGGCAAAAATCAATGAATATTGTAAATGCACAAACAGTAATATCTCCACATTGCAAGATGCAATTCTGAAATTTTTTGCTTTTTCCTGCTAATCCTAGCATGATAAAGAAGATTCAAAGAGAGTGAGATGCCAGCTCCTTTCATTCAGTCAGTAGCTTCAAACATTTCTGGACGTTTTTCAATGGCAAAAATCAATGAATATTGTAAATGCACAAACAGTAATATCTCCACATTGCAAGGTGCAAATCTGAAATTTTTTGCTTTTTCCTGCTAATCCTAGCATGATAAAGAAGATTCAAAGAGAGTGAGATGCCAGCTCCTTTCATTCAGTCAGTAGCTTCAAACATTTCTGGACGTTTTTCAATGGCAAAAATCAATGAATATTGTAAATGCACAAACAGTAATATCTCCACATTGCAAGGTGCAATTCTGAAATTTTTTGCTTTTTCCTGTTAATCCTAGCATGATAAAGAAGATTCAAAGAGAGTGAGATGCCAGCTCCTTTCATTCAGTCAGTGGCTTCAAACATTTCTGGTATATGAAAAACATGTTTTTCACTGGCAAAAATCAATGAATATTGTAAATGCACAAACAGTAATATCTCCACATTGCAAGGTGCAATTCTGAAATTTTTTGCTTTTTACTGCTAATCCTAGCATGATAAAGAAGATTCAAAGAGAGTGAGATGCCAGCTCCTTTCATTCAGTCAGTAGCTTCAAACATTTCTGGTATATGAAAAACATGTTTTTCAATGGCAAAAATCAATGAATATTGTAAATGCACAAACAGTAATATCTCCACATTGCAAGGTGCAATTCTGAAATTTTTTGCTTTTTCCTGCTAATCCTAGCATGATAAAGAAGATTCAAAGAGAGGGAGATGCCAGCTCCTTTCATTCAGTCAGTAGCTTCAAACATTTCTGGTATATGAATAACATGATGTTTTTCAATGGCAAAAATCAATGAATATTGTAAATGCACAAACAGTAATATCTCCACATTGCAAGGTGCAATTCTGAAATTTTTTGCTTTTTCCTGCTAATCCTAGCATGATAAAGAAGATTCAAAGAGAGTGAGATGCCAGCTCCTTTCATTCAGTCAGTAGCTTCAAACATTTCTGGACGTTTTTCAATGGCAAAAATCAATGAATATTGTAAAAGCACAAACAGTAATATCTCCACATTGCAAGGTGCAATTCTGAAATTTTTTGCTTTTTCCTGTTAATCCTAGCATGATAAAGAAGATTCAAAGAGAGTGAGATGCCAGCTCCTTTCATTCAGTCAGTAGCTTCAAACATTTCTGGTATATGAAAAACATGTTTTTCAATGGCAAAAATCAATGAATATTGTAAATGCACAAACAGTAATATCTCCACATTGCAAGGTGCAATTCTGAAATTTTTTGCTTTTTCCTGCTAATCCTAGCATGATAAAGAAGATTCAAAGAGAGTGAGATGCCAGCTCCTTTCATTCAGTCAGTAGCTTCAAACATTTCTGGTATATGAATAACATGATGTTTTTCAATGGCAAAAATCAATGAATATTGTAAATGCACAAACAGTAATATCTCCACATTGCAAGGTGCAATTCTGAAATTTTTTGCTTTTTCCTGCTAATCCTAGCATGATAAAGAAGAATCAAAGAGAGTGAGATGCCAGCTCCTTTCATTCAGTCAGTAGCTTCAAACATTTCTGGACGTTTTTCAATGGCAAAAATCAATGAATATTGTAAATGCACAAACAGTAATATCTCCACATTGCAAGGTGCAATTCTGAAATTTTTTGCTTTTTCCTGTTAATCCTAGCATGATAAAGAAGATTCAAAGAGAGTGAGATGCCAGCTCCTTTCATTCAGTCAGTAGCTTCAAACATTTCTGGTATATGAAAAACATGTTTTTCAATGGCAAAAATCAATGAATATTGTAAATGCACAAACAGTAATATCTCCATATTGCAAGGTGCAATTCTGAAATTTTTTGCTTTTTCCTGCTAATCCTAGCATGATAAAGAAGATTCAAAGAGAGTGAGATGCCAGCTCCTTTCATTCAGTCAGTAGCTTCAAACATTTCTGGTATATGAATAACATGTTTTTCAATGGCAAAAATCAATGAATATTGTAAATGCACAAACAGTAATATCTCCACATTGCAAGATGCAATTCTGAAATTTTTTGCTTTTTCCTGCTAATCCTAGCATGATAAAGAAGATTCAAAGAGAGTGAGATGCCTGCTCCTTTCATTCAGTCAGTAGCTTCAAACATTTCTGGACGTTTTTCAATGGCAAAAATCAATGAATATTGTAAATGCACAAACAGTAATATCTCCACATTGCAAGGTGCAAATCTGAAATTTTTTGCTTTTTCCTGCTAATCCTAGCATGATAAAGAAGATTCAAAGAGAGTGAGATGCCAGCTCCTTTCATTCAGTCAGTAGCTTCAAACATTTCTGGTATATGAAAAACATGTTTTTCAATGGCAAAAATCAATGAATATTGTAAATGCACAAACAGTAATATCTCCACATTGCAAGGTGCAATTCTGAAATTTTTTGCTTTTTCCTGCTAATCCTAGCATGATAAAGAAGATTCAAAGAGAGTGAGATGCCAGCTCCTTTCATTCAGTCAGTAGCTTCAAACATTTCTGGTATATGAAAAACATGTTTTTCAATGGCAAAAATCAATGAATATTGTAAATGCACAAACAGTAATATCTCCACATTGCAAGGTGCAATTCTGAAATTTTTTGCTTTTTCCTGCTAATCCTAGCATGATAAAGAAGATTCAAAGAGATTGAGATGCCAGCTCCTTTCATTCAGTCAGTAGCTTCAAACATTTCTGGACGTTTTTCAATGGCAAAAATCAATGAATATTGTAAATGCACAAACAGTAATATCTCAACATTGCAAGGTGCAATTCTGAAATTTTTTGCTTTTTCCTGTTAATCCTAGCATGATAAAGAAGATTCAAAGAGAGTGAGATGCCAGCTCCTTTCATTCAGTCAGTAGCTTCAAACATTTCTGGTATATGAAAAACATGTTTTTCAATGGCAAAAATCAATGAATATTGTAAATGCACAAACAGTAATATCTCCACATTGCAAGGTGCAATTCTGAAATTTTTTGCTTTTTACTGCTAATCCTAGCATGATAAAGAAGATTCAAAGAGAGTGAGATGCCAGCTCCTTTCATTCAGTCAGTAGCTTCAAACATTTCTGGTATATGAAAAACATGTTTTTCAATGGCAAAAATCAATGAATATTGTAAATGCACAAACAGTAATATCTCCACATTGCAAGGTGCAATTCTGAAATTTTTTGCTTTTTCCTGCTAATCCTAGCATGATAAAGAAGATTCAAAGAGAGTGAGATGCCAGCTCCTTTCATTCAGTCAGTAGCTTCAAACATTTCTGGACGTTTTTCAATGGCAAAAATCAATGAATATTGTAAATGCACAAACAGTAATATCTCCACATTGCAAGGTGCAATTCTGAAATTTTTTGCTTTTTCCTGTTAATCCTAGCATGATAAAGAATATTCAAAGAGAGTGAGATGCCAGCTCCTTTCATTCAGTCAGTAGCTTCAAACATTTCTGGTATATGAAAAACATGTTTTTCAATGGCAAAAATCAATGAATATTGTAAATGCACAAACAGTAATATCTCCATATTGCAAGGTGCAATTCTGAAATTTTTTGCTTTTTCCTGCTAATCCTAGCATGATAAAGAAGATTCAAAGAGAGTGAGATGCCAGATCCTTTCATTCAGTCAGTAGCTTCAAACATTTCTGGTATATGAATAACATGTTTTTCAATGGCAAAAATCAATGAATATTGTAAATGCACAAACAGTAATATCTCCACATTGCAAGATGCAATTCTGAAATTTTTTGCTTTTTCCTGCTAATCCTAGCATGATAAAGAAGATTCAAAGAGAGTGAGATGCCAGCTCCTTTCATTCAGTCAGTAGCTTCAAACATTTCTGGACGTTTTTCAATGGCAAAAATCAATGAATATTGTAAATGCACAAACAGTAATATCTCCACATTGCAAGGTGCAAATCTGAAATTTTTTGCTTTTTCCTGCTAATCCTAGCATGATAAAGAAGATTCAAAGAGAGTGAGATGCCAGCTCCTTTCATTCAGTCAGTAGCTTCAAACATTTCTGGACGTTTTTCAATGGCAAAAATCAATGAATATTGTAAATGCACAAACAGTAATATCTCCACATTGCAAGGTGCAATTCTGAAATTTTTTGCTTTTTCCTGTTAATCCTAGCATGATAAAGAAGATTCAAAGAGAGTGAGATGCCAGCTCCTTTCATTCAGTCAGTGGCTTCAAACATTTCTGGTATATGAAAAACATGTTTTTCACTGGCAAAAATCAATGAATATTGTAAATGCACAAACAGTAATATCTCCACATTGCAAGGTGCAATTCTGAAATTTTTTGCTTTTTCCTGCTAATCCTAGCATGATAAAGAAGATTCAAAGAGTGAGATGCCAGCTCCTTTCATTCAGTCAGAAGCTTCAAACATTTCTGGACGTTTTTCAATGGCAAAAATCAATGAATATTGTAAATGCACAAACAGTAATATCTCCACATTGCAAGGTGCAATTCTGAAATTTTTTGCTTTTTCCTGCTAATCCTAGCATCATGAAGAAGATTCAAAGAGAGTGAGATGCCAGCTCCTTTCATTCAGTCAGTAGCTTCAAACATTTCTGGACGTTTTTCAATGGCAAAAATCAATGAATATTGTAAATGCACAAACAGTAATATCTCCACATTGCAAGGTGCAAATCTGAAATTTTTTGCTTTTTCCTCCTAATCCTAGCATGATAAAGAAGATTCAAAGAGAGTGAGATGCCAGCTCCTTTCATTCAGTCAGTAGCTTCAAACATTTCTGGACGTTTTTCAATGGCAAAAATCAATGAATATTGTAAATGCACAAACAGTAATATCTCCACATTGCAAGGTGCAATTCTGAAATTTTTTGCTTTTTCCTGTTAATCCTAGCATGATAAAGAAGATTCAAAGAGAGTGAGATGCCAGCTCCTTTCATTCAGTCAGTGGCTTCAAACATTTCTGGTATATGAAAAACATGTTTTTCACTGGCAAAAATCAATGAATATTGTAAATGCACAAACAGTAATATCTCCACATTGCAAGGTGCAATTCTGAAATTTTTTGCTTTTTCCTGCTAATCCTAGCATGATAAAGACGATTCAAAGAGTGAGATGCCAGCTCCTTTCATTCAGTCAGAAGCTTCAAACATTTCTGGACGTTTTTCAATGGCAAAAATCAATGAATATTGTAAATGCACAAACAGTAATATCTCCACATTGCAAGGTGCAATTCTGAAATTTTTTGCTTTTTCCTGCTAATCCTAGCATCATAAAGAAGATTCAAAGAGAGTGAGATGCCAGCTCCTTTCATTCAGTCAGTAGCTTCAAACATTTCTGGTATATGAAAAACATGTTTTTCAATGGCAAAAATCAATGAATATTGTAAATGCACAAACAGTAATATCTCCACATTGCAAGGTGCAATTCTGAAATTTTTTGCTTTTTCCTGCTAATCCTAGCATGATAAAGAAGATTCAAAGAGAGTGAGATGCCAGCTCCTTTCATTCAGTCAGTAGCTTCAAACATTTCTGGTATATGAAAAACATGTTTTTCAATGGCAAAAATCAATGAATATTGTAAATGCACAAACAGTAATATCTCCACATTGCAAGGTGCAATTCTGAAATTTTTTGCTTTTTCCTGCTAATCCTAGCATGATAAAGAAGATTCAAAGAGAGTGAGATGCCAGCTCCTTTCATTCAGTCAGTAGCTTCAAACATTTCTGGTATATGAAAAACATGTTTTTCAATGGCAAAAATCAATGAATATTGTAAATGCACAAACAGTAATATCTCCACATTGCAAGGTGCAATTCTGAAATTTTTTGCTTTTTCCTGCTAATCTTAGCATGATAAAGAAGATTCAAAGAGAGTGAGATGCCAGCTCCTTTCATTCAGTCAGTAGCTTCAAACATTTCTGGACGTTTTTCAATGGCAAAAATCAATGAATATTGTAAATGCACAAACAGTAATATCTCCACATTGCAAGGTGCAATTCTGAAATTTTTTGCTTTTTCCTGTTAATCCTAGCATGATAAAGAAGATTCAAAGAGAGTGAGATGCCAGCTCCTTTCATTCAGTCAGTGGCTTCAAACATTTCTGGTATATGAAAAACATGTTTTTCACTGGCAAAAATCAATGAATATTGTAAATGCACAAACAGTAATATCTCCACATTGCAAGGTGCAATTCTGAAATTTTTTGCTTTTTCCTGCTAATCCTAGCATGATAAAGAAGATTCAAAGAGTGAGATGCCAGCTCCTTTCATTCAGTCAGTAGCTTCAAACATTTCTGGACGTTTTTCAATGGCAAAAATCAATGAATATTGTAAATGCACAAACAGTAATATCTCCACATTGCAAGGTGCAATTCTGAAATTTTTTGCTTTTTCCTGCTAATCCTAGCATCATAAAGAAGATTCAAAGAGAGTGAGATGCCAGCTCCTTTCATTCAGTCAGTAGCTTCAAACATTTCTGGTATATGAAAAACATGTTTTTCAATGGCAAAAATCAATGAATATTGTAAATGCACAAACAGTAATATCTCCACATTGCAAGGTGCAATTCTGAAATTTTTTGCTTTTTCCTGTTAATCCTAGCATGATAAAGAAGATTCAAAGAGAGTGAGATGCCAGCTCCTTTCATTCAGTCAGTAGCTTCAAACATTTCTGGTATATGAAAAACATGTTTTTCAATGGCAAAAATCAATGAATATTGTAAATGCACAAACAGTAATATCTCCACATTGCAAGGTGCAATTCTGAAATTTTTTGCTTTTTCCTGCTAATCCTAGCATGATAAAGAAGATTCAAAGAGAGTGAGATGCCAGCTCCTTTCATTCAGTCAGTAGCTTCAAACATTTCTGGTATATGAAAAACATGTTTTTCAATGGCAAAAATCAATGAATATTGTAAATGCACAAACAGTAATATCTCCACATTGCAAGGTGCAATTCTGAAATTTTTTGCTTTTTCCTGCTAATCCTAGCATGATAAAGAAGATTCAAAGAGAGTGAGATGCCAGCTCCTTTCATTCAGTCAGTAGCTTCAAACATTTCTGGTATATGAAAAACATGTTTTTCAATGGCAAAAATCAATGAATATTGTAAATGCACAAACAGTAATATCTCCACATTGCAAGGTGCAATTCTGAAATTTTTTGCTTTTTCCTGCTAATCCTAGCATGATAAAGAAGATTCAAAGAGAGTGAGATGCCAGCTCCTTTCATTCAGTCAGTAGCTTCAAACATTTCTGGACGTTTTTCAATGGCAAAAATCAATGAATATTGTAAATGCACAAACAGTAATATCTCCACATTGCAAGGTGCAATTCTGAAATTTTTTGCTTTTTCCTGTTAATCCTAGCATGATAAAGAAGATTCAAAGAGAGTGAGATGCCAGCTCCTTTCATTCAGTCAGTAGCTTCAAACATTTCTGGTATATGAATAACATGATGTTTTTCAATGGCAAAAATCAATGAATATTGTAAATGCACAAACAGTAATATCTCCACATTGCAAGGTGCAATTCTGAAATGTTTTGCTTTTTCCTGCTAATCCTAGCATGATAAAGAAGATTCAAAGAGAGTGAGATGCCAGCTCCTTTCATTCAGTCAGTAGCTTCAAACATTTCTGGACGTTTTTCAACGGCAAAAATCAATGAATATTGTAAATGCACAAACAGTAATATCTCCACATTGCAAGGTGCAATTCTGAAATTTTTTGCTTTTTCCTGCTAATCCTAGCATGATAAAGAAGATTCAAAGAGAGTGAGATGCCAGCTCCTTTCATTCAGTCAGTAGCTTCAAACATTTCTGGTATATGAAAAACATGTTTTTCAATGGCAAAAATCAATGAATATTGTAAATGCACAAACAGTAATATCTCCACATTGCAAGGTGCAATTCTGAAATTTTTTGCTTTTTCCTGCTAATCCTAGCATGATAAAGAAGATTCAAAGAGAGTGAGATGCCAGCTCCTTTCATTCAGTCAGTAGCTTCAAACATTTCTGGTATATGAAAAACATGTTTTTCAATGGCAAAAATCAATGAATATTGTAAATGCACAAACAGTAATATCTCCACATTGCAAGGTGCAATTCTGAAATTTTTTGCTTTTTCCTGCTAATCTTAGCATGATAAAGAAGATTCAAAGAGAGTGAGATGCCAGCTCCTTTCATTCAGTCAGTAGCTTCAAACATTTCTGGACGTTTTTCAATGGCAAAAATCAATGAATATTGTAAATGCACAAACAGTAATATCTCCACATTGCAAGGTGCAATTCTGAAATTTTTTGCTTTTTCCTGTTAATCCTAGCATGATAAAGAAGATTCAAAGAGAGTGAGATGCCAGCTCCTTTCATTCAGTCAGTGGCTTCAAACATTTCTGGTATATGAAAAACATGTTTTTCACTGGCAAAAATCAATGAATATTGTAAATGCACAAACAGTAATATCTCCACATTGCAAGGTGCAATTCTGAAATTTTTTGCTTTTTCCTGCTAATCCTAGCATGATAAAGAAGATTCAAAGAGTGAGATGCCAGCTCCTTTCATTCAGTCAGTAGCTTCAAACATTTCTGGACGTTTTTCAATGGCAAAAATCAATGAATATTGTAAATGCACAAACAGTAATATCTCCACATTGCAAGGTGCAATTCTGAAATTTTTTGCTTTTTCCTGCTAATCCTAGCATCATAAAGAAGATTCAAAGAGAGTGAGATGCCAGCTCCTTTCATTCAGTCAGTAGCTTCAAACATTTCTGGTATATGAAAAACATGTTTTTCAATGGCAAAAATCAATGAATATTGTAAATGCACAAACAGTAATATCTCCACATTGCAAGGTGCAATTCTGAAATTTTTTGCTTTTTCCTGTTAATCCTAGCATGATAAAGAAGATTCAAAGAGAGTGAGATGCCAGCTCCTTTCATTCAGTCAGTAGCTTCAAACATTTCTGGTATATGAAAAACATGTTTTTCAATGGCAAAAATCAATGAATATTGTAAATGCACAAACAGTAATATCTCCACATTGCAAGGTGCAATTCTGAAATTTTTTGCTTTTTCCTGCTAATCCTAGCATGATAAAGAAGATTCAAAGAGAGTGAGATGCCAGCTCCTTTCATTCAGTCAGTAGCTTCAAACATTTCTGGTATATGAAAAACATGTTTTTCAATGGCAAAAATCAATGAATATTGTAAATGCACAAACAGTAATATCTCCACATTGCAAGGTGCAATTCTGAAATTTTTTGCTTTTTCCTGCTAATCCTAGCATGATAAAGAAGATTCAAAGAGAGTGAGATGCCAGCTCCTTTCATTCAGTCAGTAGCTTCAAACATTTCTGGTATATGAAAAACATGTTTTTCAATGGCAAAAATCAATGAATATTGTAAATGCACAAACAGTAATATCTCCACATTGCAAGGTGCAATTCTGAAATTTTTTGCTTTTTCCTGCTGATCCTAGCATGATAAAGAAGATTCAAAGAGAGTGAGATGCCAGCTCCTTTCATTCAGTCAGTAGCTTCAAACATTTCTGGACGTTTTTCAATGGCAAAAATCAATGAATATTGTAAATGCACAAACAGTAATATCTCCACATTGCAAGGTGCAATTCTGAAATTTTTTGCTTTTTCCTGTTAATCCTAGCATGATAAAGAAGATTCAAAGAGAGTGAGATGCCAGCTCCTTTCATTCAGTCAGTAGCTTCAAACATTTCTGGTATATGAATAACATGATGTTTTTCAATGGCAAAAATCAATGAATATTGTAAATGCACAAACAGTAATATCTCCACATTGCAAGGTGCAATTCTGAAATTTTTTGCTTTTTCCTGCTAATCCTAGCATGATAAAGAAGATTCAAAGAGAGTGAGATGCCAGCTCCTTTCATTCAGTCAGTAGCTTCAAACATTTCTGGACGTTTTTCAACGGCAAAAATCAATGAATATTGTAAATGCACAAACAGTAATATCTCCACATTGCAAGGTGCAATTCTGAAATTTTTTGCTTTTTCCTGTTAATCCTAGCATGATAAAGAAGATTCAAAGAGAGTGAGATGCCAGCTCCTTTCATTCAGTCAGTAGCTTCAAACATTTCTGGTATATGAAAAACATGTTTTTCAATGGCAAAAATCAATGAATATTGTAAATGCACAAACAGTAATATCTCCATATTGCAAGGTGCAATTCTGAAATTTTTTGCTTTTTCCTGCTAATCCTAGCATGATAAAGAAGATTCAAAGAGAGTGAGATGCCAGCTCCTTTCATTCAGTCAGTAGCTTCAAACATTTCTGGTATATGAATAACATGTTTTTCAATGGCAAAAATCAATGAATATTGTAAATGCACAAACAGTAATATCTCCACATTGCAAGATGCAATTCTGAAATTTTTTGCTTTTTCCTGCTAATCCTAGCATGATAAAGAAGATTCAAAGAGAGTGAGATGCCAGCTCCTTTCATTCAGTCAGTAGCTTCAAACATTTCTGGACGTTTTTCAATGGCAAAAATCAATGAATATTGTAAATGCACAAACAGTAATATCTCCACATTGCAAGGTGCAAATCTGAAATTTTTTGCTTTTTCCTGCTAATCCTAGCATGATAAAGAAGATTCAAAGAGAGTGAGATGCCAGCTCCTTTCATTCAGTCAGTAGCTTCAAACATTTCTGGACGTTTTTCAATGGCAAAAATCAATGAATATTGTAAATGCACAAACAGTAATATCTCCACATTGCAAGGTGCAATTCTGAAATTTTTTGCTTTTTCCTGTTAATCCTAGCATGATAAAGAAGATTCAAAGAGAGTGAGATGCCAGCTCCTTTCATTCAGTCAGTGGCTTCAAACATTTCTGGTATATGAAAAACATGTTTTTCACTGGCAAAAATCAATGAATATTGTAAATGCACAAACAGTAATATCTCCACATTGCAAGGTGCAATTCTGAAATTTTTTGCTTTTTCCTGCTAATCCTAGCATGATAAAGAAGATTCAAAGAGTGAGATGCCAGCTCCTTTCATTCAGTCAGAAGCTTCAAACATTTCTGGACGTTTTTCAATGGCAAAAATCAATGAATATTGTAAATGCACAAACAGTAATATCTCCACATTGCAAGGTGCAATTCTGAAATTTTTTGCTTTTTCCTGCTAATCCTAGCATCATAAAGAAGATTCAAAGAGAGTGAGATGCCAGCTCCTTTCATTCAGTCAGTAGCTTCAAACATTTCTGGACGTTTTTCAATGGCAAAAATCAATGAATATTGTAAATGCACAAACAGTAATATCTCCACATTGCAAGGTGCAATTCTGAAATTTTTTGCTTTTTCCTGTTAATCCTAGCATGATAAAGAAGATTCAAAGAGAGTGAGATGCCAGCTCCTTTCATTCAGTCAGTGGCTTCAAACATTTCTGGTATATGAAAAACATGTTTTTCACTGGCAAAAATCAATGAATATTGTAAATGCACAAACAGTAATATCTCCACATTGCAAGGTGCAATTCTGAAATTTTTTGCTTTTTCCTGCTAATCCTAGCATGATAAAGACGATTCAAAGAGTGAGATGCCAGCTCCTTTCATTCAGTCAGAAGCTTCAAACATTTCTGGACGTTTTTCAATGGCAAAAATCAATGAATATTGTAAATGCACAAACAGTAATATCTCCACATTGCAAGGTGCAATTCTGAAATTTTTTGCTTTTTCCTGCTAATCCTAGCATCATAAAGAAGATTCAAAGAGAGTGAGATGCCAGCTCCTTTCATTCAGTCAGTAGCTTCAAACACTTCTGGTATATGAAAAACATGTTTTTCAATGGCAAAAATCAATGAATATTGTAAATGCACAAACAGTAATATCTCCACATTGCAAGGTGCAATTCTGAAATTTTTTGCTTTTTCCTGCTAATCCTAGCATGATAAAGAAGATTCAAAGAGAGTGAGATGCCAGCTCCTTTCATTCAGTCAGTAGCTTCAAACATTTCTGGTATATGAAAAACATGTTTTTCAATGGCAAAAATCAATGAATATTGTAAATGCACAAACAGTAATATCTCCACATTGCAAGGTGCAATTCTGAAATTTTTTGCTTTTTCCTGCTAATCTTAGCATGATAAAGAAGATTCAAAGAGAGTGAGATGCCAGCTCCTTTCATTCAGTCAGTAGCTTCAAACATTTCTGGACGTTTTTCAATGGCAAAAATCAATGAATATTGTAAATGCACAAACAGTAATATCTCCACATTGCAAGGTGCAATTCTGAAATTTTTTGCTTTTTCCTGCTAATCCTAGCATGATAAAGAAGATTCAAAGAGAGTGAGATGCCAGCTCCTTTCATTCAGTCAGTAGCTTCAAACATTTCTGGACGTTTTTCAATGGCAAAAATCAATGAATATTGTAAATGCACAAACAGTAATATCTCCACATTGCAAGGTGCAATTCTGAAATTTTTTGCTTTTTCCTGTTAATCCTAGCATGATAAAGAAGATTCAAAGAGAGTGAGATGCCAGCTCCTTTCATTCAGTCAGTAGCTTCAAACATTTCTGGTATATGAAAAACATGTTTTTCAATGGCAAAAATCAATGAATATTGTAAATGCACAAACAGTAATATCTCCATATTGCAAGGTGCAATTCTGAAATTTTTTGCTTTTTCCTGCTAATCCTAGCATGATAAAGAAGATTCAAAGAGAGTGAGATGCCAGCTCCTTTCATTCAGTCAGTAGCTTCAAACATTTCTGGTATATGAATAACATGTTTTTCAATGGCAAAAATCAATGAATATTGTAAATGCACAAACAGTAATATCTCCACATTGCAAGATGCAATTCTGAAATTTTTTGCTTTTTCCTGCTAATCCTAGCATGATAAAGAAGATTCAAAGAGAGTGAGATGCCAGCTCCTTTCATTCAGTCAGTAGCTTCAAACATTTCTGGACGTTTTTCAATGGCAAAAATCAATGAATATTGTAAATGCACAAACAGTAATATCTCCACATTGCAAGGTGCAAATCTGAAATTTTTTGCTTTTTCCTGCTAATCCTAGCATGATAAAGAAGATTCAAAGAGAGTGAGATGCCAGCTCCTTTCATTCAGTCAGTAGCTTCAAACATTTCTGGACGTTTTTCAATGGCAAAAATCAATGAATATTGTAAATGCACAAACAGTAATATCTCCACATTGCAAGGTGCAATTCTGAAATTTTTTGCTTTTTCCTGTTAATCCTAGCATGATAAAGAAGATTCAAAGAGAGTGAGATGCCAGCTCCTTTCATTCAGTCAGTGGCTTCAAACATTTCTGGTATATGAAAAACATGTTTTTCACTGGCAAAAATCAATGAATATTGTAAATGCACAAACAGTAATATCTCCACATTGCAAGGTGCAATTCTGAAATTTTTTGCTTTTTCCTGCTAATCCTAGCATGATAAAGAAGATTCAAAGAGTGAGATGCCAGCTCCTTTCATTCAGTCAGAAGCTTCAAACATTTCTGGACGTTTTTCAATGGCAAAAATCAATGAATATTGTAAATGCACAAACAGTAATATCTCCACATTGCAAGGTGCAATTCTGAAATTTTTTGCTTTTTCCTGCTAATCCTAGCATCATAAAGAAGATTCAAAGAGAGTGAGATGCCAGCTCCTTTCATTCAGTCAGTAGCTTCAAACATTTCTGGACGTTTTTCAATGGCAAAAATCAATGAATATTGTAAATGCACAAACAGTAATATCTCCACATTGCAAGGTGCAATTCTGAAATTTTTTGCTTTTTCCTGTTAATCCTAGCATGATAAAGAAGATTCAAAGAGAGTGAGATGCCAGCTCCTTTCATTCAGTCAGTGGCTTCAAACATTTCTGGTATATGAAAAACATGTTTTTCACTGGCAAAAATCAATGAATATTGTAAATGCACAAACAGTAATATCTCCACATTGCAAGGTGCAATTCTGAAATTTTTTGCTTTTTCCTGCTAATCCTAGCATGATAAAGACGATTCAAAGAGTGAGATGCCAGCTCCTTTCATTCAGTCAGAAGCTTCAAACATTTCTGGACGTTTTTCAATGGCAAAAATCAATGAATATTGTAAATGCACAAACAGTAATATCTCCACATTGCAAGGTGCAATTCTGAAATTTTTTGCTTTTTCCTGCTAATCCTAGCATGATAAAGAAGATTCAAAGAGAGTGAGATGCCAGCTCCTTTCATTCAGTCAGTAGCTTCAAACATTTCTGGTATATGAAAAACATGTTTTTCAATGGCAAAAATCAATGAATATTGTAAATGCACAAACAGTAATATCTCCACATTGCAAGGTGCAATTCTGAAATTTTTTGCTTTTTCCTGCTAATCCTAGCATGATAAAGAAGATTCAAAGAGAGTGAGATGCCAGCTCCTTTCATTCAGTCAGTAGCTTCAAACATTTCTGGTATATGAAAAACATGTTTTTCAATGGCAAAAATCAATGAATATTGTAAATGCACAAACAGTAATATCTCCACATTGCAAGGTGCAATTCTGAAATTTTTTGCTTTTTCCTGCTAATCTTAGCATGATAAAGAAGATTCAAAGAGAGTGAGATGCCAGCTCCTTTCATTCAGTCAGTAGCTTCAAACATTTCTGGACGTTTTTCAATGGCAAAAATCAATGAATATTGTAAATGCACAAACAGTAATATCTCCACATTGCAAGGTGCAATTCTGAAATTTTTTGCTTTTTCCTGTTAATCCTAGCATGATAAAGAAGATTCAAAGAGAGTGAGATGCCAGCTCCTTTCATTCAGTCAGTGGCTTCAAACATTTCTGGTATATGAAAAACATGTTTTTCACTGGCAAAAATCAATGAATATTGTAAATGCACAAACAGTAATATCTCCACATTGCAAGGTGCAATTCTGAAATTTTTTGCTTTTTCCTGCTAATCCTAGCATGATAAAGAAGATTCAAAGAGTGAGATGCCAGCTCCTTTCATTCAGTCAGTAGCTTCAAACATTTCTGGACGTTTTTCAATGGCAAAAATCAATGAATATTGTAAATGCACAAACAGTAATATCTCCACATTGCAAGGTGCAATTCTGAAATTTTTTGCTTTTTCCTGCTAATCCTAGCATGATAAAGAAGATTCAAAGAGAGTGAGATGCCAGCTCCTTTCATTCAGTCAGTAGCTTCAAACATTTCTGGTATATGAAAAACATGTTTTTCAATGGCAAAAATCAATGAATATTGTATATGCACAAACAGTAATATCTCCACATTGCAAGGTGCAATTCTGAAATTTTTTGCTTTTTCCTGCTAATCCTAGCATGATAAAGAAGATTCAAAGAGAGTGAGATGCCAGCTCCTTTCATTCAGTCAGTAGCTTCAAACATTTCTGGTATATGAAAAACATGTTTTTCAATGGCAAAAATCAATGAATATTGTAAATGCACAAACAGTAATATCTCCACATTGCAAGGTGCAATTCTGAAATTTTTTGCTTTTTCCTGCTAATCCTAGCATGATAAAGAAGATTCAAAGAGAGTGAGATGCCAGCTCCTTTCATTCAGTCAGTAGCTTCAAACATTTCTGGACGTTTTTCAATGGCAAAAATCAATGAATATTGTAAATGCACAAACAGTAATATCTCCACATTGCAAGGTGCAATTCTGAAATTTTTTGCTTTTTCCTGTTAATCCTAGCATGATAAAGAAGATTCAAAGAGAGTGAGATGCCTGCTCCTTTCATTCAGTCAGTAGCTTCAAACATTTCTGGTATATGAAAAACATGTTTTTCACTGGCAAAAATCAATGAATATTGTAAATGCACAAACAGTAATATCTCCACATTGCAAGGTGCAATTCTGAAATTTTTTGCTTTTTCCTGCTAATCCTAGCATGATAAAGAAGATTCAAAGAGAGTGAGATGCCAGCTCCTTTCATTCAGTCAGTAGCTTCAAACATTTCTGGTATATGAAAAACATGTTTTTCAATGGCAAAAATCAATGAATATTGTAAATGCACAAACAGTAATATCTCCACATTGCAAGGTGCAATTCTGAAATTTTTTGCTTTTTCCTGCTAATCCTAGCATGATAAAGAAGATTCAAAGAGTGAGATGCCAGCTCCTTTCATTCAGTCAGTAGCTTCAAACATTTCTGGACGTTTTTCAATGGCAAAAATCAATGAATATTGTAAATGCACAAACAGTAATATCTCCACATTGCAAGGTGCAATTCGAAATTTTTTGCTTTTTCCTGCTAATCCTAGCATCATAAAGAAGATTCAAAGAGAGTGAGATGCCAGCTCCTTTCATTCAGTCAGTAGCTTCAAACATTTCTGGTATATGAAAAACATGTTTTTCAATGGCAAAAATCAATGAATATTGTAAATGCACAAACAGTAATATCTCCACATTGCAAGGTGCAATTCTGAAATTTTTTGCTTTTTCCTGCTAATCTTAGCATGATAAAGAAGATTCAAAGAGAGTGAGATGCCAGCTCCTTTCATTCAGTCAGTAGCTTCAAACATTTCTGGACGTTTTTCAATGGCAAAAATCAATGAATATTGTAAATGCACAAACAGTAATATCTCCACATTGCAAGGTGCAATTCTGAAATTTTTTGCTTTTTCCTGTTAATCCTAGCATGATAAAGAAGATTCAAAGAGAGTGAGATGCCAGCTCCTTTCATTCAGTCAGTGGCTTCAAACATTTCTGGTATATGAAAAACATGTTTTTCACTGGCAAAAATCAATGAATATTGTAAATGCACAAACAGTAATATCTCCACATTGCAAGGTGCAATTCTGAAATTTTTTGCTTTTTCCTGCTAATCCTAGCATGATAAAGAAGATTCAAAGAGTGAGATGCCAGCTCCTTTCATTCAGTCAGTAGCTTCAAACATTTCTGGACGTTTTTCAATGGCAAAAATCAATGAATATTGTAAATGCACAAACAGTAATATCTCCACATTGCAAGGTGCAATTCTGAAATTTTTTGCTTTTTCCTGCTAATCCTAGCATGATAAAGAAGATTCAAAGAGAGTGAGATGCCAGCTCCTTTCATTCAGTCAGTAGCTTCAAACATTTCTGGTATATGAAAAACATGTTTTTCAATGGCAAAAATCAATGAATATTGTATATGCACAAACAGTAATATCTCCACATTGCAAGGTGCAATTCTGAAATTTTTTGCTTTTTCCTGCTAATCCTAGCATGATAAAGAAGATTCAAAGAGAGTGAGATGCCAGCTCCTTTCATTCAGTCAGTAGCTTCAAACATTTCTGGTATATGAAAAACATGTTTTTCAATGGCAAAAATCAATGAATATTGTAAATGCACAAACAGTAATATCTCCACATTGCAAGGTGCAATTCTGAAATTTTTTGCTTTTTCCTGCTAATCCTAGCATGATAAAGAAGATTCAAAGAGAGTGAGATGCCAGCTCCTTTCATTCAGTCAGTAGCTTCAAACATTTCTGGACGTTTTTCAATGGCAAAAATCAATGAATATTGTAAATGCACAAACAGTAATATCTCCACATTGCAAGGTGCAATTCTGAAATTTTTTGCTTTTTCCTGTTAATCCTAGCATGATAAAGAAGATTCAAAGAGAGTGAGATGCCAGCTCCTTTCATTCAGTCAGTAGCTTCAAACATTTCTGGTATATGAAAAACATGTTTTTCAATGGCAAAAATCAATGAATATTGTAAATGCACAAACAGTAATATCTCCATATTGCAAGGTGCAATTC
The DNA here is from genome assembly GCF_046119375.1 of Phyllobates terribilis. Classification (NCBI taxonomy): domain Eukaryota; kingdom Metazoa; phylum Chordata; class Amphibia; order Anura; family Dendrobatidae; genus Phyllobates; species Phyllobates terribilis. The sequence continues at coordinate 109,059 of NW_027363534.1, read as the reverse complement.
TGAAATTTTTTGCTTTTTCCTGCTAATCCTAGCATGATAAAGAAGATTCAAAGAGAGTGAGATGCCAGCTCCTTTCATTCAGTCAGTAGCTTCAAACATTTCTGGTATATGAATAACATGTTTTTCAATGGCAAAAATCAATGAATATTGTAAATGCACAAACAGTAATATCTCCACATTGCAAGATGCAATTCTGAAATTTTTTGCTTTTTCCTGCTAATCCTAGCATGATAAAGAAGATTCAAAGAGAGTGAGATGCCAGCTCCTTTCATTCAGTCAGTAGCTTCAAACATTTCTGGACGTTTTTCAATGGCAAAAATCAATGAATATTGTAAATGCACAAACAGTAATATCTCCACATTGCAAGGTGCAAATCTGAAATTTTTTGCTTTTTCCTGCTAATCCTAGCATGATAAAGAAGATTCAAAGAGAGTGAGATGCCAGCTCCTTTCATTCAGTCAGTAGCTTCAAACATTTCTGGACGTTTTTCAATGGCAAAAATCAATGAATATTGTAAATGCACAAACAGTAATATCTCCACATTGCAAGGTGCAATTCTGAAATTTTTTGCTTTTTCCTGTTAATCCTAGCATGATAAAGAAGATTCAAAGAGAGTGAGATGCCAGCTCCTTTCATTCAGTCAGTGGCTTCAAACATTTCTGGTATATGAAAAACATGTTTTTCACTGGCAAAAATCAATGAATATTGTAAATGCACAAACAGTAATATCTCCACATTGCAAGGTGCAATTCTGAAATTTTTTGCTTTTTCCTGCTAATCCTAGCATGATAAAGAAGATTCAAAGAGTGAGATGCCAGCTCCTTTCATTCAGTCAGAAGCTTCAAACATTTCTGGACGTTTTTCAATGGCAAAAATCAATGAATATTGTAAATGCACAAACAGTAATATCTCCACATTGCAAGGTGCAATTCTGAAATTTTTTGCTTTTTCCTGCTAATCCTAGCATCATAAAGAAGATTCAAAGAGAGTGAGATGCCAGCTCCTTTCATTCAGTCAGTAGCTTCAAACATTTCTGGACGTTTTTCAATGGCAAAAATCAATGAATATTGTAAATGCACAAACAGTAATATCTCCACATTGCAAGGTGCAATTCTGAAATTTTTTGCTTTTTCCTGTTAATCCTAGCATGATAAAGAAGATTCAAAGAGAGTGAGATGCCAGCTCCTTTCATTCAGTCAGTGGCTTCAAACATTTCTGGTATATGAAAAACATGTTTTTCACTGGCAAAAATCAATGAATATTGTAAATGCACAAACAGTAATATCTCCACATTGCAAGGTGCAATTCTGAAATTTTTTGCTTTTTCCTGCTAATCCTAGCATGATAAAGACGATTCAAAGAGTGAGATGCCAGCTCCTTTCATTCAGTCAGAAGCTTCAAACATTTCTGGACGTTTTTCAATGGCAAAAATCAATGAATATTGTAAATGCACAAACAGTAATATCTCCACATTGCAAGGTGCAATTCTGAAATTTTTTGCTTTTTCCTGCTAATCCTAGCATGATAAAGAAGATTCAAAGAGAGTGAGATGCCAGCTCCTTTCATTCAGTCAGTAGCTTCAAACATTTCTGGTATATGAAAAACATGTTTTTCAATGGCAAAAATCAATGAATATTGTAAATGCACAAACAGTAATATCTCCACATTGCAAGGTGCAATTCTGAAATTTTTTGCTTTTTCCTGCTAATCCTAGCATGATAAAGAAGATTCAAAGAGAGTGAGATGCCAGCTCCTTTCATTCAGTCAGTAGCTTCAAACATTTCTGGTATATGAAAAACATGTTTTTCAATGGCAAAAATCAATGAATATTGTAAATGCACAAACAGTAATATCTCCACATTGCAAGGTGCAATTCTGAAATTTTTTGCTTTTTCCTGCTAATCTTAGCATGATAAAGAAGATTCAAAGAGAGTGAGATGCCAGCTCCTTTCATTCAGTCAGTAGCTTCAAACATTTCTGGACGTTTTTCAATGGCAAAAATCAATGAATATTGTAAATGCACAAACAGTAATATCTCCACATTGCAAGGTGCAATTCTGAAATTTTTTGCTTTTTCCTGTTAATCCTAGCATGATAAAGAAGATTCAAAGAGAGTGAGATGCCAGCTCCTTTCATTCAGTCAGTGGCTTCAAACATTTCTGGTATATGAAAAACATGTTTTTCACTGGCAAAAATCAATGAATATTGTAAATGCACAAACAGTAATATCTCCACATTGCAAGGTGCAATTCTGAAATTTTTTGCTTTTTCCTGCTAATCCTAGCATGATAAAGAAGATTCAAAGAGTGAGATGCCAGCTCCTTTCATTCAGTCAGTAGCTTCAAACATTTCTGGACGTTTTTCAATGGCAAAAATCAATGAATATTGTAAATGCACAAACAGTAATATCTCCACATTGCAAGGTGCAATTCTGAAATTTTTTGCTTTTTCCTGCTAATCCTAGCATGATAAAGAAGATTCAAAGAGAGTGAGATGCCAGCTCCTTTCATTCAGTCAGTAGCTTCAAACATTTCTGGTATATGAAAAACATGTTTTTCAATGGCAAAAATCAATGAATATTGTATATGCACAAACAGTAATATCTCCACATTGCAAGGTGCAATTCTGAAATTTTTTGCTTTTTCCTGCTAATCCTAGCATGATAAAGAAGATTCAAAGAGAGTGAGATGCCAGCTCCTTTCATTCAGTCAGTAGCTTCAAACATTTCTGGTATATGAAAAACATGTTTTTCAATGGCAAAAATCAATGAATATTGTAAATGCACAAACAGTAATATCTCCACATTGCAAGGTGCAATTCTGAAATTTTTTGCTTTTTCCTGCTAATCCTAGCATGATAAAGAAGATTCAAAGAGAGTGAGATGCCAGCTCCTTTCATTCAGTCAGTAGCTTCAAACATTTCTGGACGTTTTTCAATGGCAAAAATCAATGAATATTGTAAATGCACAAACAGTAATATCTCCACATTGCAAGGTGCAATTCTGAAATTTTTTGCTTTTTCCTGTTAATCCTAGCATGATAAAGAAGATTCAAAGAGAGTGAGATGCCTGCTCCTTTCATTCAGTCAGTAGCTTCAAACATTTCTGGTATATGAAAAACATGTTTTTCACTGGCAAAAATCAATGAATATTGTAAATGCACAAACAGTAATATCTCCACATTGCAAGGTGCAATTCTGAAATTTTTTGCTTTTTCCTGCTAATCCTAGCATGATAAAGAAGATTCAAAGAGAGTGAGATGCCAGCTCCTTTCATTCAGTCAGTAGCTTCAAACATTTCTGGTATATGAAAAACATGTTTTTCAATGGCAAAAATCAATGAATATTGTAAATGCACAAACAGTAATATCTCCACATTGCAAGGTGCAATTCTGAAATTTTTTGCTTTTTCCTGCTAATCCTAGCATGATAAAGAAGATTCAAAGAGTGAGATGCCAGCTCCTTTCATTCAGTCAGTAGCTTCAAACATTTCTGGACGTTTTTCAATGGCAAAAATCAATGAATATTGTAAATGCACAAACAGTAATATCTCCACATTGCAAGGTGCAATTCGAAATTTTTTGCTTTTTCCTGCTAATCCTAGCATCATAAAGAAGATTCAAAGAGAGTGAGATGCCAGCTCCTTTCATTCAGTCAGTAGCTTCAAACATTTCTGGTATATGAAAAACATGTTTTTCAATGGCAAAAATCAATGAATATTGTAAATGCACAAACAGTAATATCTCCACATTGCAAGGTGCAATTCTGAAATTTTTTGCTTTTTCCTGCTAATCTTAGCATGATAAAGAAGATTCAAAGAGAGTGAGATGCCAGCTCCTTTCATTCAGTCAGTAGCTTCAAACATTTCTGGACGTTTTTCAATGGCAAAAATCAATGAATATTGTAAATGCACAAACAGTAATATCTCCACATTGCAAGGTGCAATTCTGAAATTTTTTGCTTTTTCCTGTTAATCCTAGCATGATAAAGAAGATTCAAAGAGAGTGAGATGCCAGCTCCTTTCATTCAGTCAGTGGCTTCAAACATTTCTGGTATATGAAAAACATGTTTTTCACTGGCAAAAATCAATGAATATTGTAAATGCACAAACAGTAATATCTCCACATTGCAAGGTGCAATTCTGAAATTTTTTGCTTTTTCCTGCTAATCCTAGCATGATAAAGAAGATTCAAAGAGTGAGATGCCAGCTCCTTTCATTCAGTCAGTAGCTTCAAACATTTCTGGACGTTTTTCAATGGCAAAAATCAATGAATATTGTAAATGCACAAACAGTAATATCTCCACATTGCAAGGTGCAATTCTGAAATTTTTTGCTTTTTCCTGCTAATCCTAGCATGATAAAGAAGATTCAAAGAGAGTGAGATGCCAGCTCCTTTCATTCAGTCAGTAGCTTCAAACATTTCTGGTATATGAAAAACATGTTTTTCAATGGCAAAAATCAATGAATATTGTATATGCACAAACAGTAATATCTCCACATTGCAAGGTGCAATTCTGAAATTTTTTGCTTTTTCCTGCTAATCCTAGCATGATAAAGAAGATTCAAAGAGAGTGAGATGCCAGCTCCTTTCATTCAGTCAGTAGCTTCAAACATTTCTGGTATATGAAAAACATGTTTTTCAATGGCAAAAATCAATGAATATTGTAAATGCACAAACAGTAATATCTCCACATTGCAAGGTGCAATTCTGAAATTTTTTGCTTTTTCCTGCTAATCCTAGCATGATAAAGAAGATTCAAAGAGAGTGAGATGCCAGCTCCTTTCATTCAGTCAGTAGCTTCAAACATTTCTGGACGTTTTTCAATGGCAAAAATCAATGAATATTGTAAATGCACAAACAGTAATATCTCCACATTGCAAGGTGCAATTCTGAAATTTTTTGCTTTTTCCTGTTAATCCTAGCATGATAAAGAAGATTCAAAGAGAGTGAGATGCCAGCTCCTTTCATTCAGTCAGTAGCTTCAAACATTTCTGGTATATGAAAAACATGTTTTTCACTGGCAAAAATCAATGAATATTGTAAATGCACAAACAGTAATATCTCCACATTGCAAGGTGCAATTCTGAAATTTTTTGCTTTTTCCTGCTAATCCTAGCATGATAAAGAAGATTCAAAGAGAGTGAGATGCCAGCTCCTTTCATTCAGTCAGTAGCTTCAAACATTTCTGGTATATGAAAAACATGTTTTTCAATGGCAAAAATCAATGAATATTGTAAATGCACAAACAGTAATATCTCCACATTGCAAGGTGCAATTCTGAAATTTTTTGCTTTTTCCTGCTAATCCTAGCATGATAAAGAAGATTCAAAGAGTGAGATGCCAGCTCCTTTCATTCAGTCAGTAGCTTCAAACATTTCTGGACGTTTTTCAATGGCAAAAATCAATGAATATTGTAAATGCACAAACAGTAATATCTCCACATTGCAAGGTGCAATTCGAAATTTTTTGCTTTTTCCTGCTAATCCTAGCATCATAAAGAAGATTCAAAGAGAGTGAGATGCCAGCTCCTTTCATTCAGTCAGTAGCTTCAAACATTTCTGGTATATGAAAAACATGTTTTTCAATGGCAAAAATCAATGAATATTGTAAATGCACAAACAGTAATATCTCCACATTGCAAGGTGCAATTCTGAAATTTTTTGCTTTTTCCTGTTAATCCTAGCATGATAAAGAAGATTCAAAGAGAGTGAGATGCCAGCTCCTTTCATTCAGTCAGTAGCTTCAAACATTTCTGGTATATGAAAAACATGTTTTTCAATGGCAAAAATCAATGAATATTGTAAATGCACAAACAGTAATATCTCCACATTGCAAGGTGCAATTCTGAAATTTTTTGCTTTTTCCTGCTAATCCTAGCATGATAAAGAAGATTCAAAGAGAGTGAGATGCCAGCTCCTTTCATTCAGTCAGTAGCTTCAAACATTTCTGGTATATGAAAAACATGTTTTTCAATGGCAAAAATCAATGAATATTGTAAATGCACAAACAGTAATATCTCCACATTGCAAGGTGCAATTCTGAAATTTTTTGCTTTTTCCTGCTAATCCTAGCATGATAAAGAAGATTCAAAGAGAGTGAGATGCCAGCTCCTTTCATTCAGTCAGTAGCTTCAAACATTTCTGGTATATGAAAAACATGTTTTTCAATGGCAAAAATCAATGAATATTGTAAATGCACAAACAGTAATATCTCCACATTGCAAGGTGCAATTCTGAAATTTTTTGCTTTTTCCAGCTAATCCTAGCATGATAAAGAAGATTCAAAGAGAGTGAGATGCCAGCTCCTTTCATTCAGTCAGTAGCTTCAAACATTTCTGGACGTTTTTCAATGGCAAAAATCAATGAATATTGTAAATGCACAAACAGTAATATCTCCACATTGCAAGGTGCAATTCTGAAATTTTTTGCTTTTTCCTGTTAATCCTAGCATGATAAAGAAGATTCAAAGAGAGTGAGATGCCAGCTCCTTTCATTCAGTCAGTAGCTTCAAACATTTCTGGTATATGAAAAACATGTTTTTCAATGGCAAAAATCAATGAATATTGTAAATGCACAAACAGTAATATCTCCACATTGCAAGGTGCAATTCTGAAATTTTTTGCTTTTTCCTGCTAATCCTAGCATGATAAAGAAGATTCAAAGAGAGTGAGATGCCAGCTCCTTTCATTCAGTCAGTAGCTTCAAACATTTCTGGTATATGAAAAACATGTTTTTCACTGGCAAAAATCAATGAATATTGTAAATGCACAAACAGTAATATCTCCACATTGCAAGGTGCAATTCTGAAATTTTTTGCTTTTTCCTGCTAATCCTAGCATGATAAAGAAGATTCAAAGAGAGTGAGATGCCAGCTCCTTTCATTCAGTCAGTAGCTTCAAACATTTCTGGTATATGAAAAACATGTTTTTCAATGGCAAAAATCAATGAATATTGTAAATGCACAAACAGTAATATCTCCACATTGCAAGGTGCAATTCTGAAATTTTTTGCTTTTTCCTGCTAATCCTAGCATGATAAAGAAGATTCAAAGAGTGAGATGCCAGCTCCTTTCATTCAGTCAGTAGCTTCAAACATTTCTGGACGTTTTTCAATGGCAAAAATCAATGAATATTGTAAATGCACAAACAGTAATATCTCCACATTGCAAGGTGCAATTCGAAATTTTTTGCTTTTTCCTGCTAATCCTAGCATCATAAAGAAGATTCAAAGAGAGTGAGATGCCAGCTCCTTTCATTCAGTCAGTAGCTTCAAACATTTCTGGTATATGAAAAACATGTTTTTCAATGGCAAAAATCAATGAATATTGTAAATGCACAAACAGTAATATCTCCACATTGCAAGGTGCAATTCTGAAATTTTTTGCTTTTTCCTGTTAATCCTAGCATGATAAAGAAGATTCAAAGAGAGTGAGATGCCAGCTCCTTTCATTCAGTCAGTAGCTTCAAACATTTCTGGTATATGAAAAACATGTTTTTCAATGGCAAAAATCAATGAATATTGTAAATGCACAAACAGTAATATCTCCACATTGCAAGGTGCAATTCTGAAATTTTTTGCTTTTTCCTGCTAATCCTAGCATGATAAAGATTCAAAGAGAGTGAGATGCCAGCTCCTTTCATTCAGTCAGTAGCTTCAAACATTTCTGGTATATGAAAAACATGTTTTTCAATGGCAAAAATCAATGAATATTGTAAATGCACAAACAGTAATATCTCCACATTGCAAGGTGCAATTCTGAAATTTTTTGCTTTTTCCTGCTAAACCTAGCATGATAAAGAAGATTCAAAGAGAGTGAGATGCCAGCTCCTTTCATTCAGTCAGTAGCTTCAAACATTTCTGGTATATGAAAAACATGTTTTTCAATGGCAAAAATCAATGAATATTGTAAATGCACAAACAGTAATATCTCCACATTGCAAGGTGCAATTCTGAAATTTTTTGCTTTTTCCTGCTAATCCTAGCATGATAAAGAAGATTCAAAGAGAGTGAGATGCCAGCTCCTTTCATTCAGTCAGTAGCTTCAAACATTTCTGGTATATGAAAAACATGTTTTTCAATGGCAAAAATCAATGAATATTGTAAATGCACAAACAGTAATATCTCCACATTGCAAGGTGCAATTCTGAAATTTTTTGCTTTTTCCTGCTAATCCTAGCATGATAAAGAAGATTCAAAGAGAGTGAGATGCCAGCTCCTTTCATTCAGTCAGTAGCTTCAAACATTTCTGGACGTTTTTCAATGGCAAAAATCAATGAATATTGTAAATGCACAAACAGTAATATCTCCACATTGCAAGGTGCAATTCTGAAATTTTTTGCTTTTTCCTGTTAATCCTAGCATGATAAAGAAGATTCAAAGAGAGTGAGATGCCAGCTCCTTTCATTCAGTCAGTAGCTTCAAACATTTCTGGTATATGAAAAACATGTTTTTCACTGGCAAAAATCAATGAATATTGTAAATGCACAAACAGTAATATCTCCACATTGCAAGGTGCAATTCTGAAATTTTTTGCTTTTTCCTGCTAATCCTAGCATGATAAAGAAGATTCAAAGAGAGTGAGATGCCAGCTCCTTTCATTCAGTCAGTAGCTTCAAACATTTCTGGTATATGAAAAACATGTTTTTCAATGGCAAAAATCAATGAATATTGTAAATGCACAAACAGTAATATCTCCACATTGCAAGGAGCAATTCTGAAATTTTTTGCTTTTTCCTGCTAATCCTAGCATGATAAAGAAGATTCAAAGAGTGAGATGCCAGCTCCTTTCATTCAGTCAGTAGCTTCAAACATTTCTGGACGTTTTTCAATGGCAAAAATCAATGAATATTGTAAATGCACAAACAGTAATATCTCCACATTGCAAGGTGCAATTCGAAATTTTTTGCTTTTTCCTGCTAATCCTAGCATCATAAAGAAGATTCAAAGAGAGTGAGATGCCAGCTCCTTTCATTCAGTCAGTAGCTTCAAACATTTCTGGTATATGAAAAACATGTTTTTCAATGGCAAAAATCAATGAATATTGTAAATGCACAAACAGTAATATCTCCACATTGCAAGGTGCAATTCTGAAATTTTTTGCTTTTTCCTGTTAATCCTAGCATGATAAAGAAGATTCAAAGAGAGTGAGATGCCAGCTCCTTTCATTCAGTCTGTAGCTTCAAACATTTCTGGTATATGAAAAACATGTTTTTCAATGGCAAAAATCAATGAATATTGTAAATGCACAAACAGTAATATCTCCACATTGCAAGGTGCAATTCTGAAATTTTTTGCTTTTTCCTGCTAATCCTAGCATGATAAAGAAGATTCAAAGAGAGTGAGATGCCAGCTCCTTTCATTCAGTCAGTAGCTTCAAACATTTCTGGTATATGAAAAACATGTTTTTCACTGGCAAAAATCAATGAATTTTGTAAATGCACAAACAGTAATATCTCCACATTGCAAGGTGCAATTCTGAAATTTTTTGCTTTTTCCTGCTAATCCTAGCATGATAAAGAAGATTCAAAGAGAGTGAGATGCCAGCTCCTTTCATTCAGTCAGTAGCTTCAAACATTTCTGGTATATGAAAAACATGTTTTTCAATGGCAAAAATCAATGAATATTGTAAATGCACAAACAGTAATATCTCCACATTGCAAGGTGCAATTCTGAAATTTTTTGCTTTTTCCTGCTAATCCTAGCATGATAAAGAAGATTCAAAGAGTGAGATGCCAGCTCCTTTCATTCAGTCAGTAGCTTCAAACATTTCTGGACGTTTTTCAATGGCAAAAATCAATGAATATTGTAAATGCACAAACAGTAATATCTCCACATTGCAAGGTGCAATTCGAAATTTTTTGCTTTTTCCTGCTAATCCTAGCATCATAAAGAAGATTCAAAGAGAGTGAGATGCCAGCTCCTTTCATTCAGTCAGTAGCTTCAAACATTTCTGGTATATGAAAAACATGTTTTTCAATGGCAAAAATCAATGAATATTGTAAATGCACAAACAGTAATATCTCCACATTGCAAGGTGCAATTCTGAAATTTTTTGCTTTTTCCTGTTAATCCTAGCATGATAAAGAAGATTCAAAGAGAGTGAGATGCCAGCTCCTTTCATTCAGTCAGTAGCTTCAAACATTTCTGGTATATGAAAAACATGTTTTTCAATGGCAAAAATCAATGAATATTGTAAATGCACAAACAGTAATATCTCCACATTGCAAGGTGCAATTCTGAAATTTTTTGCTTTTTCCTGCTAATCCTAGCATGATAAAGATTCAAAGAGAGTGAGATGCCAGCTCCTTTCATTCAGTCAGTAGCTTCAAACATTTCTGGTATATGAAAAACATGTTTTTCAATGGCAAAAATCAATGAATATTGTAAATGCACAAACAGTAATATCTCCACATTGCAAGGTGCAATTCTGAAATTTTTTGCTTTTTCCTGCTAAACCTAGCATGATAAAGAAGATTCAAAGAGAGTGAGATGCCAGCTCCTTTCATTCAGTCAGTAGCTTCAAACATTTCTGGTATATGAAAAACATGTTTTTCAATGGCAAAAATCAATGAATATTGTAAATGCACAAACAGTAATATCTCCACATTGCAAGGTGCAATTCTGAAATTTTTTGCTTTTTCCTGCTAATCCTAGCATGATAAAGAAGATTCAAAGAGAGTGAGATGCCAGCTCCTTTCATTCAGTCAGTAGCTTCAAACATTTCTGGTATATGAAAAACATGTTTTTCAATGGCAAAAATCAATGAATATTGTAAATGCACAAACAGTAATATCTCCACATTGCAAGGTGCAATTCTGAAATTTTTTGCTTTTTCCTGCTAATCCTAGCATGATAAAGAAGATTCAAAGAGAGTGAGATGCCAGCTCCTTTCATTCAGTCAGTAGCTTCAAACATTTCTGGACGTTTTTCAATGGCAAAAATCAATGAATATTGTAAATGCACAAACAGTAATATCTCCACATTGCAAGGTGCAATTCTGAAATTTTTTGCTTTTTCCTGTTAATCCTAGCATGATAAAGAAGATTCAAAGAGAGTGAGATGCCAGCTCCTTTCATTCAGTCAGTAGCTTCAAACATTTCTGGTATATGAAAAACATGTTTTTCACTGGCAAAAATCAATGAATATTGTAAATGCACAAACAGTAATATCTCCACATTGCAAGGTGCAATTCTGAAATTTTTTGCTTTTTCCTGCTAATCCTAGCATGATAAAGAAGATTCAAAGAGAGTGAGATGCCAGCTCCTTTCATTCAGTCAGTAGCTTCAAACATTTCTGGTATATGAAAAACATGTTTTTCAATGGCAAAAATCAATGAATATTGTAAATGCACAAACAGTAATATCTCCACATTGCAAGGTGCAATTCTGAAATTTTTTGCTTTTTCCTGCTAATCCTAGCATGATAAAGAAGATTCAAAGAGTGAGATGCCAGCTCCTTTCATTCAGTCAGTAGCTTCAAACATTTCTGGACGTTTTTCAATGGCAAAAATCAATGAATATTGTAAATGCACAAACAGTAATATCTCCACATTGCAAGGTGCAATTCGAAATTTTTTGCTTTTTCCTGCTAATCCTAGCATCATAAAGAAGATTCAAAGAGAGTGAGATGCCAGCTCCTTTCATTCAGTCAGTAGCTTCAAACATTTCTGGTATATGAAAAACATGTTTTTCAATGGCAAAAATCAATGAATATTGTAAATGCACAAACAGTAATATCTCCACATTGCAAGGTGCAATTCTGAAATTTTTTGCTTTTTCCTGTTAATCCTAGCATGATAAAGAAGATTCAAAGAGAGTGAGATGCCAGCTCCTTTCATTCAGTCAGTAGCTTCAAACATTTCTGGTATATGAAAAACATGTTTTTCAATGGCAAAAATCAATGAATATTGTAAATGCACAAACAGTAATATCTCCACATTGCAAGGTGCAATTCTGAAATTTTTTGCTTTTTCCTGCTAATCCTAGCATGATAAAGAAGATTCAAAGAGAGTGAGATGCCAGCTCCTTTCATTCAGTCAGTAGCTTCAAACATTTCTGGTATATGAAAAACATGTTTTTCAATGGCAAAAATCAATGAATATTGTAAATGCACAAACAGTAATATCTCCACATTGCAAGGTGCAATTCTGAAATTTTTTGCTTTTTCCTGCTAATCCTAGCATGATAAAGAAGATTCAAAGAGAGTGAGATGCCAGCTCCTTTCATTCAGTCAGTAGCTTCAAACATTTCTGGTATATGAAAAACATGTTTTTCAATGGCAAAAATCAATGAATATTGTAAATGCACAAACAGTAATATCTCCACATTGCAAGGTGCAATTCTGAAATTTTTTGCTTTTTCCTGCTAATCCTAGCATGATAAAGAAGATTCAAAGAGAGTGAGATGCCAGCTCCTTTCATTCAGTCAGTAGCTTCAAACATTTCTGGTATATGAAAAACATGTTTTTCACTGGCAAAAATCAATGAATATTGTAAATGCACAAACAGTAATATCTCCACATTGCAAGGTGCAATTCTGAAATTTTTTGCTTTTTCCTGCTAATCCTAGCATGATAAAGAAGATTCAAAGAGAGTGAGATGCCAGCTCCTTTCATTCAGTCAGTAGCTTCAAACATTTCTGGTATATGAAAAACATGTTTTTCAATGGCAAAAATCAATGAATATTGTAAATGCACAAACAGTAATATCTCCACATTGCAATGTGCAATTCTGAAATTTTTTGCTTTTTCCTGCTAATCCTAGCATGATAAAGAAGATTCAAAGAGTGAGATGCCAGCTCCTTTCATTCAGTCAGTAGCTTCAAACATTTCTGGACGTTTTTCAATGGCAAAAATCAATGAATATTGTAAATGCACAAACAGTAATATCTCCACATTGCAAGGTGCAATTCGAAATTTTTTGCTTTTTCCTGCTAATCCTAGCATCATAAAGAAGATTCAAAGAGAGTGAGATGCCAGCTCCTTTCATTCAGTCAGTAGCTTCAAACATTTCTGGTATATGAAAAACATGTTTTTCAATGGCAAAAATCAATGAATATTGTAAATGCACAAACAGTAATATCTCCACATTGCAAGGTGCAATTCTGAAATTTTTTGCTTTTTCCTGTTAATCCTAGCATGATAAAGAAGATTCAAAGAGAGTGAGATGCCAGCTCCTTTCATTCAGTCAGTAGCTTCAAACATTTCTGGTATATGAAAAACATGTTTTTCAATGGCAAAAATCAATGAATATTGTAAATGCACAAACAGTAATATCTCCACATTGCAAGGTGCAATTCTGAAATTTTTTGCTTTTTCCTGCTAATCCTAGCATGATAAAGAAGATTCAAAGAGAGTGAGATGCCAGCTCCTTTCATTCAGTCAGTAGCTTCAAACATTTCTGGTATATGAAAAACATGTTTTTCAATGGCAAAAATCAATGAATATTGTAAATGCACAAACAGTAATATCTCCACATTGCAAGGTGCAATTCTGAAATTTTTTGCTTTTTCCTGCTAATCCTAGCATGATAAAGAAGATTCAAAGAGAGTGAGATGCCAGCTCCTTTCATTCAGTCAGTAGCTTCAAACATTTCTGGTATATGAAAAACATGTTTTTCAATGGCAAAAATCAATGAATATTGTAAATGCACAAACAGTAATATCTCCACATTGCAAGGTGCAATTCTGAAATTTTTTGCTTTTTCCTGCTAATTCTAGCATGATAAAGAAGATTCAAAGAGAGTGAGATGCCAGCTCCTTTCATTCAGTCAGTAGCTTCAAACATTTCTGGACGTTTTTCAATGGCAAAAATCAATGAATATTGTAAATGCACAAACAGTAATATCTCCACATTGCAAGGTGCAATTCTGAAATTTTTTGCTTTTTCCTGTTAATCCTAGCATGATAAAGAAGATTCAAAGAGAGTGAGATGCCAGCTCCTTTCATTCAGTCAGTAGCTTCAAACATTTCTGGTATATGAAAAACATGCTTTTCAATGGCAAAAATCAATGAATATTGTAAATGCACAAACAGTAATATCTCCACATTGCAAGGTGCAATTCTGAAATTTTTTGCTTTTTCCTGCTAATCCTAGCATGATAAAGAAGATTCAAAGAGAGTGAGATGCCAGCTCCTTTCATTCAGTCAGTAGCTTCAAACATTTCTGGTATATGAAAAACATGTTTTTCAATGGCAAAAATCAATGAATATTGTAAATGCACAAACAGTAATATCTCCACATTGCAAGGTGCAATTCTGAAATTTTTTGCTTTTTCCTGCTAATCCTAGCATGATAAAGAAGATTCAAAGAGAGTGAGATGCCAGCTCCTTTCATTCAGTCAGTAGCTTCAAACATTTCTGGACGTTTTTCAATGGCAAAAATCAATGAATATTGTAAATGCACAAACAGTAATATCTCCACATTGCAAGGTGCAATTCTGAAATTTTTTGCTTTTTCCTGTTAATCCTAGCATGATAAAGAAGATTCAAAGAGAGTGAGATGCCAGCTCCTTTCATTCAGTCAGTAGCTTCAAACATTTCTGGTATATGAAAAACATGTTTTTCAATGGCGAAAATCAATGAATATTGTAAATGCACAAACAGTAATATCTCCACATTGCAAGGTGCAATTCTGAAATTTTTTGCTTTTTCCTGCTAATCCTAGCATGATAAAGAAGATTCAAAGAGAGTGAGATGCCAGCTCCTTTCATTCAGTCAGTAGCTTCAAACATTTCTGGTATATGAAAAACATGTTTTTCAATGGCAAAAATCAATGAATATTGTAAATGCACAAACAGTAATATCTCCACATTGCAAGGTACAATTCTGAAATTTTTTGCTTTTTCCTGCTAATCCTAGCATGATAAAGAAGATTCAAAGAGAGTGAGATGCCAGCTCCTTTCATTCAGTCAGTAGCTTCAAACATTTCTGGTATATGAAAAACATGTTTTTCAATGGCAAAAATCAATGAATATTGTAAATGCACAAACAGTAATATCTCCACATTGCAAGGTGCAATTCTGAAATTTTTTGCTTTTTCCTGCTAATCCTAGCATGATAAAGAAGATTCAAAGAGAGTGAGATGCCAGCTCCTTTCATTCAGTCAGTAGCTTCAAACATTTCTGGACGTTTTTCAATGGCAAAAATCAATGAATATTGTAAATGCACAAACAGTAATATCTCCACATTGCAAGGTGCAATTCTGAAATTTTTTGCTTTTTCCTGTTAATCCTAGCATGATAAAGAAGATTCAAAGAGAGTGAGATGCCAGCTCCTTTCATTCAGTCAGTAGCTTCAAACATTTCTGGTATATGAAAAACATGTTTTTCAATGGCAAAAATCAATGAATATTGTAAATGCACAAACAGTATTATCTCCACATTGCAAGGTGCAATTCTGAAATTTTTTGCTTTTTCCTGCTAATCCTAGCATGATAAAGAAGATTCAAAGAGAGTGAGATGCCAGCTCCTTTCATTCAGTCAGTAGCTTCAAACATTTCTGGTATATGAAAAACATGTTTTTCAATGGCAAAAATCAATGAATATTGTAAATGCACAAACAGTATTATCTCCACATTGCAAGGTGCAATTCTGAAATTTTTTGCTTTTTCCTGCTAATCCTAGCATGATAAAGAAGATTCAAAGAGAGTGAGATGCCAGCTCCTTTCATTCAGTCAGTAGCTTCAAACATTTCTGGTATATGAAAAACATGTTTTTCAATGGCAAAAATCAATGAATATTGTAAATGCACAAACAGTAATATCTACACATTGCAAGGTGCAATTCTGAAATTTTTTGCTTTTTCCTGCTAATCCTAGCATGATAAAGAAGATTCAAAGAGAGTGAGATGCCAGCTCCTTTCATTCAGTCAGTAGCTTCAAACATTTCTGGACGTTTTTCAATGGCAAAAATCAATGAATATTGTAAATGCACAAACAGTAATATCTCCACATTGCAAGGTGCAATTCTGAAATTTTTTGCTTTTTCCTGTTAATCCTAGCATGATAAAGAAGATTCAAAGAGAGTGAGATGCCAGCTCCTTTCATTCAGTCAGTAGCTTCAAACATTTCTGGTATATGAAAAACATGTTTTTCAATGGCAAAAATCAATGAATATTGTAAATGCACAAACAGTAATATCTCCACATTGCAAGGTGCAATTCTGAAATTTTTTGCTTTTTCCTGCTAATCCTAGCATGATAAAGAAGATTCAAAGAGAGTGAGATGCCAGCTCCTTTCATTCAGTCAGTAGCTTCAAACATTTCTGGTATATGAAAAACATGTTTTTCAATGGCAAAAATCAATGAATATTGTAAATGCACAAACAGTAATATCTCCACATTGCAAGGTGCAATTCTGAAATGTTTTGCTTTTTCCTGCTAATCCTAGCATGATAAAGAAGATTCAAAGAGAGTGAGATGCCAGCTCCTTTCATTCAGTCAGTAGCTTCAAACATTTCTGGTATATGAAAAACATGTTTTTCAATGGCAAAAATCAATGAATATTGTAAATGCACAAACAGTAATATCTCCACATTGCAAGGTGCAATTCTGAAATTTTTTGCTTTTTCCTGCTAATCCTAGCATGATAAAGAAGATTCAAAGAGAGTGAGATGCCAGCTCCTTTCATTCAGTCAGTAGCTTCAAACATTTCTGGACGTTTTTCAATGGCAAAAATCAATGAATATTGTAAATGCACAAACAGTAATATCTCCACATTGCAAGGTGCAATTCTGAAATTTTTTGCTTTTTCCTGTTAATCCTAGCATGATAAAGAATATTCAAAGAGAGTGAGATGCCAGCTCCTTTCATTCAGTCAGTAGCTTCAAACATTTCTGGTATATGAAAAACATGTTTTTCAATGGCAAAAATCAATGAATATTGTAAATGCACAAAAAGTAATATCTCCACATTGCAAGGTGCAATTCTGAAATTTTTTGCTTTTTACTGCTAATCCTAGCATGATAAAGAAGATTCAAAGAGAGTGAGATGCCAGCTCCTTTCATTCAGTCAGTAGCTTCAAACATTTCTGGTATATGAAAAACATGTTTTTCAATGGCAAAAATCAATGAATATTGTAAATGCACAAACAGTAATATCTCCACATTGCAAGGTGCAATTCTGAAATTTTTTGCTTTTTCCTGCTAATCCTAGCATGATAAAGAAGATTCAAAGAGAGTGAGATGCCGGCTCCTTTCATTCAGTCAGTAGCTTCAAACATTTCTGGTATATGAATAACATGATGTTTTTCAATGGCAAAAATCAATGAATATTGTAAATGCACAAACAGTAATATCTCCACATTGCAAGGTGCAATTCTGAAATTTTTTGCTTTTTCCTGCTAATCCTAGCATGATAAAGAAGATTCAAAGAGAGTGAGATGCCAGCTCCTTTCATTCAGTCAGTAGCTTCAAACATTTCTGGACGTTTTTCAATGGCAAAAATCAATGAATATTGTAAATGCACAAACAGTAATATCTCCACATTGCAAGGTGCAATTCTGAAATTTTTTGCTTTTTCCTGCTAATCCTAGCATGATATAGAAGATTCAAAGAGAGTGAGATGCCAGCTCCTTTCATTCAGTCAGTAGCTTCAAACATTTCTGGACGTTTTTCAATGGCAAAAATCAATGAATATTGTAAATGCACAAACAGTAATATCTCCACATTGCAAGGTGCAATTCTGAAATTTTTTGCTTTTTCCTGTTAATCCTAGCATGATAAAGAAGATTCAAAGAGAGTGAGATGCCAGCTCCTTTCATTCAGTCAGTGGCTTCAAACATTTCTGGTATATGAAAAACATGTTTTTCACTGGCAAAAATCAATGAATATTGTAAATGCACAAACAGTAATATCTCCACATTGCAAGGTGCAATTCTGAAATTTTTTGCTTTTTCCTGCTAATCCTAGCATGATAAAGAAGATTCAAAGAGTGAGATGCCAGCTCCTTTCATTCAGTCAGTAGCTTCAAACATTTCTGGACGTTTTTCAATGGCAAAAATCAATGAATATTGTAAATGCACAAACAGTAATATCTCCACATTGCAAGGTGCAATTCTGAAATTTTTTGCTTTTTCCTGCTAATCCTAGCATCATAAAGAAGATTCAAAGAGAGTGAGATGCCAGCTCCTTTCATTCAGTCAGTAGCTTCAAACATTTCTGGTATATGAAAAACATGTTTTTCAATGGCAAAAATCAATGAATATTGTAAATGCACAAACAGTAATATCTCCACATTGCAAGGTGCAATTCTGAAATTTTTTGCTTTTTCCTG
The DNA here is from genome assembly GCF_046119375.1 of Phyllobates terribilis. NCBI lineage: Eukaryota > Metazoa > Chordata > Amphibia > Anura > Dendrobatidae > Phyllobates > Phyllobates terribilis. The sequence goes on along the minus strand of NW_027363534.1, from coordinate 90,795 downwards.
TTAATCCTAGCATGATAAAGAAGATTCAAAGAGAGTGAGATGCCAGCTCCTTTCATTCAGTCAGTAGCTTCAAACATTTCTGGTATATGAAAAACATGTTTTTCAATGGCAAAAATCAATGAATATTGTAAATGCACAAACAGTAATATCTCCACATTGCAAGGTGCAATTCTGAAATTTTTTGCTTTTTCCTGCTAATCCTAGCATGATAAAGAAGATTCAAAGAGAGTGAGATGCCAGCTCCTTTCATTCAGTCAGTAGCTTCAAACATTTCTGGTATATGAAAAACATGTTTTTCAATGGCAAAAATCAATGAATATTGTAAATGCACAAACAGTAATATCTCCACATTGCAAGGTGCAATTCTGAAATTTTTTGCTTTTTCCTGCTAATCCTAGCATGATAAAGAAGATTCAAAGAGAGTGAGATGCCAGCTCCTTTCATTCAGTCAGTAGCTTCAAACATTTCTGGTATATGAAAAACATGTTTTTCAATGGCAAAAATCAATGAATATTGTAAATGCACAAACAGTAATATCTCCACATTGCAAGGTGCAATTCTGAAATTTTTTGCTTTTTCCTGCTAATCCTAGCATGATAAAGAAGATTCAAAGAGAGTGAGATGCCAGCTCCTTTCATTCAGTCAGTAGCTTCAAACATTTCTGGTATATGAAAAACATGTTTTTCAATGGCAAAAATCAATGAATATTGTAAATGCACAAACAGTAATATCTCCACATTGCAAGGTGCAATTCTGAAATGTTTTGCTTTTTCCTGCTAATCCTAGCATGATAAAGAAGATTCAAAGAGAGTGAGATGCCAGCTCCTTTCATTCAGTCAGTAGCTTCAAACATTTCTGGTATATGAAAAACATGTTTTTCAATGGCAAAAATCAATGAATATTGTAAATGCACAAACAGTAATATCTCCACATTGCAAGGTGCAATTCTGAAATTTTTTGCTTTTTCCTGTTAATCCTAGCATGATAAAGAATATTCAAAGAGAGTGAGATGCCAGCTCCTTTCATTCAGTCAGTAGCTTTAAACATTTCTGGTATATGAAAAACATGTTTTTCAATGGCAAAAATCAATGAATATTGTAAATGCACAAAAAGTAATATCTCCACATTGCAAGGTGCAATTCTGAAATTTTTTGCTTTTTACTGCTAATCCTAGCATGATAAAGAAGATTCAAAGAGAGTGAGATGCCAGCTCCTTTCATTCAGTCAGTAGCTTCAAACATTTCTGGTATATGAAAAACATGTTTTTCAATGGCAAAAATCAATGAATATTGTAAATGCACAAACAGTAATATCTCCACATTGCAAGGTGCAATTCTGAAATTTTTTGCTTTTTCCTGTTAATCCTAGCATGATAAAGAATATTCAAAGAGAGTGAGATGCCAGCTCCTTTCATTCAGTCAGTAGCTTCAAACATTTCTGGTATATGAAAAACATGTTTTTCAATGGCAAAAATCAATGAATATTGTAAATGCACAAAAAGTAATATCTCCACATTGCAAGGTGCAATTCTGAAATTTTTTGCTTTTTACTGCTAATCCTAGCATGATAAAGAAGATTCAAAGAGAGTGAGATGCCAGCTCCTTTCATTCAGTCAGTAGCTTCAAACATTTCTGGTATATGAAAAACATGTTTTTCAATGGCAAAAATCAATGAATATTGTAAATGCACAAACAGTAATATCTCCACATTGCAAGGTGCAATTCTGAAATTTTTTGCTTTTTCCTGCTAATCCTAGCATGATAAAGAAGATTCAAAGAGAGTGAGATGCCAGCTCCTTTCATTCAGTCAGTAGCTTCAAACATTTCTGGTATATGAATAACATGATGTTTTTCAATGGCAAAAATCAATGAATATTGTAAATGCACAAACAGTAATATCTCCACATTGCAAGGTGCAATTCTGAAATTTTTTGCTTTTTCCTGCTAATCCTAGCATGATAAAGAAGATTCAAAGAGAGTGAGATGCCAGCTCCTTTCATTCAGTCAGTAGCTTCAAACATTTCTGGACGTTTTTCAATGGCAAAAATCAATGAATATTGTAAATGCACAAACAGTAATATCTCCACATTGCAAGGTGCAATTCTGAAATTTTTTGCTTTTTCCTGTTAATCCTAGCATGATAAAGAATATTCAAAGAGAGTGAGATGCCAGCTCCTTTCATTCAGTCAGTAGCTTCAAACATTTCTGGTATATGAAAAACATGTTTTTCAATGGCAAAAATCAATGAATATTGTAAATGCACAAAAAGTAATATCTCCACATTGCAAGGTGCAATTCTGAAATTTTTTGCTTTTTACTGCTAATCCTAGCATGATAAAGAAGATTCAAAGAGAGTGAGATGCCAGCTCCTTTCATTCAGTCAGTAGCTTCAAACATTTCTGGTATATGAAAAACATGTTTTTCAATGGCAAAAATCAATGAATATTGTAAATGCACAAACAGTAATATCTCCACATTGCAAGGTGCAATTCTGAAATTTTTTGCTTTTTCCTGCTAATCCTAGCATGATAAAGAAGATTCAAAGAGAGTGAGATGCCAGCTCCTTTCATTCAGTCAGTAGCTTCAAACATTTCTGGTATATGAATAACATGATGTTTTTCAATGGCAAAAATCAATGAATATTGTAAATGCACAAACAGTAATATCTCCACATTGCAAGGTGCAATCCTGAAATTTTTTGCTTTTTCCTGCTAATCCTAGCATGATAAAGAAGATTCAAAGAGAGTGAGATGCCAGCTCCTTTCATTCAGTCAGTAGCTTCAAACATTTCTGGACGTTTTTCAATGGCAAAAATCAATGAATATTGTAAATGCACAAACAGTAATATCTCCACATTGCAAGGTGCAATTCTGAAATTTTTTGCTTTTTCCTGCTAATCCTAGCATGATATAGAAGATTCAAAGAGAGTGAGATGCCAGCTCCTTTCATTCAGTCAGTAGCTTCAAACATTTCTGGACGTTTTTCAATGGCAAAAATCAATGAATATTGTAAATGCACAAACAGTAATATCTCCACATTGCAAGGTGCAATTCTGAAATTTTTTGCTTTTTCCTGTTAATCCTAGCATGATAAAGAAGATTCAAAGAGAGTGAGATGCCAGCTCCTTTCATTCAGTCAGTGGCTTCAAACATTTCTGGTATATGAAAAACATGTTTTTCACTGGCAAAAATCAATGAATATTGTAAATGCACAAACAGTAATATCTCCACATTGCAAGGTGCAATTCTGAAATTTTTTGCTTTTTCCTGCTAATCCTAGCATGATAAAGAAGATTCAAAGAGTGAGATGCCAGCTCCTTTCATTCAGTCAGTAGCTTCAAACATTTCTGGACGTTTTTCAATGGCAAAAATCAATGAATATTGTAAATGCACAAACAGTAATATCTCCACATTGCAAGGTGCAATTCTGAAATTTTTTGCTTTTTCCTGCTAATCCTAGCATCATAAAGAAGATTCAAAGAGAGTGAGATGCCAGCTCCTTTCATTCAGTCAGTAGCTTCAAACATTTCTGGTATATGAAAAACATGTTTTTCAATGGCAAAAATCAATGAATATTGTAAATGCACAAACAGTAATATCTCCACATTGCAAGGTGCAATTCTGAAATTTTTTGCTTTTTCCTGTTAATCCTAGCATGATAAAGAAGATTCAAAGAGAGTGAGATGCCAGCTCCTTTCATTCAGTCAGTAGCTTCAAACATTTCTGGTATATGAAAAACATGTTTTTCAATGGCAAAAATCAATGAATATTGTAAATGCACAAACAGTAATATCTCCACATTGCAAGGTGCAATTCTGAAATTTTTTGCTTTTTCCTGCTAATCCTAGCATGATAAAGAAGATTCAAAGAGAGTGAGATGCCAGCTCCTTTCATTCAGTCAGTAGCTTCAAACATTTCTGGTATATGAAAAACATGTTTTTCAATGGCAAAAATCAATGAATATTGTAAATGCACAAACAGTAATATCTCCACATTGCAAGGTGCAATTCTGAAATTTTTTGCTTTTTCCTGCTAATCCTAGCATGATAAAGAAGATTCAAAGAGAGTGAGATGCCAGCTCCTTTCATTCAGTCAGTAGCTTCAAACATTTCTGGTATATGAAAAACATGTTTTTCAATGGCAAAAATCAATGAATATTGTAAATGCACAAACAGTAATATCTCCACATTGCAAGGTGCAATTCTGAAATTTTTTGCTTTTTCCTGCTAATCCTAGCATGATAAAGAAGATTCAAAGAGAGTGAGATGCCAGCTCCTTTCATTCAGTCAGTAGCTTCAAACATTTCTGGTATATGAAAAACATGTTTTTCAATGGCAAAAATCAATGAATATTGTAAATGCACAAACAGTAATATCTCCACATTGCAAGGTGCAATTCTGAAATGTTTTGCTTTTTCCTGCTAATCCTAGCATGATAAAGAAGATTCAAAGAGAGTGAGATGCCAGCTCCTTTCATTCAGTCAGTAGCTTCAAACATTTCTGGTATATGAAAAACATGTTTTTCAATGGCAAAAATCAATGAATATTGTAAATGCACAAACAGTAATATCTCCACATTGCAAGGTGCAATTCTGAAATTTTTTGCTTTTTCCTGCTAATCCTAGCATGATAAAGAAGATTCAAAGAGAGTGAGATGCCAGCTCCTTTCATTCAGTCAGTAGCTTCAAACATTTCTGGACGTTTTTCAATGGCAAAAATCAATGAATATTGTAAATGCACAAACAGTAATATCTCCACATTGCAAGGTGCAATTCTGAAATTTTTTGCTTTTTCCTGTTAATCCTAGCATGATAAAGAATATTCAAAGAGAGTGAGATGCCAGCTCCTTTCATTCAGTCAGTAGCTTCAAACATTTCTGGTATATGAAAAACATGTTTTTCAATGGCAAAAATCAATGAATATTGTAAATGCACAAACAGTAATATCTCCACATTGCAAGGTGCAATTCTGAAATTTTTTGCTTTTTACTGCTAATCCTAGCATGATAAAGAAGATTCAAAGAGAGTGAGATGCCAGCCCCTTTCATTCAGTCAGTAGCTTCAAACATTTCTGGTATATGAAAAACATGTTTTTCAATGGCAAAAATCAATGAATATTGTAAATGCACAAACAGTAATATCTCCACATTGCAAGGTGCAATTCTGAAATTTTTTGCTTTTTCCTGCTAATCCTAGCATGATAAAGAAGATTCAAAGAGAGTGAGATGCCAGCTCCTTTCATTCAGTCAGTAGCTTCAAACATTTCTGGTATATGAATAACATGATGTTTTTCAATGGCAAAAATCAATGAATATTGTAAATGCACAAACAGTAATATCTCCACATTGCAAGGTGCAATTCTGAAATTTTTTGCTTTTTCCTGCTAATCCTAGCATGATAAAGAAGATTCAAAGAGAGTGAGATGCCAGCTCCTTTCATTCAGTCAGTAGCTTCAAACATTTCTGGACGTTTTTCAATGGCAAAAATCAATGAATATTGTAAATGCACAAACAGTAATATCTCCACATTGCAAGGTGCAATTCTGAAATTTTTTGCTTTTTCCTGCTAATCCTAGCATGATATAGAAGATTCAAAGAGAGTGAGATGCCAGCTCCTTTCATTCAGTCAGTAGCTTCAAACATTTCTGGACGTTTTTCAATGGCAAAAATCAATGAATATTGTAAATGCACAAACAGTAATATCTCCACATTGCAAGGTGCAATTCTGAAATTTTTTGCTTTTTCCTGCTAATCCTAGCATGATAAAGAAGATTCAAAGAGTGAGATGCCAGCTCCTTTCATTCAGTCAGTAGCTTCAAACATTTCTGGATGTTTTTCAATGGCAAAAATCAATGAATATTGTAAATGCACAAACTAATATCTCCACATTGCAAGGTGCAATTCTGAAATTTTTTGCTTTTTCCTGCTAATCCTAGCATCATAAAGAAGATTCAAAGAGAGTGAGATGCCAGCTCCTTTCATTCAGTCAGTAGCTTCAAACATTTCTGGTATATGAAAAACATGTTTTTCAATGGCAAAAATCAATGAATATTGTAAATGCACAAACAGTAATATCTCCACATTGCAAGGTGCAATTCTGAAATTTTTTGCTTTTTCCTGTTAATCCTAGCATGATAAAGAAGATTCAAAGAGAGTGAGATGCCAGCTCCTTTCATTCAGTCAGTAGCTTCAAACATTTCTGGTATATGAAAAACATGTTTTTCAATGGCAAAAATCAATGAATATTGTAAATGCACAAACAGTAATATCTCCACATTGCAAGGTGCAATTCTGAAATTTTTTGCTTTTTCCTGCTAATCCTAGCATGATAAAGAAGATTCAAAGAGAGTGAGATGCCAGCTCCTTTCATTCAGTCAGTAGCTTCAAACATTTCTGGTATATGAAAAACATGTTTTTCAATGGCAAAAATCAATGAATATTGTAAATGCACAAACAGTAATATCTCCACATTGCAAGGTGCAATTCTGAAATTTTTTGCTTTTTCCTGCTAATCCTAGCATGATAAAGAAGATTCAAAGAGAGTGAGATGCCAGCTCCTTTCATTCAGTCAGTAGCTTCAAACATTTCTGGACGTTTTTCAATGGCAAAAATCAATGAATATTGTAAATGCACAAACAGTAATATCTCCACATTGCAAGGTGCAATTCTGAAATTTTTTGCTTTTTCCTGCTAATCCTAGCATGATATAGAAGATTCAAAGAGAGTGAGATGCCAGCTCCTTTCATTCAGTCAGTAGCTTCAAACATTTCTGGACGTTTTTCAATGGCAAAAATCAATGAATATTGTAAATGCACAAACAGTAATATCTCCACATTGCAAGGTGCAATTCTGAAATTTTTTGCTTTTTCCTGTTAATCCTAGCATGATAAAGAAGATTCAAAGAGAGTGAGATGCCAGCTCCTTTCATTCAGTCAGTGGCTTCAAACATTTCTGGTATATGAAAAACATGTTTTTCACTGGCAAAAATCAATGAATATTGTAAATGCACAAACAGTAATATCTCCACATTGCAAGGTGCAATTCTGAAATTTTTTGCTTTTTCCTGCTAATCCTAGCATCATAAAGAAGATTCAAAGAGAGTGAGATGCCAGCTCCTTTCATTCAGTCAGTAGCTTCAAACATTTCTGGTATATGAAAAACATGTTTTTCAATGGCAAAAATCAATGAATATTGTAAATGCACAAACAGTAATATCTCCACATTGCAAGGTGCAATTCTGAAATTTTTTGCTTTTTCCTGTTAATCCTAGCATGATAAAGAAGATTCAAAGAGAGTGAGATGCCAGCTCCTTTCATTCAGTCAGTAGCTTCAAACATTTCTGGTATATGAAAAACATGTTTTTCAATGGCAAAAATCAATGAATATTGTAAATGCACAAACAGTAATATCTCCACATTGCAAGGTGCAATTCTGAAATTTTTTGCTTTTTCCTGCTAATCCTAGCATGATAAAGAAGATTCAAAGAGAGTGAGATGCCAGCTCCTTTCATTCAGTCAGTAGCTTCAAACATTTCTGGTATATGAAAAACATGTTTTTCAATGGCAAAAATCAATGAATATTGTAAATGCACAAACAGTAATATCTCCACATTGCAAGGTGCAATTCTGAAATTTTTTGCTTTTTCCTGCTAATCCTAGCATGATAAAGAAGATTCAAAGAGATTGAGATGCCAGCTCCTTTCATTCAGTCAGTAGCTTCAAACATTTCTGGTATATGAAAAACATGTTTTTCAATGGCAAAAATCAATGAATATTGTAAATGCACAAACAGTAATATCTCCACATTGCAAGGTGCAATTCTGAAATTTTTTGCTTTTTCCTGCTAATCCTAGCATGATAAAGAAGATTCAAAGAGAGTGAGATGCCAGCTCCTTTCATTCAGTCAGTAGCTTCAAACATTTCTGGACGTTTTTCAATGGCAAAAATCAATGAATATTGTAAATGCACAAACAGTAATATCTCCACATTGCAAGGTGCAATTCTGAAATTTTTTGCTTTTTCCTGTTAATCCTAGCATGATAAAGAAGATTCAAAGAGAGTGAGATGCCAGCTCCTTTCATTCAGTCAGTAGCTTCAAACATTTCTGGTATATGAAAAACATGTTTTTCAATGGCAAAAATCAATGAATATTGTAAATGCACAAACAGTAATATCTCCACATTGCAAGGTGCAATTCTGAATTTTTTTTGCTTTTTCCTGCTAATCCTAGCATGATAAAGAAGATTCAAAGAGAGTGAGATGCCAGCTCCTTTCATTCAGTCAGTAGCTTCAAACATTTCTGGTATATGAAAAACATGTTTTTCAATGGCAAAAATCAATGAATATTGTAAATGCACAAACTAATATCTCCACATTGCAAGGTGCAATTCTGAAATTTTTTGCTTTTTCCTGCTAATCCTAGCATGATAAAGAAGATTCAAAGACAGTGAGATGCCAGCTCCTTTCATTCAGTCAGTAGATTCAAACATTTCTGGACGTTTTTCAATGGCAAAAATCAATGAATATTGTAAATTCACAAACAGTAATATCTCCACATTGCAAGGTGCAATTCTGAAATTTTTTCCTTTTTCCTGTTAATCCTAGCATGATAAAGAAGATTCAAAGAGAGTGAGATGCCAGCTCCTTTCATTCAGTCAGTAGCTTCAAACATTTCTGGTATATGAAAAACATGTTTTTCAATGGCAAAATTCAATGAATATTGTAAATGCACAAACAGTAATATCTCCACATTGCAAGGTGCAATTCTGAAATTTTTTGCTTTTTCCTGCTAATCCTAGCATGATAAAGAAGATTCAAAGAGAGTGAGATGCCAGCTCCTTTCATTCAGTCAGTAGCTTCAAACATTTCTGGTATATGAAAAACATGTTTTTCAATGGCAAAAATCAATGAATATTGTAAATGCACAAACAGTAATATCTCCACATTGCAAGGTGCAATTCTGAAATGTTTTGCTTTTTCCTGCTAATCCTAGCATGATAAAGAAGATTCAAAGAGAGTGAGATGCCAGCTCCTTTCATTCAGTCAGTAGCTTCAAACATTTCTGGTATATGAAAAACATGTTTTTCAATGGCAAAAATCAATGAATATTGTAAATGCACAAACATTAATAACTCCACATTGCAAGGTGCAATTCTGAAATTTTTTGCTTTTTCCTGCTAATCCTAGCATGATAAAGAAGATTCAAAGAGAGTGAGATGCCAGCTCCTTTCATTCAGTCAGTAGCTTCAAACATTTCTGGACGTTTTTCAATGGCAAAAATCAATGAATATTGTAAATGCACAAACAGTAATATCTCCACATTGCAAGGTGCAATTCTGAAATTTTTTGCTTTTTCCTGCTAATCCTAGCATCATAAAGAAGATTCAAAGAGAGTGAGATGCCAGCTCCTTTCATTCAGTCAGTAGCTTCAAACATTTCTGGTATATGAAAAACATGTTTTTCAATGGCAAAAATCAATGAATATTGTAAATTCACAAACAGTAATATCTCCACATTGCAAGGTGCAATTCTGAAATTTTTTGCTTTTTCCTGTTAATCCTAGCATGATAAAGAAGATTCAAAGAGAGTGAGATGCCAGCTCCTTTCATTCAGTCAGTAGCTTCAAACATTTCTGGTATATGAAAAACATGTTTTTCAATGGCAAAAATCAATGAATATTGTAAATGCACAAACAGTAATATCTCCACATTGCAAGGTGCAATTCTGAAATTTTTTGCTTTTTCCTGCTAATCCTAGCATGATAAAGAAGATTCAAAAAGAGTGAGATGCCAGCTCCTTTCATTCAGTCAGTAGCTTCAAACATTTCTGGTATATGAAAAACATGTTTTTCAATGGCAAAAATCAATGAATATTGTAAATGCACAAACAGTAATATCTCCACATTGCAAGGTGCAATTCTGAAATGTTTTGCTTTTTCCTGCTAATCCTAGCATGATAAAGAAGATTCAAAGAGAGTGAGATGCCAGCTCCTTTCATTCAGTCAGTAGCTTCAAACATTTCTGGTATATGAAAAACATGTTTTTCAATGGCAAAAATCAATGAATATTGTAAATGCACAAACAGTAATATCTCCACATTGCAAGGTGCAATTCTGAAATTTTTTGCTTTTTCCTGCTAATCCAAGCATGATAAAGAAGATTCAAAGAGAGTGAGATGCCAGCTCCTTTCATTCAGTCAGTAGCTTCAAACATTTCTGGACGTTTTTCAATGGCAAAAATCAATGAATATTGTAAATGCACAAACAGTAATATCTCCACATTGCAAGGTGCAATTCTGAAATTTTTTGCTTTTTCCTGTTAATCCTAGCATGATAAAGAAGATTCAAAGAGAGTGAGATGCCAGCTCCTTTCATTCAGTCAGTAGCTTCAAACATTTCTGGTATATGAAAAACATGTTTTTCAATGGCAAAAATCAATGAATATTGTAAATGCACAAACAGTAATATCTCCACATTGCAAGGTGCAATTCTGAAATTTTTTGCTTTTTACTGCTAATCCTAGCATGATAAAGAAGATTCAAAGAGAGTGAGATGCCAGCTCCTTTCATTCAGTCAGTAGCTTCAAACATTTCTGGTATATGAAAAACATGTTTTTCAATGGCAAAAATCAATGAATATTGTAAATGCACAAACAGTAATATCTCCACATTGCAAGGTGCAATTCTGAAATGTTTTGCTTTTTCCTGCTAATCCTAGCATGATAAAGAAGATTCAAAGAGAGTGAGATGCCAGCTCCTTTCATTCAGTCAGTAGCTTCAAACATTTCTGGTATATGAAAAACATGTTTTTCAATGGCAAAAATCAATGAATATTGTAAATGCACAAACAGTAATATCTCCACATTGCAAGGTGCAATTCTGAAATTTTTTGCTTTTTCCTGCTAATCCAAGCATGATAAAGAAGATTCAAAGAGAGTGAGATGCCAGCTCCTTTCATTCAGTCAGTAGCTTCAAACATTTCTGGACGTTTTTCAATGGCAAAAATCAATGAATATTGTAAATGCACAAACAGTAATATCTCCACATTGCAAGGTGCAATTCTGAAATTTTTTGCTTTTTCCTGTTAATCCTAGCATGATAAAGAAGATTCAAAGAGAGTGAGATGCCAGCTCCTTTCATTCAGTCAGTAGCTTCAAACATTTCTGGTATATGAAAAACATGTTTTTCAATGGCAAAAATCAATGAATATTGTAAATGCACAAACAGTAATATCTCCACATTGCAAGGTGCAATTCTGAAATTTTTTGCTTTTTACTGCTAATCCTAGCATGATAAAGAAGATTCAAAGAGAGTGAGATGCCAGCTCCTTTCATTCAGTCAGTAGCTTCAAACATTTCTGGTATATGAAAAACATGTTTTTCAATGGCAAAAATCAATGAATATTGTAAATGCACAAACAGTAATATCTCCACATTGCAAGGTGCAATTCTGAAATTTTTTGCTTTTTCCTGCTAATCCTAGCATGATAAAGAAGATTCAAAGAGAGTGAGATGCCAGCTCCTTTCATTCAGTCAGTAGCTTCAAACATTTCTGGTATATGAAAAACATGTTTTTCAATGGCAAAAATCAATGAATATTGTAAATGCACAATCAGTAATATCTCCACATTGCAAGGTGCAATTCTGAAATTTTTTGCTTTTTCCTGCTAATCCAAGCATGATAAAGAAGATTCAAAGAGAGTGAGATGCCAGCTCCTTTCATTCAGTCAGTAGCTTCAAACATTTCTGGACGTTTTTCAATGGCAAAAATCAATGAATATTGTAAATGCACAAACAGTAATATCTCCACATTGCAAGGTGCAATTCTGAAATTTTTAGCTTTTTCCTGTTAATCCTAGCATGATAAAGAAGATTCAAAGAGAGTGAGATGCCAGCTCCTTTCATTCAGTCAGTAGCTTCAAACATTTCTGGTATATGAAAAACATGTTTTTCAATGGCAAAAATCAATGAATATTGTAAATGCACAAACAGTAATATCTCCACATTGCAAGGTGCAATTCTGAAATTTTTTGCTTTTTACTGCTAATCCTAGCATGATAAAGAAGATTCAAAGAGAGTGAGATGCCAGCTCCTTTCATTCAGTCAGTAGCTTCAAACATTTCTGGTATATGAAAAACATGTTTTTCAATGGCAAAAATCAATGAATATTGTAAATGCACAAACAGTAATATCTCCACATTGCAAGGTGCAATTCTGAAATGTTTTGCTTTTTCCTGCTAATCCTAGCATGATAAAGAAGATTCAAAGAGAGTGAGATGCCAGCTCCTTTCATTCAGTCAGTAGCTTCAAACATTTCTGGTATATGAAAAACAGGTTTTTCAATGGCAAAAATCAATGAATATTGTAAATGCACAAACAGTAATATCTCCACATTGCAAGGTGCAATTCTGAAATTTTTTGCTTTTTCCTGCTAATCCAAGCATGATAAAGAAGATTCAAAGAGAGTGAGATGCCAGCTCCTTTCATTCAGTCAGTAGCTTCAAACATTTCTGGACGTTTTTCAATGGCAAAAATCAATGAATATTGTAAATGCACAAACAGTAATATCTCCACATTGCAAGGTGCAATTCTGAATTTTTTTGCTTTTTCCTGTTAATCCTAGCATGATAAAGAAGATTCAAAGAGAGTGAGATGCCAGCTCCTTTCATTCAGTCAGTAGCTTCAAACATTTCTGGTATATGAAAAACATGTTTTTCAATGGCAAAAATCAATGAATATTGTAAATGCACAAACAGTAATATCTCCACATTGCAAGGTGCAATTCTGAAATTTTTTGCTTTTTACTGCTAATCCTAGCATGATAAAGAAGATTCAAAGAGAGTGAGATGCCAGCTCCTTTCATTCAGTCAGTAGCTTCAAACATTTCTGGTATATGAAAAACATGTTTTTCACTGGCAAAAATCAATGAATATTGTAAATGCACAAACAGTAATATCTCCACATTGCAAGGTGCAATTCTGAAATTTTTTGCTTTTTCCTGCTAATCCTAGCATGATAAAGAAGATTCAAAGAGAGTGAGATGCCAGCTCCTTTCATTCAGTCAGTAGCTTCAAACATTTCTGGTATATGAATAACATGATGTTTTTCAATGGCAAAAATCAATGAATATTGTAAATGCACAAACAGTAATATCTCCACATTGCAAGGTGCAATTCTGAAATTGTTTGCTTTTTCCTGCTAATCCTAGCATGATAAAGAAGATTCAAAGAGAGTGAGATGCCAGCTCCTTTCATTCAGTCAGTAGCTTCAAACATTTCTGGACGTTTTTCAATGGCAAAAATCAATGAATATTGTAAATGCACAAACAGTAATATCTCCACATTGCAAGGTGCAATTCTGAAATTTTTTGCTTTTTCCTGTTAATCCTAGCATGATAAAGAAGATTCAAAGAGAGTGAGATGCCAGCTCCTTTCATGCAGTCAGTAGCTTCAAACATTTCTGGTATATGAAAAACATGTTTTTCAATGGCAAAAATCAATGAATATTGTAAATGCACAAACAGTAATATCTCCATATTGCAAGGTGCAATTCTGAAATTTTTTGCTTTTTCCTGCTAATCCTAGCATGATAAAGAAGATTCAAAGAGAGTGAGATGCCAGCTCCTTTCATTCAGTCAGTAGCTTCAAACATTTCTGGTATATGAATAACATGTTTTTCAATGGCAAAAATCAATGAATATTGTAAATGCACAAACAGTAATATCTCCACATTGCAAGGTGCAATTCTGAAATTTTTTGCTTTTTCCTGCTAATCCTAGCATGATAAAGAAGATTCAAAGAGAGTGAGATGCCAGCTCCTTTCATTCAGTCAGTAGCTTCAAACATTTCTGGACGTTTTTCAATGGCAAAAATCAATGAATATTGTAAATGCACAAACAGTAATATCTCCACATTGCAAGGTGCAATTCTGAAATTTTTTGCTTTTTCCTGTTAATCCTAGCATGATAAAGAAGATTCAAAGAGAGTGAGATGCCAGCTCCTTTCATTCAGTCAGTAGCTTCAAACATTTCTGGTATATGAAAAACATGTTTTTCAATGGCAAAAATCAATGAATATTGTAAATGCACAAACAGTAATATCTCCACATTGCAAGGTGCAATTCTGAAATGTTTTGCTTTTTCCTGCTAATCCTAGCATGATAAAGAAGATTCAAAGAGAGTGAGATGCCAGCTCCTTTCATTCAGTCAGTAGCTTCAAACATTTCTGGTATATGAAAAACATGTTTTTCAATGGCAAAAATCAATGAATATTGTAAATGCACAAACAGTAATATCTCCACATTGCAAGGTGCAATTCTGAAATTTTTTGCTTTTTCCTGCTAATCCTAGCATGATAAAGAAGATTCAAAGAGAGTGAGATGCCAGCTCCTTTCATTCAGTCAGTAGCTTCAAACATTTCTGGTATATGAAAAACATGTTTTTCAATGGCAAAAATCAATGAATATTGTAAATGCACAAACAGTAATATCTCCACATTGCAAGGTGCAATTCTGAAATGTTTTGCTTTTTCCTGCTAATCCTAGCATGATAAAGAAGATTCAAAGAGAGTGAGATGCCAGCTCCTTTCATTCAGTCAGTAGCTTCAAACATTTCTGGTATATGAAAAACATGTTTTTCAATGGCAAAAATCAATGAATATTGTAAATGCACAAACAGTAATATCTCCACATTGCAAGGTGCAATTCTGAAATTTTTTGCTTTTTCCTGCTAATCCTAGCATGATAAAGAAGATTCAAAGAGAGTGAGATGCCAGCTCCTTTCATTCAGTCAGTAGCTTCAAACATTTCTGGACGTTTTTCAATGGCAAAAATCAATGAATATTGTAAATGCACAAACAGTAATATCTCCACATTGCAAGGTGCAATTCTGAAATTTTTTGCTTTTTCCTGTTAATCCTAGCATGATAAAGAAGATTCAAAGAGAGTGAGATGCCAGCTCCTTTCATTCAGTCAGTGGCTTCAAACATTTCTGGTATATGAAAAACATGTTTTTCACTGGCAAAAATCAATGAATATTGTAAATGCACAAACAGTAATATCTCCACATTGCAAGGTGCAATTCTGAAATTTTTTGCTTTTTCCTGATAATCCTAGCATGATAAAGAAGATTCAAAGAGTGAGATGCCAGCTCCTTTCATTCAGTCAGTAGCTTCAAACATTTCTGGTATATGAAAAACATGTTTTTCAATGGCAAAAATCAATGAATATTGTAAATTCACAAACAGTAATATCTCCACATTGCAAGGTGCAATTCTGAAATTTTTTGCTTTTTCCTGTTAATCCTAGCATGATAAAGAAGATTCAAAGAGAGTGAGATGCCAGCTCCTTTCATTCAGTCAGTAGCTTCAAACATTTCTGGTATATGAAAAACATGTTTTTCAATGGCAAAAATCAATGAATATTGTAAATGCACAAACAGTAATATCTCCACATTGCAAGGTGCAATTCTGAAATTTTTTGCTTTTTCCTGCTAATCCTAGCATGATAAAGAAGATTCAAAGAGAGTGAGATGCCAGCTCCTTTCATTCAGTCAGTAGCTTCAAACATTTCTGGTATATGAAAAACATGTTTTTCAATGGCAAAAATCAATGAATATTGTAAATGCACAAACAGTAATATCTCCACATTGCAAGGTGCAATTCTGAAATGTTTTGCTTTTTCCTGCTAATCCTAGCATGATAAAGAAGATTCAAAGAGAGTGAGATGCCAGCTCCTTTCATTCAGTCAGTAGCTTCAAACATTTCTGGTATATGAAAAACATGTTTTTCAATGGCAAAAATCAATGAATATTGTAAATGCACAAACAGTAATATCTCCACATTGCAAGGTGCAATTCTGAAATTTTTTGCTTTTTCCTGCTAATCCTAGCATGATAAAGATTCAAAGAGAGTGAGATGCCAGCTCCTTTCATTCAGTCAGTAGCTTCAAACATTTCTGGACGTTTTTCAATGGCAAAAATCAATGAATATTGTAAATGCACAAACAGTAATATCTCCACATTGCAAGGTGCAATTCTGAAATTTTTTGCTTTTTCCTGTTAATCCTAGCATGATAAAGAAGATTCAAAGAGAGTGAGATGCCAGCTCCTTTCATTCAGTCAGTGGCTTCAAACATTTCTGGTATATGAAAAACATGTTTTTCACTGGCAAAAATCAATGAATATTGTAAATGCACAAACAGTAATATCTCCACATTGCAAGGTGCAATTCTGAAATTTTTTGCTTTTTCCTGCTAATCCTAGCATGATAAAGAAGATTCAAAGAGTGAGATGCCAGCTCCTTTCATTCAGTCAGTAGCTTCAAACATTTCTGGTATATGAAAAACATGTTTTTCAATGGCAAAAATCAATGAATATTGTAAATTCACAAACAGTAATATCTCCACATTGCAAGGTGCAATTCTGAAATTTTTTGCTTTTTCCTGTTAATCCTAGCATGATAAAGAAGATTCAAAGAGAGTGAGATGCCAGCTCCTTTCATTCAGTCAGTAGCTTCAAACATTTCTGGTATATGAAAAACATGTTTTTCAATGGCAAAAATCAATGAATATTGTAAATGCACAAACAGTAATATCTCCACATTGCAAGGTGCAATTCTGAAATTTTTTGCTTTTTCCTGCTAATCCTAGCATGATAAAGAAGATTCAAAGAGAGTGAGATGCCAGCTCCTTTCATTCAGTCAGTAGCTTCAAACATTTCTGGTATATGAAAAACATGTTTTTCAATGGCAAAAATCAATGAATATTGTAAATGCACAAACAGTAATATCTCCACATTGCAAGGTGCAATTCTGAAATGTTTTGCTTTTTCCTGCTAATCCTAGCATGATAAAGAAGATTCAAAGAGAGTGAGATGCCAGCTCCTTTCATTCAGTCAGTAGCTTCAAACATTTCTGGTATATGAAAAACATGTTTTTCAATGGCAAAAATCAATGAATATTGTAAATGCACAAACAGTAATATCTCCACATTGCAAGGTGCAATTCTGAAATTTTTTGCTTTTTCCTGCTAATCCTAGCATGATAAAGAAGATTCAAAGAGAGTGAGATGCCAGCTCCTTTCATTCAGTCAGTAGCTTCAAACATTTCTGGACGTTTTTCAATGGCAAAAATCAATGAATATTGTAAATGCACAAACAGTAATATCTCCACATTGCAAGGTGCAATTCTGAAATTTTTTGCTTTTTCCTGTTAATCCTAGCATGATAAAGAAGATTCAAAGAGAGTGAGATGCCAGCTCCTTTCATTCAGTCAGTGGCTTCAAACATTTCTGGTATATGAAAAACATGTTTTTCACTGGCAAAAATCAATGAATATTGTAAATGCACAAACAGTAATATCTCCACATTGCAAGGTGCAATTCTGAAATTTTTTGCTTTTTCCTGCTAATCCTAGCATGATAAAGAAGATTCAAAGAGAGTGAGATGCCAGCTCCTTTCATTCAGTCAGTAGCTTCAAACATTTCTGGTATATGAAAAACATGTTTTTCAATGGCAAAAATCAATGAATATTGTAAATGCACAAACAGTAATATCTCCACATTGCAAGGTGCAATTCTGAAATTTTTTGCTTTTTCCTGCTAATCCTAGCATGATAAAGATTCAAAGAGAGTGAGATGCCAGCTCCTTTCATTCAGTCAGTAGCTTCAAACATTTCTGGACGTTTTTCAATGGCAAAAATCAATGAATATTGTAAATGCACAAACAGTAATATCTCCACATTGCAAGGTGCAATTCTGAAATTTTTTGCTTTTTCCTGTTAATCCTAGCATGATAAAGAAGATTCAAAGAGAGTGAGATGCCAGCTCCTTTCATTCAGTCAGTGGCTTCAAACATTTCTGGTATATGAAAAACATGTTTTTCACTGGCAAAAATCAATGAATATTGTAAATGCACAAACAGTAATATCTCCACATTGCAAGGTGCAATTCTGAAATTTTTTGCTTTTTCCTGCTAATCCTAGCATGATAAAGAAGATTCAAAGAGTGAGATGCCAGCTCCTTTCATTCAGTCAGTAGCTTCAAACATTTCTGGTATATGAAAAACATGTTTTTCAATGGCAAAAATCAATGAATATTGTAAATTCACAAACAGTAATATCTCCACATTGCAAGGTGCAATTCTGAAATTTTTTGCTTTTTCCTGTTAATCCTAGCATGATAAAGAAGATTCAAAGAGAGTGAGATGCCAGCTCCTTTCATTCAGTCAGTAGCTTCAAACATTTCTGGTATATGAAAAACATGTTTTTCAATGGCAAAAATCAATGAATATTGTAAATGCACAAACAGTAATATCTCCACATTGCAAGGTGCAATTCTGAAATTTTTTGCTTTTTCCTGCTAATCCTAGCATGATAAAGAAGATTCAAAGAGAGTGAGATGCCAGCTCCTTTCATTCAGTCAGTAGCTTCAAACATTTCTGGTATATGAAAAACATGTTTTTCAATGGCAAAAATCAATGAATATTGTAAATGCACAAACAGTAATATCTCCACATTGCAAGGTGCAATTCTGAAATGTTTTGCTTTTTCCTGCTAATCCTAGCATGATAAAGAAGATTCAAAGAGAGTGAGATGCCAGCTCCTTTCATTCAGTCAGTAGCTTCAAACATTTCTGGTATATGAAAAACATGTTTTTCAATGGCAAAAATCAATGAATATTGTAAATGCACAAACAGTAATATCTCCACATTGCAAGGTGCAATTCTGAAATTTTTTGCTTTTTCCTGCTAATCCTAGCATGATAAAGAAGATTCAAAGAGAGTGAGATGCCAGCTCCTTTCATTCAGTCAGTAGCTTCAAACATTTCTGGACGTTTTTCAATGGCAAAAATCAATGAATATTGTAAATGCACAAACAGTAATATCTCCACATTGCAAGGTGCAATTCTGAAATTTTTTGCTTTTTCCTGTTAATCCTAGCATGATAAAGAAGATTCAAAGAGAGTGAGATGCCAGCTCCTTTCATTCAGTCAGTGGCTTCAAACATTTCTGGTATATGAAAAACATGTTTTTCACTGGCAAAAATCAATGAATATTGTAAATGCACAAACAGTAATATCTCCACATTGCAAGGTGCAATTCTGAAATTTTTTGCTTTTTCCTGCTAATCCTAGCATGATAAAGAAGATTCAAAGAGTGAGATGCCAGCTCCTTTCATTCAGTCAGTAGCTTCAAACATTTCTGGTATATGAAAAACATGTTTTTCAATGGCAAAAATCAATAAATATTGTAAATTCACAAACAGTAATATCTCCACATTGCAAGGTGCAATTCTGAAATTTTTTGCTTTTTCCTGTTAATCCTAGCATGATAAAGAAGATTCAAAGAGAGTGAGATGCCAGCTCCTTTCATTCAGTCAGTAGCTTCAAACATTTCTGGTATATGAAAAACATGTTTTTCAATGGCAAAAATCAATGAATATTGTAAATGCACAAACAGTAATATCTCCACATTGCAAGGTGCAATTCTGAAATTTTTTGCTTTTTCCTGCTAATCCTAGCATGATAAAGAAGATTCAAAGAGAGTGAGATGCCAGCTCCTTTCATTCAGTCAGTAGCTTCAAACATTTCTGGTATATGAAAAACATGTTTTTCAATGGCAAAAATCAATGAATATTGTAAATGCACAAACAGTAATATCTCCACATTGCAAGGTGCAATTCTGAAATGTTTTGCTTTTTCCTGCTAATCCTAGCATGATAAAGAAGATTCAAAGAGAGTGAGATGCCAGCTCCTTTCATTCAGTCAGTAGCTTCAAACATTTCTGGTATATGAAAAACATGTTTTTCAATGGCAAAAATCAATGAATATTGTAAATGCACAAACAGTAATATCTCCACATTGCAAGGTGCAATTCTGAAATGTTTTGCTTTTTCCTGCTAATCCTAGCATGATAAAGAAGATTCAAAGAGAGTGAGATGCCAGCTCCTTTCATTCAGTCAGTAGCTTCAAACATTTCTGGTATATGAAAAACATGTTTTTCAATGGCAAAAATCAATGAATATTGTAAATGCACAAACAGTAATATCTCCACATTGCAAGGTGCAATTCTGAAATTTTTTGCTTTTTCCTGCTAATCCTAGCATGATAAAGAAGATTCAAAGAGAGTGAGATGCCAGCTCCTTTCATTCAGTCAGTAGCTTCAAACATTTCTGGACGTTTTTCAATGGCAAAAATCAATGAATATTGTAAATGCACAAACAGTAATATCTCCACATTGCAAGGTGCAATTCTGAAATTTTTTGCTTTTTCCTGTTAATCCTAGCATGATAAAGAAGATTCAAAGAGAGTGAGATGCCAGCTCCTTTCATTCAGTCAGTGGCTTCAAACATTTCTGGTATATGAAAAACATGTTTTTCACTGGCAAAAATCAATGAATATTGTAAATGCACAAACAGTAATATCTCCACATTGCAAGGTGCAATTCTGAAATTTTTTGCTTTTTCCTGCTAATCCTAGCATGATAAAGAAGATTCAAAGAGTGAGATGCCAGCTCCTTTCATTCAGTCAGTAGCTTCAAACATTTCTGGACGTTTTTCAATGGCAAAAATCAATGAATATTGTAAATGCACAAACAGTAATATCTCCACATTGCAAGGTGCAATTCTGAAATTTTTTGCTTTTTCCTGCTAATCCTAGCATCATAAAGAAGATTCAAAGAGAGTGAGATGCCAGCTCCTTTCATTCAGTCAGTAGCTTCAAACATTTCTGGTATATGAAAAACATGTTTTTCAATGGCAAAAATCAATGAATATTGTAAATTCACAAACAGTAATATCTCCACATTGCAAGGTGCAATTCTGAAATTTTTTGCTTTTTCCTGTTAATCCTAGCATGATAAAGAAGATTCAAAGAGAGTGAGATGCCAGCTCCTTTCATTCAGTCAGTAGCTTCAAACATTTCTGGTATATGAAAAACATGTTTTTCAATGGCAAAAATCAATGAATATTGTAAATGCACAAACAGTAATATCTCCACATTGCAAGGTGCAATTCTGAAATTTTTTGCTTTTTCCTGCTAATCCTAGCATGATAAAGAAGATTCAAAGAGAGTGAGATGCCAGCTCCTTTCATTCAGTCAGTAGCTTCAAACATTTCTGGTATATGAAAAACATGTTTTTCAATGGCAAAAATCAATGAATATTGTAAATGCACAAACAGTAATATCTCCACATTGCAAGGTGCAATTCTGAAATGTTTTGCTTTTTCCTGCTAATCCTAGCATGATAAAGAAGATTCAAAGAGAGTGAGATGCCAGCTCCTTTCATTCAGTCAGTAGCTTCAAACATTTCTGGTATATGAAAAACATGTTTTTCAATGGCAAAAATCAATGAATATTGTAAATGCACAAACAGTAATATCTCCACATTGCAAGGTGCAATTCTGAAATTTTTTGCTTTTTCCTGCTAATCCTAGCATGATAAAGAAGATTCAAAGAGAGTGAGATGCCAGCTCCTTTCATTCAGTCAGTAGCTTCAAACATTTCTGGTATATGAATAACATGATGTTTTTCAATGGCAAAAATCAATGAATATTGTAAATGCACAAACAGTAATATCTCCACATTGCAAGGTGCAATTCTGAAATTTTTTGCTTTTTCCTGCTAATCCTAGCATGATAAAGAAGATTCAAAGAGAGTGAGATGCCAGCTCCTTTCATTCAGTCAGTAGCTTCAAACATTTCTGGACGTTTTTCAATGGCAAAAATCAATGAATATTGTAAATGCACAAACAGTAATATCTCCACATTGCAAGGTGCAATTCTGAAATTTTTTGCTTTTTCCTGTTAATCCTAGCATGATAAAGAAGATTCAAAGAGAGTGAGATGCCAGCTCCTTTCATTCAGTCAGTAGCTTCAAACATTTCTGGTATATGAAAAACATGTTTTTCAATGGCAAAAATCAATGAATATTGTAAATGCACAAACAGTAATATCTCCATATTGCAAGGTGCAATTCTGAAATTTTTTGCTTTTTCCTGCTAATCCTAGCATGATAAAGAAGATTCAAAGAGAGTGAGATGCCAGCTCCTTTCATTCAGTCAGTAGCTTCAAACATTTCTGGTATATGAATAACATGTTTTTCAATGGCAAAAATCAATGAATATTGTAAATGCACAAACAGTAATATCTCCACATTGCAAGATGCAATTCTGAAATTTTTTGCTTTTTCCTGCTAATCCTAGCATGATAAAGAAGATTCAAAGAGAGTGAGATGCCAGCTCCTTTCATTCAGTCAGTAGCTTCAAACATTTCTGGACGTTTTTCAATGGCAAAAATCAATGAATATTGTAAATGCACAAACAGTAATATCTCCACATTGCAAGGTGCAATTCTGAAATTTTTTGCTTTTTCCTGCTAATCCTAGCATGATAAAGAAGATTCAAAGAGAGTGAGATGCCAGCTCCTTTCATTCAGTCAGTAGCTTCAAACATTTCTGGACGTTTTTCAATGGCAAAAATCAATGAATATTGTAAATGCACAAACAGTAATATCTCCACATTGCAAGGTGCAATTCTGAAATTTTTTGCTTTTTCCTGTTAATCCTAGCATGATAAAGAAGATTCAAAGAGAGAGAGATGGGGGCGTGGCTTAGGCACAGACCAGGATGGCAGCATAGGTCTGTGCTCCTTGAGGGCTATAATCATAAAGCGACGATAAAAGCAACTAAAGAAGATTTATTTACTCATCTTTTGCATGGATATACTTCCTAAAGCCTAAGGATCATCTGGATATTGAAAAAACTTTCCCTGACCCGTTATTTTGGAAGATATAACTTTGGACACAGTGGAGTGCGCCCTTGATTTCATACCAGTCATGGGTATTGTGACATAGACCTGCAGGCCTGCAGGTTTGTGTGTCTCTGCAAAGGGACCCCCACCGCTCCCTACCTCCGGATTTTAGAGCGTTGTTCACCGGGTGTCACTGAACAGACTGGGCTGGTTTTATATTTTGAAGCAGGCGGCACCAGAGCTCCGTGGATCAGCTGATTGCCATATGCAGGGAAAACCTTTACTGACCCGGCACCCAAGATCCCCTTCAGGCTGACTTTACCGGGTAATTAATCCCCTGCAACATAAGCAGAGACATACCTTGATATCGTGGGGGCACACAGCCGTGCCCTGGACTTGTTCCCCCGCGCTGGTAAGCTCCTTTTAGCCTGTCGGCAAGCTGTGCGGCTCTGTTACTGTGAGGTGCCGGTGGCTGCGGGACGAGTCGGCTCTGTACATCAGCCTATGTAGTCTGTGCCAAAAGAAATAAGGTCTGTGACTGGACCGGACCCGCGGGACCTCATACCCTTGAACAGTATACTACTGCTCCGGTTCAATACCCTGCAAATTGCCCCGGCCTACAGATCACCCAGCTGACAACTGCAACCGGTGACAGGACTCCTACAGAGATACCACCGCCCGGGGCTGTACCACCCTGCTACCAGCTGCGACCAGTGAAAGGACCCCGGAAGTTAAAAACACCGGCCGGCGCTGTCTGTGGAGGATCACGGACCCCAGGGACCTTCCAGATCTACAATCAAGTAAGAAGATTGTGAGACCGGAGCCCTGAGAAGTCCGGCAAGACCCCGCTCCCGGAGGATAGATCCACGGACGCCAGGCTACGGGACCCTTCCTGCTTCAGGACGCCGGCGGCAGCCCGAAGACCCGGCCCTGCTCACAGCTGACGCGGCTACACGGAGGACCCGTCCGGAGCGGCACTGCATACTCCATCTAAAAAGGTCAGATTAGCCCTGGTTGTCAGGGCTCTTACCGTGACTCTGTGGGGCTGCTGACTGAGGTCTGGTGGCGGCGGTGTCCCTTTTCCTTGGCGGAGCGCTCCCTCCTCTCCTCCTCCTGCTGACGGGCGCTGCTTCTGTCTGCGGCCGGGCTCCCTGCTCTTCGCTGCGGCTGTTCCCTGGGTTGGGGGCTGTTCCGGGGGTGGCGGTCCCCCCTCCTCAGCTCCGGAGCCGCTCCGCTCCTGTCTCTCTCCTAAAGTCCGGTGCAGCCGGTGTATAAGTCCTGTCGCTCCGCAACTTTCAGGGCTAATCTACAGGCGGCGGTATCTCCCTCCTGCTTCTGGAGGGGCCGCTTTGCTCCTCCTTGACATTAACTGACAGGTGCCACCGGTCCCCACGCTCCATTCCACCTATTCCCGCTGTGCAGCCCTGCTAACTGTGTCCCTCCGGTGTTTGGACCTTACAGACCCCTGTGACTGCCTCCCCCTTATGTGGTAGTGCCACTACGATTTGATTTTGCCCCTGGTCCCTTTCTGCAGCAGCACCGCTGCCCTCCAATGTCCCATATCCACAATCAGCTGATAGATTCAAATTCTCCCGCCCCCTGCTGCAGCGTCGCTCTGCACTGCTGTCCAAGGTGCTGATTCTATATTATTACTGTTACTGAGGTCTATTAAATACCAAACGGTGTATTATCATCTTGACTGTGAAATTTGATCCTGAGGGGAGGGGGGGATAGGAGGATCTGTTTCTGCTTTCATATATATATACTGTGATTACGTTACTTGATATATATATAACAGTTGGTGCCCATGGAACTCTACGGATCTGCAAGCCTCTATAATAATTAGTTTCCTGCTAAAACTATATGTGCCTTTTATTTTATCCCTCAGGTTAATTTTATTATTTCTTTGATACTTCTGATTGTGATTTACATTTAAAGGATTGCATTCTAGGGGGTACATAACTTTGTAGTTTTTAAGGGTATTGTTCGCCCTTTTCGGAATGACATTTGTTTAATGCAAATTTTTTTTTTCCTAGCTCTGTTCGCGGTCACTTCGCAATTCTAAAGTCTTCTGTCCACTCTTTAGGTCAAATATTTCTAGGGTCTTTTGGTGTTTTTTTTTTATATATATACACCCATAGGTCCGATATTTTATAATGGCGGCTAATAAGAAAAATTCTCATAAGTCTTTGGAAGCTCCCCTTAAAACTAGTGCGGTAAGAGCGAAGTCCTCCCAACGCTTTTCATTTTCAAACCCTTCAGAAGATGATGTCAATACCATTAGCCCACTTAAGTCCAGATCACCTCATAGAAATCCTGAAGTTAGACAGAGTTCTAAAGTAAGCTCTCCCATCAAAGAATCTTCTAAAAGTCTATTATCTCCAAAAACACAGAGAATTCCTGATGCTAAACCTGCCCCTTCTACCGTAGTTAAAGAGAAAAAAGTGGAGGAGATGGATATTTCCATCTCATCAAAGAGAAGGGACCCAGGAGCCTGGAGCAACAAATATTCTTCACTGGCTATGAGTTCGGAGGAGGAATCCTCGGACACGTCTCCTAATCCTAGTCCAGATAAGAGACGTGCAAAAAAGGATCTTTCTTCTTCATCCTCAGACCCTACGCCTAGTGTCCTGGTCAAAATGCCCATTTCTCAAGAGTTGGGAAATACTGACCTTGGTTCATATCTGGACAATCTCTTAAAGACGATTGACAGAAATATGAAACTGGGCTTCGAGAAACAGGTAGACACCATGAAATCTACTTTGGAAGCTTTTGGTCTTAAATTGGAGGAAAACACCAAAAGACTTGAAACGGTGGAGGGAAGGGTAGAGTCTGTCTCTTCTGATAATCTAGAAATTAAATCTGAGCTTAAAAGACTCAGATTAAAAGTTGCGGATTTGGAGGATAGGAGTAGGAGAAATAATTTGAAAATTAGAGGCATATCTGAGGATGTTCCTCCCTCAGATGTCTCGGCTTTTGTCAAAGACTTATTTCACAAGACAATCCCATCCCTCTCTGAGCAGGATCTTATTATCGATAGGGCCCATCGCCTATTTCGTCCGACCTCCATCTCCTCGGATCTTCCTAGGGATGTAATAGTTAGGTTACATTTTTTCTCGACCAAAGAGAAAATCTTGAATTATATTAGGGAAAACAGGACTTTTCCAGAGCCTTTTTCGCACCTAAAAATCTTCTCAGATTTTTCCAAAGAAACCATGGATACAAGAAGGTCATACAAACTGACCACAGATAGACTGAGGGATATGAATATCCCGTATAGGTGGGGCTTTCCAGTAAAGTTGCTGATTTTCTTTAACCGGAAAACATTCACTCTTACAGATCCTGATGAAGGCCCTAAATTTTTTGATTTTATAAAAGACATTCCCTACAAAGTTACAAAGGCACCCCACCGCTGAAATGATAAACACTACTCCCTCGGGAGTCCCCTTTAAAAATAAACTCATTTTATCACCTCACCTAACATGCTATAATAAATTTATCATTCTTCTTTACATTTAGCCTTCATGGTTTGTCCACATTATTTTTCCCCCCAATCTGAGGGAGAACCTTTTCGGTGAAGGTTCCCTCAGGAGATTTTTTGATTCGTTTTTTCTTTTTCTTTGAATACTTGGTTATTGTTATTACTATCTTTGAATTAATATTAGAGATATTGTATTCCAGCTTTGATTGTCGGTTGATTTTTATTTTTTGGGAATTTGTTGGACCAACTGACCCCTCTCCTTGTGATTTACTTTGACTATTAATTTACCTATGCCTATCAAGATCATCACCTATAATGTAAGAGGCCTAAACAGTCCCAATAAGAGATTCTCCCTTTGGAAGGAATTGGGTCATCTTGGTGCTGATGTTGCGTGTCTTCAGGAGACAAGGTTTGCCGAGGGAAAACACCCTACCTTCACCCACAAACGCTACCCTCATATATTTGAATCCACTAGCGACCGGAAAAAAGCCGGTGTAGCTACAGTGATCAGAGATTCTGTCCCATTTGAGTTTTTAGATCAGCATAAAGATGTCAATGGAAGGTTCCATATATTGCTCTGTAAACTGAATAATCATGAGTGCACTGTTGTTAACCTATACGCCCCAAATAAAAAGCAAATACCCTTTTTGAACAAGGTTTTCAGAAAGGTTGAAGAGGTTAGGAGAGGCGAATTGATTTTTTTAGGAGACTTCAACATGGTCCCAGACGGCCATATGGACTCTTCCTCCCCCAGCCGTCACTTATACCCGACGCTAAATAATTGGCTTTATAAAAACGAACTATTTGATACATTTAGATGTCTGCAAACTACCTCCAAAGAATTCTCCCACTTTTCGGATGCGCACCAAACGGCCTCTAGAATTGACTTAATAATAACTGATGTCTTTTCTTTACCCAAATTCTCTAACATATCTATAGGCCTTAGGTCTCTATCAGATCATGCCCCTATGTCATGTGAAATTCATATTGGTCCTCTTATTAAAAATGGATTTCTTTGGAAATGTAGATCTTCACTTATTCATAACCCCAAAAACAAAAAAATTATTGAAAAAGCTATTTCTGATTATTTTAGGGAGAACGATACCCCAGACTTATCTAATCCTTTCTCCAGCTGGTGCGCTCACAAGGCTGTCCTTCGTGGTGTACTAATGCAGATATCCTCATCTGAAAAAAAAGAAAAAAGAACAAAAATTAATTCTCTTCAAAAACTGATTAGGGAAAAAGAACTAGAACAAATAAATCTTCCTTCCCCTTCCCCAATAATTCAAAAAGAGCTCTCAAATTTAAGGGTAGAGCTAAAATCAGAAATTTCTTCCTCCTATGATGCGATTATTCGGAAATCAAAATTTAATTACTATGCGGCTCTAAATAAACCTACCCGCTTTATGGCCCGCCTAGTCAAATGTAAAAGAGCAATTAATAGAATAGATAAAATAAAAAACAATAGTGGAATAACGTTTTGCCACCCTAAAGATATAGTGAACCAGTTTGCAGACTTTTACAAAAAACTCTACAACATCAAAACTGACCCTCTAATTCCCCATCCTCACCCAGATGCAATCAACAAATTTTTATCCTCCATTAACCTAACGAAATTGAGCCCTCTGGATCACGAGTCATTGAATAAGCCTTTTTCCAACCCTGAAATTATTAACACAATAAAGCAACTTAAAGATTTCAAGGCTCCGGGTCCAGATGGGTTCATCAATGAGTATTATAAAACTTTTTGTGACCTACTTTCTTCCCCTCTCACGAAAATTTTCAATCATGCTTCCTCAATAAGCTCCTTCCCCTCAGAAATGCTGGAAGCCACCATTACCCTAATACCCAAGTCTAAGGATGAGAGAGATAATGTTAAAAATTATAGGCCCATTTCGCTAATTAACACTGATATTAAGATATATTCAAAAATTCTGGCCAATCGTTTATCGACTATTCTCCCATCTCTCATCAACGACGATCAGATTGGCTTCGTTGGTGGGAGGCAAGCAACTGATGGCTCTAGAAGACTTCTGAATATTATTAAGGTGATAAATACGGCGAAACTCCCAACTTCATTGCTTGCTTTAGACGCTGAAAAAGCTTTCGACAGGTTAAATTGGCTATACCTTAAACTCACCCTTATTAAATTCGGTTTTGATAACAAATTTCTCTCTTCAATTATGGCCCTCTATTCTAACCCCCAAGCAAAAATTTATGTTAACAATTATCTCTCAAACCCAATCCCTATCACAAATGGTACTAGACAGGGTTGCCCACTTTCCCCCCTTCTCTTTGTCTTGGCTATGGAGCCTTTGGCACAGAGGATTAGAGAAAACACTGACATTAGGGGGATTTCTACCCCATCTCGAGAATTTAAAATTGGCCTATTTGCAGATGATGTTATGCTTTCCTTGCTGGACCCAGTAAATTCGGTTGCGGAAGTTTCGAAGGTTCTAGAACTATTCTCTCAGATTTCTTATTTTAAGATCAATAATGAGAAGTCTAAACTTTTAAACATTAATCTGGACCGCCAGACGAGAGAGGTTTTACACTCGAGATTTTCCTTCGGTTTGGCTAAACGCAATCTGACTTATTTGGGGATCAGTATTGGTAAAACTATTAACTCAACAATTTCTGACAACCTGGTTCTGATTGAGGATATCGTCCGCGGAGATTTGATGGAATTTTTGAAAAGAGATTTGTCATGGTGGGGTAGAGTCCTCTCTATTAAGATGTTTGTTCTACCCAAAATCTTGTATTTTTTCCGCAACTTACCTTTAACTATTTCTCACATCTTTATTCAAAAAATTCAAAATCAGATTAATTCCTATGTCTGGGATAATAAACGTGCGAGGATATCTGCAGATATATTGTACAAGAATAAGTGTAACGGAGGTCTGAGCCACCCTAATATTTCCGCTTACTATTTGGCAAACCTCATCAAACAGAGCAGTAATTGGTTTAATTCTGACAGTCCCCCAGCTTGGATGACTCTGGAGACCTTCTTAAATAATGGCTCTTCTCCCCGTGAATTGTTACTTAGGCATCTCTTTAAACAGTGCACTCATGATTCTTCCCATCCTATTTTCCAGGCGATTATTGACGCCTGGAAAAAAATTGCCAAAAGAAAGAAAAAGAGTCCCCTAAGAGATTCTGATATGGATAAGTTTTCTTTTGTCAAAAATTTTCCAATTGGTTTTGTTGCTGATCTGTATAACTCTTCCATCCCAGATCAGTGGGACAATAAAGGGTTAAGGAAAATTGGAGACTTCTATGAAGCTTCTGCCTTTATTCCTTTCCAAATTCTTAAAAAAAGATTCAACTTACCTTCCTCTGATTTCTTTTTATACTCTCATTTAAAGAGCATTATTCTGGAATTTACTTCTGGTAAACTTATTGTTTCTGAAACCTCGGTGAACCTGTTAAGCAACCCATCCCACAAAATTTTTTGGAGCCTGAGACACATATATAACAGCTTCAATAATGATCTTTCCTTCCAAAAACACCTCTACATGATACGTTGGGAAAAAGACCTAAAACTCAATTTCCAATCCGATCAATGGGAGAGTGCTGTTCTTTTTTCTCAAGCCTCTAATATATCTATGCCCTTACAAGAGGCCTACTTCAAAATTCTAACCAGATGGTATTACACTCCAATCAGGCTCCACCATATAAAGCCCAGCAACTCTCCCCTTTGTTGGAGGGAGTGCGGCCTTAGGGGAGATCTTTTACATCTCTTTTGGAGCTGCCCCAAAATCCGGAATCTATGGGCTCAGATCTCTTCTTTGGTAGATGATCTTTTAGGCAGACCTTTAGTATTGACCCCTCAAATGGCTTTACTATCCTTAGATCTCTAATCATATAAGTCGTTTGAAAGATCTTTGGTGATTCACTTATTTTCAGTATGTAAGAACGCATTGGCTTTTTATTGGAGAAAGTCACATGTCCCCACTTTGGAGGACTTAGTTGATAAGATGAATCTCCATAGAATATTTGAACTCAGATTTGCCCTTATCAACAATAACTTACTTAAATTCTCTGGGAAGTGGGATATTTGGCTCACTAAGTTCCCTCAACCCTCTCATAATGCTGGAACATCTTAATGTGTGTCATGCTTAGCTCATTAATATGTTTAATTTTTGCTAATGATAGTAATGTGTGTTTAAATTGTTCAAGTTTATGTACTATCGTATATACTATTTGACGAACAAATTTCTCCCATCTTTCCTGTTTATCCATTCCCGTTTGTACCCTTTCCCTTCCCCTTCCCTCAGAATTTATCCCTTATTACGAATATTTTTTTTTGTCACTACTTTTATGCTACGATTGTTATTCCCCTGTTAAATTGTTTATTAAAAATAAAAAAAAATATGGTAAAACAAAGAGAGTGAGATGCCAGCTCCTTTCATTCAGTCAGTGGCTTCAAACATTTCTGGTATATGAAAAACATGTTTTTCACTGGCAAAAATCAATGAATATTGTAAATGCACAAACAGTAATATCTCCACATTGCAAGGTGCAATTCTGAAATGTTTTGCTTTTTCCTGCTAATCCTAGCATGATAAAGAAGATTCAAAGAGAGTGAGATGCCAGCTCCTTTCATTCAGTCAGTAGCTTCAAACATTTCTGGTATATGAAAAACATGTTTTTCAATGGCAAAAATCAATGAATATTGTAAATGCACAAACAGTAATATCTCCACATTGCAAGGTGCAATTCTGAAATTTTTTGCTTTTTCCTGCTAATCCTAGCATGATAAAGAAGATTCAAAGAGAGTGAGATGCCAGCTCCTTTCATTCAGTCAGTAGCTTCAAACATTTCTGGTATATGAAAAACATGTTTTTCAATGGCAAAAATCAATGAATATTGTAAATGCACAAACAGTAATATCTCCACATTGCAAGGTGCAATTCTGAAATGTTTTGCTTTTTCCTGCTAATCCTAGCATGATAAAGAAGATTCAAAGAGAGTGAGATGCCAGCTCCTTTCATTCAGTCAGTAGCTTCAAACATTTCTGGTATATGAAAAACATGTTTTTCACTGGCAAAAATCAATGAATATTGTAAATGCACAAACAGTAATATCTCCACATTGCAAGGTGCAATTCTGAAATTTTTTGCTTTTTCCTGCTAATCCTAGCATGATAAAGAAGATTCAAAGAGTGAGATGCCAGCTCCTTTCATTCAGTCAGTAGCTTCAAACATTTCTGGACGTTTTTCAATGGCAAAAATCAATGAATATTGTAAATGCACAAACAGTAATATCTCCACATTGCAAGGTGCAATTCTGAAATTTTTTGCTTTTTCCTGCTAATCCTAGCATCATAAAGAAGATTCAAAGAGAGTGAGATGCCAGCTCCTTTCATTCAGTCAGTAGCTTCAAACATTTCTGGTATATGAAAAACATGTTTTTCAATGGCAAAAATCAATGAATATTGTAAATGCACAAACAGTAATATCTCCACATTGCAAGGTGCAAATCTGAAATTTTTTGCTTTTTCCTGTTAATCCTAGCATGATAAAGAAGATTCAAAGAGAGTGAGATGCCAGCTCCTTTCATTCAGTCAGTAGCTTCAAACATTTCTGGTATATGAAAAACATGTTTTTCAATGGCAAAAATCAATGAATATTGTAAATGCACAAACAGTAATATCTCCACATTGCAAGGTGCAATTCTGAAATTTTTTGCTTTTTCCTGCTAATCCTAGCATGATAAAGAAGATTCAAAGAGAGTGAGATGCCAGCTCCTTTCATTCAGTCAGTAGCTTCAAACATTTCTGGTATATGAAAAACATGTTTTTCAATGGCAAAAATCAATGAATATTGTAAATGCACAAACAGTAATATCTCCACATTGCAAGGTGCAATTCTGAAATGTTTTGCTTTTTCCTGCTAATCCTAGCATGATAAAGAAGATTCAAAGAGAGTGAGATGCCAGCTCCTTTCATTCAGTCAGTAGCTTCAAACATTTCTGGTATATGAAAAACATGTTTTTCAATGGCAAAAATCAATGAATATTGTAAATGCACAAACAGTAATATCTCCACATTGCAACGTGCAATTCTGAAATTTTTTGCTTTTTCCTGCTAATCCTAGCATGATAAAGAAGATTCAAAGAGAGTGAGATGCCAGCTCCTTTCATTCAGTCAGTAGCTTCAAACATTTCTGGACGTTTTTCAATGGCAAAAATCAATGAATATTGTAAATGCACAAACAGTAATATCTCCACATTGCAAGGTGCAATTCTGAAATTTTTTGCTTTTTCCTGTTAATCCTAGCATGATAAAGAAGATTCAAAGAGAGTGAGATGCCAGCTCCTTTCATTCAGTCAGTGGCTTCAAACATTTCTGGTATATGAAAAACATGTTTTTCACTGGCAAAAATCAATGAATATTGTAAATGCACAAACAGTAATATCTCCACATTGCAAGGTGCAATTCTGAAATTTTTTGCTTTTTCCTGCTAATCCTAGCATGATAAAGAAGATTCAAAGAGTGAGATGCCAGCTCCCTTCATTCAGTCAGTAGCTTCAAACATTTCTGGTATATGAAAAACATGTTTTTCAATGGCAAAAATCAATGAATATTGTAAATTCACAAACAGTAATATCTCCACATTGCAAGGTGCAATTCTGAAACTTTTTGCTTTTTCCTGTTAATCCTAGCATGATAAAGAAGATTCAAAGAGAGTGAGATGCCAGCTCCTTTCATTCAGTCAGTAGCTTCAAACATTTCTGGTATATGAAAAACATGTTTTTCAATGGCAAAAATCAATGAATATTGTAAATGCACAAACAGTAATATCTCCACATTGCAAGGTGCAATTCTGAAATTTTTTGCTTTTTCCTGCTAATCCTAGCATGATAAAGAAGATTCAAAGAGAGTGAGATGCCAGCTCCTTTCATTCAGTCAGTAGCTTCAAACATTTCTGGTATATGAAAAACATGTTTTTCAATGGCAAAAATCAATGAATATTGTAAATGCACAAACAGTAATATCTCCACATTGCAAGGTGCAATTCTGAAATGTTTTGCTTTTTCCTGCTAATCCTAGCATGATAAAGAAGATTCAAAGAGAGTGAGATGCCAGCTCCTTTCATTCAGTCAGTAGCTTCAAACATTTCTGGTATATGAAAAACATGTTTTTCAATGGCAAAAATCAATGAATATTGTAAATGCACAAACAGTAATATCTCCACATTGCAAGGTGCAATTCTGAAATTTTTTGCTTTTTCCTGCTAATCCTAGCATGATAAAGAAGATTCAAAGAGAGTGAGATGCCAGCTCCTTTCATTCAGTCAGTAGCTTCAAACATTTCTGGACGTTTTTCAATGGCAAAAATCAATGAATATTGTAAATGCACAAACAGTAATATCTCCACATTGCAAGGTGCAATTCTGAAATTTTTTGCTTTTTCCTGTTAATCCTAGCATGATAAAGAAGATTCAAAGAGAGTGAGATGCCAGCTCCTTTCATTCAGTCAGTGGCTTCAAACATTTCTGGTATATGAAAAACATGTTTTTCAATGGCAAAAATCAATGAATATTGTAAATGCACAAACAGTAATATCTCCACATTGCAAGGTGCAATTCTGAAATTTTTTGCTTTTTCCTGCTAATCCTAGCATGATAAAGACGATTCAAAGAGAGTGAGATGCCAGCTCCTTTCATTCAGTCAGTAGCTTCAAACATTTCTGGTATATGAAAAACATGTTTTTCAATGGCAAAAATCAATGAATATTGTAAATGCACAAACAGTAATATCTCCACATTGCAAGGTGCAATTCTGAAATGTTTTGCTTTTTCCTGCTAATCCTAGCATGATAAAGAAGATTCAAAGAGAGTGAGATGCCAGCTCCTTTCATTCAGTCAGTAGCTTCAAACATTTCTGGTATATGAAAAACATGTTTTTCAATGGCAAAAATCAATGAATATTGTAAATGCACAAACAGTAATATCTCCACATTGCAAGGTGCAATTCTGAAATTTTTTGCTTTTTCCTGCTAATCCTAGCATGATAAAGAAGATTCAAAGAGAGTGAGATGCCAGCTCCTTTCATTCAGTCAGTAGCTTCAAACATTTCTGGACGTTTTTCAATGGCAAAAATCAATGAATATTGTAAATGCACAAACAGTAATATCTCCACATTGCAAGGTGCAATTCTGAAATTTTTTGCTTTTTCCTGTTAATCCTAGCATGATAAAGAAGATTCAAAGAGAGTGAGATGCCAGCTCCTTTCATTCAGTCAGTAGCTTCAAACATTTCTGGTATATGAAAAACATGTTTTTCAATGGCAAAAATCAATGAATATTGTAAATGCACAAACAGTAATATCTCCACATTGCAAGGTGCAATTCTGAAATTTTTTGCTTTTTACTGCTAATCCTAGCATGATAAAGAAGATTCAAAGAGAGTGAGATGCCAGCTCCTTTCATTCAGTCAGTAGCTTCAAACATTTCTGGTATATGAAAAACATGTTTTTCAATGGCAAAAATCAATGAATATTGTAAATGCACAAACAGTAATATCTCCACATTGCAAGGTGCAATTCTGAAATTTTTTGCTTTTTCCTGCTAATCCTAGCATGATAAAGATTCAAAGAGAGTGAGATGCCAGCTCCTTTCATTCAGTCAGTAGCTTCAAACATTTCTGGTATATGAATAACATGATGTTTTTCAATGGCAAAAATCAATGAATATTGTAAATGCACAAACAGTAATATCTCCACATTGCAAGGTGCAATTCTGAAATTTTTTGCTTTTTCCTGCTAATCCTAGCATGATAAAGAAGATTCAAAGAGAGTGAGATGCCAGCTCCTTTCATTCAGTCAGTAGCTTCAAACATTTCTGGACGTTTTTCAATGGCAAAAATCAATGAATATTGTAAATGCACAAACAGTAATATCTCCACATTGCAAGGTGCAATTCTGAAATTTTTTGCTTTTTCCTGTTAATCCTAGCATGATAAAGAAGATTCAAAGAGAGTGAGATGCCAGCTCCTTTCATTCAGTCAGTAGCTTCAAACATTTCTGGTATATGAAAAACATGTTTTTCAATGGCAAAAATCAATGAATATTGTAAATGCACAAACAGTAATATCTCCATATTGCAAGGTGCAATTCTGAAATTTTTTGCTTTTTCCTGCTAATCCTAGCATGATAAAGAAGATTCAAAGAGAGTGAGATGCCAGCTCCTTTCATTCAGTCAGTAGCTTCAAACATTTCTGGTATATGAATAACATGTTTTTCAATGGCAAAAATCAATGAATATTGTAAATGCACAAACAGTAATATCTCCACATTGCAAGATGCAATTCTGAAATTTTTTGCTTTTTCCTGCTAATCCTAGCATGATAAAGAAGATTCAAAGAGAGTGAGATGCCAGCTCCTTTCATTCAGTCAGTAGCTTCAAACATTTCTGGACGTTTTTCAATGGCAAAAATCAATGAATATTGTAAATGCACAAACAGTAATATCTCCAGATTGCAAGGTGCAATTCTGAAATTTTTTGCTTTTTCCTGCTAATCCTAGCATGATAAAGAAGATTCAAAGAGAGTGAGATGCCAGCTCCTTTCATTCAGTCAGTAGCTTCAAACATTTCTGGACGTTTTTCAATGGCAAAAATCAATGAATATTGTAAATGCACAAACAGTAATATCTCCACATTGCAAGGTGCAATTCTGAAATTTTTTGCTTTTTCCTGTTAATCCTAGCATGATAAAGAAGATTCAAAGAGAGTGAGATGCCAGCTCCTTTCATTCAGTCAGTGGCTTCAAACATTTCTGGTATATGAAAAACATGTTTTTCACTGGCAAAAATCAATGAATATTGTAAATGCACAAACAGTAATATCTCCACATTGCAAGGTGCAATTCTGAAATTTTTTGCTTTTTCCTGCTAATCCTAGCATGATAAAGAAGATTCAAAGAGTGAGATGCCAGCTCCTTTCATTCAGTCAGTAGCTTCAAACATTTCTGGACGTTTTTCAATGGCAAAAATCAATGAATATTGTAAATGCACAAACAGTAATATCTCCA
Organism: Phyllobates terribilis; assembly: GCF_046119375.1. NCBI lineage: Eukaryota > Metazoa > Chordata > Amphibia > Anura > Dendrobatidae > Phyllobates > Phyllobates terribilis. The sequence goes on along the minus strand of NW_027363534.1, from coordinate 54,552 downwards.
CATTGCAAGGTGCAATTCTGAAATTTTTTGCTTTTTCCTGCTAATCCTATCATCATAAAGAAGATTCAAAGAGAGTGAGATGCCAGCTCCTTTCATTCAGTCAGTAGCTTCAAACATTTCTGGTATATGAAAAACATGTTTTTCAATGGCAAAAATCAATGAATATTGTAAATGCACAAACAGTAATATCTCCACATTGCAAGGTGCAATTCTGAAATTTTTTGCTTTTTCCTGTTAATCCTAGCATGATAAAGAAGATTCAAAGAGAGTGAGATGCCAGCTCCTTTCATTCAGTCAGTAGCTTCAAACATTTCTGGTATATGAAAAACATGTTTTTCAATGGCAAAAATCAATGAATATTGTAAATGCACAAACAGTAATATCTCCACATTGCAAGGTGCAATTCTGAAATTTTTTGCTTTTTCCTGCTAATCCTAGCATGATAAAGAAGATTCAAAGAGAGTGAGATGCCAGCTCCTTTCATTCAGTCAGTAGCTTCAAACATTTCTGGTATATGAAAAACATGTTTTTCAATGGCAAAAATCAATGAATATTGTAAATGCACAAACAGTAATATCTCCACATTGCAAGGTGCAATTCTGAAATTTTTTGCTTTTTCCTGCTAATCCTAGCATGATAAAGAAGATTCAAAGAGAGTGAGATGCCAGCTCCTTTCATTCAGTCAGTAGCTTCAAACATTTCTGGTATATGAAAAACATGTTTTTCAATGGCAAAAATCAATGAATATTGTAAATGCACAAACAGTAATATCTCCACATTGCAAGGTGCAATTCTGAAATTTTTTGCTTTTTCCTGCTAATCCTAGCATGATAAAGAAGATTCAAAGAGAGTGAGATGCCAGCTCCTTTCATTCAGTCAGTAGCTTCAAACATTTCTGGACGTTTTTCAATGGCAAAAATCAATGAATATTGTAAATGCACAAACAGTAATATCTCCACATTGCAAGGTGCAATTCTGAAATTTTTTGCTTTTTCCTGTTAATCCTAGCATGATAAAGAAGATTCAAAGAGAGTGAGATGCCAGCTCCTTTCATTCAGTCAGTAGCTTCAAACATTTCTGGTATATGAAAAACATGTTTTTCAATGGCAAAAATCAATGAATATTGTAAATGCACAAACAGTAATATCTCCACATTGCAAGGTGCAATTCTGAAATTTTTTGCTTTTTCCTGCTAATCCTAGCATGATAAAGAAGATTCAAAGAGAGTGAGATGCCAGCTCCTTTCATTCAGTCAGTAGCTTCAAACATTTCTGGTATATGAAAAACATGTTTTTCAATGGCAAAAATCAATGAATATTGTAAATGCACAAACAGTAATATCTCCACATTGCAAGGTGCAATTCTGAAATTTTTTGCATTTTCCTGCTAATCCTAGCATGATAAAGAAGATTCAAAGAGAGTGAGATGCCAGCTCCTTTCATTCAGTCAGTAGCTTCAAACATTTCTGGACGTTTTTCAATGGCAAAAATCAATGAATATTGTATATGCACAAACAGTAATATCTCCACATTGCAAGGTGCAATTCTGAAATTTTTTGCTTTTTCCTGTTAATCCTAGCATGATAAAGAAGATTCAAAGAGAGTGAGATGCCAGCTCCTTTCATTCAGTCAGTGGCTTCAAACATTTCTGGTATATGAAAAACATGTTTTTCACTGGCAAAAATCAATGAATATTGTAAATGCACAAACAGTAATATCTCCACATTGCAAGGTGCAATTCTGAAATTTTTTGCTTTTTCCTGCTAATCCTAGCATGATAAAGAAGATTCAAAGAGTGAGATGCCAGCTCCTTTCATTCAGTCAGTAGCTTCAAACATTTCTGGACGTTTTTCAATGGCAAAAATCAATGAATATTGTAAATGCACAAACAGTAATATCTCCACATTGCAAGGTGCAATTCTGAAATTTTTTGCTTTTTCCTGCTAATCCTAGCATCATAAAGAAGATTCAAAGAGAGTGAGATGCCAGCTCCTTTCATTCAGTCAGTAGCTTCAAACATTTCTGGTATATGAAAAACATGTTTTTCAATGGCAAAAATCAATGAATATTGTAAATTCACAAACAGTAATATCTCCACATTGCAAGGTGCAATTCTGAAATTTTTTGCTTTTTCCTGTTAATCCTAGCATGATAAAGAAGATTCAAAGAGAGTGAGATGCCAGCTCCTTTCATTCAGTCAGTAGCTTCAAACATTTCTGGTATATGAAAAACATGTTTTTCAATGGCAAAAATCAATGAATATTGTAAATGCACAAACAGTAATATCTCCACATTGCAAGGTGCAATTCTGAAATTTTTTGCTTTTTCCTGCTAATCCTAGCATGATAAAGAAGATTCAAAGAGAGTGAGATGCCAGCTCCTTTCATTCAGTCAGTAGCTTCAAACATTTCTGGTATATGAAAAACATGTTTTTCAATGGCAAAAATCAATGAATATTGTAAATGCACAAACAGTAATATCTCCACATTGCAAGGTGCAATTCTGAAATGTTTTGCTTTTTCCTGCTAATCCTAGCATGATAAAGAAGATTCAAAGAGAGTGAGATGCCAGCTCCTTTCATTCAGTCAGTAGCTTCAAACATTTCTGGTATATGAAAAACATGTTTTTCAATGGCAAAAATCAATGAATATTGTAAATGCACAAACAGTAATATCTCCACATTGCAAGGTGCAATTCTGAAATTTTTTGCTTTTTCCTGCTAATCCTAGCATGATAAAGAAGATTCAAAGAGAGTGAGATGCCAGCTCCTTTCATTCAGTCAGTAGCTTCAAACATTTCTGGACGTTTTTCAATGGCAAAAATCAATGAATATTGTAAATGCACAAACAGTAATATCTCCACATTGCAAGGTGCAATTCTGAAATTTTTTGCTTTTTCCTGTTAATCCTAGCATGATAAAGAAGATTCAAAGAGAGTGAGATGCCAGCTCCTTTCATTCAGTCAGTAGCTTCAAACATTTCTGGTATATGAAAAACATGTTTTTCAATGGCAAAAATCAATGAATATTGTAAATGCACAAACAGTAATATCTCCACATTGCAAGGTGCAATTCTGAAATTTTTTGCTTTTTACTGCTAATCCTAGCATGACAAAGAAGATTCAAAGAGAGTGAGATGCCAGCTCCTTTCATTCAGTCAGTAGCTTCAAACATTTCTGGTATATGAAAAACATGTTTTTCAATGGCAAAAATCAATGAATATTGTAAATGCACAAACAGTAATATCTCCACATTGCAAGGTGCAATTCTGAAATTTTTTGCTTTTTCCTGCTAATCCTAGCATGATAAAGAAGATTCAAAGAGAGTGAGATGCCAGCTCCTTTCATTCAGTCAGTAGCTTCAAACATTTCTGGTATATGAATAACATGATGTTTTTCAATGGCAAAAATCAATGAATATTGTAAATGCACAAACAGTAATATCTCCACATTGCAAGGTGCAATTCTGAAATTTTTTGCTTTTTCCTGCTAATCCTAGCATGATAAAGAAGATTCAAAGAGAGTGAGATGCCAGCTCCTTTCATTCAGTCAGTAGCTTCAAACATTTCTGGACGTTTTTCAATGGCAAAAATCAATGAATATTGTAAATGCACAAACAGTAATATCTCCACATTGCAAGGTGCAATTCTGAAATTTTTTGCTTTTTCCTGCTAATCCTAGCATCATAAAGAAGATTCAAAGAGAGTGAGATGCCAGCTCCTTTCATTCAGTCAGTAGCTTCAAACATTTCTGGTATATGAAAAACATGTTTTTCAATGGCAAAAATCAATGAATATTGTAAATGCACAAACAGTAATATCTCCACATTGCAAGGTGCAATTCTGAAATTTTTTGCTTTTTCCTGTTAATCCTAGCATGATAAAGAAGATTCAAAGAGAGTGAGATGCCAGCTCCTTTCATTCAGTCAGTAGCTTCAAACATTTCTGGTATATGAAAAACATGTTTTTCAATGGCAAAAATCAATGAATATTGTAAATGCACAAACAGTAATATCTCCACATTGCAAGGCGCAATTCTGAAATTTTTTGCTTTTTCCTGCTAATCCTAGCATGATAAAGAAGATTCAAAGAGAGTGAGATGCCAGCTCCTTTCATTCAGTCAGTAGCTTCAAACATTTCTGGTATATGAAAAACATGTTTTTCAATGGCAAAAATCAATGAATATTGTAAATGCACAAACAGTAATATCTCCACATTGCAAGGTGCAATTCTGAAATTTTTTGCTTTTTCCTGCTAATCCTAGCATGATAAAGAAGATTCAAAGAGAGTGAGATGCCAGCTCCTTTCATTCAGTCAGTAGCTTCAAACATTTCTGGACGTTTTTCAATGGCAAAAATCAATGAATATTGTAAATGCACAAACAGTAATATCTCCACATTGCAAGGTGCAATTCTGAAATTTTTTGCTTTTTCCTGTTAATCCTAGCATGATAAAGAAGATTCAAAGAGAGTGAGATGCCAGCTCCTTTCATTCAGTCAGTAGCTTCAAACATTTCTGGTATATGAAAAACATGTTTTTCAATGGCAAAAATCAATGAATATTGTAAATGCACAAACAGTAATATCTCCACATTGCAAGGTGCAATTCTGAAATTTTTTGCTTTTTCCTGCTAATCCTAGCATGATAAAGAAGATTCAAAGAGAGTGAGATGCCAGCTCCTTTCATTCAGTCAGTAGCTTCAAACATTTCTGGTATATGAAAAACATGTTTTTCAATGGCAAAAATCAATGAATATTGTAAATGCACAAACAGTAATATCTCCATATTGCAAGGTGCAATTCTGAAATTTTTTGCTTTTTCCTGCTAATCCTAGCATGATAAAGAAGATTCAAAGAGAGTGAGATGCCAGCTCCTTTCATTCAGTCAGTAGCTTCAAACATTTCTGGACGTTTTTCAATGGCAAAAATCAATGAATATTGTAAATGCACAAACAGTAATATCTCCACATTGCAAGGTGCAATTCTGAAATTTTTTGCTTTTTCCTGCTAATCCTAGCATGATAAAGAAGATTCAAAGAGAGTGAGATGCCAGCTCCTTTCATTCAGTCAGTAGCTTCAAACATTTCTGGACGTTTTTCAATGGCAAAAATCAATGAATATTGTAAATGCACAAACAGTAATATCTCCACATTGCAAGGTGCAATTCTGAAATTTTTTGCTTTTTCCTGTTAATCCTAGCATGATAAAGAAGATTCAAAGAGAGTGAGATGCCAGCTCCTTTCATTCAGTCAGTGGCTTCAAACATTTCTGGTATATGAAAAACATGTTTTTCACTGGCAAAAATCAATGAATATTGTAAATGCACAAACAGTAATATCTCCACATTGCAAGGTGCAATTCTGAAATTTTTTGCTTTTTCCTGCTAATCCTAGCATGATAAAGAAGATTCAAAGAGTGAGATGCCAGCTCCTTTCATTCAGTCAGTAGCTTCAAACATTTCTGGACGTTTTTCAATGGCAAAAATCAATGAATATTGTAAATGCACAAACAGTAATATCTCCACATTGCAAGGTGCAATTCTGAAATTTTTTGCTTTTTCCTGCTAATCCTAGCATCATAAAGAAGATTCAAAGAGAGTGAGATGCCAGCTCCTTTCATTCAGTCAGTAGCTTCAAACATTTCTGGTATATGAAAAACATGTTTTTCAATGGCAAAAATCAATGAATATTGTAAATGCACAAACAGTAATATCTCCACATTGCAAGGTGCAATTCTGAAATTTTTTGCTTTTTCCTGTTAATCCTAGCATGATAAAGAAGATTCAAAGAGAGTGAGATGCCAGCTCCTTTCATTCAGTCAGTAGCTTCAAACATTTCTGGTATATGAAAAACATGTTTTTCAATGGCAAAAATCAATGAATATTGTAAATGCACAAACAGTAATATCTCCACATTGCAAGGTGCAATTCTGAAATTTTTTGCTTTTTCCTGCTAATCCTAGCATGATAAAGAAGATTCAAAGAGAGTGAGATGCCAGCTCCTTTCATTCAGTCAGTAGCTTCAAACATTTCTGGTATATGAAAAACATGTTTTTCAATGGCAAAAATCAATGAATATTGTAAATGCACAAACAGTAATATCTCCACATTGCAAGGTGCAATTCTGAAATTTTTTGCTTTTTCCTGCTAATCCTAGCATGATAAAGAAGATTCAAAGAGAGTGAGATGCCAGCTCCTTTCATTCAGTCAGTAGCTTCAAACATTTCTGGTATATGAAAAACATGTTTTTCAATGGCAAAAATCAATGAATATTGTAAATGCACAAACAGTAATATCTCCACATTGCAAGGTGCAATTCTGAAATTTTTTGCTTTTTCCTGCTAATCCTAGCATGATAAAGAAGATTCAAAGAGAGTGAGATGCCAGCTCCTTTCATTCAGTCAGTAGCTTCAAACATTTCTGGACGTTTTTCAATGGCAAAAATCAATGAATATTGTAAATGCACAAACAGTAATATCTCCACATTGCAAGGTGCAATTCTGAAATTTTTTGCTTTTTCCTGTTAATCCTAGCATGATAAAGAAGATTCAAAGAGAGTGAGATGCCAGCTCCTTTCATTCAGTCAGTAGCTTCAAACATTTCTGGTATATGAAAAACATGTTTTTCAATGGCAAAAATCAATGAATATTGTAAATGCACAAACAGTAATATCTCCACATTGCAAGGTGCAATTCTGAAATTTTTTGCTTTTTCCTGTTAATCCTAGCATGATAAAGAAGATTCAAAGAGAGTGAGATGCCAGCTCCTTTCATTCAGTCAGTAGCTTCAAACATTTCTGGTATATGAAAAACATGTTTTTCAATGGCAAAAATCAATGAATATTGTAAATGCACAAACAGTAATATCTCCACATTGCAAGGTGCAATTCTGAAATTTTTTGCTTTTTACTGCTAATCCTAGCATGATAAAGAAGATTCAAAGAGAGTGAGATGCCAGCTCCTTTCATTCAGTCAGTAGCTTCAAACATTTCTGGTATATGAAAAACATGTTTTTCAATGGCAAAAATCAATGAATATTGTAAATGCACAAACAGTAATATCTCCACATTGCAAGGTGCAATTCTGAAATTTTTTGCTTTTTCCTGCTAATCCTAGCATGATAAAGATTCAAAGAGAGTGAGATGCCAGCTCCTTTCATTCAGTCAGTAGCTTCAAACATTTCTGGTATATGAATAACATGATGTTTTTCAATGGCAAAAATCAATGAATATTGTAAATGCACAAACAGTAATATCTCCACATTGCAAGGTGCAATTCTGAAATTTTTTGCTTTTTCCTGCTAATCCTAGCATGATAAAGAAGATTCAAAGAGAGTGAGATGCCAGCTCCTTTCATTCAGTCAGTAGCTTCAAACATTTCTGGACGTTTTTCAATGGCAAAAATCAATGAATATTGTAAATGCACAAACAGTAATATCTCCACATTGCAAGGTGCAATTCTGAAATTTTTTGCTTTTTCCTGTTAATCCTAGCATGATAAAGAAGATTCAAAGAGAGTGAGATGCCAGCTCCTTTCATTCAGTCAGTAGCTTCAAACATTTCTGGTATATGAAAAACATGTTTTTCAATGGCAAAAATCAATGAATATTGTAAATGCACAAACAGTAATATCTCCATATTGCAAGGTGCAATTCTGAAATTTTTTGCTTTTTCCTGCTAATCCTAGCATGATAAAGAAGATTCAAAGAGAGTGAGATGCCAGCTCCTTTCATTCAGTCAGTAGCTTCAAACATTTCTGGTATATGAATAACATGTTTTTCAATGGCAAAAATCAATGAATATTGTAAATGCACAAACAGTAATATCTCCACATTGCAAGATGCAATTCTGAAATTTTTTGCTTTTTCCTGCTAATCCTAGCATGATAAAGAAGATTCAAAGAGAGTGAGATGCCAGCTCCTTTCATTCAGTCAGTAGCTTCAAACATTTCTGGACGTTTTTCAATGGCAAAAATCAATGAATATTGTAAATGCACAAACAGTAATATCTCCAGATTGCAAGGTGCAATTCTGAAATTTTTTGCTTTTTCCTGCTAATCCTAGCATGATAAAGAAGATTCAAAGAGAGTGAGATGCCAGCTCCTTTCATTCAGTCAGTAGCTTCAAACATTTCTGGACGTTTTTCAATGGCAAAAATCAATGAATATTGTAAATGCACAAACAGTAATATCTCCACATTGCAAGGTGCAATTCTGAAATTTTTTGCTTTTTCCTGTTAATCCTAGCATGATAAAGAAGATTCAAAGAGAGTGAGATGCCAGCTCCTTTCATTCAGTCAGTGGCTTCAAACAATTCTGGTATATGAAAAACATGTTTTTCACTGGCAAAAATCAATGAATATTGTAAATGCACAAACTGTAATATCTCCACATTGCAAGGTGCAATTCTGAAATTTTTTGCTTTTTCCTGCTAATCCTAGCATGATAAAGAAGATTCAAAGAGTGAGATGCCAGCTCCTTTCATTCAGTCAGTAGCTTCAAACATTTCTGGACGTTTTTCAATGGCAAAAATCAATGAATATTGTAAATGCACAAACAGTAATATCTCCACATTGCAAGGTGCAATTCTGAAATTTTTTGCTTTTTCCTGCTAATCCTATCATCATAAAGAAGATTCAAAGAGAGTGAGATGCCAGCTCCTTTCATTCAGTCAGTAGCTTCAAACATTTCTGGTATATGAAAAACATGTTTTTCAATGGCAAAAATCAATGAATATTGTAAATGCACAAACAGTAATATCTCCACATTGCAAGGTGCAATTCTGAAATTTTTTGCTTTTTCCTGTTAATCCTAGCATGATAAAGAAGATTCAAAGAGAGTGAGATGCCAGCTCCTTTCATTCAGTCAGTAGCTTCAAACATTTCTGGTATATGAAAAACATGTTTTTCAATGGCAAAAATCAATGAATATTGTAAATGCACAAACAGTAATATCTCCACATTGCAAGGTGCAATTCTGAAATTTTTTGCTTTTTCCTGCTAATCCTAGCATGATAAAGAAGATTCAAAGAGAGTGAGATGCCAGCTCCTTTCATTCAGTCAGTAGCTTCAAACATTTCTGGTATATGAAAAACATGTTTTTCAATGGCAAAAATCAATGAATATTGTAAATGCACAAACAGTAATATCTCCACATTGCAAGGTGCAATTCTGAAATTTTTTGCTTTTTCCTGCTAATCCTAGCATGATAAAGAAGATTCAAAGAGAGTGAGATGCCAGCTCCTTTCATTCAGTCAGTAGCTTCAAACATTTCTGGTATATGAAAAACATGTTTTTCAATGGCAAAAATCAATGAATATTGTAAATGCACAAACAGTAATATCTCCACATTGCAAGGTGCAATTCTGAAATTTTTTGCTTTTTCCTGCTAATCCTAGCATGATAAAGAAGATTCAAAGAGAGTGAGATGCCAGCTCCTTTCATTCAGTCAGTAGCTTCAAACATTTCTGGACGTTTTTCAATGGCAAAAATCAATGAATATTGTAAATGCACAAACAGTAATATCTCCACATTGCAAGGTGCAATTCTGAAATTTTTTGCTTTTTCCTGTTAATCCTAGCATGATAAAGAAGATTCAAAGAGAGTGAGATGCCAGCTCCTTTCATTCAGTCAGTAGCTTCAAACATTTCTGGTATATGAAAAACATGTTTTTCAATGGCAAAAATCAATGAATATTGTAAATGCACAAACAGTAATATCTCCACATTGCAAGGTGCAATTCTGAAATTTTTTGCTTTTTCCTGCTAATCCTAGCATGATAAAGAAGATTCAAAGAGAGTGAGATGCCAGCTCCTTTCATTCAGTCAGTAGCTTCAAACATTTCTGGTATATGAAAAACATGTTTTTCAATGGCAAAAATCAATGAATATTGTAAATGCACAAACAGTAATATCTCCACATTGCAAGGTGCAATTCTGAAATTTTTTGCATTTTCCTGCTAATCCTAGCATGATAAAGAAGATTCAAAGAGAGTGAGATGCCAGCTCCTTTCATTCAGTCAGTAGCTTCAAACATTTCTGGACGTTTTTCAATGGCAAAAATCAATGAATATTGTATATGCACAAACAGTAATATCTCCACATTGCAAGGTGCAATTCTGAAATTTTTTGCTTTTTCCTGTTAATCCTAGCATGATAAAGAAGATTCAAAGAGAGTGAGATGCCAGCTCCTTTCATTCAGTCAGTGGCTTCAAACATTTCTGGTATATGAAAAACATGTTTTTCACTGGCAAAAATCAATGAATATTGTAAATGCACAAACAGTAATATCTCCACATTGCAAGGTGCAATTCTGAAATTTTTTGCTTTTTCCTGCTAATCCTAGCATGATAAAGAAGATTCAAAGAGTGAGATGCCAGCTCCTTTCATTCAGTCAGTAGCTTCAAACATTTCTGGACGTTTTTCAATGGCAAAAATCAATGAATATTGTAAATGCACAAACAGTAATATCTCCACATTGCAAGGTGCAATTCTGAAATTTTTTGCTTTTTCCTGCTAATCCTAGCATCATAAAGAAGATTCAAAGAGAGTGAGATGCCAGCTCCTTTCATTCAGTCAGTAGCTTCAAACATTTCTGGTATATGAAAAACATGTTTTTCAATGGCAAAAATCAATGAATATTGTAAATTCACAAACAGTAATATCTCCACATTGCAAGGTGCAATTCTGAAATTTTTTGCTTTTTCCTGTTAATCCTAGCATGATAAAGAAGATTCAAAGAGAGTGAGATGCCAGCTCCTTTCATTCAGTCAGTAGCTTCAAACATTTCTGGTATATGAAAAACATGTTTTTCAATGGCAAAAATCAATGAATATTGTAAATGCACAAACAGTAATATCTCCACATTGCAAGGTGCAATTCTGAAATTTTTTGCTTTTTCCTGCTAATCCTAGCATGATAAAGAAGATTCAAAGAGAGTGAGATGCCAGCTCCTTTCATTCAGTCAGTAGCTTCAAACATTTCTGGTATATGAAAAACATGTTTTTCAATGGCAAAAATCAATGAATATTGTAAATGCACAAACAGTAATATCTCCACATTGCAAGGTGCAATTCTGAAATGTTTTGCTTTTTCCTGCTAATCCTAGCATGATAAAGAAGATTCAAAGAGAGTGAGATGCCAGCTCCTTTCATTCAGTCAGTAGCTTCAAACATTTCTGGTATATGAAAAACATGTTTTTCAATGGCAAAAATCAATGAATATTGTAAATGCACAAACAGTAATATCTCCACATTGCAAGGTGCAATTCTGAAATTTTTTGCTTTTTCCTGCTAATCCTAGCATGATAAAGAAGATTCAAAGAGAGTGAGATGCCAGCTCCTTTCATTCAGTCAGTAGCTTCAAACATTTCTGGACGTTTTTCAATGGCAAAAATCAATGAATATTGTAAATGCACAAACAGTAATATCTCCACATTGCAAGGTGCAATTCTGAAATTTTTTGCTTTTTCCTGTTAATCCTAGCATGATAAAGAAGATTCAAAGAGAGTGAGATGCCAGCTCCTTTCATTCAGTCAGTAGCTTCAAACATTTCTGGTATATGAAAAACATGTTTTTCAATGGCAAAAATCAATGAATATTGTAAATGCACAAACAGTAATATCTCCACATTGCAAGGTGCAATTCTGAAATTTTTTGCTTTTTACTGCTAATCCTAGCATGACAAAGAAGATTCAAAGAGAGTGAGATGCCAGCTCCTTTCATTCAGTCAGTAGCTTCAAACATTTCTGGTATATGAAAAACATGTTTTTCAATGGCAAAAATCAATGAATATTGTAAATGCACAAACAGTAATATCTCCACATTGCAAGGTGCAATTCTGAAATTTTTTGCTTTTTCCTGCTAATCCTAGCATGATAAAGAAGATTCAAAGAGAGTGAGATGCCAGCTCCTTTCATTCAGTCAGTAGCTTCAAACATTTCTGGTATATGAATAACATGATGTTTTTCAATGGCAAAAATCAATGAATATTGTAAATGCACAAACAGTAATATCTCCACATTGCAAGGTGCAATTCTGAAATTTTTTGCTTTTTCCTGCTAATCCTAGCATGATAAAGAAGATTCAAAGAGAGTGAGATGCCAGCTCCTTTCATTCAGTCAGTAGCTTCAAACATTTCTGGACGTTTTTCAATGGCAAAAATCAATGAATATTGTAAATGCACAAACAGTAATATCTCCACATTGCAAGGTGCAATTCTGAAATTTTTTGCTTTTTCCTGCTAATCCTAGCATCATAAAGAAGATTCAAAGAGAGTGAGATGCCAGCTCCTTTCATTCAGTCAGTAGCTTCAAACATTTCTGGTATATGAAAAACATGTTTTTCAATGGCAAAAATCAATGAATATTGTAAATGCACAAACAGTAATATCTCCACATTGCAAGGTGCAATTCTGAAATTTTTTGCTTTTTCCTGTTAATCCTAGCATGATAAAGAAGATTCAAAGAGAGTGAGATGCCAGCTCCTTTCATTCAGTCAGTAGCTTCAAACATTTCTGGTATATGAAAAACATGTTTTTCAATGGCAAAAATCAATGAATATTGTAAATGCACAAACAGTAATATCTCCACATTGCAAGGTGCAATTCTGAAATTTTTTGCTTTTTCCTGCTAATCCTAGCATGATAAAGAAGATTCAAAGAGAGTGAGATGCCAGCTCCTTTCATTCAGTCAGTAGCTTCAAACATTTCTGGTATATGAAAAACATGTTTTTCAATGGCAAAAATCAATGAATATTGTAAATGCACAAACAGTAATATCTCCACATTGCAAGGTGCAATTCTGAAATTTTTTGCTTTTTCCTGCTAATCCTAGCATGATAAAGAAGATTCAAAGAGAGTGAGATGCCAGCTCCTTTCATTCAGTCAGTAGCTTCAAACATTTCTGGACGTTTTTCAATGGCAAAAATCAATGAATATTGTAAATGCACAAACAGTAATATCTCCACATTGCAAGGTGCAATTCTGAAATTTTTTGCTTTTTCCTGTTAATCCTAGCATGATAAAGAAGATTCAAAGAGAGTGAGATGCCAGCTCCTTTCATTCAGTCAGTAGCTTCAAACATTTCTGGTATATGAAAAACATGTTTTTCAATGGCAAAAATCAATGAATATTGTAAATGCACAAACAGTAATATCTCCACATTGCAAGGTGCAATTCTGAAATTTTTTGCTTTTTCCTGCTAATCCTAGCATGATAAAGAAGATTCAAAGAGAGTGAGATGCCAGCTCCTTTCATTCAGTCAGTAGCTTCAAACATTTCTGGTATATGAAAAACATGTTTTTCAATGGCAAAAATCAATGAATATTGTAAATGCACAAACAGTAATATCTCCATATTGCAAGGTGCAATTCTGAAATTTTTTGCTTTTTCCTGCTAATCCTAGCATGATAAAGAAGATTCAAAGAGAGTGAGATGCCAGCTCCTTTCATTCAGTCAGTAGCTTCAAACATTTCTGGACGTTTTTCAATGGCAAAAATCAATGAATATTGTAAATGCACAAACAGTAATATCTCCACATTGCAAGGTGCAATTCTGAAATTTTTTGCTTTTTCCTGCTAATCCTAGCATGATAAAGAAGATTCAAAGAGAGTGAGATGCCAGCTCCTTTCATTCAGTCAGTAGCTTCAAACATTTCTGGACGTTTTTCAATGGCAAAAATCAATGAATATTGTAAATGCACAAACAGTAATATCTCCACATTGCAAGGTGCAATTCTGAAATTTTTTGCTTTTTCCTGTTAATCCTAGCATGATAAAGAAGATTCAAAGAGAGTGAGATGCCAGCTCCTTTCATTCAGTCAGTGGCTTCAAACATTTCTGGTATATGAAAAACATGTTTTTCACTGGCAAAAATCAATGAATATTGTAAATGCACAAACAGTAATATCTCCACATTGCAAGGTGCAATTCTGAAATTTTTTGCTTTTTCCTGCTAATCCTAGCATGATAAAGAAGATTCAAAGAGTGAGATGCCAGCTCCTTTCATTCAGTCAGTAGCTTCAAACATTTCTGGACGTTTTTCAATGGCAAAAATCAATGAATATTGTAAATGCACAAACAGTAATATCTCCACATTGCAAGGTGCAATTCTGAAATTTTTTGCTTTTTCCTGCTAATCCTAGCATCATAAAGAAGATTCAAAGAGAGTGAGATGCCAGCTCCTTTCATTCAGTCAGTAGCTTCAAACATTTCTGGTATATGAAAAACATGTTTTTCAATGGCAAAAATCAATGAATATTGTAAATGCACAAACAGTAATATCTCCACATTGCAAGGTGCAATTCTGAAATTTTTTGCTTTTTCCTGTTAATCCTAGCATGATAAAGAAGATTCAAAGAGAGTGAGATGCCAGCTCCTTTCATTCAGTCAGTAGCTTCAAACATTTCTGGTATATGAAAAACATGTTTTTCAATGGCAAAAATCAATGAATATTGTAAATGCACAAACAGTAATATCTCCACATTGCAAGGTGCAATTCTGAAATTTTTTGCTTTTTCCTGCTAATCCTAGCATGATAAAGAAGATTCAAAGAGAGTGAGATGCCAGCTCCTTTCATTCAGTCAGTAGCTTCAAACATTTCTGGTATATGAAAAACATGTTTTTCAATGGCAAAAATCAATGAATATTGTAAATGCACAAACAGTAATATCTCCACATTGCAAGGTGCAATTCTGAAATTTTTTGCTTTTTCCTGCTAATCCTAGCATGATAAAGAAGATTCAAAGAGAGTGAGATGCCAGCTCCTTTCATTCAGTCAGTAGCTTCAAACATTTCTGGTATATGAAAAACATGTTTTTCAATGGCAAAAATCAATGAATATTGTAAATGCACAAACAGTAATATCTCCACATTGCAAGGTGCAATTCTGAAATTTTTTGCTTTTTCCTGCTAATCCTAGCATGATAAAGAAGATTCAAAGAGAGTGAGATGCCAGCTCCTTTCATTCAGTCAGTAGCTTCAAACATTTCTGGACGTTTTTCAATGGCAAAAATCAATGAATATTGTAAATGCACAAACAGTAATATCTCCACATTGCAAGGTGCAATTCTGAAATTTTTTGCTTTTTCCTGTTAATCCTAGCATGATAAAGAAGATTCAAAGAGAGTGAGATGCCAGCTCCTTTCATTCAGTCAGTAGCTTCAAACATTTCTGGTATATGAAAAACATGTTTTTCAATGGCAAAAATCAATGAATATTGTAAATGCACAAACAGTAATATCTCCACATTGCAAGGTGCAATTCTGAAATTTTTTGCTTTTTCCTGCTAATCCTAGCATGATAAAGAAGATTCAAAGAGAGTGAGATGCCAGCTCCTTTCATTCAGTCAGTAGCTTCAAACATTTCTGGTATATGAAAAACATGTTTTTCAATGGCAAAAATCAATGAATATTGTAAATGCACAAACAGTAATATCTCCATATTGCAAGGTGCAATTCTGAAATTTTTTGCTTTTTCCTGCTAATCCTAGCATGATAAAGAAGATTCAAAGAGAGTGAGATGCCAGCTCCTTTCATTCAGTCAGTAGCTTCAAACATTTCTGGTATATGAATAACATGTTTTTCAATGGCAAAAATCAATGAATATTGTAAATGCACAAACAGTAATATCTCCACATTGCAAGATGCAATTCTGAAATTTTTTGCTTTTTCCTGCTAATCCTAGCATGATAAAGAAGATTCAAAGAGAGTGAGATGCCAGCTCCTTTCATTCAGTCAGTAGCTTCAAACATTTCTGGACGTTTTTCAATGGCAAAAATCAATGAATATTGTAAATGCACAAACAGTAATATCTCCACATTGCAAGGTGCAATTCTGAAATTTTTTGCTTTTTCCTGCTAATCCTAGCATGATAAAGAAGATTCAAAGAGAGTGAGATGCCAGCTCCTTTCATTCAGTCAGTAGCTTCAAACATTTCTGGACGTTTTTCAATGGCAAAAATCAATGAATATTGTAAATGCACAAACAGTAATATCTCCACATTGCAAGGTGCAATTCTGAAATTTTTTGCTTTTTCCTGTTAATCCTAGCATGATAAAGAAGATTCAAAGAGAGTGAGATGCCAGCTCCTTTCATTCAGTCAGTGGCTTCAAACATTTCTGGTATATGAAAAACATGTTTTTCACTGGCAAAAATCAATGAATATTGTAAATGCACAAACAGTAATATCTCCACATTGCAAGGTGCAATTCTGAAATTTTTTGCTTTTTCCTGCTAATCCTAGCATGATAAAGAAGATTCAAAGAGTGAGATGCCAGCTCCTTTCATTCAGTCAGTAGCTTCAAACATTTCTGGACGTTTTTCAATGGCAAAAATCAATGAATATTGTAAATGCACAAACAGTAATATCTCCACATTGCAAGGTGCAATTCTGAAATTTTTTGCTTTTTCCTGCTAATCCTAGCATCATAAAGAAGATTCAAAGAGAGTGAGATGCCAGCTCCTTTCATTCAGTCAGTAGCTTCAAACATTTCTGGTATATGAAAAACATGTTTTTCAATGGCAAAAATCAATGAATATTGTAAATGCACAAACAGTAATATCTCCACATTGCAAGGTGCAATTCTGAAATTTTTTGCTTTTTCCTGTTAATCCTAGCATGATAAAGAAGATTCAAAGAGAGTGAGATGCCAGCTCCTTTCATTCAGTCAGTAGCTTCAAACATTTCTGGTATATGAAAAACATGTTTTTCAATGGCAAAAATCAATGAATATTGTAAATGCACAAACAGTAATATCTCCACATTGCAAGGTGCAATTCTGAAATTTTTTGCTTTTTCCTGCTAATCCTAGCATGATAAAGAAGATTCAAAGAGAGTGAGATGCCAGCTCCTTTCATTCAGTCAGTAGCTTCAAACATTTCTGGTATATGAAAAACATGTTTTTCAATGGCAAAAATCAATGAATATTGTAAATGCACAAACAGTAATATCTCCACATTGCAAGGTGCAATTCTGAAATTTTTTGCTTTTTCCTGCTAATCCTAGCATGATAAAGAAGATTCAAAGAGAGTGAGATGCCAGCTCCTTTCATTCAGTCAGTAGCTTCAAACATTTCTGGTATATGAAAAACATGTTTTTCAATGGCAAAAATCAATGAATATTGTAAATGCACAAACAGTAATATCTCCACATTGCAAGGTGCAATTCTGAAATTTTTTGCTTTTTCCTGCTAATCCTAGCATGATAAAGAAGATTCAAAGAGAGTGAGATGCCAGCTCCTTTCATTCAGTCAGTAGCTTCAAACATTTCTGGACGTTTTTCAATGGCAAAAATCAATGAATATTGTAAATGCACAAACAGTAATATCTCCACATTGCAAGGTGCAATTCTGAAATTTTTTGCTTTTTCCTGTTAATCCTAGCATGATAAAGAAGATTCAAAGAGAGTGAGATGCCAGCTCCTTTCATTCAGTCAGTAGCTTCAAACATTTCTGGTATATGAAAAACATGTTTTTCAATGGCAAAAATCAATGAATATTGTAAATGCACAAACAGTAATATCTCCACATTGCAAGGTGCAATTCTGAAATTTTTTGCTTTTTCCTGCTAATCCTAGCATGATAAAGAAGATTCAAAGAGAGTGAGATGCCAGCTCCTTTCATTCAGTCAGTAGCTTCAAACATTTCTGGTATATGAAAAACATGTTTTTCAATGGCAAAAATCAATGAATATTGTAAATGCACAAACAGTAATATCTCCACATTGCAAGGTGCAATTCTGAAATTTTTTGCATTTTCCTGCTAATCCTAGCATGATAAAGAAGATTCAAAGAGAGTGAGATGCCAGCTCCTTTCATTCAGTCAGTAGCTTCAAACATTTCTGGACGTTTTTCAATGGCAAAAATCAATGAATATTGTATATGCACAAACAGTAATATCTCCAAATTGCAAGGTGCAATTCTGAAATTTTTTGCTTTTTCCTGTTAATCCTAGCATGATAAAGAAGATTCAAAGAGAGTGAGATGCCAGCTCCTTTCATTCAGTCAGTGGCTTCAAACATTTCTGGTATATGAAAAACATGTTTTTCACTGGCAAAAATCAATGAATATTGTAAATGCACAAACAGTAATATCTCCACATTGCAAGGTGCAATTCTGAAATTTTTTGCTTTTTCCTGCTAATCCTAGCATGATAAAGAAGATTCAAAGAGAGAGATGCCAGCTCCTTTCATTCAGTCAGTAGCTTCAAACATTTCTGGACGTTTTTCAATGGCAAAAATCGATGAATATTGTAAATGCACAAACAGTAATATCTCCACATTGCAAGGTGCAATTCTGAAATTTTTTGCTTTTTCCTGCTAATCCTAGCATCATAAAGAAGATTCAAAGAGAGTGAGATGCCAGCTCCTTTCATTCAGTCAGTAGCTTCAAACATTTCTGGTATATGAAAAACATGTTTTTCAATGGCAAAAATCAATGAATATTGTAAATTCACAAACAGTAATATCTCCACATTGCAAGGTGCAATTCTGAAATTTTTTGCTTTTTCCTGTTAATCCTAGCATGATAAAGAAGATTCAAAGAGAGTGAGATGCCAGCTCCTTTCATTCAGTCAGTAGCTTCAAACATTTCTGGTATATGAAAAACATGTTTTTCAATGGCAAAAATCAATGAATATTGTAAATGCACAAACAGTAATATCTCCACATTGCAAGGTGCAATTCTGAAATGTTTTGCTTTTTCCTGCTAATCCTAGCATGATAAAGAAGATTCAAAGAGAGTGAGATGCCAGCTCCTTTCATTCAGTCAGTAGCTTCAAACATTTCTGGTATATGAAAAACATGTTTTTCAATGGCAAAAATCAATGAATATTGTAAATGCACAAACAGTAATATCTCCACATTGCAAGGTGCAATTCTGAAATGTTTTGCTTTTTCCTGCTAATCCTAGCATGATAAAGAAGATTCAAAGAGAGTGAGATGCCAGCTCCTTTCATTCAGTCAGTAGCTTCAAACATTTCTGGTATATGAAAAACATGTTTTTCAATGGCAAAAATCAATGAATATTGTAAATGCACAAACAGTAATATCTCCACATTGCAAGGTGCAATTCTGAAATTTTTTGCTTTTTCCTGCTAATCCTAGCATGATAAAGAAGATTCAAAGAGAGTGAGATACCAGCTCCTTTCATTCAGTCAGTAGCTTCAAACATTTCTGGACGTTTTTCAATGGCAAAAATCAATGAATATTGTAAATGCACAAACAGTAATATCTCCACATTGCAAGGTGCAATTCTGAAATTTTTTGCTTTTTCCTGTTAATCCTAGCATGATAAAGAAGATTCAAAGAGAGTGAGATGCCAGCTCCTTTCATTCAGTCAGTAGCTTCAAACATTTCTGGTGTATGAAAAACATGTTTTTCAATGGCAAAAATCAATGAATATTGTAAATTCACAAACAGTAATATCTCCACATTGCAAGGTGCAATTCTGAAATTTTTTGCTTTTTCCTGTTAATCCTAGCATGATAAAGAAGATTCAAAGAGAGTGAGATGCCAGCTCCTTTCATTCAGTCAGTAGCTTCAAACATTTCTGGTATATGAAAAACATGTTTTTCAATGGCAAAAATCAATGAATATTGTAAATGCACAAACAGTAATATCTCCACATTGCAAGGTGCAATTCTGAAATTTTTTGCTTTTTCCTGCTAATCCTAGCATGATAAAGAAGATTCAAAGAGAGTGAGATGCCAGCTCCTTTCATTCAGTCAGTAGCTTCAAACATTTCTGGTATATGAAAAACATGTTTTTCAATGGCAAAAATCAATGAATATTGTAAATGCACAAACAGTAATATCTCCACATTGCAAGGTGCAATTCTGAAATGTTTTGCTTTTTCCTGCTAATCCTAGCATGATAAAGAAGATTCAAAGAGAGTGAGATGCCAGCTCCTTTCATTCAGTCAGTAGCTTCAAACATTTCTGGTATATGAAAAACATGTTTTTCAATGGCAAAAATCAATGAATATTGTAAATGCACAAACAGTAATATCTCCACATTGCAAGGTGCAATTCTGAAATTTTTTGCTTTTTCCTGCTAATCCTAGCATGATAAAGAAGATTCAAAGAGAGTGAGATGCCAGCTCCTTTCATTCAGTCAGTAGCTTCAAACATTTCTGGACGTTTTTCAATGGCAAAAATCAATGAATATTGTAAATGCACAAACAGTAATATCTCCACATTGCAAGGTGCAATTCTGAAATTTTTTGCTTTTTCCTGTTAATCCTAGCATGATAAAGAAGATTCAAAGAGAGTGAGATGCCAGCTCCTTTCATTCAGTCAGTAGCTTCAAACATTTCTGGTATATGAAAAACATGTTTTTCAATGGCAAAAATCAATGAATATTGTAAATGCACAAACAGTAATATCTCCACATTGCAAGGTGCAATTCTGAAATTTTTTGCTTTTTCCTGCTAATCCTAGCATGATAAAGAAGATTCAAAGAGAGTGAGATGCCAGCTCCTTTCATTCAGTCAGTAGCTTCAAACATTTCTGGTATATGAAAAACATGTTTTTCAATGGCAAAAATCAATGAATATTGTAAATGCACAAACAGTAATATCTCCATATTGCAAGGTGCAATTCTGAAATTTTTTGCTTTTTCCTGCTAATCCTAGCATGATAAAGAAGATTCAAAGAGAGTGAGATGCCAGCTCCTTTCATTCAGTCAGTAGCTTCAAACATTTCTGGTATATGAAAAACATGTTTTTCAATGGCAAAAATCAATGAATATTGTAAATTCACAAACAGTAATATCTCCACATTGCAAGGTGCAATTCTGAAATTTTTTGCTTTTTCCTGTTAATCCTAGCATGATAAAGAAGATTCAAAGAGAGTGACATGCCAGCTCCTTTCATTCAGTCAGTAGCTTCAAACATTTCTGGTATATGAAAAACATGTTTTTCAATGGCAAAAATCAATGAATATTGTAAATGCACAAACAGTAATATCTCCACATTGCAAGGTGCAATTCTGAAATTTTTTGCTTTTTCCTGCTAATCCTAGCATGATAAAGAAGATTCAAAGAGAGTGAGATGCCAGCTCCTTTCATTCAGTCAGTAGCTTCAAACATTTCTGGTATATGAAAAACATGTTTTTCAATGGCAAAAATCAATGAATATTGTAAATGCACAAACAGTAATATCTCCACATTGCAAGGTGCAATTCTGAAATGTTTTGCTTTTTCCTGCTAATCCTAGCATGATAAAGAAGATTCAAAGAGAGTGAGATGCCAGCTCCTTTCATTCAGTCAGTAGCTTCAAACATTTCTGGTATATGAAAAACATGTTTTTCAATGGCAAAAATCAATGAATATTGTAAATGCACAAACAGTAATATCTCCACATTGCAAGGTGCAATTCTGAAATTTTTTGCTTTTTCCTGCTAATCCTAGCATGATAAAGAAGATTCAAAGAGAGTGAGATGCCAGCTCCTTTCATTCAGTCAGTAGCTTCAAACATTTCTGGACGTTTTTCAATGGCAAAAATCAATGAATATTGTAAATGCACAAACAGTAATATCTCCACATTGCAAGGTGCAATTCTGAAATTTTTTGCTTTTTCCTGTTAATCCTAGCATGATAAAGAAGATTCAAAGAGAGTGAGATGCCAGCTCCTTTCATTCAGTCAGTAGCTTCAAACATTTCTGGTATATGAAAAACATGTTTTTCAATGGCAAAAATCAATGAATATTGTAAATGCACAAACAGTAATATCTCCACATTGCAAGGTGCAATTCTGAAATTTTTTGCTTTTTCCTGCTAATCCTAGCATGATAAAGAAGATTCAAAGAGAGTGAGATGCCAGCTCCTTTCATTCAGTCAGTAGCTTCAAACATTTCTGGTATATGAAAAACATGTTTTTCAATGGCAAAAATCAATGAATATTGTAAATGCACAAACAGTAATATCTCCATATTGCAAGGTGCAATTCTGAAATTTTTTGCTTTTTCCTGCTAATCCTAGCATGATAAAGAAGATTCAAAGAGAGTGAGATGCCAGCTCCTTTCATTCAGTCAGTAGCTTCAAACATTTCTGGTATATGAATAACATGTTTTTCAATGGCAAAAATCAATGAATATTGTAAATGCACAAACAGTAATATCTCCACATTGCAAGATGCAATTCTGAAATTTTTTGCTTTTTCCTGCTAATCCTAGCATGATAAAGAAGATTCAAAGAGAGTGAGATGCCAGCTCCTTTCATTCAGTCAGTAGCTTCAAACATTTCTGGACGTTTTTCAATGGCAAAAATCAATGAATATTGTAAATGCACAAACAGTAATATCTCCACATTGCAAGGTGCAATTCTGAAATTTTTTGCTTTTTCCTGCTAATCCTAGCATGATAAAGAAGATTCAAAGAGAGTGAGATGCCAGCTCCTTTCATTCAGTCAGTAGCTTCAAACATTTCTGGTATATGAAAAACATGTTTTTCAATGGCAAAAATCAATGAATATTGTAAATGCACAAACAGTAATATCTCCATATTGCAAGGTGCAATTCTGAAATTTTTTGCTTTTTCCTGCTAATCCTAGCATGATAAAGAAGATTCAAAGAGAGTGAGATGCCAGCTCCTTTCATTCAGTCAGTAGCTTCAAACATTTCTGGTATATGAAAAACATGTTTTTCAATGGCAAAAATCAATGAATATTGTAAATTCACAAACAGTAATATCTCCACATTGCAAGGTGCAATTCTGAAATTTTTTGCTTTTTCCTGTTAATCCTGGCATGATAAAGAAGATTCAAAGAGAGTGAGATGCCAGCTCCTTTCATTCAGTCAGTAGCTTCAAACATTTCTGGTATATGAAAAACATGTTTTTCAATGGCAAAAATCAATGAATATTGTAAATGCACAAACAGTAATATCTCCACATTGCAAGGTGCAATTCTGAAATTTTTTGCTTTTTCCTGCTAATCCTAGCATGATAAAGAAGATTCAAAGAGAGTGAGATGCCAGCTCCTTTCATTCAGTCAGTAGCTTCAAACATTTCTGGTATATGAAAAACATGTTTTTCAATGGCAAAAATCAATGAATATTGTAAATGCACAAACAGTAATATCTCCACATTGCAAGGTGCAATTCTGAAATGTTTTGCTTTTTCCTGCTAATCCTAGCATGATAAAGAAGATTCAAAGAGAGTGAGATGCCAGCTCGTTTCATTCAGTCAGTAGCTTCAAACATTTCTGGTATATGAAAAACATGTTTTTCAATGGCAAAAATCAATGAATATTGTAAATGCACAAACAGTAATATCTCCACATTGCAAGGTGCAATTCTGAAATTTTTTGCTTTTTCCTGCTAATCCTAGCATGATAAAGAAGATTCAAAGAGAGTGAGATGCCAGCTCCTTTCATTCAGTCAGTAGCTTCAAACATTTCTGGACGTTTTTCAATGGCAAAAATCAATGAATATTGTAAATGCACAAACAGTAATATCTCCACATTGCAAGGTGCAATTCTGAAATTTTTTGCTTTTTCCTGTTAATCCTAGCATGATAAAGAAGATTCAAAGAGAGTGAGATGCCAGCTCCTTTCATTCAGTCAGTAGCTTCAAACATTTCTGGTATATGAAAAACATGTTTTTCAATGGCAAAAATCAATGAATATTGTAAATGCACAAACAGTAATATCTCCACATTGCAAGGTGCAATTCTGAAATTTTTTGCTTTTTCCTGCTAATCCTAGCATGATAAAGAAGATTCAAAGAGAGTGAGATGCCAGCTCCTTTCATTCAGTCAGTAGCTTCAAACATTTCTGGTATATGAAAAACATGTTTTTCAATGGCAAAAATCAATGAATATTGTAAATGCACAAACAGTAATATCTCCATATTGCAAGGTGCAATTCTGAAATTTTTTGCTTTTTCCTGCTAATCCTAGCATGATAAAGAAGATTCAAAGAGAGTGAGATGCCAGCTCCTTTCATTCAGTCAGTAGCTTCAAACATTTCTGGTATATGAATAACATGTTTTTCAATGGCAAAAATCAATGAATATTGTAAATGCACAAACAGTAATATCTCCACATTGCAAGATGCAATTCTGAAATTTTTTGCTTTTTCCTGCTAATCCTAGCATGATAAAGAAGATTCAAAGAGAGTGAGATGCCAGCTCCTTTCATTCAGTCAGTAGCTTCAAACATTTCTGGACGTTTTTCAATGGCAAAAATCAATGAATATTGTAAATGCACAAACAGTAATATCTCCACATTGCAAGGTGCAATTCTGAAATTTTTTGCTTTTTCCTGCTAATCCTAGCATGATAAAGAAGATTCAAAGAGAGTGAGATGCCAGCTCCTTTCATTCAGTCAGTAGCTTCAAACATTTCTGGACGTTTTTCAATGGCAAAAATCAATGAATATTGTAAATGCACAAACAGTAATATCTCCACATTGCAAGGTGCAATTCTGAAATTTTTTGCTTTTTCCTGTTAATCCTAGCATGATAAAGAAGATTCAAAGAGAGTGAGATGCCAGCTCCTTTCATTCAGTCAGTGGCTTCAAACATTTCTGGTATATGAAAAACATGTTTTTCACTGGCAAAAATCAATGAATATTGTAAATGCACAAACAGTAATATCTCCACATTGCAAGGTGCAATTCTGAAATTTTTTGCTTTTTCCTGCTAATCCTAGCATGATAAAGAAGATTCAAAGAGTGAGATGCCAGCTCCTTTCATTCAGTCAGTAGCTTCAAACATTTCTGGACGTTTTTCAATGGCAAAAATCAATGAATATTGTAAATGCACAAACAGTAATATCTCCACATTGCAAGGTGCAATTCTGAAATTTTTTGCTTTTTCCTGCTAATCCTAGCATGATAAAGAAGATTCAAAGAGAGTGAGATGCCAGCTCCTTTCATTCAGTCAGTAGCTTCAAACATTTCTGGTATATGAAAAACATGTTTTTCAATGGCAAAAATCAATGAATATTGTAAATGCACAAACAGTAATATCTCCACATTGCAAGGTGCAATTCTGAAATTTTTTGCTTTTTCCTGTTAATCCTAGCATGATAAAGAAGATTCAAAGAGAGTGAGATGCCAGCTCCTTTCATTCAGTCAGTAGCTTCAAACATTTCTGGTATATGAAAAACATGTTTTTCAATGGCAAAAATCAATGAATATTGTAAATGCACAAACAGTAATATCTCCACATTGCAAGGTGCAATTCTGAAATTTTTTGCTTTTTCCTGCTAATCCTAGCATGATAAAGAAGATTCAAAGAGAGTGAGATGCCAGCTCCTTTCATTCAGTCAGTAGCTTCAAACATTTCTGGTATATGAAAAACATGTTTTTCAATGGCAAAAATCAATGAATATTGTAAATGCACAAACAGTAATATCTCCACATTGCAAGGTGCAATTCTGAAATTTTTTGCTTTTTCCTGCTAATCCTAGCATGATAAAGAAGATTCAAAGAGAGTGAGATGCCAGCTCCTTTCATTCAGTCAGTAGCTTCAAACATTTCTGGTATATGAAAAACATGTTTTTCAATGGCAAAAATCAATGAATATTGTAAATGCACAAACAGTAATATCTCCACATTGCAAGGTGCAATTCTGAAATTTTTTGCTTTTTCCTGCTAATCCTAGCATGATAAAGAAGATTCAAAGAGAGTGAGATGCCAGCTCCTTTCATTCAGTCAGTAGCTTCAAACATTTCTGGACGTTTTTCAATGGCAAAAATCAATGAATATTGTAAATGCACAAACAGTAATATCTCCACATTGCAAGGTGCAATTCTGAAATTTTTTGCTTTTTCCTGTTAATCCTAGCATGATAAAGAAGATTCAAAGAGAGTGAGATGCCAGCTCCTTTCATTCAGTCAGTAGCTTCAAACATTTCTGGTATATGAAAAACATGTTTTTCAATGGCAAAAATCAATGAATATTGTAAATGCACAAACAGTAATATCTCCACATTGCAAGGTGCAATTCTGAAATTTTTTGCTTTTTCCTGCTAATCCTAGCATGATAAAGAAGATTCAAAGAGAGTGAGATGCCAGCTCCTTTCATTCAGTCAGTAGCTTCAAACATTTCTGGTATATGAAAAACATGTTTTTCAATGGCAAAAATCAATGAATATTGTAAATGCACAAACAGTAATATCTCCACATTGCAAGGTGCAATTCTGAAATTTTTTGCATTTTCCTGCTAATCCTAGCATGATAAAGAAGATTCAAAGAGAGTGAGATGCCAGCTCCTTTCATTCAGTCAGTAGCTTCAAACATTTCTGGACGTTTTTCAATGGCAAAAATCAATGAATATTGTATATGCACAAACAGTAATATCTCCACATTGCAAGGTGCAATTCTGAAATTTTTTGCTTTTTCCTGTTAATCCTAGCATGATAAAGAAGATTCAAAGAGAGTGAGATGCCAGCTCCTTTCATTCAGTCAGTGGCTTCAAACATTTCTGGTATATGAAAAACATGTTTTTCACTGGCAAAAATCAATGAATATTGTAAATGCACAAAGAGTAATATCTCCACATTGCAAGGTGCAATTCTGAAATTTTTTGCTTTTTCCTGCTAATCCTAGCATGATAAAGAAGATTCAAAGAGAGAGATGCCAGCTCCTTTCATTCAGTCAGTAGCTTCAAACATTTCTGGACGTTTTTCAATGGCAAAAATCGATGAATATTGTAAATGCACAAACAGTAATATCTCCACATTGCAAGGTGCAATTCTGAAATTTTTTGCTTTTTCCTGCTAATCCTAGCATCATAAAGAAGATTCAAAGAGAGTGAGATGCCAGCTCCTTTCATTCAGTCAGTAGCTTCAAACATTTCTGGTATATGAAAAACATGTTTTTCAATGGCAAAAATCAATGAATATTGTAAATTCACAAACAGTAATATCTCCACATTGCAAGGTGCAATTCTGAAATTTTTTGCTTTTTCCTGCTAATCCTAGCATGATAAAGAAGATTCAAAGAGAGTGAGATGCCAGCTCCTTTCATTCAGTCAGTAGCTTCAAACATTTCTGGTATATGAAAAACATGTTTTTCAATGGCAAAAATCAATGAATATTGTAAATTCACAAACAGTAATATCTCCACATTGCAAGGTGCAATTCTGAAATTTTTTGCTTTTTCCTGCTAATCCTAGCATGATAAAGAAGATTCAAAGAGAGTGAGATGCCAGCTCCTTTCATTCAGTCAGTAGCTTCAAACATTTCTGGTATATGAAAAACATGTTTTTCAATGGCAAAAATCAATGAATATTGTAAATGCACAAACAGTAATATCTCCATATTGCAAGGTGCAATTCTGAAATTTTTTGCTTTTTCCTGCTAATCCTAGCATGATAAAGAAGATTCAAAGAGAGTGAGATGCCAGCTCCTTTCATTCAGTCAGTAGCTTCAAACATTTCTGGTATATGAATAACATGTTTTTCAATGGCAAAAATCAATGAATATTGTAAATGCACAAACAGTAATATCTCCACATTGCAAGATGCAATTCTGAAATTTTTTGCTTTTTCCTGCTAATCCTAGCATGATAAAGAAGATTCAAAGAGAGTGAGATGCCAGCTCCTTTCATTCAGTCAGTAGCTTCAAACATTTCTGGACGTTTTTCAATGGCAAAAATCAATGAATATTGTAAATGCACAAACAGTAATATCTCCACATTGCAAGGTGCAATTCTGAAATTTTTTGCTTTTTCCTGCTAATCCTAGCATGATAAAGAAGATTCAAAGAGAGTGAGATGCCAGCTCCTTTCATTCAGTCAGTAGCTTCAAACATTTCTGGACGTTTTTCAATGGCAAAAATCAATGAATATTGTAAATGCACAAACAGTAATATCTCCACATTGCAAGGTGCAATTCTGAAATTTTTTGCTTTTTCCTGTTAATCCTAGCATGATAAAGAAGATTCAAAGAGAGTGAGATGCCAGCTCCTTTCATTCAGTCAGTGGCTTCAAACATTTCTGGTATATGAAAAACGTTTTTCACTGGCAAAAATCAATGAATATTGTAAATGCACAAACAGTAATATCTCCACATTGCAAGGTGCAATTCTGAAATTTTTTGCTTTTTCCTGCTAATCCTAGCATGATAAAGAAGATTCAAAGAGTGAGATGCCAGCTCCTTTCATTCAGTCAGTAGCTTCAAACATTTCTGGACGTTTTTCAATGGCAAAAATCAATGAATATTGTAAATGCACAAACAGTAATATCTCCACATTGCAAGGTGCAATTCTGAAATTTTTTGCTTTTTCCTGCTAATCCTAGCATCATAAAGAAGATTCAAAGAGAGTGAGATGCCAGCTCCTTTCATTCAGTCAGTAGCTTCAAACATTTCTGGTATATGAAAAACGTTTTTCAATGGCAAAAATCAATGAATATTGTAAATGCACAAACAGTAATATCTCCACATTGCAAGGTGCAATTCTGAAATTTTTTGCTTTTTCCTGTTAATCCTAGCATGATAAAGAAGATTCAAAGAGAGTGAGATGCCAGCTCCTTTCATTCAGTCAGTAGCTTCAAACATTTCTGGTATATGAAAAACATGTTTTTCAATGGCAAAAATCAATGAATATTGTAAATGCACAAACAGTAATATCTCCACATTGCAAGGTGCAATTCTGAAATTTTTTGCTTTTTCCTGCTAATCCTAGCATGATAAAGAAGATTCAAAGAGAGTGAGATGCCAGCTCCTTTCATTCAGTCAGTAGCTTCAAACATTTCTGGTATATGAAAAACATGTTTTTCAATGGCAAAAATCAATGAATATTGTAAATGCACAAACAGTAATATCTCCACATTGCAAGGTGCAATTCTGAAATTTTTTGCTTTTTCCTGCTAATCCTAGCATGATAAAGAAGATTCAAAGAGAGTGAGATGCCAGCTCCTTTCATTCAGTCAGTAGCTTCAAACATTTCTGGTATATGAAAAACATGTTTTTCAATGGCAAAAATCAATGAATATTGTAAATGCACAAACAGTAATATCTCCACATTGCAAGGTGCAATTCTGAAATTTTTTGCTTTTTCCTGCTAATCCTAGCATGATAAAGAAGATTCAAAGAGAGTGAGATGCCAGCTCCTTTCATTCAGTCAGTAGCTTCAAACATTTCTGGACGTTTTTCAATGGCAAAAATCAATGAATATTGTAAATGCACAAACAGTAATATCTCCACATTGCAAGGTGCAATTCTGAAATTTTTTGCTTTTTCCTGTTAATCCTAGCATGATAAAGAAGATTCAAAGAGAGTGAGATGCCAGCTCCTTTCATTCAGTCAGTAGCTTCAAACATTTCTGGTATATGAAAAACATGTTTTTCAATGGCAAAAATCAATGAATATTGTAAATGCACAAACAGTAATATCTCCACATTGCAAGGTGCAATTCTGAAATTTTTTGCTTTTTCCTGCTAATCCTAGCATGATAAAGAAGATTCAAAGAGAGTGAGATGCCAGCTCCTTTCATTCAGTCAGTAGCTTCAAACATTTCTGGTATATGAAAAACATGTTTTTCAATGGCAAAAATCAATGAATATTGTAAATGCACAAACAGTAATATCTCCACATTGCAAGGTGCAATTCTGAAATTTTTTGCATTTTCCTGCTAATCCTAGCATGATAAAGAAGATTCAAAGAGAGTGAGATGCCAGCTCCTTTCATTCAGTCAGTAGCTTCAAACATTTCTGGACGTTTTTCAATGGCAAAAATCAATGAATATTGTATATGCACAAACAGTAATATCTCCAAATTGCAAGGTGCAATTCTGAAATTTTTTGCTTTTTCCTGTTAATCCTAGCATGATAAAGAAGATTCAAAGAGAGTGAGATGCCAGCTCCTTTCATTCAGTCAGTGGCTTCAAACATTTCTGGTATATGAAAAACATGTTTTTCACTGGCAAAAATCAATGAATATTGTAAATGCACAAACAGTAATATCTCCACATTGCAAGGTGCAATTCTGAAATTTTTTGCTTTTTCCTGCTAATCCTAGCATGATAAAGAAGATTCAAAGAGAGAGATGCCAGCTCCTTTCATTCAGTCAGTAGCTTCAAACATTTCTGGACGTTTTTCAATGGCAAAAATCGATGAATATTGTAAATGCACAAACAGTAATATCTCCACATTGCAAGGTGCAATTCTGAAATTTTTTGCTTTTTCCTGCTAATCCTAGCATCATAAAGAAGATTCAAAGAGAGTGAGATGCCAGCTCCTTTCATTCAGTCAGTAGCTTCAAACATTTCTGGTATATGAAAAACATGTTTTTCAATGGCAAAAATCAATGAATATTGTAAATTCACAAACAGTAATATCTCCACATTGCAAGGTGCAATTCTGAAATTTTTTGCTTTTTCCTGTTAATCCTAGCATGATAAAGAAGATTCAAAGAGAGTGAGATGCCAGCTCCTTTCATTCAGTCAGTAGCTTCAAACATTTCTGGTATATGAAAAACATGTTTTTCAATGGCAAAAATCAATGAATATTGTAAATGCACAAACAGTAATATCTCCACATTGCAAGGTGCAATTCTGAAATTTTTTGCTTTTTCCTGCTAATCCTAGCATGATAAAGAAGATTCAAAGAGAGTGAGATGCCAGCTCCTTTCATTCAGTCAGTAGCTTCAAACATTTCTGGTATATGAAAAACATGTTTTTCAATGGCAAAAATCAATGAATATTGTAAATGCACAAACAGTAATATCTCCACATTGCAAGGTGCAATTCTGAAATGTTTTGCTTTTTCCTGCTAATCCTAGCATGATAAAGAAGATTCAAAGAGAGTGAGATGCCAGCTCCTTTCATTCAGTCAGTAGCTTCAAACATTTCTGGTATATGAAAAACATGTTTTTCAATGGCAAAAATCAATGAATATTGTAAATGCACAAACAGTAATATCTCCACATTGCAAGGTGCAATTCTGAAATTTTTTGCTTTTTCCTGCTAATCCTAGCATGATAAAGAAGATTCAAAGAGAGTGAGATGCCAGCTCCTTTCATTCAGTCAGTAGCTTCAAACATTTCTGGACGTTTTTCAATGGCAAAAATCAATGAATATTGTAAATGCACAAACAGTAATATCTCCACATTGCAAGGTGCAATTCTGAAATTTTTTGCTTTTTCCTGTTAATCCTAGCATGATAAAGAAGATTCAAAGAGAGTGAGATGCCAGCTCCTTTCATTCAGTCAGTAGCTTCAAACATTTCTGGTATATGAAAAACATGTTTTTCAATGGCAAAAATCAATGAATATTGTAAATGCACAAACAGTAATATCTCCACATTGCAAGGTGCAATTCTGAAATTTTTTGCTTTTTCCTGCTAATCCTAGCATGATAAAGAAGATTCAAAGAGAGTGAGATGCCAGCTCCTTTCATTCAGTCAGTAGCTTCAAACATTTCTGGTATATGAAAAACATGTTTTTCAATGGCAAAAATCAATGAATATTGTAAATGCACAAACAGTAATATCTCCATATTGCAAGGTGCAATTCTGAAATTTTTTGCTTTTTCCTGCTAATCCTAGCATGATAAAGAAGATTCAAAGAGAGTGAGATGCCAGCTCCTTTCATTCAGTCAGTAGCTTCAAACATTTCTGGTATATGAATAACATGTTTTTCAATGGCAAAAATCAATGAATATTGTAAATGCACAAACAGTAATATCTCCACATTGCAAGATGCAATTCTGAAATTTTTTGCTTTTTCCTGCTAATCCTAGCATGATAAAGAAGATTCAAAGAGAGTGAGATGCCAGCTCCTTTCATTCAGTCAGTAGCTTCAAACATTTCTGGACGTTTTTCAATGGCAAAAATCAATGAATATTGTAAATGCACAAACAGTAATATCTCCACATTGCAAGATGCAATTCTGAAATTTTTTGCTTTTTCCTGCTAATCCTAGCATGATAAAGAAGATTCAAAGAGAGTGAGATGCCAGCTCCTTTCATTCAGTCAGTAGCTTCAAACATTTCTGGTATATGAAAAACATGTTTTTCAATGGCAAAAATCAATGAATATTGTAAATGCACAAACAGTAATATCTCCATATTGCAAGGTGCAATTCTGAAATTTTTTGCTTTTTCCTGCTAATCCTAGCATGATAAAGAAGATTCAAAGAGAGTGAGATGCCAGCTCCTTTCATTCAGTCAGTAGCTTCAAACATTTCTGGTATATGAATAACATGTTTTTCAATGGCAAAAATCAATGAATATTGTAAATGCACAAACAGTAATATCTCCACATTGCAAGATGCAATTCTGAAATTTTTTGCTTTTTCCTGCTAATCCTAGCATGATAAAGAAGATTCAAAGAGAGTGAGATGCCAGCTCCTTTCATTCAGTCAGTAGCTTCAAACATTTCTGGTATATGAAAAACATGTTTTTCAATGGCAAAAATCAATGAATATTGTAAATGCACAAACAGTAATATCTCCACATTGCAAGGTGCAATTCTGAAATTTTTTGCTTTTTCCTGCTAATCCTAGCATGATAAAGAAGATTCAAAGAGAGTGAGATGCCAGCTCCTTTCATTCAGTCAGTAGCTTCAAACATTTCTGGTATATGAAAAACATGTTTTTCAATGGCAAAAATCAATGAATATTGTAAATGCACAAACAGTAATATCTCCACATTGCAAGGTGCAATTCTGAAATGTTTTGCTTTTTCCTGCTAATCCTAGCATGATAAAGAAGATTCAAAGAGAGTGAGATGCCAGCTCCTTTCATTCAGTCAGTAGCTTCAAACATTTCTGGTATATGAAAAACATGTTTTTCAATGGCAAAAATCAATGAATATTGTAAATGCACAAACAGTAATATCTCCACATTGCAAGGTGCAATTCTGAAATTTTTTGCTTTTTCCTGCTAATCCTAGCATGATAAAGAAGATTCAAAGAGAGTGAGATGCCAGCTCCTTTCATTCAGTCAGTAGCTTCAAACATTTCTGGACGTTTTTCAATGGCAAAAATCAATGAATATTGTAAATGCACAAACAGTAATATCTCCACATTGCAAGGTGCAATTCTGAAATTTTTTGCTTTTTCCTGTTAATCCTAGCATGATAAAGAAGATTCAAAGAGAGTGAGATGCCAGCTCCTTTCATTCAGTCAGTAGCTTCAAACATTTCTGGTATATGAAAAACATGTTTTTCAATGGCAAAAATCAATGAATATTGTAAATGCACAAACAGTAATATCTCCACATTGCAAGGTGCAATTCTGAAATTTTTTGCTTTTTCCTGCTAATCCTAGCATGATAAAGAAGATTCAAAGAGAGTGAGATGCCAGCTCCTTTCATTCAGTCAGTAGCTTCAAACATTTCTGGTATATGAAAAACATGTTTTTCAATGGCAAAAATCAATGAATATTGTAAATGCACAAACAGTAATATCTCCATATTGCAAGGTGCAATTCTGAAATTTTTTGCTTTTTCCTGCTAATCCTAGCATGATAAAGAAGATTCAAAGAGAGTGAGATGCCAGCTCCTTTCATTCAGTCAGTAGCTTCAAACATTTCTGGTATATGAATAACATGTTTTTCAATGGCAAAAATCAATGAATATTGTAAATGCACAAACAGTAATATCTCCACATTGCAAGATGCAATTCTGAAATTTTTTGCTTTTTCCTGCTAATCCTAGCATGATAAAGAAGATTCAAAGAGAGTGAGATGCCAGCTCCTTTCATTCAGTCAGTAGCTTCAAACATTTCTGGACGTTTTTCAATGGCAAAAATCAATGAATATTGTAAATGCACAAACAGTAATATCTCCACATTGCAAGGTGCAATTCTGAAATTTTTTGCTTTTTCCTGCTAATCCTAGCATGATAAAGAAGATTCAAAGAGAGTGAGATGCCAGCTCCTTTCTTTCAGTCAGTAGCTTCAAACATTTCTGGACGTTTTTCAATGGCAAAAATCAATGAATATTGTAAATGCACAAACAGTAATATCTCCACATTGCAAGGTGCAATTCTGAAATTTTTTGCTTTTTCCTGTTAATCCTAGCATGATAAAGAAGATTCAAAGAGAGTGAGATGCCAGCTCCTTTCATTCAGTCAGTGGCTTCAAACATTTCTGGTATATGAAAAACATGTTTTTCACTGGCAAAAATCAATGAATATTGTAAATGCACAAACAGTAATATCTCCACATTGCAAGGTGCAATTCTGAAATTTTTTGCTTTTTCCTGCTAATCCTAGCATGATAAAGAAGATTCAAAGAGAGTGAGATGCCAGCTCCTTTCATTCAGTCAGTAGCTTCAAACATTTCTGGACGTTTTTCAATGGCAAAAATCAATGAATATTGTAAATGCACAAACAGTAATATCTCCACATTGCAAGGTGCAATTCTGAAATTTTTTGCTTTTTCCTGTTAATCCTAGCATGATAAAGAAGATTCAAAGAGAGTGAGATGCCAGCTCCTTTCATTCAGTCAGTAGCTTCAAACATTTCTGGTATATGAAAAACATGTTTTTCAATGGCAAAAATCAATGAATATTGTAAATGCACAAACAGTAATATCTCCACATTGCAAGGTGCAATTCTGAAATTTTTTGCTTTTTCCTGCTAATCCTAGCATGATAAAGAAGATTCAAAGAGAGTGAGATGCCAGCTCCTTTCATTCAGTCAGTAGCTTCAAACATTTCTGGTATATGAAAAACATGTTTTTCAATGGCAAAAATCAATGAATATTGTAAATGCACAAACAGTAATATCTCCATATTGCAAGGTGCAATTCTGAAATTTTTTGCTTTTTCCTGCTAATCCTAGCATGATAAAGAAGATTCAAAGAGAGTGAGATGCCAGCTCCTTTCATTCAGTCAGTAGCTTCAAACATTTCTGGTATATGAATAACATGTTTTTCAATGGCAAAAATCAATGAATATTGTAAATGCACAAACAGTAATATCTCCACATTGCAAGATGCAATTCTGAAATTTTTTGCTTTTTCCTGCTAATCCTAGCATGATAAAGAAGATTCAAAGAGAGTGAGATGCCAGCTCCTTTCATTCAGTCAGTAGCTTCAAACATTTCTGGACGTTTTTCAATGGCAAAAATCAATGAATATTGTAAATGCACAAACAGTAATATCTCCACATTGCAAGGTGCAATTCTGAAATTTTTTGCTTTTTCCTGCTAATCCTAGCATGATAAAGAAGATTCAAAGAGTGAGATGCCAGCTCCTTTCATTCAGTCAGTAGCTTCAAACATTTCTGGACGTTTTTCAATGGCAAAAATCAATGAATATTGTAAATGCACAAACAGTAATATCTCCACATTGCAAGGTGCAATTCTGAAATTTTTTGCTTTTTCCTGTTAATCCTAGCATGATAAAGAAGATTCAAAGAGAGTGAGATGCCAGCTCCTTTCATTCAGTCAGTGGCTTCAAACATTTCTGGTATATGAAAAACATGTTTTTCACTGGCAAAAATCAATGAATATTGTAAATGCACAAACAGTAATATCTCCACATTGCAAGGTGCAATTCTGAAATTTTTTGCTTTTTCCTGCTAATCCTAGCATGATAAAGAAGATTCAAAGAGTGAGATGCCAGCTCCTTTCATTCAGTCAGTAGCTTCAAACATTTCTGGACGTTTTTCAATGGCAAAAATCAATGAATATTGTAAATGCACAAACAGTAATATCTCCACATTGCAAGGTGCAATTCTGAAATTTTTTGCTTTTTCCTGCTAATCCTAGCATCATAAAGAAGATTCAAAGAGAGTGAGATGCCAGCTCCTTTCATTCAGTCAGTAGCTTCAAACATTTCTGGTATATGAAAAACATGTTTTTCAATGGCAAAAATCAATGAATATTGTAAATGCACAAACAGTAATATCTCCACATTGCAAGGTGCAATTCTGAAATTTTTTGCTTTTTCCTGTTAATCCTAGCATGATAAAGAAGATTCAAAGAGAGTGAGATGCCAGCTCCTTTCATTCAGTCAGTAGCTTCAAACATTTCTGGTATATGAAAAACATGTTTTTCAATGGCAAAAATCAATGAATATTGTAAATGCACAAACAGTAATATCTCCACATTGCAAGGTGCAATTCTGAAATTTTTTGCTTTTTCCTGCTAATCCTAGCATGATAAAGAAGATTCAAAGAGAGTGAGATGCCAGCTCCTTTCATTCAGTCAGTAGCTTCAAACATTTCTGGTATATGAAAAACATGTTTTTCAATGGCAAAAATCAATGAATATTGTAAATGCACAAACAGTAATATCTCCACATTGCAAGGTGCAATTCTGAAATTTTTTGCTTTTTACTGCTAATCCTAGCATGACAAAGAAGATTCAAAGAGAGTGAGATGCCAGCTCCTTTCATTCAGTCAGTAGCTTCAAACATTTCTGGTATATGAAAAACATGTTTTTCAACGGCAAAAATCAATGAATATTGTAAATGCACAAACAGTAATATCTCCACATTGCAAGGTGCAATTCTGAAATTTTTTGCTTTTTCCTGCTAATCCTAGCATGATAAAGAAGATTCAAAGAGAGTGAGATGCCAGCTCCTTTCATTGTCAGTAGCTTCAAACATTTCTGGTATATGAAAAACATGTTTTTCAATGGCAAAAATCAATGAATATTGTAAATGCACAAACAGTAATATCTCCACATTGCAAGGTGCAATTCTGAAATTTTTTGCTTTTTCCTGCTAATCCTAGCATGATAAAGAAGATTCAAAGAGAGTGAGATGCCAGCTCCTTTCATTCAGTCAGTAGCTTCAAACATTTCTGGACGTTTTTCAATGGCAAAAATCAATGAATATTGTAAATGCACAAACAGTAATATCTCCACATTGCAAGGTGCAATTCTGAAATTTTTTGCTTTTTCCTGTTAATCCTAGCATGATAAAGAAGATTCAAAGAGAGTGAGATGCCAGCTCCTTTCATTCAGTCAGTAGCTTCAAACATTTCTGGTATATGAAAAACATGTTTTTCAATGGCAAAAATCAATGAATATTGTAAATGCACAAACAGTAATATCTCCACATTGCAAGGTGCAATTCTGAAATTTTTTGCTTTTTCATGCTAATCCTAGCATGATAAAGAAGATTCAAAGAGAGTGAGATGCCAGCTCCTTTCATTCAGTCAGTAGCTTCAAACATTTCTGGTATATGAAAAACATGTTTTTCAATGGCAAAAATCAATGAATATTGTAAATGCACAAACAGTAATATCTCCACATTGCAAGGTGCAATTCTGAAATTTTTTGCTTTTTCCTGCTAATCCTAGCATGATAAAGAAGATTCAAAGAGAGTGAGATGCCAGTTCCTTTCATTCAGTCAGTAGCTTCAAACATTTCTGGTATATGAAAAACATGTTTTTCAATGGCAAAAATCAATGAATATTGTAAATGCACAAACAGTAATATCTCCACATTGCAAGGTGCAATTCTGAAATTTTTTGCTTTTTCCTGCTAATCCTAGCATGATAAAGAAGATTCAAAGAGAGTGAGATGCCAGCTCCTTTCATTCAGTCAGTAGCTTCAAACATTTCTGGACGTTTTTCAATGGCAAAAATCAATGAATATTGTAAATGCACAAACAGTAATATCTCCACATTGCAAGGTGCAATTCTGAAATTTTTTGCTTTTTCCTGTTAATCCTAGCATGATAAAGAAGATTCAAAGAGAGTGAGATGCCAGCTCCTTTCATTCAGTCAGTAGCTTCAAACATTTCTGGTATATGAAAAACATGTTTTTCAATGGCAAAAATCAATGAATATTGTAAATGCACAAACAGTAATATCTCCACATTGCAAGGTGCAATTCTGAAATTTTTTGCTTTTTCCTGCTAATCCTAGCATGACAAAGAAGATTCAAAGAGAGTGAGATGCCAGCTCCTTTCATTCACTCAGTAGCTTCAAACATTTCTGGTATATGAAAAACATGTTTTTCAATGGCAAAAATCAATGAATATTGTAAATGCACAAACAGTAATATCTCCACATTGCAAGGTGCAATTCTGAAATTTTTTGCTTTTTCCTGCTAATCCTAGCATGATAAAGAAGATTCAAAGAGAGTGAGATGCCAGCTCCTTTCATTCAGTCAGTAGCTTCAAACATTTCTGGACGTTTTTCAATGGCAAAAATCAATGAATATTGTAAATGCACAAACAGTAATATCTCCACAATGCAAGGTGCAATTCTGAAATTTTTTGCTTTTTCCTGTTAATCCTAGCATGATAAAGAAGATTCAAAGAGAGTGAGATGCCAGCTCCTTTCATTCAGTCAGTGGCTTCAAACATTTCTGGTATATGAAAAACATGTTTTTCACTGGCAAAAATCAATGAATATTGTAAATGCACAAACAGTAATATCTCCACATTGCAAGGTGCAATTCTGAAATTTTTTGCTTTTTCCTGCTAATCCTAGCATGATAAAGAAGATTCAAAGAGTGAGATGCCAGCTCCTTTCATTCAGTCAGTAGCTTCAAACATTTCTGGACGTTTTTCAATGGCAAAAATCAATGAATATTGTAAATGCACAAACAGTAATATCTCCACATTGCAAGGTGCAATTCTGAAATTTTTTGCTTTTTCCTGCTAATCCTAGCATCATAAAGAAGATTCAAAGAGAGTGAGATGCCAGCTCCTTTCATTCAGTCAGTAGCTTCAAACATTTCTGGTATATGAAAAACATGTTTTTCAATGGCAAAAATCAATGAATATTGTAAATGCACAAACAGTAATATCTCCACATTGCAAGGTGCAATTCTGAAATTTTTTGCTTTTTCCTGTTAATCCTAGCATGATAAAGAAGATTCAAAGAGAGTGAGATGCCAGCTCCTTTCATTCAGTCAGTAGCTTCAAACATTTCTGGTATATGAAAAACATGTTTTTCAATGGCAAAAATCAATGAATATTGTAAATGCACAAACAGTAATATCTCCACATTGCAAGGTGCAATTCTGAAATTTTTTGCTTTTTCCTGCTAATCCTAGCATGATAAAGAAGATTCAAAGAGAGTGAGATGCCAGCTCCTTTCATTCAGTCAGTAGCTTCAAACATTTCTGGTATATGAAAAACATGTTTTTCAATGGCAAAAATCAATGAATATTGTAAATGCACAAACAGTAATATCTCCACATTGCAAGGTGCAATTCTGAAATTTTTTGCTTTTTCCTGCTAATCCTAGCATGATAAAGAAGATTCAAAGAGAGTGAGATGCCAGCTCCTTTCATTCAGTCAGTAGCTTCAAACATTTCTGGACGTTTTTCAATGGCAAAAATCAATGAATATTGTAAATGCACAAACAGTAATATCTCCACATTGCAAGGTGCAATTCTGAAATTTTTTGCTTTTTCCTGTTAATCCTAGCATGATAAAGAAGATTCAAAGAGAGTGAGATGCCAGCTCCTTTCATTCAGTCAGTAGCTTCAAACATTTCTGGTATATGAAAAACATGTTTTTCAAAGGCAAAAATCAATGAATATTGTAAATGCACAAACAGTAATATCTCCACATTGCAAGGTGCAATTCTGAAATTTTTTGCTTTTTCCTGCTAATCCTAGCATGATAAAGAAGATTCAAAGAGAGTGAGATGCCAGCTCCTTTCATTCAGTCAGTAGCTTCAAACATTTCTGGTATATGAAAAACGTTTTTCAATGGCAAAAATCAATGAATATTGTAAATGCACAAACAGTAATATCTCCACATTGCAAGGTGCAATTCTGAAATTTTTTGCTTTTTCCTGCTAATCCTAGCATGATAAAGAAGATTCAAAGAGAGTGAGATGCCAGCTCCTTTCATTCAGTCAGTAGCTTCAAACATTTCTGGACGTTTTTCAATGGCAAAAATCAATGAATATTGTAAATGCACAAACAGTAATATCTCCACATTGCAAGGTGCAATTCTGAAATTTTTTGCTTTTTCCTGTTAATCCTAGCATGATAAAGAAGATTCAAAGAGAGTGAGATGCCAGCTCCTTTCATTCAGTCAGTAGCTTCAAACATTTCTGGTATATGAAAAACATGTTTTTCAATGGCAAAAATCAATGCATATTGTAAATGCACAAACAGTAATATCTCCACATTGCAAGGTGCAATTCTGAAATTTTTTGCTTTTTCCTGCTAATCCTAGCATGATAAAGAAGATTCAAAGAGAGTGAGATGCCAGCTCCTTTCATTCAGTCAGTAGCTTCAAACATTTCTGGACGTTTTTCAATGGCAAAAATCAATGAATATTGTAAATGCACAAACAGTAATATCTCCACATTGCAAGGTGCAATTCTGAAATTTTTTGCTTTTTCCTGCTAATCCTAGCATGATAAAGAAGATTCAAAGAGAGTGAGATGCCAGCTCCTTTCATTCAGTAAGTAGCTTCAAACATTTCTGGACGTTTTTCAATGGCAAAAATCAATGAATATTGTAAATGCACAAACAGTAATATCTCCACATTGCAAGGTGCAATTCTGAAATTTTTTGCTTTTTCCTGCTAATCCTAGCATCATAAAGAAGATTCAAAGAGAGTGAGATGCCAGCTCCTTTCATTCAGTCAGTAGCTTCAAACATTTCTGGTATATGAAAAACATGTTTTTCAATGGCAAAAATCAATGAATATTGTAAATGCACAAACAGTAATATCTCCACATTGCAAGGTGCAATTCTGAAATTTTTTGCTTTTTCCTGTTAATCCTAGCATGATAAAGAAGATTCAAAGAGAGTGAGATGCCAGCTCCTTTCATTCAGTCAGTAGCTTCAAACATTTCTGGTATATGAAAAACATGTTTTTCAATGGCAAAAATCAATGAATATTGTAAATGCACAAACAGTAATATCTCCACATTGCAAGGTGCAATTCTGAAATTTTTTGCTTTTTCCTGCTAATCCTAGCATGATAAAGAAGATTCAAAGAGAGTGAGATGCCAGCTCCTTTCATTCAGTCAGTAGCTTCAAACATTTCTGGTATATGAAAAACATGTTTTTCAATGGCAAAAATCAATGAATATTGTAAATGCACAAACAGTAATATCTCCACATTGCAAGGTGCAATTCTGAAATTTTTTGCTTTTTCCTGCTAATCCTAGCATGATAAAGAAGATTCAAAGAGAGTGAGATGCCAGCTCCTTTCATTCAGTCAGTAGCTTCAAACATTTCTGGTATATGAAAAACATGTTTTTCAATGGCAAAAATCAATGAATATTGTAAATGCACAAACAGTAATATCTCCACATTGCAAGGTGCAATTCTGAAATTTTTTGCTTCTTACTGCTAATCCTAGCATGACAAAGAAGATTCAAAGAGAGTGAGATGCCAGCTCCTTTCATTCAGTCAGTAGCTTCAAACATTTCTGGTATATGAAAAACATGTTTTTCAATGGCAAAAATCAATGAATATTGTAAATGCACAAACAGTAATATCTCCACATTGCAAGGTGCAATTCTGAAATTTTTTGCTTTTTCCTGCTAATCCTAGCATGATAAAGAAGATTCAAAGAGAGTGAGATGCCAGCTCCTTTCATTGTCAGTAGCTTCAAACATTTCTGGTATATGAAAAACATGTTTTTCAATGGCAAAAATCAATGAATATTGTAAATGCACAATCAGTAATATCTCCACATTGCAAGGTGCAATTCTGAAATTTTTTGCTTTTTCCTGCTAATCCTAGCATGATAAAGAAGATTCAAAGAGAGTGAGATGCCAGCTCCTTTCATTCAGTCAGTAGCTTCAAACATTTCTGGACGTTTTTCAAAGGCAAAAATCAATGAATATTGTAAATGCACAAACAGTAATATCTCCACATTGCAAGGTGCAATTCTGAAATTTTTTGCTTTTTCCTGTTAATCCTAGCATGATAAAGAAGATTCAAAGAGAGTGAGATGCCAGCTCCTTTCATTCAGTCAGTAGCTTCAAACATTTCTGGTATATGAAAAACATGTTTTTCAATGGCAAAAATCAATGAATATTGTAAATGCACTAACAGTAATATCTCCACATTGCAAGGTGCAATTCTGAAATTTTTTGCTTTTTCATGCTAATCCTAGCATGATAAAGAAGATTCAAAGAGAGTGAGATGCCAGCTCCTTTCATTCAGTCAGTAGCTTCAAACATTTCTGGTATATGAAAAACATGTTTTTCAATGGCAAAAATCAATGAATATTGTAAATGCACAAACAGTAATATCTCCACATTGCAAGGTGCAATTCTGAAATTTTTTGCTTTTTCCTGCTAATCCTAGCATGATAAAGAAGATTCAAAGAGAGTGAGATGCCAGCTCCTTTCATTCAGTCAGTAGCTTCAAACATTTCTGGTATATGAAAAACATGTTTTTCAATGGCAAAAATCAATGAATATTGTAAATGCACAAACAGTAATATCTCCACATTGCAAGGTGCAATTCTGAAATTTTTTGCTTTTTCCTGCTAATCCT
Organism: Phyllobates terribilis; assembly: GCF_046119375.1. Classification (NCBI taxonomy): domain Eukaryota; kingdom Metazoa; phylum Chordata; class Amphibia; order Anura; family Dendrobatidae; genus Phyllobates; species Phyllobates terribilis. The sequence goes on along the minus strand of NW_027363534.1, from coordinate 12,248 downwards.
AGCATGATAAAGAAGATTCAAAGAGAGTGAGATGCCAGCTCCTTTCATTCAGTCAGTAGCTTCAAACATTTCTGGACGTTTTTCAATGGCAAAAATCAATGAATATTGTAAATGCACAAACAGTAATATCTCCACATTGCATGGTGCAATTCTGAAATTTTTTGCTTTTTCCTGCTAATCCTAGCATGATAAAGAAGATTCAAAGAGAGTGAGATGCCAGCTCCTTTCATTCAGTCAGTAGCTTCAAACATTTCTGGACGTTTTTCAATGGCAAAAATCAATGAATATTGTAAATGCACAAACAGTAATATCTCCACAATGCAAGGTGCAATTCTGAAATTTTTTGCTTTTTCCTGTTAATCCTAGCATGATAAAGAAGATTCAAAGAGAGTGAGATGCCAGCTCCTTTCATTCAGTCAGTGGCTTCAAACATTTCTGGTATATGAAAAACATGTTTTTCACTGGCAAAAATCAATGAATATTGTAAATGCACAAACAGTAATATCTCCACATTGCAAGGTGCAATTCTGAAATTTTTTGCTTTTTCCTGCTAATCCTAGCATGATAAAGAAGATTCAAAGAGTGAGATGCCAGCTCCTTTCATTCAGTCAGTAGCTTCAAACATTTCTGGACGTTTTTCAATGGCAAAAATCAATGAATATTGTAAATGCACAAACAGTAATATCTCCACATTGCAAGGTGCAATTCTGAAATTTTTTGCTTTTTCCTGCTAATCCTAGCATCATAAAGAAGATTCAAAGAGAGTGAGATGCCAGCTCCTTTCATTCAGTCAGTAGCTTCAAACATTTCTGGTATATGAAAAACATGTTTTTCAATGGCAAAAATCAATGAATATTGTAAATGCACAAACAGTAATATCTCCACATTGCAAGGTGCAATTCTGAAATTTTTTGCTTTTTCCTGCTAATCCTAGCATGATAAAGAAGATTCAAAGAGAGTGAGATGCCAGCTCCTTTCATTCAGTCAGTAGCTTCAAACATTTCTGGTATATGAAAAACATGTTTTTCAATGGCAAAAATCAATGAATATTGTAAATGCACAAACAGTAATATCTCCACATTGCAAGGTGCAATTCTGAAATTTTTTGCTTTTTCCTGCTAATCCTAGCATGATAAAGAAGATTCAAAGAGAGTGAGATGCCAGCTCCTTTCATTCAGTCAGTAGCTTCAAACATTTCTGGACGTTTTTCAATGGCAAAAATCAATGAATATTGTAAATGCACAAACAGTAATATCTCCACATTGCAAGGTGCAATTCTGAAATTTTTTGCTTTTTCCTGCTAATCCTAGCATGATAAAGAAGATTCAAAGAGAGTGAGATGCCAGCTCCTTTCATTCAGTCAGTAGCTTCAAACATTTCTGGACGTTTTTCAATGGCAAAAATCAATGAATATTGTAAATGCACAAACAGTAATATCTCCACAATGCAAGGTGCAATTCTGAAATTTTTTGCTTTTTCCTGTTAATCCTAGCATGATAAAGAAGATTCAAAGAGAGTGAGATGCCAGCTCCTTTCATTCAGTCAGTGGCTTCAAACATTTCTGGTATATGAAAAACATGTTTTTCACTGGCAAAAATCAATGAATATTGTAAATGCACAAACAGTAATATCTCCACATTGCAAGGTGCAATTCTGAAATTTTTTGCTTTTTCCTGCTAATCCTAGCATGATAAAGAAGATTCAAAGAGTGAGATGCCAGCTCCTTTCATTCAGTCAGTAGCTTCAAACATTTCTGGACGTTTTTCAATGGCAAAAATCAATGAATATTGTAAATGCACAAACAGTAATATCTCCACATTGCAAGGTGCAATTCTGAAATTTTTTGCTTTTTCCTGCTAATCCTAGCATCATAAAGAAGATTCAAAGAGAGTGAGATGCCAGCTCCTTTCATTCAGTCAGTAGCTTCAAACATTTCTGGTATATGAAAAACATGTTTTTCAATGGCAAAAATCAATGAATATTGTAAATGCACAAACAGTAATATCTCCACATTGCAAGGTGCAATTCTGAAATTTTTTGCTTTTTCCTGTTAATCCTAGCATGATAAAGAAGATTCAAAGAGAGTGAGATGCCAGCTCCTTTCATTCAGTCAGTAGCTTCAAACATTTCTGGTATATGAAAAACATGTTTTTCAATGGCAAAAATCAATGAATATTGTAAATGCACAAACAGTAATATCTCCACATTGCAAGGTGCAATTCTGAAATTTTTTGCTTTTTCCTGCTAATCCTAGCATGATAAAGAAGATTCAAAGAGAGTGAGATGCCAGCTCCTTTCATTCAGTCAGTAGCTTCAAACATTTCTGGTATATGAAAAACATGTTTTTCAATGGCAAAAATCAATGAATATTGTAAATGCACAAACAGTAATATCTCCACATTGCAAGGTGCAATTCTGAAATTTTTTGCTTTTTCCTGCTAATCCTAGCATGATAAAGAAGATTCAAAGAGAGTGAGATGCCAGCTCCTTTCATTCAGTCAGTAGCTTCAAACATTTCTGGACGTTTTTCAATGGCAAAAATCAATGAATATTGTAAATGCACAAACAGTAATATCTCCACATTGCAAGGTGCAATTCTGAAATTTTTTGCTTTTTCCTGTTAATCCTAGCATGATAAAGAAGATTCAAAGAGAGTGAGATGCCAGCTCCTTTCATTCAGTCAGTAGCTTCAAACATTTCTGGTATATGAAAAACATGTTTTTCAATGGCAAAAATCAATGAATATTGTAAATGCACAAACAGTAATATCTCCACATTGCAAGGTGCAATTCTGAAATTTTTTGCTTTTTCCTGTTAATCCTAGCATGATAAAGAAGATTCAAAGAGAGTGAGATGCCAGCTCCTTTCATTCAGTCAGTAGCTTCAAACATTTCTGGTATATGAAAAACATGTTTTTCAATGGCAAAAATCAATGCATATTGTAAATGCACAAACAGTAATATCTCCACATTGCAAGGTGCAATTCTGAAATTTTTTGCTTTTTCCTGCTAATCCTAGCATGATAAAGAAGATTCAAAGAGAGTGAGATGCCAGCTCCTTTCATTCAGTCAGTAGCTTCAAACATTTCTGGACGTTTTTCAATGGCAAAAATCAATGAATATTGTAAATGCACAAACAGTAATATCTCCACATTGCAAGGTGCAATTCTGAAATTTTTTGCTTTTTCCTGCTAATCCTAGCATGATAAAGAAGATTCAAAGAGAGTGAGATGCCAGCTCCTTTCATTCAGTCAGTAGCTTCAAACATTTCTGGACGTTTTTCAATGGCAAAAATCAATGAATATTGTAAATGCACAAACAGTAATATCTCCACATTGCAAGGTGCAATTCTGAAATTTTTTGCTTTTTCCTGCTAATCCTAGCATCATAAAGAAGATTCAAAGAGAGTGAGATGCCAGCTCCTTTCATTCAGTCAGTAGCTTCAAACATTTCTGGTATATGAAAAACATGTTTTTCAATGGCAAAAATCAATGAATATTGTAAATGCACAAACAGTAATATCTCCACATTGCAAGGTGCAATTCTGAAATTTTTTGCTTTTTCCTGTTAATCCTAGCATGATAAAGAAGATTCAAAGAGAGTGAGATGCCAGCTCCTTTCATTCAGTCAGTAGCTTCAAACATTTCTGGTATATGAAAAACATGTTTTTCAATGGCAAAAATCAATGAATATTGTAAATGCACAAACAGTAATATCTCCACATTGCAAGGTGCAATTCTGAAATTTTTTGCTTTTTCCTGCTAATCCTAGCATGATAAAGAAGATTCAAAGAGAGTGAGATGCCAGCTCCTTTCATTCAGTCAGTAGCTTCAAACATTTCTGGTATATGAAAAACATGTTTTTCAATGGCAAAAATCAATGAATATTGTAAATGCACAAACAGTAATATCTCCACATTGCAAGGTGCAATTCTGAAATTTTTTGCTTTTTCCTGCTAATCCTAGCATGATAAAGAAGATTCAAAGAGAGTGAGATGCCAGCTCCTTTCATTCAGTCAGTAGCTTCAAACATTTCTGGACGTTTTTCAATGGCAAAAATCAATGAATATTGTAAATGCACAAACAGTAATATCTCCACATTGCAAGGTGCAATTCTGAAATTTTTTGCTTTTTCCTGCTAATCCTAGCATGATAAAGAAGATTCAAAGAGAGTGAGATGCCAGCTCCTTTCATTCAGTCAGTAGCTTCAAACATTTCTGGACGTTTTTCAATGGCAAAAATCAATGAATATTGTAAATGCACAAACAGTAATATCTCCACAATGCAAGGTGCAATTCTGAAATTTTTTGCTTTTTCCTGTTAATCCTAGCATGATAAAGAAGATTCAAAGAGAGTGAGATGCCAGCTCCTTTCATTCAGTCAGTGGCTTCAAACATTTCTGGTATATGAAAAACATGTTTTTCACTGGCAAAAATCAATGAATATTGTAAATGCACAAACAGTAATATCTCCACATTGCAAGGTGCAATTCTGAAATTTTTTGCTTTTTCCTGCTAATCCTAGCATGATAAAGAAGATTCAAAGAGTGAGATGCCAGCTCCTTTCATTCAGTCAGTAGCTTCAAACATTTCTGGACGTTTTTCAATGGCAAAAATCAATGAATATTGTAAATGCACAAACAGTAATATCTCCACATTGCAAGGTGCAATTCTGAAATTTTTTGCTTTTTCCTGCTAATCCTAGCATCATAAAGAAGATTCAAAGAGAGTGAGATGCCAGCTCCTTTCATTCAGTCAGTAGCTTCAAACATTTCTGGTATATGAAAAACATGTTTTTCAATGGCAAAAATCAATGAATATTGTAAATGCACAAACAGTAATATCTCCACATTGCAAGGTGCAATTCTGAAATTTTTTGCTTTTTCCTGCTAATCCTAGCATGATAAAGAAGATTCAAAGAGAGTGAGATGCCAGCTCCTTTCATTCAGTCAGTAGCTTCAAACATTTCTGGTATATGAAAAACATGTTTTTCAATGGCAAAAATCAATGAATATTGTAAATGCACAAACAGTAATATCTCCACATTGCAAGGTGCAATTCTGAAATTTTTTGCTTTTTCCTGCTAATCCTAGCATGATAAAGAAGATTCAAAGAGAGTGAGATGCCAGCTCCTTTCATTCAGTCAGTAGCTTCAAACATTTCTGGACGTTTTTCAATGGCAAAAATCAATGAATATTGTAAATGCACAAACAGTAATATCTCCACATTGCAAGGTGCAATTCTGAAATTTTTTGCTTTTTCCTGCTAATCCTAGCATGATAAAGAAGATTCAAAGAGAGTGAGATGCCAGCTCCTTTCATTCAGTCAGTAGCTTCAAACATTTCTGGACGTTTTTCAATGGCAAAAATCAATGAATATTGTAAATGCACAAACAGTAATATCTCCACAATGCAAGGTGCAATTCTGAAATTTTTTGCTTTTTCCTGTTAATCCTAGCATGATAAAGAAGATTCAAAGAGAGTGAGATGCCAGCTCCTTTCATTCAGTCAGTGGCTTCAAACATTTCTGGTATATGAAAAACATGTTTTTCACTGGCAAAAATCAATGAATATTGTAAATGCACAAACAGTAATATCTCCACATTGCAAGGTGCAATTCTGAAATTTTTTGCTTTTTCCTGCTAATCCTAGCATGATAAAGAAGATTCAAAGAGTGAGATGCCAGCTCCTTTCATTCAGTCAGTAGCTTCAAACATTTCTGGACGTTTTTCAATGGCAAAAATCAATGAATATTGTAAATGCACAAACAGTAATATCTCCACATTGCAAGGTGCAATTCTGAAATTTTTTGCTTTTTCCTGCTAATCCTAGCATCATAAAGAAGATTCAAAGAGAGTGAGATGCCAGCTCCTTTCATTCAGTCAGTAGCTTCAAACATTTCTGGTATATGAAAAACATGTTTTTCAATGGCAAAAATCAATGAATATTGTAAATGCACAAACAGTAATATCTCCACATTGCAAGGTGCAATTCTGAAATTTTTTGCTTTTTCCTGTTAATCCTAGCATGATAAAGAAGATTCAAAGAGAGTGAGATGCCAGCTCCTTTCATTCAGTCAGTAGCTTCAAACATTTCTGGTATATGAAAAACATGTTTTTCAATGGCAAAAATCAATGAATATTGTAAATGCACAAACAGTAATATCTCCACATTGCAAGGTGCAATTCTGAAATTTTTTGCTTTTTCCTGCTAATCCTAGCATGATAAAGAAGATTCAAAGAGTGAGATGCCAGCTCCTTTCATTCAGTCAGTAGCTTCAAACATTTCTGGACGTTTTTCAATGGCAAAAATCAATGAATATTGTAAATGCACAAACAGTAATATCTCCACATTGCAAGGTGCAATTCTGAAATTTTTTGCTTTTTCCTGCTAATCCTAGCATCATAAAGAAGATTCAAAGAGAGTGAGATGCCAGCTCCTTTCATTCAGTCAGTAGCTTCAAACATTTCTGGTATATGAAAAACATGTTTTTCAATGGCAAAAATCAATGAATATTGTAAATGCACAAACAGTAATATCTCCACATTGCAAGGTGCAATTCTGAAATTTTTTGCTTTTTCCTGTTAATCCTAGCATGATAAAGAAGATTCAAAGAGAGTGAGATGCCAGCTCCTTTCATTCAGTCAGTAGCTTCAAACATTTCTGGTATATGAAAAACATGTTTTTCAATGGCAAAAATCAATGAATATTGTAAATGCACAAACAGTAATATCTCCACATTGCAAGGTGCAATTCTGAAATTTTTTGCTTTTTCCTGCTAATCCTAGCATGATAAAGAAGATTCAAAGAGAGTGAGATGCCAGCTCCTTTCATTCAGTCAGTAGCTTCAAACATTTCTGGTATATGAAAAACATGTTTTTCAATGGCAAAAATCAATGAATATTGTAAATGCACAAACAGTAATATCTCCACATTGCAAGGTGCAATTCTGAAATTTTTTGCTTTTTCCTGCTAATCCTAGCATGATAAAGAAGATTCAAAGAGAGTGAGATGCCAGCTCCTTTCATTCAGTCAGTAGCTTCAAACATTTCTGGACGTTTTTCAATGGCAAAAATCAATGAATATTGTAAATGCACAAACAGTAATATCTCCACATTGCAAGGTGCAATTCTGAAATTTTTTGCTTTTTCCTGCTAATCCTAGCATGATAAAGAAGATTCAAAGAGAGTGAGATGCCAGCTCCTTTCATTCAGTCAGTAGCTTCAAACATTTCTGGACGTTTTTCAATGGCAAAAATCAATGAATATTGTAAATGCACAAACAGTAATATCTCCACAATGCAAGGTGCAATTCTGAAATTTTTTGCTTTTTCCTGTTAATCCTAGCATGATAAAGAAGATTCAAAGAGAGTGAGATGCCAGCTCCTTTCATTCAGTCAGTGGCTTCAAACATTTCTGGTATATGAAAAACATGTTTTTCACTGGCAAAAATCAATGAATATTGTAAATGCACAAACAGTAATATCTCCACATTGCAAGGTGCAATTCTGAAATTTTTTGCTTTTTCCTGCTAATCCTAGCATGATAAAGAAGATTCAAAGAGTGAGATGCCAGCTCCTTTCATTCAGTCAGTAGCTTCAAACATTTCTGGACGTTTTTCAATGGCAAAAATCAATGAATATTGTAAATGCACAAACAGTAATATCTCCACATTGCAAGGTGCAATTCTGAAATTTTTTGCTTTTTCCTGCTAATCCTAGCATCATAAAGAAGATTCAAAGAGAGTGAGATGCCAGCTCCTTTCATTCAGTCAGTAGCTTCAAACATTTCTGGTATATGAAAAACATGTTTTTCAATGGCAAAAATCAATGAATATTGTAAATGCACAAACAGTAATATCTCCACATTGCAAGGTGCAATTCTGAAATTTTTTGCTTTTTCCTGCTAATCCTAGCATGATAAAGAAGATTCAAAGAGAGTGAGATGCCAGCTCCTTTCATTCAGTCAGTAGCTTCAAACATTTCTGGTATATGAAAAACATGTTTTTCAATGGCAAAAATCAATGAATATTGTAAATGCACAAACAGTAATATCTCCACATTGCAAGGTGCAATTCTGAAATTTTTTGCTTTTTCCTGCTAATCCTAGCATGATAAAGAAGATTCAAAGAGAGTGAGATGCCAGCTCCTTTCATTCAGTCAGTAGCTTCAAACATTTCTGGACGTTTTTCAATGGCAAAAATCAATGAATATTGTAAATGCACAAACAGTAATATCTCCACATTGCAAGGTGCAATTCTGAAATTTTTTGCTTTTTCCTGTTAATCCTAGCATGATAAAGAAGATTCAAAGAGAGTGAGATGCCAGCTCCTTTCATTCAGTCAGTAGCTTCAAACATTTCTGGTATATGAAAAACATGTTTTTCAATGGCAAAAATCAATGAATATTGTAAATGCACAAACAGTAATATCTCCACATTGCAAGGTGCAATTCTGAAATTTTTTGCTTTTTCCTGCTAATCCTAGCATGATAAAGAAGATTCAAAGAGAGTGAGATGCCAGCTCCTTTCATTCAGTCAGTAGCTTCAAACATTTCTGGTATATGAAAAACATGTTTTTCAATGGCAAAAATCAATGAATATTGTAAATGCACAAACAGTAATATCTCCACATTGCAAGGTGCAATTCTGAAATTTTTTGCTTTTTCCTGCTAATCCTAGCATGATAAAGAAGATTCAAAGAGAGTGAGATGCCAGCTCCTTTCATTCAGTCAGTAGCTTCAAACATTTCTGGACGTTTTTCAATGGCAAAAATCAATGAATATTGTAAATGCACAAACAGTAATATCTCCACATTGCAAGGTGCAATTCTGAAATTTTTTGCTTTTTCCTGTTAATCCTAGCATGATAAAGAAGATTCAAAGAGAGTGAGATGCCAGCTCCTTTCATTCAGTCAGTAGCTTCAAACATTTCTGGTATATGAAAAACATGTTTTTCAATGGCAAAAATCAATGCATATTGTAAATGCACAAACAGTAATATCTCCACATTGCAAGGTGCAATTCTGAAATTTTTTGCTTTTTCCTGCTAATCCTAGCATGATAAAGAAGATTCAAAGAGAGTGAGATGCCAGCTCCTTTCATTCAGTCAGTAGCTTCAAACATTTCTGGACGTTTTTCAATGGCAAAAATCAATGAATATTGTAAATGCACAAACAGTAATATCTCCACATTGCAAGGTGCAATTCTGAAATTTTTTGCTTTTTCCTGCTAATCCTAGCATGATAAAGAAGATTCAAAGAGAGTGAGATGCCAGCTCCTTTCATTCAGTCAGTAGCTTCAAACATTTCTGGACGTTTTTCAATGGCAAAAATCAATGAATATTGTAAATGCACAAACAGTAATATCTCCACATTGCAAGGTGCAATTCTGAAATTTTTTGCTTTTTCCTGCTAATCCTAGCATCATAAAGAAGATTCAAAGAGAGTGAGATGCCAGCTCCTTTCATTCAGTCAGTAGCTTCAAACATTTCTGGTATATGAAAAACATGTTTTTCAATGGCAAAAATCAATGAATATTGTAAATGCACAAACAGTAATATCTCCACATTGCAAGGTGCAATTCTGAAATTTTTTGCTTTTTCCTGCTAATCCTAGCATCATAAAGAAGATTCAAAGAGAGTGAGATGCCAGCTCCTTTCATTCAGTCAGTAGCTTCAAACATTTCTGGTATATGAAAAACATGTTTTTCAATGGCAAAAATCAATGAATATTGTAAATGCACAAACAGTAATATCTCCACATTGCAAGGTGCAATTCTGAAATTTTTTGCTTTTTCCTGCTAATCCTAGCATGATAAAGAAGATTCAAAGAGAGTGAGATGCCAGCTCCTTTCATTCAGTCAGTAGCTTCAAACATTTCTGGTATATGAAAAACATGTTTTTCAATGGCAAAAATCAATGAATATTGTAAATGCACAAACAGTAATATCTCCACATTGCAAGGTGCAATTCTGAAATTTTTTGCTTTTTCCTGCTAATCCTAGCATGATAAAGAAGATTCAAAGAGAGTGAGATGCCAGCTCCTTTCTTTCAGTCAGTAGCTTCAAACATTTCTGGTATATGAAAAACATGTTTTTCAATGGCAAAAATCAATGAATATTGTAAATGCACAAACAGTAATATCTCCACATTGCAAGGTGCAATTCTGAAATTTTTTGCTTTTTCCTGCTAATCCTAGCATGATAAAGAAAATTCAAAGAGAGTGAGATGCCAGCTCCTTTCATTCAGTCAGTAGCTTCAAACATTTCTGGACGTTTTTCAATGGCAAAAATCAATGAATATTGTAAATGCACAAACAGTAATATCTCCACATTGCAAGGTGCAATTCTGAAATTTTTTGCTTTTTCCTGTTAATCCTAGCATGATAAAGAAGATTCAAAGAGAGTGAGATGCCAGCTCCTTTCATTCAGTCAGTAGCTTCAAACATTTCTGGTATATGAAAAACATGTTTTTCAATGGCAAAAATCAATGAATATTGTAAATGCACAAACAGTAATATCTCCACATTGCAAGGTGCAATTCTGAAATTTTTTGCTTTTTCCTGCTAATCCTAGCATGATAAAGAAGATTCAAAGAGAGTGAGATGCCAGCTCCTTTCATTCAGTCAGTAGCTTCAAACATTTCTGGTATATGAAAAACATGTTTTTCAATGGCAAAAATCAATGAATATTGTAAATGCACAAACAGTAATATCTCCACATTGCAAGGTGCAATTCTGAAATTTTTTGCATTTTCCTGCTAATCCTAGCATGATAAAGAAGATTCAAAGAGAGTGAGATGCCAGCTCCTTTCATTCAGTCAGTAGCTTCAAACATTTCTGGACGTTTTTCAATGGCAAAAATCAATGAATATTGTAAATGCACAAACAGTAATATCTCCACATTGCAAGGTGCAATTCTGAAATTTTTTGCTTTTTCCTGTTAATCCTAGCATGATAAAGAAGATTCAAAGAGAGTGAGATGCCAGCTCCTTTCATTCAGTCAGTGGCTTCAAACATTTCTGGTATATGAAAAACATGTTTTTCACTGGCAAAAATCAATGAATATTGTAAATGCACAAACAGTAATATCTCCACATTGCAAGGTGCAATTCTGAAATTTTTTGCTTTTTCCTGCTAATCCTAGCATGATAAAGAAGATTCAAAGAGTGAGATGCCAGCTCCTTTCATTCAGTCAGTAGCTTCAAACATTTCTGGACGTTTTTCAATGGCAAAAATCAATGAATATTGTAAATGCACAAACAGTAATATCTCCACATTGCAAGGTGCAATTCTGAAATTTTTTGCTTTTTCCTGCTAATCCTAGCATCATAAAGAAGATTCAAAGAGAGTGAGATGCCAGCTCCTTTCATTCAGTCAGTAGCTTCAAACATTTCTGGTATATGAAAAACATGTTTTTCAATGGCAAAAATCAATGAATATTGTAAATTCACAAACAGTAATATCTCCACATTGCAAGGTGCAATTCTGAAATTTTTTGCTTTTTCCTGTTAATCCTAGCATGATAAAGAAGATTCAAAGAGAGTGAGATGCCAGCTCCTTTCATTCAGTCAGTAGCTTCAAACATTTCTGGTATATGAAAAACATGTTTTTCAAAGGCAAAAATCAATGAATATTGTAAATGCACAAACAGTAATATCTCCACATTGCAAGGTGCAATTCTGAAATTTTTTGCTTTTTCCTGCTAATCCTAGCATGATAAAGAAGATTCAAAGAGAGTGAGATGCCAGCTCCTATCATTCAGTCAGTAGCTTCAAACATTTCTGGTATATGAAAAACATGTTTTTCAATGGCAAAAATCAATGAATATTGTAAATGCACAAACAGTAATATCTCCACATTGCAAGGTGCAATTCTGAAATGTTTTGCTTTTTCCTGCTAATCCTAGCATGATAAAGAAGATTCAAAGAGAGTGAGATGCCAGCTCCTTTCATTCAGTCAGTAGCTTCAAACATTTCTGGTATATGAAAAACATGTTTTTCAATGGCAAAAATCAATGAATATTGTAAATGCACAAACAGTAATATCTCCACATTGCAAGGTGCAATTCTGAAATTTTTTGCTTTTTCCTGCTAATCCTAGCATGATAAAGAAGATTCAAAGAGAGTGAGATGCCAGCTCCTTTCATTCAGTCAGTAGCTTCAAACATTTCTGGACGTTTTTCAATGGCAAAAATCAATGAATATTGTAAATGCACAAACAGTAATATCTCCACATTGCAAGGTGCAATTCTGAAAT